>NC_133581.1:63747793-64347793 GCF_964106895.1 Numenius arquata | reverse complement strand
GATTTAGACTGTCCCTGGACACAAATACCTTCCACAGAGCATCTTCTCATGTATTTTGATGCCGAGAATGCAGAGAAATATGGGAGGAGTCACTTTTTTTCCCGTGTATCACATGAAGTTGAGAAACCATGGCAGAAAAAACAAAAGGAAAAACTATTCAATGTCTGAAAGGGAACACATTATATAAGATAGAAAAATTATGTTTAAAGCATTACAATTATTTAGATTATGAAAAATAATACATAATTGTTTACTTCCATTTATACCAATATTCTTGCTAGCAATTCTTCTTGACACGGGAAGGTAATGAAATCTTCAGCAGGCAAAAAAAACTTCTTCTTCATAAATTCTAAATGGAAGAATCCCTAACTGTAAATGCTGATGGACAAATTCTGCCTTAATTCCAACAGCTAAAATGAATCACTGAAAGCCCGAGCTGGCCAAACCATACAAACCAATCCGCCAGACTGGCTATTGCTAAAATCAGTTTTCTGTTCCTCATGCCGTCACAAAAGCATCAGACACCCTCCTGTTTCATAAATTAGAAAGAACTCAAGACTTGCCTCGGAAACCAAGATTCATGATACTCTACTACTCCCATGACTCTTTCCAAAACTTTATCTTCTCTCCCTATTCTTTGTATGTAGTTTGAAGCAAAAAAAAAACGAAGTATAGACTTGACCAAGGGACAGAAACCTAGAGAAAAGTTTACTAATACATCTCAGGTGTCCTAGGAAGAAAAATAAGATAAAGTGAAAAAACCCAAGCAATGAAGCAGGATATTAAGGAGAGTCTGTCCTAACAAATGACTATCAGTGCCCAGACATCACTTACTCTCAAAGTGAGGCAATATGCACATAATTTACGAAATGTTTTTAATTGCAAACCTGTACGGGGTAAGCTAAAGAAACCATTCCATTGGGTTAAATGTACAAAAACCCCTGCACTTGTAGTAAAATCTCGTCTTGGCTGAAATCAATGGCAAAGCATCACCTTGAAAACCAAGGAAGCTAATGGAAGTGATGATTAACAAGGTTTCAACACTCGTATTTATCTGTACTTTTCATAACTCATAAACCCAAATATTACATTCCATTATGTACGTGATTAAACTGAATCTCGCTGCAGTTGTATTAGATAACTAAGCATTTTTGCCTAATTTGGGAGGTGCTTAAGCTGAGGCACAGGAGAGCCAAAGCCTGTCTATCAGTTAGTGGCAAAACCTCGAGTAGATGCTAAAAGTTTCTGATTGCCATTTCTTTAAACAATTTACAGCACTCATTCCTTGACCAAGCAGCTGTCCCACGAGTATGAAGTGAATGCTTATGACAAAAAGGTATTGAAGTACTAAATTGAAGAAAAAAAACTTTGCAATTCATATTATCTATGAGATTAATCACATTGGCGTGAGGCATCTCATGGTAGTGCAGGGCCGACCTCTAGCCCACTTCCCATGGACAATTTATTCCACATTTAACTCCATGTACACTTCCATTGCTAAAGCTTCAGCACGCTGTGGCTGGGGCAGAAAGGATGAACTGCAAAAGGCCACGAAACACAACGCCCTCACATCTTCCTGGTCTGTACGCTGTGATATTCCCGCATTTCCAGCCTCCCCGACAAGGTAGCACAGTTAAGATTTCTGCCTGCCCAGGTCTGAAGGCCAGTTTCAGGGTCTGCCCTCACCCTTGTGTGCTGTTCCCCGTGCCAGCATCACCTAATTACATCCGCGGTTTTAAAAGAGACCCAGGCATTGATGGGTCAAATATTCTGCCTGTTCCACAGCACGAGGCGTTACGCTCAGCGTGGGAGCTCTGCACTGGGTCACAAGCTGGGAAAGGTTGTAAACGGTATTAAATAAAGGCAAGAGCATGTTTTTAAAAGTGCACTCATTTCACCACTCTTGTGCTACTGTTTGGTTTCCTGAGGAATTTCCCATACGGCGTTACGGTCTCTGAAAACAGCCAGATAACTAGTCTTCAGAAAGAGAAGGGCTGCTGATGATTGACTACAAGACAAATTGGTCACAGAAAGTTTCCTTCTGTCCGTGTCAGTCAGAGAGCAGTTTAGACCCCAAAGCACAACTATTTGCACGGCTTATTAAAAAAAAAAACAAACACCTCTGAAAAATTGCCTCTGTGTTTATTCTCATTGGCCATGCACAGATATTCACATAGGAAAATTTTACACTAGGAAAAGAGTTTGGTCTAGTGCTACGTTACTCCTTTCTTACACCTTTGCAACTCCATTACAAATAATCTGTTTGCGCTGGGGAAACACAATGATGAGTCAGACACCAAGAAAGCAAATTCAGTGACATATAAAAGTGCTGTAAACAACAGATGTAAAACTTTGCACAAATGACTCAGTAGCTAGCAAACAAAATAAATATTATCTGGTAGGGATGACAAAAATTGGGAGGAAAAAACCATCAAAACCCCCAAATAATTTTAATGGCCAAGTTGAGTAATAAGTCACATAATACTTCAGCTACTTTTCTTTTATGTTACATAGAAAAAATCTGAAGAGAGTTAGTATTCTGAAAGCTACTTGTTAGGCACAACTTTTCCATTAAAATAAAGTTACACGGTATTCCAGAATTTAAAGTGGGATCCTTATTAAATCGAGACTTCTAACCCACTAAAGTTATAAAACGGGATATAATATATTGTGTAGCAGGATCGGCATAACCTCTAATAAAATATTCCTCATAGACTCATAACAGATTAAAAAATCTTCTCCTGTGCAAGAACCACATCTGACTAGAAGAGATGTTTCAGAGGTGCCTCTTCTACTCGTGACTGAGCACATCAGTTCCCTCAGCATTTGCAATCGTAGTCCATCCCCATGCCCAGCTTGGCACGATTGCAAACTTCCAAGGAAATAATAGGAAGAGATTTACAGGGTTTTTGATTGCCTTGAACACAACATAACAGACCAAAGTAGCTGGAACACTTAACAGCAAGCTAACTAGACCGCTGCTGATTCAAGACCACAATCTGACAGCTAGTGGTTAATAAAATTTCCATTTCTTTAACTTGATATGCATCTTAAACTTTTTCTTCCTTAATTTTATCCCATTACTATTAATCATTCTCTCCTTCATGCCAAGTATATCCACTCCTTCCATATCTTTACATTTTCAAATATTTACAGATTGTCACCAGTCTATCCTGTATTATCAAACATTTACAGGCAGTTGCTTAACTGCCTCTTAACTTGCCATTAATATGTACTTTGTTTATGCTCTGTCATCTATCTGCACCATGACCCCCTGGAAATTTGTGTGGCGCTCCCCTCAACTCCCTTTATTCTGTAAAAATTTTGCTCAAAATAGAAAAAAAAAAAAAGTAATCAAAACGGCCCCAAAAGCTATGTGTTTTTACCCAGATGAGGTTGTGTGTTTGCACTTCTGGGCCCCAAAAGCCTCCTCCACTTTGGCCAGGCACGTGGACAGACTGGTTCAGGTGAGGAGCTGCCCCAGCTCCGTGCCCACCCTCTGGCACCGTTGGCCTCTTCTCCACCTGGCCGTGGACAAGGACGGCGGCAGATGACCAGTTTGCTCCTCTGCCAAACCCTGTGCAGCCCAAGTGAGTTTCTAGGAGGCTTCAAGAGGCATCGGCTTTAGGGTTTACTAGAGAGGCTCAGTGCTAGCGAGGAGAGTAAGAAAGAGATGCTCTAGGCAGAGCTTCCGACTACAAACACCTACAGGGCAAGGTGAAGGACATCTTTCCTCTATTTCATAGAATCATAGAATCATAGAATGGTTAGAGTTGGAAGGGACCTTAAAGATCATCGAGTTCCAACCCCCCTGCCCTGGGCAGGGACACCTCCACTAGAGCAGGTTGCTCAAAGCCCCATCCAGCCTGGCCTTGAACACCTCCAGGGATGGAGCATCCACAACTTCCCTGGGCAACCTGTTCCAGTGCTTCACCACCCTCACAGTAAAGAATTTATTCCTAATATCTAATCTAAATCTCCCCTCTTCCAATTTAAAACCATTACCCCTTGTCCTGTCACTACACTTCCTGACAAAGAGTCCCTCTCCGGCTCTCCTGTAGGCTCCCTTCAGACATTGGAAGGCTGCTATGAGGTCTCCCCGGAGCCTTCTCTTCTCCAAGGTGAACAACCCCAGCTCTCTCAGCCTGTCTTCATAGGCGAGGTGCTCCATCTCTCTGATCATCTTTGTGGCCCTCCGCTGGACCTGTTCCAACAGGTCCATGTCCTCATCTCCACAAAACTCAATGAACTGACCAAGGAATAACTGAGTTTTTCTGATTTCTAGAGGTACAATGGAAATACATAACCTGACTTGCAAAAAACAATTGTATTTTCCTTGCCACTAAAGCATTTATCATGAAGACATGCTATTACTGCTTTTAATGTCCATGACTCAGAAAGGGAAGGGAACTGTTGAGTTATTTTTTTGAATAAAATACTTGCTAGAATACTTTCTTAGAAAAGGGAGGGTTTATTTTAAAAAGTCTGTAAAAGTCGCTTAGATTCCTCACAGTTCTTTCAAAGTTACTGAAATGTGAGATATATTCACACCTACAATTTCATTAATATATTTATTAAGAAACTCATGCTGTCTGCAACCTAACACCATAATTTGCTCTAAAACTCAGTATCTACTGATGTTCGTGTTCTGAACAATGATCTATTAGCAGAGCTAACTCCGGGCAGCTCTAATGAGCACTTAGGAGACAAATCTGTGTGTAGGTCCCTGTTAAAGCTGGTGGTGACTCTCCAAAATCCAAACACAGCCTCAGTAATAAAATGCACAGTTAACAGGAAATTTATCCCTCAAGGTGGCCTGTGTTTTAGATTAAATGGCATTTTTTTCAGTTTTTCTCTGATGAAGACAGGTTCTGAATAAAAAACTTTATTTCCAAGCATCGATTTTAAACCACCATTCACATTTATGCGCTACAACCACTATCAAGGGCTACTTTAATAGACTGTAGCCTTTCTGATTTCATTATATATCCTGCCATGGGCAAAGATAAAAGGCATACCGAGTGCTAAAATGGCAATAATGCAAAGTATACAGAGTGTAAGTTAATTTTACCACTAGCAATTTTGCTGTTACTATGGCAAGTGTGAAAGCATTCCTGTTACCTAAGGCAGGATTTTGCAGTGGTGCAAGTCCTCATGCTGCTATCCTCCCAATTCTGCAAGGACAAACCACCCCAGAGGTACTTAAACCCCTTTTTCATACACGAATCGCTTCTATATCCAACTCTGGCTTTTCTCTTGTGGAAAAGCACTGCCAGCCCATGTCCTCACACACCGGTAGCAGCTCTGAGGCTTTCATGACAGCTTCAACCCAGCATCTGGCTCTGTTCCTGTCTAAAACTGCGTGCACACGCTGGTTCTCCTCCTGATTTCATCCTCGGCCAGGAAGACCACAATTGGGCCTTAAATTCTGCCAAGGGAGGAGTTCAGTAAAGAATCCCCCCGAAGAAACAGAAAACATCATCAGACTGTGGAAAAAAATAGGAAAATATATATAGAAGAAGAGGCATAAACTAAAATAAGAATAGTTAATGAATTAAATTAGTCTAATACAAACCTGTCTAGTACTAGCCAAATGCACGCCTCTGGAAGGAATGACGAGAGGACACAGCCTTCCACAATAAAAGCAGATGCTGATTTTCCACACCAAACTATTTTATCATTAAAAAGGAGTACAGCTGAGTGACAATCAAAATAGCTAACAAACGCTAGAACATAAAGAGCAGGAGATGAGTACAGGCTAAGGCACTACATATATAACTAAAGTTAAGCACTTAGGTAAGTTGCTGGAGCTGGGGGTCAGAGTGTGGAGCACTGCAAAGCCCGAGTCCACATCACTGGTGTGATCTCCTCACTCTTGTTATCTTCAGCTTAGGCTTCTATCAGCGTAGGAGAAAGAGGATTCGGGGTAGTAACAATAACCATGAAGAGCATGGGAAAAATGCTGAATGAAGAGAGATTGAAAAGGCTCTGGCTGTTAAATTTAAAGGGAAGACACAGTATGCAAAAAAATATTTAATGTATAAAGAAAGTCTCGCTTATGTTTTCTTCTAACCCAAGAAAAAAGAGTATCTACTTAAATACAAATACTGATGAAGAAGAGAAAATACTTTCACGCTATATATGTCACCTGAGACAGGGGTTGCCCCTTACCACACACTTGTGTAAAGTGACCCAGAAATGGGTGCATCCTCCGGATGTAAGAATTCTACACGGTATTGCAATTTAAGTATAAATAAACCTCATCAGCAATAATAGCAATTATTAGATCACTAAGATCATTAAAGATCATTAAAACAAATAACAGCCACTCTGGCAACACTGCTGCAATACTCACTGCTTTATGATAACATGAAGTTAGCAGGAATCCAAAAATTACATTTTTACTGAAAAAGATATCCTCTCTTATGAAAATTTTGGTAAAAAAAATGTAAATGATATATAAATTTCAATGCTTTGAGCAAAATCGCAGACCCATTGAAGAGGAAAAAATAAGACTGGAAGGACCCAAAAGGTCATCTCATCTATTACTCCACCCAGAGCACGGCCAAGTAAGGTTGTCTAATTGCTTAGTAAGATCCAAAAGGCACTGAAATACATCTCCCCCAACATCTAGCCTGAATCTTTCTCAGTCCCCCTAACACACCTGGCCTTGCTCACCAGACGGAGAGCAGACTGCTCCCTCCACCTTTGCAGGTTCCTTTCATGGAGCAGAAGATTCTTATCCCATTTTCCTTCCTCTCTCTTTCTTCAGCACAGTCTTAAATGTTCAGGTTTTGCTGACAGAGGATGTTTTAAGGCTCTGATCATTCTCCGCCATCTCCTCTGGACTCTCTCCAACTTAGTCCCACTTCTTTCTCGAGGTGCCAGTGCCCAGGACTGAGGAGGGCACCAGTACCTGCAAACAGCGTCTGGACACATGGCGGTGGTTGCTTTGCACACCTTACAAGCAACATCGAATCTGCCTTTGAAGCTGTTATTAATATTCTGGTATTTTCTTTCTTTATAGCTCCCACTGCGTATTTACCTAAGCTGCTTATTGTATGTCTCTTAACTAGCTAATGGTCTCTTCCACAAACTGAGCCCAGCTGCTCCCTGCCAACTTGTTCAGTCAAACTCCATCCTCCCTCCTCCAGGAAAGCAATTGCAAAATAGTCTTTCCGCAGTTCCCCGGTGTTCTTCTAAACTTCTACCTGCTCGTTTCCCGTGGGTAACTTCACGATCCTTTATCGTCTTTCTGTTGTCTTTAGGTTGGAAGTGAAGGAGTGGTTATTTCACACAACGCAGGCAGCAAAGCCTTCACCAGAGGCAGGAAATACTGGTGAGTCCCAAACCTCCAAATGCTCCGTTTTGTTTGCCTTCCTGTCCTTTACGGACACACCGCGAGGCAAAATGCTTCATCGCTGCACGGGAAGATGTGTGATGACAACCTCATGAAGGTGACCATTTTTTCTCCTTTTTACCCTGGCAGAATATCACAAATCATTTCTTTTTTGGTTAGGGTTCCTCTTAGGGAAGCAGGGCAAGACACCACCAGCAGATCAATATTCCTGTTGCGGGAAAGGCCCAGGGCCTCAAATTCAACAGCTTTTTTGCGTGTTGCAAAACAACACGAAGAATGTGTGTGTAACACCAACGTGTTCACCCTCACGAATACTTCATAACCCAAGGCACAGTTCAGCCACAGCCCTCCCGTCTCCTCCAGGAGACGAACACGACTCCCCAACTTCACACCGTGGTGATGGTGGGGCATATCAAGACCATAAACACAACTACTGTCTTCGTTTTTAGCAGCGATACAGGGGAAAAAATATATATATCTGCTCCTGTTTTTCACTTCTAGCAAAACACCCTGTTATGCCTGCTTAAATTTCTATGGCATCTTCTTTCGCATACTCATCTTTGCCTCCCACTGACAGTGGACTTTGTACTTTCTTCTCCTTAGTTTATTTAACCCTTTGGGATCCCATGCTGGCCAAATTTTGCATCGAAAATTCTGTTTCAGTGGTATTAACAGGATCTAATTGCTGAGTATTTCGGCTCTGTCATAATTTGTAACTGAAGGATTGTTTTGCTAATAAACTCAGATTTATTCAGCTGCATGTCAGCCCATAAAATATGAGCTAAATTTAGCCTTTTTATTTTCAATGACATTATTGCATGGAACAAACTCAATTTTCTTTCCTTTTCCTGCTCACGTAGGTAGGGACAGGTTGTACAGTACAGCATGCAAGACCTCTATGGTGTGGCCAGCTGACATTATATAGTAGCAAAGACAGCAATTTCTGAGCTGGAACCACACGAGAGGCTCTCCCTTTCATGCAATAAAGCTAACAATAGCTTCCTATTGAAGGAAGCTGTTTCCTATTTCCTATTGAAATACGTATACTCTTGGGCATAATCTGGCAAACTTTAAATGAGGTAGCAACGGAAAGTACGGTGCAGTGTGATTATCTGTGACAGTGAGAACAGGTTTCTCTTGCAGGATTTAACCGTGCTGTTCGGCTGACAAATAGGGAGAAAAAGATGTCAGAAAATCTTGGGTTTGAGTGTCACTAGCACAACTTTCCGATGCGATGCAGGTATTCACGGGGCTCGATTCTTTGCAAAGAAATCTTCAGGCAAACAAGACGTTCCTGCAGTGAAGTCAGTCTGCCTCTGTTTCTATTTCTAGTTTGAATTATTCCTGCAAGGAAAGATGAGCAGTCCTTATGTAAAAGGCAACAAATGCTTCTCCTCATGCTGAGACATTAAGCCAGCGTTCCTTTTATTCATGCATGGCTTCTATGGAAGTGGGATGGAAAGATCCCACACCATTTTAAAACCGTGGGGAAGTCCTGCAGTCCTAATCATATTCCCATCTTCCCACCCGCCGAGGCACGGATCCCTTTCACCCCGAGACGAGGAAGCCCTGAACATCACCACAGTACGAGATCAAATTCGGAAAGACAGAAAGATCTGCAGGCAAACATCACTTGAGAGCTAACTAAACACTAACTTTCAGTACCTTGCAAATCACCCTTGACTTTACAAAAATGGGAACTCTGAGGTATCTGAAACTCAGCTCACACCGTAGTCCGCTTCAATTTTAATGTTCAAGACCATCTGTAACAAACTGACGGCAACACCTTGGCAGCTACATCTATCCAAATATGAAAATTAATTTCAGGATCTAGTCTTTCACATTGAGATAACCAAGTCCAAAAGGACAAATCTATTCTAATTTTCTACTTAAAATTCCTTGTGAAGGGAGGCACCTTTGCAAGATGACACCGTTTGCAGTACCATAAAGATCTCAGTCAAGTCATACCTTTCCACGCTACCTGGCAAGCACAGCTTGCTGATTTTTCCCATTCCAAAGCACTGATCCAATCCTACGATATTGCAGGATTAAATACAAATCACTACCAACTAACTAACACAACTGGATGCATCATCATGAAAACATGAAATCATCCATTCCTTAAAGCCATTTCTTCCTTTCATATCACATATTTATTTTTAAGAACAAAGCACCACTTCTCAAGGAATAAATCCAGTAATACAGAGTTTGGATAAAGAAAAAATACGCAATCCAAACTTGTGTAGGTGAGAAACTGTGATATCATTTCCTTTTCCTCCTTTCTTCCTTCCCTATTATGAATCGACTACCAAGAAATTAAAGTGGACTTTCTGGACTTAGATAATTACCATCAGGCTCTAATCTAAGACAGTAAACCTGTGGCTCAAAGCATATTCAGTTCCCAGCAATAATCAGTGGCACTGTCTCTATCAGTGAGGAACTAAAATCAACAGTAACAGCTAGTTTCATACCCCAGTGTGCTAAGCAAGAACATTAGCATTGTAAAATGAGCAATCACCATTTTTTTTTTCCTAATGGCAGAGCTACCACTTTCCTTGCCACACTGCTCCTGAAGTGAGGACAGAAGTCTTAGCATGATTTGCATTTCAATATGGAAACCAGAAGAACCCGAGAGCTGCAAACTCAGCTTCATAAACTCATATTGCCATGGGTACAGGACTGCACTAGCAGTGATATTTTCCTAGCAACTAACAAACATTATCAGGACAGCAGGCTTTCTTGCCTATGCCTGCGATCCTCTTCTTCCTAGTTGGCACTATATGTTGGTTCTAAATGTTGGTTCCATATTTTGAAAGTTATAAACACCTGAGTGAATCAGTGAATGGTTTCCATTCTTTGCACTTCAAGGCTGATTATCTGTCCTGGATTTTCCTTACTGAAAGCTTTTACGAGCCCCAGGATTATACTGGGGGACGGAAAAGTGAAAATCTCCCCCATGGAATTTTTCCTCAACTGTCTCAAAGGCTGCTTTCTCCAGTAACTCCTTTCTTAGGCTGCGAAGGGAATATCCGTCATGCTCCTGATTTTCATTAAATGTGATCATGAGCAATGTGTAAGAGTCAAAGATGATTCACTGAATTTTATGGGGGGGTGGGGGGGGAAACACGGCTGTTCCATTTTTACCCATAGCACTGAGGACAAAAGGAATTTTTCAGCAGAAAAACATGGTGGACGTAACAATAATGATGTCAGATTATAGTGTTTGAAAGATGAAAGTAAAGCTTTGTCTTACTCATCTTCATAACAGATTTCAGTTTTCTCATACTCATTTTCATTTGCTGCTCAGATGTTCCTTAAATTTTAATCCAAGTGTGTGTGAACGTCCCTGGTCTGTATCCTTCCAGCTCATCCTTTAGACCCTAGTTTAGTTAGAGATTACTTACAAAGAAAAAACATTTTTAGGCAGAGATTTTACTTTGTAAAGATCTAGGACTGCCCGATTCTGCTATAAGATGCCCTCTGTACCTCTGCTGAACCTATGTATGTACACATAAAACATGTAAATGTGAAAACATTCTCACCGTGCCTAACCAGGAATTAACTGCAAAGCAATTACACCCACAGACATGTCGTGAATCTCAAAGCTTGCAAAAATCTAAGGAAAAGCTTGACATAAGAAAGTCCAGTAGTGATAGCAACTGAAAAAATAAGCATAGATATATATATATAGTTTCAGTTGCAATAAAATGGAGCTTATGTCGCAACCTGCCCATCTCTCTGATTATCTGTCAGTCAGATTCTGCTTGAGTAATTTTTGGAACTGTTAATCAGTCTCTTGTCAAATCTGAAACAGGGCTAGAAGTCTCTGAGATAATTATGATCCTACAGATTTTCTGACAATAAGAGTTTGGGTAGCAGGCAGAGATGCTAATTCATGTTATTCTAAAACAAGAGCAGTGCGAAAAAGCTTCTATACATTTTGTTTGACAGCGATCAGCATATACACATTGCCCAGCATTTAGCTCTTGATAAGACATAGCATGTGCTGACTTTTGTGAGATTAGGGGGATCAGAAGACACCTGACGGTTACGGTAGAGTGGGCTGCCCGAGGGAATAAAAGGACCAAAGCAAAGGAAACTGAGTTAAAGTAAAAAAATAAAATTAATAAAAAATCAGATATAATCGATACAATCTTAATAAAGCGTCAATACATCCTCACAAACATCCAGGCCAGCTGAGATGTTACACACTCACAGTTCAGGTGAAACCTGATATAACCTCAGCTTTGTTTCCTGAGTTTACTACCGGATGTGCGAGTGCACCAGGTACAGCTAGAACCATCTCCAAAACCATCCCTAAACTCATTTCCTCTACTTGGACTTCACCGTCATCACTGGTCTCCTCTACGGCTTCCATTAGATACACAAATTTTGATGCTAATTACGAGAGTAACGAACAGTCAGCTAAATTATGTATGGTCTCTATTGCTGTGAAAAGATGAAAAAAAAAAAAAAAAGAAAATCCCAAATCTGATAAATTTGAGAAAAACTTTGCGGATCTGTTTCATTTCTGTTCATTACTTCACTTGCTTGTTGTAAGTGTGTAAACGAATGCAGGTCTGTGAGATGTTGTGCAGCGGACAGAGATGTTCACACGGAGATGTCCCAATAGCCCGGACAGCCTTTCTCTGTCACTTTTGAAGGAAGCATCCTCTAAAATTAGAAACCTTCATTTCTAAGTGCTGTCGCACTGTAAAAAAAAAGTAAGTTCTACCCAAGTCTAAGCTAATATCACAGCCCCGCACTTGCAGATTAACACAGCTGGTAGGCAGGATGGCCCCGGCAGCCAGGCTCCTGGTGGCACGTCAAGGCAGTCCTTGGCAGAGCGGCATCTTGTGCCCAAACCTTGTGATTTAAGGGCAAAAAGCCACCCCGTTTAGGTTTCACACTTTGCACATACAGTCGACTAATGACCACGAAAGTGCTATTGTCACGGTTCATTATGTTATCTCAAAGGCGACCAAGACTGTTTTCCCAACAAAGTGCTCTTAATTTAGTGAAACTAAACTGGCACCAATTACAATCCACAGAGGTTCAAAGGGGATCATAATCTCTAAAATGCTGCAGGGTTGGTGGTTTTTATTGCTAATTTGTGCATGTTTTGACAGTAATCACTGAACCCTTTGATGTTTCCAGAGGTTCCCATGGTGCAGGTATGAGAAGTTTTGGCAGATTCTGTAGTCCTCAGATCAACAGCGGGAAGATTTATTCAACTGGGTTTATTCTTTTACCTCACACATCAGAGCTTCAAGCCTACATATGTTTGTCATAGAACCTTAAAAAGAAATTTTAAAATGCAAAATTAAATAGATACTAAAAACCTGAAATCTAATTGACCTAAAAGATAGCTACCTTTCTGCCCTTCTGAGAATTGTTTGTGGTTTTACAGAGGATCTCACCTGCTCCTCTGTTTCGCCTTACTGTAACAAATGCTAGCATGAAGAAAACTAGCTATACTGCACTGTCCTGTGGAGAAATAAATGGAAACAAAACGGAAAAAGAAATTTCAACTACCTTAGTTAGATGTTTTATGTGTAATTGCAGAAGAAAAATTTAAAACTCATTTCTGCAGAGACTTGTTTGTATGTATTACTTGCCCAGAATAAGAAAGTAAGTAGTTCTGTTACTTCAGTGTGATTACTGAGGATGTGTAAGATCAAGCATCAGCATAAATCTGGATTGTATCCGAACACCCATCTATTTTAGGCATATTTTCAACACAAAATTTCAAAAGCACTATTCAGACTCTCTCCCCTTTGCAGATACCTGACTTACAAAATTCCTAGAACCTCGTTGCTCCTCCACAAAGTACCCAAAGCACCTAAATATGAGTTGCCATGAGGACTCTGCAGCAACTCAGCCTGATTATCCAACACTTGCACTCCAGGAGTCATGCAAAGAGATGTCTAAACTCTCTTTACATCTCTTGGTTGCATTTGTTGACTTTCACAGGCACTGGCAATTATGAATTCTGTTCAAAATAACTAGTGGTGGTGCCTAATTTTATTGCATATGAGTGAAGTAACCTATCACCTGGGAAGTCAGAAGCTTCAACTCTTAAGTCCTACTTGGCCACAGGGAGGTTTGATGTAATTTGAATGTAATTTGATGAGGCTTTTGCTTCTCTCTATCTATAGGTCTTTTGAACACCTCCTAATTAATGAAGTAATGACAAGTATTTACATCTGACACAAAGCATATTGTTAAAGGTCGTCATACCCACCAAACTTTCCTTTCTTGCATGCTAACACAACGTTGTAACCTTAACATTTTCTGCCTTTCTGCCTTACTGCTGCTGGGAGCATTAATCTGTAAAGTTATTCCATTTTAACATTTTAATTAAGTGGCAATTAAATAGGAAGAGCTGAAATGTCTGTGTCAACTCATGTCTCTCAGGATGCTTCTTCCAATCAAAAGTCTACAAAAGACTTAAAATCCATTAGGATTCTGTTGTTTTGCTATGGAGAAAGCCTCATTAAAGCCATGAAAGGGAGCCACACACCCCTCTGCAGGGCTAAATCCACGTTTTATCACTGATCTGAGTTATCTGTTCTCCGAGTCAGAGCCCTGCAAGAGCACACGCCTCAGGAATGGTGGAGAAGGCCCACCATTCTTATGTTCATGTCCATCAGCACTACCGGGCTTTTTGCCAAAGAGAATTTGAATTTGGCTCTGTGGTTAAGGCAGAGGTTTATGACATCCTCTATGGGAAAAAAAAAAAATTTGTTTGTTTTCTCTGGATTCAAGAAAAAGTCTGTTGGCCACCGCAGATGAACTTCACCAGGCAGAACAAACTGACTTCTTACCACGTCCCATAATAGTTACTTGACATGAAGAAAAGCCCATGTTGCCAGATGCCTGATTCATTTCTAATTTTAAAAATAGAGTATTTTTTTAAAAAAAATGAAAAACAATACGGGAACAAAGAAAGAAAATGACTTATATTCTAATTGTTTCTGTGTAGTTGAATTAACTAGGAATTTTCTAACAAAACATTTTTTTTCACAGGGAAATAACAAAGCATCAAATCCAAGCGCTTGACAGAAACATTTTGGCTTTGACACATTTTTCCCAAAACAGAAACAGGATTCTGACAACTGAGAAGCCATCTTCCTTAGCGGTCTGCTAAGGAGACCCGGTTTCCTTGCGGGTGGCTGAGACACAGCCCCGCTCTGTGGGTCGTCCGGTGACAAGTGACTTGTAACCCCAAAGTTAACCTGTGGCAGAACCAGAGGTTCACGAGAGCCTGGCTGTGCTGGTGGCTTTCGGATGCTGGTGGCTCTCGGACGCTCCCTTCAGCGTGGGGATAAACTGCCATTACTCTGGGAAAAGGTCTCAAACAGTCCCAATGCCAGAAACTTTCCAGAAACCACCCTCCTTTTTAGATGCAGCAAGTGGAGCCCTTGGTGCACTTGGCAGCGTGCAAAATCCCTGACGCGACATGTCTGGCTTTGAAAAGCAAGGGGGGAAAAATATTCCCGCAGACAGCTTTTTGTAGATGATCTGTATAAACTTCTGGAGTCTCTGTGCAAATGGCATCTCGAGCCTGAACTGGCTGCGCCGGGTCACCTGCCTCCCCTGACTATTTTGAACACGATGCTATTGTGAACTGTCCTCCAGCGCTCTAATTGAGCACTAACACTGTGTCCTGGGACAGCTCTAGAGTTCAAGCATTTAAGCGGGCCAATTCCCAGCTAGCTTCTTCCTTAATAAAGTCGAGTGTCTGTTTTGTAAACAGTTCTGCTAAGAAACACATTCCCATTTTATAACTTGGTCTGTAATTCTGAATTATGCAGTAGCGCTGCAGAAACAAAGTCACGGATACCCTACGGTCTTATTTACCGTTAAAGGACAGATAAAATGATGGCCAAATGTTTGGATTTACATTATTCCTGGTCAGAAGCTGAAATTCAGCTGGAGTCAAGCGGAGACTGCCCCATTAGTACCCACCTCTCTGTAGCTGGTTATCTGCACTCCATGACTTTGGCATTACAGCAGGATACAGGGACAAGAGCCCACCAGGCATTAGATGGAAAACAAGACTTGCGGAACAGAACGGAAGAATAAGAAAATATTTTTGCAGAAAACAAGTCCTTTCACGGGCCAAGAGGGACAATCCCCGGCCAGAGAAGGAATAGTGGGCTGGGTGCTGCAGAACAGTAAGATCCCACCATCCCCGGTTACTGGAGACTCTTAAGAGCAGCCAGTATCATGGTGCTTTGCTGAGAGCATCTTCCTTCTCACGAATCGCAGGCATCAGTCAAGGCACAAAGGTTCAGTTTTTCCAGTTATAGAATTTGGGCAGGCTTCCAGTTAATAGATAGGATAACAGTCAAAACAGCACAGGGAGAGAAAAGGGGACGGCATTTGCAACCAAGACGCTGTTTAAGATGAAATAAATGATCTGATTTTAAATGTTTCAGTCCAATCAGATGAGACTCCCCTGCTGTGGACACTTATTTTTTTTCCTGTAAATTCATACCCCTTCACATTTATTCCTTTCTTCCGTAACTATTTTATTGTACAGCTTAATCACCCAACCTTTCTATCACCAGAGCAAGGCAAAAGCTGGCTTCTGATGGCCGCAGCCTCCTCGCTGCCGACAGCTGGACCTCGGACCTTACCCAAGTCAGAGCAGCTCTTCTTCTCAGCCAGATTTCTTGCTTTGATTTTTCTCTATGCTGATCAGGTGCTGATTCTCTGTCAGCTCTAAGATATCTCAGACTAATACTTAAATGTGTTTCATGCCTTTTTTTTTTTTTTTATATATTACTCATTATGTCAGGAGTTGACATGATTTTGTCAGGATTGCAAACACTTGCCAATGCTCCCCCCTTTAATCTGCCGAGGAGGCAATTCTAGGTATGAGACTGTTGTATCTCACAGCTCTAGCAGCAAACAAACACATCAGAAACTGAGCCGATATTTTTGTATGCTTCTTGAGCTGCTCATTTTCATGCTAGATTTGGGCTACTCCCTATTACTTCCTTCTTATGCAACATGTTCTGTGATGGAAAAAATTATGTTTTCAATTGAAAGTGCTGCTGATATAATGCATTGCTCTAAGAAGAAACACCCCATAGATTAAGAAACGCTACTTTATTCTAGCCAGCACTTGATTTACCCTATTACAGATAGAGTTATACCCCAGATAGTTAGAGAGGTTGCTCTACTGCAAGGGAAATTTCTCCCGAGCAACTGGGAGGTCAGGAGGGTAAGTTGTGTGTGAACAGCAGCAGGATCACCCCAGGGACCCCATCGAAGCAGAGCAGTTTTGAATTACAGCTAGGATTGCACAAGAGACTATGAGAAAGGATGCCCCAGAAGTATGTAGAATCAGTGACAGTGAAGACACTTGTTCTGCCCTTTCCTCAGTCAACGTTAGTGACCCCAGTAACACCAACCTGACTCTTCTGGAGCAATGTGACTCCTTATCGGCACTCATGGCACAGCTACAGAGATGTGATCTTGACCTCTGCAGCAAGGATTGTGCAGAAATCTGCATAACTTTATAAATCCCAGCATGACAGGAACCAGGGAGGTTCCAGGGAGGTTCCTGTCATGCTGGGACAGCATGGGAGAAGGTTCGGAGCAGAACTCCCAGGTTGAAGCTGAGACAGAGGGAAGCAACGTGTATAGAGAGATCGTTTTTACTCCAATTAGGTTCCTGGTTTTCACATTAGTTCCTTATGCAGGGAACTCTTACAATGGTCATAGGATGGGTCCCATCCCTATCCATACATATAGATGAAGCTTTAACTTCTGTGCTCCTGATTAGGATGAGATTCCACAAATTTTAAGCCTTTGCCACAGGCAAAAGAACACACCAACCATACCCACTCCGAGTGACTGTATTTTCTACAAATGCTCGAAGTGATTAAAATGCTTCCCACCGAAGCAGTGAGAAGAAAAACAGGCGTTCCCTGTGTGAAATAAATGGACAGACAGCATTAATGAATGGAACCTTTCATTACATTACAGGTCTTTCCTCTTCAGGAACTACAAATATGCCAGTTATCAACAAAGGCTCAAGCTCTAAGTCCTTAATGAAGAAGAAATGAAATGGTGTAGGAACAAGCAGCTGTGTGATGCCCTAATTGTCGTGTGTAAGGGGAGAAATCTATCTTAGGACTCATTAAAGCAGGCAGTCCGGGAACAAGCAAGCCAGAAGACTTTGGAGCACAGCTTCATTCTTGAAAGGCAAGTGTCTATATTCAACACGCTCTTTGGCCAGATGGATGTCTTCAAAATGTCTGGAATATCTACAAATAAGGGACAAAGGCATTTAGCCTGAATGATATTCAGTGGCACCAAAAGACAGCTGGATCCCTTCAGATTGAGCAAGGGGCAGTGAGGACCTGTGCTGCTGCTGCTGAAGCTCAGCAAGTGACTCTAAGCCTGTGACCATCACCCTCAACACTTGCCTGACCACTGGCCCTTTACAGGGAGGTCCTTTTTCTCTGCAGTTGCCTTGACCACTTCTACTGGCCACCTCCTCACTTCTGCCTTCTTGCTGCCCAGGCACCTGTTTTGAAAAGAGAGGTGATGCCCAGTTGACTGCAGCTCTGCCTTTCAGCATGGACAGAAGATGAAATGTAGGACTTCCATCTTCTTTTCTGTTGGGCTATGGGGGTTAATGAGCCTCAGAAGTAATGGAAAAGAACTCCAGGAGGAGCAAATACATAAAGTAGTACTAACGGGTGATATTTGATGGGTTTTATTCAATGAGAGGAAAATCTGATTTTTAAAGTGCAAGTCTACTCTGAAACACGACTGTAAAATCACCTTGTAAACAGAGCGGATCTGTTCCTTGTGTATTTTGAGTCATGCCAGTGTGTTCTTTAGGGTGAGAAGGCTCTGTGGAGAGGTGGTAAAAAACATTGAATTTAGTCCCTTGAATTCTGGTAAGCTAAAAAATTAATCTCAAAATTACCTGCCCTTCAGTGCAACAGCCTCTTCAAGATATGACATTGGCTTGTGTACTAAATAAAATGTTATTTCACAAAACAGTATTTTGTCCTTGATTTGAGCAGCCAAACACTTTACAATCCATATAGCAGTACACTGCAAAAGATGGCTTTTAAACTGATTGAAAACTCACCCACCTTGTTATTTACATGCTCAACTTTAAATACATCAGGAAAACAGTTCCGAAGTTTCTGCAATAAAGCCTCATCCAGTTAATTTCTTTTTCTAGTACCCTCCTGAATCAGTTCTCTAAGCTGGAGATAATTCCTTCTGGGGGAGCGACAGAGAAAAAAACACTGATAACAAACAGAAGCATATCTCCTTCTAAAATGGCAATTTGCAAAGCAGTAACCCAGCTCTTGCTCCATAAATTACACAATATTTAGTATCTAGTTATGACAAATCTCTGACATGCTACCTCCTATTCCTCTGCTCTTTTAGATTCCAAACAAAGAAATTGGAAGGAACAAATGTGAGGAACCTTGAAATTGTCACTAATGGCCCTCAAGAGTAAATGAGGGCCCTCCAGAGTAAATGTTTTATTTCTTTGCAGTACTTTGCAGTACTAATAACTTCTGAAACACATTTCCTTCCAAATTTTTTTTTAGATTACCTAGGGGTGTCTTGTCACCAGCACTGAGCTATCGCAGTCCGGCCATAAAACCAGACTGTAACGCAACAGCGAACAACAACTCGTGAGGTCTCAGAGAACAGCCAGAATACAGTGTCCAGCTGAAAATGTGGGGAGAATTCCTTCTACGTACCCGTACTGGGAGCATCCAAATTAGAATCTGGGCAAGGCTGAAGTCTTACTCTTACAGAGGGTGCCAGGACAGTTCCAGTGACATGGGGCTTTGGTCTACAGCTCATTTGGAAGGTGGTGTCTCTTCCAGCACAAGGACGTTTGAATTTGCAGTGAAGTAGCACTTCAGAGGAAGGAACGGCCAGTACTGCTCCCTGGAGCACGCGGGACAGTCTTAAGAACCTTCTCATTAAGCTACAGACCAGGCTTGCACCTGCTTACTCTATGGACGAGGAATATTACAGCCTCAGATGGACAATGCACACTCTAGTTCTTTGGGCAGAAATTTCTATTTAAAGCACTACACATAAAAGATGAAAGGAAGAAAGGTAGCCTGTATAACAAAATTAACTCCTACCTAGAAAAAGAGAGAAACTGGCCATTACGAAATATAATCTTTCCTTACAAGAAACAGCACCGCAGTGCCACTGCACAGCGCACAGGGAACGGAAAAGAGATGTGATGTAGGGAGAATACAAAAGAAAGGAATAGAAAGGGAAAAAAAAAAAGAAGGAATTAATCTGCAATATGGAAGAAAAGTTGCATTTAAAGAGAAGTCAACCCCAACAGCACTATCTCATTTATAGCTTTACAGAAATAACTTAAAAAAAAAATCAGTTTCTGCTTCTAACTGAACTAGAACATTTCCTTATTTTCAAAGCAATTCACAGAACGTGCCGGTTTTACCCTAACTAGCTTTAATAGTTTTGAAAATGACTATATAAGTAACTTTATGCATGTGCTTAAGAACAGGGAATTCAGTATCATGCCTATTTGGTGGCAACTATTATCCTCTACCAGAGAGAACCAGCGAAGCTCAGGTGTCTGCACAGGCTCCACATAAACTGCTGGCGTAAGTAAGAGAATCATGAGTACAGATGTACACGAGGAACAGTCTATTTTAGCAAGAAGGCTGGACAGCTGTTGCTGTAAAGTTCTGACTAATTACAGCAAAAGAGTAATTGCAAGAAAAGTACAAAATGGATGCAAATACATGCTTAAAATAGAAAACTTTTTTAGTCTGCATCTTTAGTACACTTAAAATTAATGCTTTGCTACTTGTATTGTTTTTTTATGATGTTACAGTTTTACACTGAAGCAACATACACTTTCCACTTCTTTAGCTTCCTTATAACTGAAGGCTATCAGATTTTCAGCAGAACTGCTTTTTATTAAAAAGTGTCACACTTGAAATAGTGATCATTTCCTTTGTGTGAAAAAAATCACATTGGGGGTCTTATTAACATTCTTACTGTGAGAACAAAATCACCTCAAACTCAAAATTGGTTTGAGGTTGCAAGAAGCCTGGGCTGTATTCGCAAGCAACAGCACCTTCTGATATATTGAATTTTCACAAGCCAAGACGACTGAAACACTTCCACAAGCTATACTCTTCCTTCAGGGATGGCAGCGTGAATCAATAGAACACTTAAGCCACATGAATGCTATAAAAATCCCAATCTTATAATCCTAAATATTTTTTCTGGCGATCTAAATAATATAATAATATTTCAAAGAATACTGTCCATATAGAAAAGTGCTTTTTTTAGTTTTAATACTGAAACAATTCTGTTTTGAAGTATTTTCTACTGTGCTGAAAAAGCTTTAATACATTAACTGATGGTGCATCAATCACACGAATGAATGCTTCACTTTATCAGCTGAAATAATTCCACTGAATACAGTCCTATCCATATGAGCAAACATAAACAGTAATCAAGCTCTTTATTTTCAGTATTTTATATTTTTACTACAATATTCTAAAATCCACTTCAGGCAGTCAGCTAATACTGGGATTTAAGCTTGCAACCCTTCCTCCCAGCATGTATGATTTAATTAGCACAACTTTCACATTCTTTTTATGTAAGTGGGCCAATCCAAGTAAAAATAATAACTTTACATGAATAACTACAATATAAATCATTATTTGAACTAACTAGTTTTTAATCACTTAAGTCAATATAGTCTGTCTCAGGGTTTTTTTTGGTTGAATAATCTCCCTATTTGGTATACCTGGACCCTCTTTACTCCTAGCACTCATCCACTGGACAAATTAAGACTGCTCCCACAACTAGCAAGTAATTTGTTTAAATTAGTGTTTTCCTTTTCTCTATCCAATTTACCATAGAATCATAGAATAGTTTGGGTTGGAAGGGACCTTTAAAGGTCACCTAGTCCAACTCCCCTTGACTTATCCCATTTCATGGCATATCTAATGTTCTCAGCCCTGATTAGGCTTTTGCTTTCCATTAAAAAAGTAATTTTCCCTCCAGGAAACAGGAAAACTTAGTACTGCATGTGTCACCACTCCAGTCAGAAGACCCTCATTTGCTCTGTGCTCCAATATGTAGAATTAATCTCCAGCTCACCCTGCAGCGTGCTCCTCAGGGAAGTATTGGCTTGGAAAATTAGAGATGCTCAGAGGCTGGAGCACCCCTCCTGTGAGGACAGGCTGAGAGAGGTGGGGTTGTTCAGCCTGGAGAAGAGAAGGCTCCGGGGAGACCTTACTGCGACCTTTCAGTATCAGGTGGCCTACAGGAAAGATGGGGAGGGACTTTTTACAAGGGCATGTAGTGATAGGATGAAGGGTAACTATTTTAAACTGAAAGAGGGTAGATTCAGATTAGATATTAGGAAGAAATTATTTACTGTGAGGGTGGTGAGACACTGGAACAGGTTGCCCAGAGAAGCTGTGGATGCCCCATCCCTGGAGGTGTTCAAAACCAGGCTGGATGGAGCTTTGAGCAACCTGGTCTGGTGGGAGGTGTCCCTGCCCATGGCAGGGGTTTGGAACTGGATGATCTAAGGTCCCTTCCAACCCAAACCATTCTATGATTCTATGATAAGTACTTATTAGGCAGAAGTAGTAGAATTACAGCAAGGAGGAGATCTTTTCACAAGGTCAGTAGACTGGAGAGCGGCCTTTGCTTTGTGCAAAAAATGCCTTGGCTTAGGAGTGTATGGACGTTTAGAAAGTTAGTGTTAAATCACTCCTGAATACGGGATTTGGCCATCCAGACCATTTAGGCCTTGTGTCTGAAAGGTGGGATCTCACAGCAGTGGTCTCAGACAGGTCCTGCTCCTACGAAGGCGAGGTCTGGGCATGCCTAGCCTACCTTCCTCCCTTTATTCCCCCCCCATCCCCTGATTTCTGCAGGAAAACAATGCAAGTGAAGAGCCCCAAAGTGAGCCGTGGTTTATTTTGCAAGGTCTCTCTTTTGAACAAGTGGCAGATGAAGGGAGGAGCGGAGGACACAGCGGAGAATATCCACTGCTCAGTTTCAATAGAATTTTATTGCCTTAATTCTTCATCTGTTGAGGACAGTAACAGTGCTTTCCTCCTGCTCTTTATTTCTAAGTCATACAGGTATATGTGACACTAGCAGAAGGAGGTACAATTAATTACAGCTGCCAAAGTAGACACTTCCAGCAAAGTACTTAGCTCCGTACAGTTCTTCAAATTAAAGATCTGTTTATTTTTAGCTACGGTTTTGATGAATCTTCTGCCACATAGTTTGGTTGGTTTTTTTCATTCCAGCAGCAGTCAAGATATTGTTATATCTGATTTCACTGCTTTAATTGCTTCTCAGTGCATCATCAGTTCTATTTCAGGCTGTTTTAAGGTTTATTTAATTTGAGATGTATACTAAGCAGGGTAACATAATTGCACATGTCAAAGCCTGTTTCATCCCAATATTAAAATGTTGCTTTGGTTTTCTGTAGGTTTAAAAAAAATAAAATCTATGAGGTTGCCTGTAAATTTTTCACAAAATTCTTTTTATCTGTTTTCTAAAAATACAAGTGAAAAATTGCCAAAGGACAAGATTCTGTATGCAGTGTGATGAAGACCTTGGATAACAGGGATAATGAATACATGCTATCATAGAACCTGGGGAGAAAAAAGCTCTGGAAGAAGCACAAAAAGCTCATCTCGTCCATTCATTGCCCAGTGATGGAACTAAAGATCCCGGCATCATTATTGCAGGGTGTCTGGTTAATCAGGGTGTAAAAGACACTGATGATGAAGTCTCTACAGCGTTCCGAGGGAGACTGCACAACTGCTTCACTTCACTTAGTGTTAGCAAACTTCTTCAAATGTGTAACCTGAATTTTCTTTGTTGCAATTTCAGCCCATTAACCTATGTCCTAGCTGTCATGCACTTCAGATAATAGTGTATTCAATCCTTCCTGCATCGTATTTTCACATATTACGTTCTACCTCACTAATTCCCTTCTTTCAGCTCTGCAAGTTCCTTGATTTTTTCCAATTTTTGCGTAAGTTCAGTTTTCTAGATGTCTGATCATACCAGTCGCTTCCTTCTAGACCCCGTTTCTAGAAGGGAAGCAGCCCAAATCTGAAAACTGTATTGCAGACAATGCTTCCCAGTGCAGCACATAGTGGAAATACCATGCTGCAATCTTCCTCATACACTTCAATGTCATTTTTTAAAAAATTTTTTTACAAAGGCATAGCAACAGTTCTGAACCAGAGACAGGCAACAGGCCCCTGCAGAACCCCACTGGAGCCATCCTTCTATTCTGACAGCGATCCAGTGAAAACCAGTCAATTAATACAATTCCCAGCTGGTTCCATTGCTAATTCATTGCAACCACATGTCATCAGGTTGCTTATCAAATGTAAGACAATGTCAAAAGTCATGCCAAAATCAAGATATCTGATATCAGTTGCTTATTTCTTATCCACAGGGCTAGTTACCTTGTCATACAACAAAACAGACTAAATTTGGCAACATCTACTTCTGGTAATTTCATGTTGATCATTACTTGACTCCTTGTTCCCATTTTGATGTTTCCAAATAATTGATCTGATTACCCATTCAAGTAATTTTCAGTAAATTAAGGTTAAGTTGTTTGGGCTATAATTTTCTTTTTAAATTCCTTCCTCTCATCATGCCTCTTTAAAAGACTGGCAAAATAGTTGCCATTGTAAGTTGCCTGCAATTTCAGCCCCTTCTATGAGTTGCCAAAGAGCTCCTTACCGCTTTAGTAATTTCTCTGAATGTTTCAGAATGCAGTTGAGCTGGCTTAAATGATTTGAAAAGATCTGAGAGATTTGGGAATTTTAAGCCATTCTTTTACGTTCCCCTTTATCACAAATGTTAATTGTGCCACACATCAGTTCAGAGTTGATCTTTTAAGGCTACTGATGCAGAAAAAGGCATTAAACATTTCAGCCTTCTTGGACTCATTTGTTGAGAGCTCTTCCTCTTTTCTATACAGAAGACCAATATTTTTATAGTCTTTCTGATCAGTATTGTGCTGATGAACGAGTTCACATGACCCTTGAAACCCCTTGCTAACAGCATCAACGTTCTGAGAGGCTGGCCTTCATATTCTGTTCCTGCATTTCCACGTTATTCCTATTATTTCCCTTCACTGATCTCATTTTCTATCCCCTTTCTACATGCTTCCTTCTTGCAACTGAAATCACTAAGTTAAAGTTTAGACATGTTGGTCTTTTATTACAGTTCCTCCTCCTTCTACATTTGGATCACTTGAGCCAGCATCATTTGTTTCTTTTGTCCGAGAAAGTTCTAGCCTGCCTTAACCCATTTTTTCTTTAGTTTTGGTTCCTCCAAGATGGCACACTGCAGATCTCTGAGTTGATTAAAAAGTTTTGCTCTTGAAATCCCCTGGTTTTCTATTCTTCCTCCTTCTCTTCTACAGAATAATGAACTCTGCCACTCTGTGGTCACAGAAGTTGCCTTCTGTGCTAGGCTAGAGTCACATCCAGAACGGTTTCCTCTTAAGTTGCTTATATGTTTCAAAAACTTGCTAGAGAACTTGCGCTCATCTCCCAGCGCATACACCTGTAAATGGATAAATCCCCTATTATCATCATTCCCTGGAGAATCCTGCCAGCTCCTCGCAAAAAACCTAATCCAAATCTTCTTGAGAGGGTGTAGCTGATAAAATTACTTCCTCTATAGAATTCAGAGTGCTTTTAGCTACTTACTGATGGCGTTTAAGAGAGAGAACCTGTGGCAGAGAAGCTATAGTCAGTGTTGCGAAGTGCTGCACTGATTTGGTTCTTCTGCTGCCTGGGCGCCCATCTTCAGATTTCTAGGGCGGGTTTTATTTCAGCTAAATTTAAGCACCAACAGTATTAATATCTACCTTTGCACTTGGCACCTCAGCTGTTTTTTCTGGTCAGGGATGAGGAACAGACACATTAGGATGTATTAATTCATCTGACCTGGTTTAGGTATCTTCTGTAAACTTGGATGGCTTGACAATCACTTGAAGACTCTTGCACTCACCGAAGTAATACAATTTACACGGGAGAACCGACCTAACTTCTCCCCTAACCTTGTGGGTTACAACCTTGTGTTTTAATCACTGTCCAAGAGAGAAAACGCTGGGCTACCACGCCTGTACCTTTTTTAGATCTTGCTTGTAAAAGGATTTCCAGGTTGATTTAATTCCATCCTTCCTTTCTATTATTAGGTGGTTTGCTTTGTTTGAAGATTTCCACTTCGTTCTGCATACAACAGAAACCGGTGGCCATCCGGTCATTATGACGCCTGTTCTCCTTTGCACATTTTTTCCTTCATCTTTGCTTTACACAGATGTGTCATATATTATAGGAAGCTTTCAGTAAAGTTCATAGTGAACCTGCAACTTCCCCAAAGCACCAGCCTAAGCACCCCTTATTGGCAAACACAGAACCAAGCACGGGGGAGGAGGCACAGAGGGAGAGAGATGAAGGATGGGAATGAAAAGCAAAAAAGCCTTTTGCTCCAGAGATGCCTTTCCCGAGGCACCCTCCCAGTCCCACAGGAAAGGAATCAGTCCCATCCTCACCCTCAGAGCACACACGTCTTTTAGCCTCTCAGGACTATCAGTGCAAGAGTATCACAATGCACTTTTAAAGATGACCTATAATTAATGACAGACTTTTTTATACACACCAGACAAAACTTTCTTCTAAAAGCATCAAAATGAGAGAGGAAACATCCTTCCCTTTTTTTTTTTTTCCACTCTGCCAGCTCTCTGCACGTCAAATAAACCTCCTTGCTCTTCGCTGCCATTAATTTCATCATTTCTGGCTGCTATCTGTTTCCTCTTGTTTGCACAGGGCAAGCCCTGCTGTTCCGCTTTCTTTTGTAGTTCCACTTTTAAGACATCTATTGAGCAAGGTATTTTTCATCTTTAATTAAAACCCTCTGTGCAGTCCTCTTAAGGCAAATGCTACATTATTTGGGAAAAAATTAAACCCTTTTCTGTTCCATTTATACAACGAAGGCCAGCAGTTTCAATACCTTCCGAGAAAACAGCCTCCAAAGCAATCAGTGTAACATTATTATCTTTTTTTTCATTTTGTTTCTTGCATATCTGTGAAATATTTCAAAGCAAAATATTCCCTTCTAAATTTCATCTCCTTCCTCGATGTTAGTTACTCAGCCAGATGCACTTTTCGCTTTTAAATTATCACCATACAGTTGTCAACACATCATTACTGCAATGACATTTTTATGAAGTTGTTTCTTGTATACTATTTCTGCTTATCAGAATTCCTAGTTTTCTGCACTGAAACTACGAGATCTTTGAACATTTTTTCATCGTGGAAACTAATTACTGTTTTTAAGGTATGCCGAAAGCAGATACGACATTCAGTAACCTATATTCCACCTTTTCAGGCTACAAGTGGAATATTCTGGTCAAGTCAGAGACTGCAGGATGTGGTACATTCAAAGGGAAAGAGAGAACGGGTGTCACGCTAACTCAAGGAGTCGTGACCTGCACTGGTATTTGGGGTATTCCCATCCCTCTGGCCACTCTACAATAGAAGAACGCACGGAAACCATCAAACATGTTACCTTCCACACAGCTTGTTGCAACTAAATGTTTTCTTCCTAATTGTTTATCTGAAAGAGAACCTGAACAGCCTGGATCAACCTTTGTGCTTGGTCTGAGGAGTATGGCAAGATGACAAAACGTACATTATATCCAGGAAAGGACTCAGGGCTTTGTGGCTCCAGGAACGTAATCAAGTCTTGACACGCTCTGATTCTGCATATCATACCAGAGAGAAGGTAGGCTCCTCAGAAGGAATGTCTCCATCACTTAGAATAGCCTTGGTGACAAGCACCTTGACATAAGGAAAGGATCCCTAAAACTGAGCATTCTGTACCCATTGCCGTCCACTAAATGCATTTCAGCCAGAATGCGAGAGCTGTGGTCAAAGCAGGGAACCGAAACCCAAACTCCCCTTAAACTCCCTTTAATCACTATGCTTTCATTCAACAGCTGCACACCACTGTTCTTAAGGAAAAGAGGGATCTCTTTAAAAGAAAATGTATAGGGACAGGATTCAGGGTCTGGTGGTGCTTTCTGAAGTTCACAATTAGGCAACTGACATCAGGGAAAAGAAAGACAATACATTTTATGGGCATAAAAATGAGCGTAACCTCTCTAAGTCAAAGAACAGTTTTATTCTTACTGTTAGGCTGGATAAAGTAAAGTAGAGAGATGACACTTAACTTTAATGAATGAGGGGCACAGTTAGGAGCATAACTAAAAGCACTGACTTGTATTGCTTGCATCAAGCGTGTCCTACCATTTAGAGGAATACACACAACTTTCCTGAAGTGTCAGCTCGCCAAGAGGAAAGAGAAGACCAGAATCCATGATTAGAAAAATCTAGCAACTGAATGAATCAATGAAAAAGAAAATGCTAGTTCCTGTGATCTTATCTCATTGTCCCACCTGGGCTTACGGAGCCCTGGTTACATCTCAGTGGCTAAAGCAGGTCGTTTTGAATTATTAGGGCTGCTTGCAGCAGAAATAATATTTAAAGAAGAAAAACGTTAGCTAAGGAGAACAACGCCCCTTGTGCTGTACAAATAGTGCAGGCATGGTACGGTTAGGTAATGGCTCATCCTTTGGTCTCCGTGACGCCAGGAGTAAGCCTGGCCCGTGGCCCCAGCTGGTGCATTCATTGTAGTTGCCACCCTTTGATCACCCCACAATACGGTGAAATCAGGGTGAGCTGAAGGCTACAAGCAGTAGCCCAGCTCTCTGGTGGTTTGCTGGCCATTATCCCACACACACTTCTTTTTTTTTTTTTTTTTTTTGCACAGCTGTAACTCTACTCAGTAGCCGGTGCTGCATTTACACAGGTGCAAATGAGGAAATTGGCACTTTTTCTGGCATTGATGAGCACTCCCTCCTTCGCCCCACGCCAGACTGCTGTAACGTGGGCAGCGCGGCTGCCTCACCCCATGCAGGATTCCTCGTTAGTAAACAACGCTCCCATCAACAACCCTCTCCAGGCTGCTTAAAGAAGACGTGGCTCCTTCCACCCCTTCTGTGCAATACGCTGTGTGGCTGCTTGTCACTCTCTACAGGAAAAAATCTCACCCTTCGCTCCGTGAAATTTCACCTCTTGGGTCTCAGGTAGCGCATCGGTGGACAAATCTCTTTTCTCAGCTTGCACCAAGGCTACACCTCCAGCCCAACAGGCTGCAGCTTCTTCCAGAGAGGAAGGATGAAAATCTTGACAATTTCTCCAGAAAACACGCCTCATTTTGCAAAGATGATAGAATTTCCTCCTTTGCCTCGCTGCTTATAAACAGTTCACACAGAAAAGACAAGAAGCAACGGGCACAAATTGAAATACAGGAAATTCTGTTTGACCAGGAGAAAAAAAAACCCACTCTTTTACTGTGAGGGTGGTCAAACACTGGCACAAGCTGTCCTTATGGAGTCTCCATCCGTGGAAATAACCAAACCCCACCAGGACACAGCCCTGAGCACTGACTGTAGCTGACCCTGCTTGGAGTGCGGATCCAGAGATCCTCTCCAACCTCCACCAGCCTGTGAAAAGGGCAGCCGTATCACACAGCACTTTGAGGAGTATGCCTTCATGACGAGATACATTTTTATTCCATTTACAGTTAAAATAATCAGCTTTTAATCAAGATCATACTATGGGCGGGGGTGGGCATAGGTGGTTTTTTAAAAAAAGAAAAAGGAAACAAAGTCCTTTCAATTTTGTTAAGTTAGTCAAACAGAAACAGCAGTACATCAGATAAGGGTGTCCTGATGCACTGGAAAATTCTTCATTTGATGCAACTGAAGTCTCTATTTTTACCCAATGGTTCCAAAGAGCAGAGAAGGCTCTAGATGCTGCACATATCCCAGTATGGTAACCCACTGTATTGCTCAAGGGTAGTGGTGTCCACCTATTTCCAGTGGAATTGAGGGTGTCTGTCAGGAAAGACAAGCAGCGACCCACTGCGTAGGTCTTCAACCACCCAGGCAGCAGCTCCCTACCTCTTGGAGGCCTTACTGTCCCAAGGTACCACAGAGGTTCTTAGATACCAGAGTGCCTGTTGATGGTTGCAGCCGTACAGCCCAAAGCCGCTGAGCACCCAGAGCCTACCAAATGCTGTACCCCTCCGTATAAATGGCATAAACATCCACTGAAATGCAAATTGGGACTTAGATCTTGTTTTACTTTCTGGTATGCAGAATATTTCATTACTCTATGCAAAGCGGAAGAGTTTGAATAGAAAATACTGAGAGTTCCTGCTTAATATTATTCCCCGGGCTGGTGGTGAGGACGCTCTGCCGAGATCCAGGGATGTTACTTCAATTCTTCGCTGAGAAAGAAGTTGCTTCGATCTCTCACATCCTGAGACAGTACTACTAACACCCGATTTCTAGGCAAAAGGGACACTATATTACAGAATCATAGAATTGTCTAGGTTGGAAGGGACCTTCAAGATCATCTAGTCCAACCATCAACCTAACTCTGATCAAAAACCATCACTAAACCATGTCACTAAGCACTATGTCAACTTGTCTTTTAAATACCTCCAGGGATGGTGCCTCAACCACTTCCCTGGACAGCCCATTCCAAAGCTTAATAACCCTTTCAGTGAAAAAATTTCTCCTAATATCCAATCTGAACCTCCTGATCACGTGACCAAGGGCTGGTCGGAAACCAAAGTGGGCTTATGGAGGAGCCCACTTACACACACGAGAGATCCTCCTGGCAGGTCAGAGTTAGGCACCTGCCTTCATGGGATGGAGAGGCTTCAACCCCGTGTTCTTCCTTGGGGTCACCTCCTACCTAGTCCAGGTAGTCTCCCAGCTGGGCAGGTATTTGTGGCTACCTTCTTACATTTCTGATGCTTCCACCTATTGTACAGGTAAACTTAGTACTTAGTGCTGGATCCCACTAAGCAAAAGGCACATCAAAATGAGGAGTTACAGACTGAGCAGGTATAGGGATAGACGCTTTTATGGAACAAACTCTAAATTACTAAACTGAAAAAAGACAAGTTATTTCTTTTTTATTAGTTCAGCTCCGTTTAGCTTTGTATTTTCTTGTCAAATGAAAATAGGCTGGTTATATATAGTTTCGACCTGTTGACTCAATGCGCTCATATGACGCCCTGATATCTAGGTGACAAACATTTTATGTGAATCTTAATTAAAAAGACAGTATTATTCCCTTAGGTATTGCAAAGCTCTTTTCTTTCTTCTCAAAGCCAAAAATACCTGATGGTATTTCTCACTAGCTAGAGTCCAGAAGGCAACTAATGCTACAGGTAACGTTTGAGTAATGCTTTAGCAGTATATCAGAGTGGTTAAATTCACCTTATTTACTGTAGAAAAAAAATAAATTACTCCAGTAGAATAGTAAAATAGTTTCCACTACGTAAAAGGGAAAAAAAAATATAAAGTTTACAGAAGAAATAAAAGATGACTGCTTTTACAACAATTTAGCTGCTAAATAAAAAGCTTCTATACTATATAGTACTGAGAGTGGAAGGTTAGATGATATTAGGAATATGTCATAAAAGTACCTATTCCTGAACAAGTGCTTTTAATTGAAGGCACCAAATTTTATTTAGCTGTAGAAACATATATAGCCACCAGAAGCATTGACTAATTAACACATGAAATAATCCTTCCGCTTTCCTCAGAACTAGCAAGGTCACAGCTGGAGTAATACATTAATTTTGGGGCGCTGTACTGGGGCATTTGGAAAAGGGCCAAGAAGAGAGCAAAAATATTGATCTGAGAGGTGTAAAACAAAATCTATTCTTAGGACCCCAATACGGCTGATAAAAACAGCAAAAGCGAAGATAAAGACCTGAAACGCACAGTCTGACAAGGCAGCAATGCTACTGAGATTAAGAAAGGGGGATGCCGTGATTGAAAAAGGTGCAATGCTACTGACGGGATTCAGGAAGAATGACGGAATTGATAGAAGACACTGAGAAAGTGACACCATTGATAACACCAAGAAAGAGCAACACCAGGTCAAAAGAAGGGACAGGATATAAATCGCCAAAGTCTACAGACCATACATAAACTGAAGGAAAAAGGGGTTTTGAGGACATTTTCTGCAGAAACATTGATGGAGCTCTAAATTGGGGGCAATGGAAATCAGCAAGCCAGAGAAATTACCAGAAATGTGCGTGGGCAAGCGGATTGTTTGTGTTTGCAAGCAGATACAGTTAACAAGACCACAGATACATGAGATTGTTAAGGGGAAAAGGGTATATCAGATAAATATTCACGTTAAGAACTACTGCCATCAGTTAATGCGCGTGAGAACTACTGCAAAGGGAGGTTACAACATTGTGGCTTTCTGAATGGAGAGAAGACTGAAGGGACACAGGACAACGGTCTCTGAGTACCAAAGAGGCCATTCTCTGGGTATGATGGATGGTAAGGCAAAAAAAAAAAAAAAAAGCAAGTCACTGAACTGCAGTGAGGTCGTGTCCTGGTCTGAGGACAACAAAAACGACGACAAACCACAACGGGTAGGCGTCAGGAAAGCCTTTTTTTCTGGTGAGGATAACAATGCACAAGGCTGGATTCCTTGTGGAAGTTGTGGGACCTCTGACAGTGCAGGTTCAAAGTGGCAGCTTGGACAAACATCTATCAAGGAAAAAAAGAGTCACGTATAATTCACCTCCTCTAAGAACAGAGGTGGACCCAGCAGACTTTGGAGATCTGGTCCCAGCTCTCTTTATTACGATTGTATTTGCTACGGCTGTAGCAAACGTTAGCATCAACACCGTATTTTGATCGTACAAGAAGCACACCATGTTACAATGGCAAACAGACTACAGCAGTTCACAAAAATGAGCTTAGCAACGTAATAAGTCACTTTAAATTACCAGTTCAGCAGAACGTTTAAGCAGAGTTCTCGGGTCTCACAGACTTAGGGTCTAAGGACATAAAAACACCCAAATCGTGATGCCCTGAGAAAATATAAAAGCAGCCCGATGAGACCTTTCACTACAAAATTAACTCAAGACTTAAAAAAACTCAGTATTAGGGAGAGGCTGAGCAGAACGACTGGAAAGCGCCAGGTATTCTACAAACCGCAGGACAGCACAAACTCTCACAGGTCCCACATCAAGCGAGGCATCTCAAACCTCCCCTTCAGGGAACAAGCGCTAATGGAGATTTCCTGAAGAACCGCTGTTGGTAATTAAACAATCATTCCTCAGTCTGCGTCTCACACGTGGCGGGAGACTGATGTGAACTGAAGATACCATTATCAAGATTTAGCGGCCCCATTTGTCACAGCGGTAAATGCGCATCAGATTGCCTGCCTTTAACGAAAGCAATCTCCGTTTCTCCGGGGCTTTTAGCCGTCCGCAGCCGCCTGCACCAAGCCTTTCTGTTGACACCCACGGGCTCCCTGGGGTGCTTCTGTCAGCTCCCGGTGCTCTCCTTTTTCATCTTCATGTACTCTCGTCAGCCCCCCTCCTCCCTCCTCTCCCCTCCCCTCCCCTCCCCGGAATTCTATTCAGTATCACCTTCCCCTGAAGGCTCCTTCAACCTGAACAAACTTTGGGGTTTGGTTTGGTTTTGGGTTTGTTTTTTTTTTTTCCCCCAAACGAAATAAGCAGCGCCCACCGACTTGTTGATTCTGCCTCAAAAAGCCAGAAAAGCAAAAAGCTGAGTGGTTTGAAACCCAGCCTTTCCGAGTTGTGCACTTTGCAGCTGGGCACCACAAAATCTATTTTACGGTTCTTGTTCAGACCGGACTAGATCCTCAGAAAGGTCCCTTCGGAGCTTACAGCCCATGAAGCCACCCACCTCCAGACCTAAGCTTTGCCATAATGAGACTTCCCCGAATTTAAAGACATCGAGCGTTTGTTTAAAGCTGTCGGCTGCGGGTGCGACTGTTCTCTCACAAAGTCTGCCCCCCCGTTCCGAAGCCAGGTTCCTCCGCGCCGGCAAGCGAAACTCCCGGGGATAAGTCTGGCAGCCGCTGCCCTGCCCGCCCGGGGGGCCAGCAGCCAACCGGGCTACCAGCCCTCGGGCTTCCAAGCGCTTCTGGGGCGCTGCACCAGGGCAGGCTTTCCGCAAGTGTGGAGCTTCCCTCTTTGACGGGAGAGGTCGGGGGGGGGAAAAGGAGCAGCGAAGAGACAGGACCGTGCCCGGTACCGGCACGAAGCCCGCTGCAGACCCGGGTAGCTGAGGAGGAAAGAGGGGGCTGCGCATTCCCGGCCGCCCTCGCCCCGCCACCGCCCCGGCCCCCGCCCGTCCCCTCCGCGGCCGCCGGCGGGTCCCGCCGCTCACCGATCGTGGAAACGACGGTGCCCACGAAGTAGAAAGCGCCGGTGAAATCCCATCGGGGTCGGATGTCGTCGACGCGGATGCCGGCCACGCTGGCCTCCTCGTACTCCCGGAGGAAACGGCGGAGCTCGGCGCGGCTGAGGTTGTGGCGGCGGGTGAAGTTCTCCAGCCGCTCCTCCCAGCGCTCCTTGGCCTCTCGCTCGGTGGGCAGCTCGATGGCCGAGAAGACGGCGGCGCCGCACAGCATGTACAGCACGATCAGCACCGCCAGCAGGAGGAACCGCGCGTTGTCCGCGTTCAGGCGACCCGCGCTGGAGCAGCAGCCGCCGCCGCCGCCACACGCCATCCTCCGCCCCGCGGGACCGGGATGCCGCGCAGACACCCTACGTCGGGGCCCTCCCGCCGCCGCCGGGCATCACGGCGCCGCCCGCCAGGCGTGCGCGGAGCCGCGGAACTCAGGCTGCCGCGGAGCCCGGCGGCGGCGAGCGGCGCTCCCGGGAGCCGGCCGGCCACCTCCGCCCCGGGGGCAGGGCGCTGCCCCGCCGCGCCCGGCACGGCCCCGCGGCGGACGGGCTGCGGCTCATCTTGCGGGCGAGGCAACCGCCCGTCCCGTCCCGTCCCGCAGAGCCCCCCCCCCCCCCCTCAGCCCCGCCGCCCTGCCGTCTCCGCCGGTTTCATATCCCCCTGCCTTCCCCCGCCCCGAGCACGTCGGAGCGGGGCGCAGGGACAGCCACCGTCAGGCGCCTCCTGCCTGTGAGGGGGGCGGCGAGGCGGGACCGGCGGCAGCTCGCCTCGCTGCCCTCCCCCGCCGCCGCGGGGCACCCCCGGGCCGCCCCCGCCGTAACCACCCGAGGGAAGCTCCCCTCAGCCGGGGCGCGGCAGCCGCCCGGTGCGAGGCCGCCGCCCCCGAGGGTCTCACCGCGGCCTCCACCCCTCAGAGGGGCGGCCCGAGGCCTGCCCGCCCCCGGGGGGCTGCCCTCTGCCCCGTCCCTGGCCCGGTCCGTGCCGAGCAAGGTAACGGGGTCTTTGTTAGAGACCAGGAGTCGCAAAGTCAAAGTCTGCAGTTGGTGATAAGCCCCTACAATCAAATCAAGAAAAATTACCCCCTCTTTTGCCAAAAGAGGGCACCTCTCTCTCTCCAGGTCCGGTTGCTGATCGCCGCCTCGACGAGTTGTTCCATCTCCACCTTCCCCACACCGGGCAGTCGAAGGGAGATTGTGTGTGGAAAAGCCAGGCAGCTCTCCAACTGCAAGGTGGTGAGAAAATCCCTTGTTTTCAAGGGTCAAAGAGCTCTTGATCCAAACCTTCTGGAAAAATCATTGCTACTGTAGAAAGAAAAAGCCCAAGTCAACAATATCTGGGCAATTGCTACAGTGCTGAATTCTAGTTTAAAATGATTGGGAGCTAGAACTCAGCCCTGTAAAACATATTAGTATATAAACATTCTTTCCAGTGACAGGCAACCTACATATATTTTACTTTAGAAAGCAGGTTAATGAAGTATTACTACATCATTTACTCCCCCCCCCCTTTTCTATTAATTATGGTGCAGTTAAAACACAATGGGAACTAACAGTAAGAACTTATTAATTACAAATCTCCCTTAACAGTAGATAATCGTATATTTAGTGTAAGGGCACGGATGGTCTCACAGCCCGCGGTGTATTTGCATTTTGGGTATTGGTGGGTGGACTGTGTGCGATTCTGTGCCGGTGTTGGATCACCAGCCGTGCTGCAACGAGTCTCCATGGCACAAAGAGAAGCCAAGTCCTTTTCCTACGTTACACAGTAAACCAACAGCCGAGGATGAATGGGACCCTCACGCTTCCTCTTTGTTTTTTTCCTATTTGTTGTTATTCATAGGTGATCCACAAAGCATCATGTTGCGGCATTTTATTCCCTCTTCATCAGTCTTCAGCATAGACTGACATACGGCAATTAAAATTAGCAGCAATGCTGGAAAACATTAAACAGCCAAAAGAAGAGGAAGACAAGTTAGCAGATAACTGTGCCAAGAGCTAAAGGTAACCACACGCTTCCATAAAAAATGCTGGTGTGTCTTTAAAACTATTGATAGTTCCTATTAGAGGAAGAAAAACCCCTCTCTTAGCCTGCTTTACCGCCAGTCTTTGCCAGCCAGAGGGAAGGTGGACCTAAATCAGCCCTCTCCCAGCCAGCAGAGGCAGCAGAACTGACCGAGCACCCTCAATCTTCATTCATCAAAGTTGTTCTTGGGTGGCTTGGATTAGCACCATGGGAACAGGAGCCTTTAACTGCTTGCAACCATGGCATCAATGTGATTGCCCAGAGGAATGTGAAGAACAATCACATTATCCAAAGAATTATCCAAGGAAAAATTATTCAAAGATACTGAGTTCCTCCTATTATTTGCATATTATTTTGTTAGTGACAAAACAGGGGGTTTTTGTGTTGGTCTTGGGCATAAAGGGACATTACATTAATGCAGGTAAGAACATCTGGCACAGTTTTGAAACGCAATGAAGTGTATTCCTGTCACTGGGCATCAAAAATTAAAAGTTCCCTTAATTTGCCAAATCTGATTTTCACCAAACTAAAACACTATAAAGGACGTGCAGTGATTTAATCTCTTGAAAAATGGATTTTAAAGGACATGCTCCCTATTAAGCAATAGAGCAAGTGTGAGTTGGTATTGACTGGAATCCTGAAGTAGAAAATGAGATGGCTGACAAGTATCACAGGTGTGGCACCTTTTGTTGTTTTTAGCTCCTTTTCTTCCTTTAATTCCCCTGTTTTAATTTAAGTACTTATTCTAAAGAATACTTTCCTGTAAAAACGGTCACTATTCCCTATGGTCCTGGGTAGATAGCCGGAAAAACATGAGTGTGTGGAGAGCATGAACTGTGTAAGGGTGCAGTCACCCATTCAGAGCATTTAAGGAAAAAAAAAAGTTGTCTTTTAGTTTCAGGTAAAAAGAGTAATAAGTGGTTAAACATGTTGCTGACATTTAAATTAACCCCAAATCAAAAGCCCACCACTAACCCATGTCCCTCAGCGCCATGTCTACATGTCTTTTAAATACCTCCAGGGATGGTGGTGACTCAGCCACTTCCCTGGGCAGCCTGTTCCAATGCTTAATAACCCTTTCAGTGTAAAAATTTTTCCTAATATCCAATATAAACCTTCCCTGGTGCAAACTGAGGCTGTTTCCTCTTGTCCTGTCACCTGTTACTTGGGAGAAGAGACCAACCCCCACCTGGCTACACCCTCCTTTCAGGTAGTTGTAGAGATCATTATGGTCTCCCCTCAGCCTCCTTTTCTCCAGGCTGAACAACCCCAGCTTCCTCAGCTGCTCCTCCTAAGACTTGTTCTCCAGACCCTTCACCAGTTCCATTGCCCTTCTCTGGACCCGCTCCAGCACCTCAGTGTCTTTCCTGTAGTGAGGGGCCCAAAACTGGACACAGTACTCGAGGTGGGGCCTCACCAGTGCCGAGTACAAGGGGATGATAACTTCCCTGGTCCTGCTGGCCACACTGTTCCTGATACAGGCCAGGATGCTGTTAGCCACCTTGGCCACCCGGGCACACTGCTGGCTCATATTTAGCCAGAACGCTTCTTGCTTTTATCTAGTGTCCTCATCCCTTACAAAGCAGAAGATGCTTAGCAGTAAGATGACTAAACCTGTCTGTATAAAAGAGATTTTCAGGAACGAGAAATGTTAAAACTTTTTCCGTATCTTTCACACCAGTTACTAAAATGTGGCTGGTAAAGATAATTGTATTCCAGTCTTCTTGGGGAAGACAATATTTCTTTTATACTTAGAGAATACCCTATAGGGGTGTTTTTATTTGAAGATATTTGCAAATTAAATTTTACAGTTGGGAAAGTGAGGCAGAGGTAGACTGGGGTTAAAAGTCCCTACCAGGGACTCCTGAAGAGCTGTCCTCAAAACAACTTCCACTTTTGGAAGCCATTTTGCATTTATTTGCATGCTGTTTATCTTTCAGCATTTCAACAGGTAAGAAAAACCCAGTGGGGTTGATAGCTTAGTTTTTCAAACCGTGTAACAAACCACCACAATTCAGAGCAAAGTTTTCTGTTTGTTAAATGCTTATTTACACTGGTACTAGAGCTGCGCGCTGTAGTGGTTTGTATGTTACGGGAGAAAACGAGACACACAAATCAACCTGTACAAAGTCAGATTGGAGTCAGAAAAAAAAAAATTAGTAGAAGAATCCTTGAGCCCCCCTCGCATTTCTCCATTCTAAGCAATGGGAAATACTTTCAGCTACTGGATGAACTTTTTACTCTGATTAATATAACGGGGTCGCGACACATTGAAACGCTGCAGCAACGTTTAGAAAACAGTAACTGGGAATTAGTTTGAGTAGAGACAAGATTTTGATAAATAGAGAAACAGAAAAGCTAGTATATTACAAAAAGAAAAAAAAAGCCAAGGCCCTAAAGACTGTAGATTAGCACAGGAACTTATTTCTCTGGACTTACACAGTTCCTTTCAGCCTCCAGTTCTTTTTGCTGTTTCTTTCTCTCACCCTTCAGGATGCCAGTTGCAGTTGCTCTGATTAAAAAGAAACTCAGAGGTAAAAAAGAGGGAACAGTGTGACTGCTGTCAAGTGTTCGGCTAAAATTCTGACATCCTGGGTCACAGTGATTAATTCCATAGCTGTAAAACATCAGAAACTTTATTGATGTCAATAGAAATATCTACAGAATTAGGTAGCATCTAGCATTATAAAGAACATTACATCTCCATTCTAACTTTTTCAAACGCACGCATTGGAGAGCCAGAGGATGTGACAGTGACTGTCTATATATTACATTAATTTACTGATCTCAATATTTAGTTCTTGGTATCGAGTGCTATTAATTTTCATTTACCTGGAATTTTGTGTGCAGTTATTTCTGCTGCTTTGTTCGTACTTGTTTACTGGAAGGCAGGCTGGAATATCAAAACCATAGAAAGCCTTAGCAGAATAAAGTACAAGGAATCAACATACCACTAATTGCTGAAAAAAAGCACATTGACACATTTAGGAAAGCCACCGGACAAGTCAGCTGTAATCTTGTTGTGTGTTTGCACACCTGGTGTGGCACACAGTGCACGGTACCTTTAGGCCTTTTTACCTTCCGTGATGCTGGATTTAGTCTCAAGTGCAGTGAGACCACTCCAGATACATCACTATCACGGTCTTGAACAAACCCAAATCAGATCATTGCTTTACCATGTGACTCCAGTAAGAAACTGCACAATGTTATGCTGCCCTAGACAGAAGATGTAATCTTACCAGAATCACAAGCAACCACTGATTTTCCTTCCTTGTCCCAGAAGGGAGTAAACTGGTGTTATCCCATTACGTTAATGGCTACAGCAATGCAGTACAACACTGAAGGGCTGTTGTGAAACTGAATTTCCCAATTTCTCCACCTTGACCTCTCCTCGTGGAGGGCATAGGGCAGCTCTGCAGAGTTTGCTTCCCTTCCACGCTGTGACCTCTGGTGGGTGGTTTATCACACCACTATGGGAACTCGTGCAGCTGGGCTTTGGGAGTCAGTTGAGCTTTCACAAAGCATAACCAATCCCATTAGCCATTAAAACTGGCTAAGGCTTGAACAAATTGTTTTAGCCATTCAGGCACTGAAAAACCACACTTCTTCCTTCCTTCTCTACAACCTAATTAGCAGCACCACAGAAATGTATGCGCGTTATTTGCACCAGCATCTATTGACACACTCTTTACATTGTTGGTATAATGGAAAGCACTTAGTTTGAAGTGGCAGCAGAACAGATCCATTCTCAGCAGTAGTGAGAGAAATTAATCAGCAGTTTATCGAGTAAAAAAGATGTTGTGCTGAATAACAATTACTTCTACAGACAATGCTATTGCTTGCTTTTTTTTTTTTTTAATTTGGACTACCTTTTAAGAATAAAAGGAAAAGCACATGAGTTTTAGACCTAAATATTACTTTAACCAAAGATCCCAGAGTGAAATCCAGTTTCATACGTCAGCTACACCTCTGGGGGTTGGAAGTTGTTTTCTCCTTCTCTTTATTCATAGTTTCACTTTCCCAATGTTAGGGCCCCTACTCTTCCTCAGACTCAATTCTGGAATCCACCGATCTTCTAGATAAAAATTACTACACACAGGTCAAGTACTTACCAGAATTAAGGGAAATGGGAGTGAAAAAAGGAAAATTGTGAAAAAGAGACATGAAACAAAAAATGATCAATAAAATGGAATTTCAAAATACACTGCATAAGAGGAACTTTAAAATTGTAAAAATATATATATGTATGTATATATAATTATAAGTAAAATGCACGAAGCAGCCCTGGAACAGCTACCCAGTCAGATTATTTGGGATCCAGAGGGAATTATGAATCATAGCATCACAGAATCATAGAACACTCTGGGTTGGAAGAGACCTTTAAAGGTCATCTAGGCCACACCCCCTGCAATGAGCAGGGGTATCTTCAACTAGATGAGGTTGCTCAGAGCCCCATCCAACCTGACCTTGAACATTTCCAGGGATGGGGCATCTACCACCTCTTTGGGCGAGACTTCCAGGCTGCAGGACCAGTTGTTCATACATCCAACAGCACTGTTTAAGACTACTCTTCTGCACCCAAGGCCATCCACTTCAATTTAGTGTTTTGGATGGTACCTAGATGTCTGCTAGGGGAAAAAAACAAAAAGAGGATTAGGAAACAACTGCTGAGAAGCCAAATACCGCAAAAAGCTAAACCAGCAAATATTAAGAGCTTGCATTAGAGATGATAATTGCAAAACAAAGGCTCAATTCAATTTGAAATGTGCACACTTAATAGAAGATGGAACAAAGGAGATATAAACAAGATTTATTTTTATTTAAATTTTACATACAGTAACTTGTATTGCAGCCACTGAAGCCAACTAAGAAGTGTCACAGAACAGTATATTTTAAATTCACTACTAAAAATGCAGAGAATCTCTGAGAACAGTCTACACTTGTTTTAATCTTGTAAAGCATATTAAGGACCACAGTAAAGAAACAGCATATAAAAAGGTATTTAAAAATGCAATGTTACGAGTCCATTTATAATAATATGGTTACAGATTCGCCAAGAATCTCCCCATTATCAACATTTTAACGTTTCTTTCAACAACAAGTTAGCCATTATAACAGACATTACAGTTTAAAAAACAGAAACAAGTCGTCTTGCAAGTAGCATGGCAGGCTCAGTGTCAGAGGGTGAAACATCACACAACACTGGAAACGTTCACGACGGAACCCACATATTTCCATGTGTATCAGGGGCGTTTGTGTAAGGAATATTCCAAATCCACGGTTGATCTGTAAACCAAAACATGCTCATGACAAAATCAGTTATTAAATGTAAAATTTTGATCCTCTTCCTCCCCTCCCTTTGGAGGAAGAAGGGGGTCAATATTTCTACTTGTTTCTCATAACCTCATGTACAATTTCAGTTTACTGGAAATTTTTATTCAGCTATTTTGTAAAACAGTGAGATTTAGAGTTTTCAAAAGGCTTTTCTTTCCCTCCAAATATTATTTTAAATATAACAACCCAACATACAATTCTTTTACAGCTAGTGGCGAAGTATTTCAGACAATATACAAGAACAGCTATGCAGCCAAAATTTTTTTCAGCTCACAGGCAGCAGGTTTTGTGCTGCATATCTCTTAACCCAATGGAATTAAAGTAAGTGCTTAACATATTTTTTCACAAGGATAGTAAGAATTCAGTATCTAAGAATGACCCTGCGTGAACTCTGAAGTGTTCAAATTCACACCTCGCTTCTTCAAACAATGCATTTTTCGATGAGCAAGAGGTTTGCAGCAGACAGTTCCCTCCCTCCACTTCTCAGAACACAGAAGCTATTCCCATTCTTGGGAAAAAGAGGCAACGCAGCAGAAGCCAACTGCTCTGCAACCTGCTCTGGGCTCTTCCTCCTATTGCATACACATTGCGGAAAAGCAGCTGGTATATGAAGCAAAGCTATCGTTCTACTCCTCTCAGGCTACTCCTACTGAAATACACAGAAAATGCCTTCAATCCTTTCCATGATTTTTCTCATCTAAGAAGTTTATGCAAGTCTAGGGGCTCCTTTTCTTCATCTACAAAATGAGCCCTGAAGGATAGACAATGACATTAATCTGCAAGATGCACAGATTAAACTGAATTGTACCAAGGACGATGGGAGTAGTTAATTTATCAAAAATGAGCTACTCTTCTACATGATATACTACGTGTACTTGCTAAAGAAGATTTTATTTGCTACATGCTTGTCAATTGAAATTTTAGAGAAGCTATTGATTATGATTACTGTGGTCCAATTTTAAATTTACAGTATCCAGTGCCAGCTCGCACAGTCTATGAAGTGAGAATTACTGTAGCAAGAAGAGCAGAGTAAGAAAGTGACAGAAGCAGTAATGAAGGGATGTATAAATTCCACAACAGCACACTGACAAGTACCATGCCAGTTAAACATGGGGCAGGGAGAGCGTTCCTACCGAGGACTCATCATTACTTGCCACTAGACTGCATTTAATTCTAGTACTGTACTTCCATATGTCGCAGTGAAACATATCCCAGCTATGCAAATGTTTTACAAAAGTGTCTGCTTATGCTACTAAGAGGGTAACAGGAAAATGTTTTAAGTTACAACAAAATTAAATCTGCTTGACTTGAAAAAAGACTTTCCATGTAGTTTATGCAGACTGATGTTACCAGTCACAGAAACGTGAGCAAAAAAAGAACAGCCTGTGCAACAAATGTCATCTTTCACATCATTGTAAGACAATAAAAGCAAACAGCCATATCTCCCCCTGATTTAAAATCATGATATAGCTTCTGGGTGGAAGAAGCAGTTGGCTACTTTTTGGTTACAGTGGATAGGTGCACAAAAAAAATAAAAGGCATAGGAAGCAGGAAGAAACTATAGCACTTCACTCATACTGCACTGCCAAAAATGTCTCTAAGTTTCTGGGTCAACTGCAGGATATCTAAACTTTGAGTGATCCCTTAAAAAAACCCACAAAACCAAACAGTAGCAGCATGATTTCCCTAAGGTTCTTTTATCAGTCTTCTGTTTGAAAGCCGTGTGTACCTTTTGTATTCTAGGTAAATACCTTACCACATAATAAACATTAATAGTTATAAGAATGGGTACCGAATAAAGCAAGTATTGGAAAGCGCATTGAGGATTTCAAGCATACATTCAGATTTGATCATTGACCCCTGTCTATGACATCAGAATAAATCCAGTCCCACACAAGCACTGGAATCTGTCACTTGGAGTACATTCTGCAGCTTGGACCTACCTATCTTTGCTACCATATGCAATTACTTAGTCTAATTCAGCAAAACATACAGAGAGAGGAAGACTTAGATGTACAGAAATAACTTCAGTCACCCCTTAAACCACTCTGAGAGGCTACAATACCTAATTTAGTTCTTTTTTATTGTGGCTATCTTAAATTTTTCTTAAGGTAGCTATCAACGTACTTGAAACTTTGTTCTATTAATGGGATGCTCTTGGTTTAATAAACCACCTGATAATATTTTAATAAGCCATGTGTAAACTATTGCTGAAAAAAAATGTAATTCAGCTATTTTTAAAATGTCAGATCCATTTTAAAATTATCTCTTTTAACAGGAGCTATAGCAGCAGGAGAAAGACAATGACTGTGTATAAATACTGTCTGACCATACCTGCTTACTGTTGCACGCTAAAATGATTGCCAAACTTTTGAAAGTTAAATCTTTCGATCTTCTGGAAAAGAAAAAGGTTAACTGTTCCCTACTTATAGCCCCACTATGTATATTTTTAAAGTGTGCTCAACATACCCACCTTCCACACCTTCCAAGTTCAGTTCTTCATTTCTGATACCCTCATTTTTTCTCAACTGCACCTCTTGGGAATTAGTGTTGTGTAGTGACCCGGTACCACTGCCTCCCTCTTGCCTCGCTTAAAAGCAGCAGAACTCAAGCACTAGAGTTAGCACACCACAAAATGAACAGGGCCATTCCTACCCCACCACTACTTTAAGATTATCTGAAATCTCAGACAAAGCACTATTTCAGTTATGCTCAGGCAGACTTTTGAAGTTTCTCTCATGACTGAATAGATTATCACATTTCATTTACAGAACAGACAGGCCCTGGAGAACAAAACAAATGTTTTCAAGTACACCTGATTAATCACTCAAAGAATCCCCCACATTTTGAGATAATGTTACAGAATATGAAAACATGAGTTGACAATGGCACAAGGTTGTTTTGCAAATTTTAACAATAGTATTTTACAAATGCAGTATATTGCGTAGGTCAAAAACATGCCGGCAAGCCATCTCAAAACCTCATGTTCTCATAAGTATCACAGATGGCAGTACAGTATGTACAGCCAAAATGAGGATAGTCTTTGAATTACAGTAACATGAAATTGAATAGTAAAGTATAAAATACAATTAAAGCATCTTTGTGATCCTCTTCCTCCAGTTTAAAATACAAGTCTGTTGCACTGTGAGTGGAGATCTGAATAAGAGCTATTCCTGGTTGATTTGTAAATGCAGAGACCGGATTCTTACATCATCTTTCAGAGTATTTCATGAGTCTTCCAACTGAAAAATACAGCTTTGAAGTACTAAGTGTTCATATATGTAGAAAGGTTAGTCACAAATAACTGGAGTTCTTCAAGTCATTCTACATATACATTCTAACGTGGCAAACTTACTCCCTGCTGCACGAGGCTGGGAAGTTCCCCCTTTCAGCATTTACAGAAGATACACACTTCACTTCAGTCTCTCTTCTCCCCTCCCTTTGGATGAGCACGGCATTTAAAAAGGAACTCGTCTTGTTCCTCTCAATGCAAAAATCATACCTGAAAGATCTCAAAAAGGGGAAAGGGCAGATGGGGTATAGGCATGGGGTTCTATAATAATATTCACAAAGAAGGTAGTAATTCCTGAAGGTGAGGACAATGACCACTCACTGAGGAAAAAAGAAAAATAAACCAATACCCAGCACTGCAGTTTAAAAGCAGGATTTGCTTTGTTTGTCAAAGTTGATGTGATGAGGAAAAGAAAAAAAAAAAAAAAGGTCCTTCGCACTTTTCTGAGGCCTTTCCCAAGTTGTTCTAAAAAAACCCGATGTACTTATGAATTAGTTTCCAGTTCCCCCCATACACCAGGTGATTTCCTCAGTCAGTAAACTCTGTAATATCTAAATCACAAATTAAGTGATATTCCTCGACTACAGCAAGCAGCTTGTACCTTTTCCCATGCAAAGGTACAAAAAAATCCTAGGGCTGTATCCCTTTGCGTAATGTAAGTCTGTTGTAAGAAACAAAAGTGACAGGAGAATCAGTCCTCAAGCACTCTAAATGAAACGCTGTGCTTTCACGAGAGGATCAGGTCAATTTGCATTGGTAAGAGAGATAATAGCAATATCGCAATTGAGGTGTCACAATGGAGCTCAGTGAGAAGATAATTTTATACAACAAAATAGGAGTACTCATCTGAAAGATTCTAGAGGGAAACAAAAATCTGAATATTATCAGAGGCACAAAGAAATTTTATTTATAAAGATATCTTGCTAAGTAAGATTGTGTGCATGCTTCCCAAATACCAGACTGGATCATTTTCTGTTTTCCTTCCAAGGAACTCTCAAATTATACTGCTGGTCTATACATTTCTTTTATCTTAGTATCACCAACACTTTCAGCTTTGTCATAGTATGCTTTACGACAGCCAGAATCTGTTGTTTAACAGCAGAAGAGTTCAGGAGATTGTTGTATTTATCTGTCAAGATACTAAGTAGTATTATCAGCTACCAGATAATTTTAATTTTTTTTTTAATTCTTTAATTGTTTTGCCCTGAAGATGCATCTGCTGCCCACCTGCTGTTCAGCTGACTACTGGAGGTAAGTGCAATTGCTCAAACCAGCAATTTGCAAAGAGTTAGTAACATAACATTTGTTGCATGCAACAAATGTTATCTGCTAAAAATGAATGAGGTCCTTTGTCACTTCATAGTCAGAATGATCTTAATCTTTATTTTAAAATGAGCACGTTATTCCTTGCAGCAAGACAAAGATGCAAGCTATGTTTATCTTGCATAATGAAACTGTTCTGTGCTGGTATTTTAAAACAGTTGGGAAGAAACAGACTAAAGGAAAAACGCCCATGTAAAAGTTCTCTGTGCGACCTTAACTCTGATCTATTAGGAAGACATATTGGTACATCTCCTCAGACTTCAACTACTAATTTTGCACTCTGCACAAGATGGATCAAATCACAGATAAGTTCAACAACTAGACTGAGCATCATACATGTATCCTGAAAAGGATAACCAAAATAAAGTGCTTCTTAAAATTCCTGGGTTGACCAACTATTGAAGCAAAATATTGACCATCTGGCAAATTTGCCATCTCAAGACGATGTTCTCAACTAAGAATCTGAAGCATATTTTGGAAGATCCCTCTTAGCCAAACACAAGCTTTGAGCTCAAAGAAATTGGCTAGTAACACGTGGCAAATCAGAACAGACAATCTAGGGGCTGCTTCTGGTGTTCAAGTCTGTAACCCTATCAAAACAATACATGGAAGTGGTCAAACTAAATGGTGACTCTGGAACTCAAGTTTCCTCTCATAGAGAGTGTTAGTTTCTTCATGCTCGCTACAAAAATCTTGAAGGAAAAAAGGTTTTGCTGTGTACTCAAATGTTACACTTGAACTCTTGGAGTCCACCTTAGGAAGCATCTGATGTCAAGCTGTCTTAAGAGAGCTTCAATCTCAAATTGCAGGTTTATCAGTCAATAAAAATGCTTTAGGTTTTTTTCCCTTCCTGGGAAGGAAATGGATGCCAACACAGACTGAGATTGGTTCCAACCCCTGCTCCCCACCCTGGTATATGAACTACAATGACAATGACTTCTAAAAATCCATATAGGACGTTGCCAGTAGAGTTCTTTCAAACTCTAGAAAGTAGGTTCCACATAGTTATACAATATTAATCAGAAAAAAAGGAGGTTATTGAAACATGTGAATGACTTCCCCAGAAGCCTTCTTTCTTAATTTCTTCAAAAATATTTTAATTACTTGACAGAGAAAGTGACAAATTCTACAACTTTGGACAAAAAGCAAAGGTGGGAGAAAGGTAGTGACCACATACAGTGACATTTTCCCAGAACTTATCTGACCTCCTGAGGATACAGCAGGTCCCTGTAAGGGAACTCAGAGTAATAAAGGATTCCTCTAGCTCAGCTGGACAAAACACTGATCCCTTCTGTAATGCACTCTGTCACTAGTACAAGGCAGGATAAATGAAAATTATCCCCACTTTTTAAATAATAGGATAAGCACAAATATCTAAACCTACCAGACCTGGAGGTAAATACGCCATGAAATTTTTGTGTTTATCCAACATAAAGGCAGTTTATGTGTAATAAATGAGATGGAGTGTTACCAGTTTCCTGAAATCTCTACAAATATTTACCAAATGTAATTTCACCATACTCCCAATTCCCACTCCCTGAAAACTAGACAAAATATCAAGCACTGAATATCTGAAGTTACAAGGAAAAAGACAATTTGCTCTTCCATGCGAGTGTGGCAATGGAATGGTGAGCAGGGCCCTTCACAAGGGAAAGAGCTGTTCCTTTGAGATGTGTTACAGATCCTTTTGTGCATCCTTAAGAAAATGAAATCACAGCTGCCAGAGGCTGAAAACTTCAGCTAGAGAACTAATGAATTCTTAAGTGGACTGTTCATTTCTCTACAATGCTTCAACTTGCATTAAAGCAAATTTCCATCTCATTTGTCCACCATTCTTCCAGCCTCTCATAGCATGATTTAGTCTCCAGTTATGAAGAGTAAAATAAATTTTCCAACTGGAAAATAATGAAATACATATTAATACCTTTTTATAAATTGTTAGAATAACTCCGGAAAGAAATCTTCCGCAAAGAACAAAATATCCAATGACTAATGTAAGTCATATAATTGGCATATATAGAGAGCAATATGTAGTTTCACTCTAATATAGATTAATCTGAACTGAGCTGGAACTTGTCTTATATACATACATTTTCTGTATACTATCAGTCCACTGAACAGACAGTTTCTTTCCTTGATTTAAATACATACACTGAAGAGAAAATTGAATGAGAAGTAACTTTTTTATCAGAAATTACTTACTTCCCTACTTTATGGGGTTCTCTTCCAGAGGGTTTTTAAGCAGCTCCAGAGCATTTTGAACTAAGACCTCAGAAAAAGCTTATATAAATTCCTGCGTTGTAACCCAGTAGTAACTCAAAGAACTGCTCATAAATATATTTTTACCTCATCCCCTTTTCAGTAGCGCTATGAGAGAGTTTTGTAACAAGTGCATGACATAAATAAATCTGAAATCTGTCAGAATAATAATGCAGAGAAACATTTCACTTGCTGAGGTCTCCCTAAAAATGCAGAAAAAAGAGCCAATTAGCAGAAAGCTAGTTGCACTTAAATGTAACTAGAAAGTTAAGTGTAACTCACTAGAAAAAAAAGCAGATGAAGTAGCTCAAAATACTGAATCTTACTATAATAAAACAATATAGTTTACAATACATGCAAGCCATAGAGTCACTGATACATTGAGTTAATTCATTAATCACATAATCATTACTTTCTGAAAATTTGTAGGTCCAAAAATAATTTTTTCAAGCATTACAGTGTGGTTTGTTGTTGGGTTTTTGTTTTGGTTTGTTTTTGTTTGGTTTGTTTTTTTTTTTTTTTAATCACCTTATGTAGTTAAAATGAGCTACTTGACAAGAAAATATTTTTGGTATGATTTCTCTCACAGAAGAAATCTTACAAACCCCTCATCTGAACTTGATGTGATGATGCTGCTACCAACTATGGTTTGAGACCCAGTTAAATCTTGCTCTTTCTTCCCTTCAGGAAGATCAAATGACTCCGGTTGGCACAAGGAGAAGGAGTTTACCTGTCCATGTATTGTAAAATGTGGCTCTGTGCAAGTTTGAAATACAGCTGAAATCTAAATGGAAGCAACAGGAAAATTTTAAATGTGTCACAGGGGTGATACATCATAATTACCCCACCAGTGACATATTAAAGCACATCAATACATTCTTCAGTAACTACAGCTTAGCCTGTGATTATGTTTTAGTGAAGGATAATGCATCTCTCCAGGAGAGAAAAACAGTGCAAAACCAAGAAGTTACCTGACTCTCAATGATCTCAATTTATATTCTTTAGAAATCTTTAGAAGAAGAAGAAGAAGAAGAAAATCTTCGTGACTGTTTCTCCAAGAGATCCTATTTTTCTGTTTTGTCTAAACTTCAGTTTTAGAATGAAACCCACTAGCTAATGAGGCAAAGGTGGACAAGTCTTCTGTATTTTTTTTCCTCCCTGTTACATGGAGTGAGAGAAAAGTAGGACAGGGACCAAATTATTTCATTAGTATTGAACGTAATGGACTTCAAAAGACTGCAGATCAACCTCATGAATTATTATGGCTGAAACCAGACAGATTATTTACATCACTTACTGATGAGTTTATCATTGTACATCCTGAGATGTATTTTATTGCTTTTCAAGATGTATTTACTTCACTCTACCAGTTTTCACCCTGGAAGTCCAGTCCCATCTGACTAAAACCAATTAATATGACAGAAAGCCATTGTGACAGAACAAAAAAACTGTGCAATTAAATTATTTCCACAAACTAAGGAAGTATTTTTATTTCACTTTGTTACATTATATAATAATATAATTCTGTAACATTAAGTATGCCTGATCCAAGATTTGCACAACTACAGGAAAAAACAATGTATTTTGGTAGATCTGTCTTCTACTTCGAACTTTACAAGGCAAATGCATGGCCCTGCTCCTGACCATCTGTGCACTATTCCGCCTGCTTCTCCTCCCTCCTGCTCCTGATAGGATTTTTCTGATTATATGAGAGACGTGTACTTTGCTTTCCCATGGTTAGGGAATCTGAGTTCGTGGAAAATCCCCCAGAGCCTTTTCTCCTTCAATTATAGGGATCAGTCAATATGGTTTCTTTACGGAAAGCATAATTACTTGCATTTCTGCTTCTCAAGACTTTATTAAAATATACCTATTTATATCACTCTTCAAAGACTTTGGGAGTTGATAACTGTATTGTTAAGGACAGATTATTTTATGAGTCCATCCCATAATATGGGAATTCTTTAAACATCTTTTCAATCAGGAGGCTGAGGAACTGAAATAGAATATTCAGTAAAGAGATGTGAAAATGCAGAGGAAGCTCATTTTGCTTCCATTGCTAAAGCCTAGACAGCTTGAATTCTGACATCTGTTCACATCATGGGAGAAAGTTCAGACCCAGAATCTGAACTACAGAAATAAGCTTTCCTTGCAAAAAGTGTAAGAAGTTATTTAGAAAAAAATCTTTGCGTTTAGTTGAAATATGCATGAAACTCACTGACAGTATGTTGAATGCAGGATTCTGATTTTTAATTTTTGTTTTAAAATTTCCAGAAATTTAAGTATGACCATTTAGAAAAACCTTCCAAACACCATCACTTTGAGCATTAGTTACCAAGCAGGTGGTGCATACACGTCCCAGAGCACAACAGTTAAACCTGGCTGTACGTAAGAATTAATCCAAAAGCGTAGACGTTCACAGCACTTACTGGAACATCAGCTGATATCTGACCATTTACATTCTTAAGAAGAATTGAAAGCCAGGTCAATAATAAGGATAATATGTAATATATTCTCCCCCTTTAGTTAGCTAGTAACCCAGGCACAACCCCTAAAGTAAAAGTAATAAGCTTTTAAAGCAGAAAAATCATCTTTGTAAGTTACAAAAGTAACAAACATCATATTGAACAGGTGAATCTGGTGCCATATTCAAGGCTATCGCTTCTGTGATCATGAATCTACCTGTGAGAAGCCAGGTTTTTTGGGAGCTGATGGGATTGACCTGGCCACACCTGTAAGCAGGGCTTTAATCTAGACTCACTGGCAGAAGGGGATGGAGTTTTGAGCAACACAGAAGATCCAGGTGCTGCTGATGCATTAGGAACCAACAGGGAAACACCTGTGAAATTCTGCAAAGGAATTAATCCTTGTTCCTCTAAAAATGTGACACAGTCAACAGCCCAGCTGAAGCGCCTCTATACCAGTGCACACAGCATGGGTAACAAACAGGAGCTGGAAGCCACTCGACAGCTAGAAAGCTGTGATCTAATCGGTATCACTGAAACCTGGTGGGATGAATCACACGACTGAGGCACTGCTATCGATGGGTAGAAACTGTTCAGAAGGGACAGGCAAGGAAGAAAGCTGGGGGGGTTGCCCTCTGTGTAAAAAAAAAAAAAGTGGATTGACTGCACAGAGTCCTGCTTGAGAAACAGCGATGAACAGGTTGAGAGCTTACAGGTGAAAAAACAGAGGTCAGGCCAACAAAGGAAACCCCATGGTAGGTTTTTACTACGGGCCACCTAATCAAGAGGATGTTGCCAAAGCATTCTTACTTCCACTAGAGGAACCATCACGCCAGCAGGCTCTGATCTTGCTGGGGGACTCCAGTCACCCTGAAATGATGTGTCTTTGCTTTTATTTACTATAAAAGACTCAGTAAGTCTGTTTACTTCTTAGCTTTTAAACATTCTTTTTCCCCACATCATTTGTTAGTTTAAAAATCTACAGAAAGATGTGAGTTGCTATGAACACTATCTTTCCTGAACTCTTTGCTACTCTCTAGCATTCCAAGCTGTGCTGTAGATGTCTTTTTTAGATCACAGCTTCTCAAAAAAAGAAGTTAGTTACGATCTTTTCACACTAGTTTTTAGAACAAAAATATAAAAGTGTACTCTTCCCAAATATTGCAGGTTGCACATCAACATCATTATCCTCAATGTATTTGTAGGTTTTCGAGCCATCATCACCCCGTAGCAGCACTTATCACTTTCCTGATTTGCATGTTCTAGAGATAGTCTCAGAAGCTAAGAAGGTTGAGATTTTGTAAATCTCTTCAAGTGTTACGAAAAATATCCCCGCCGCCCCTCCAAGGAGGATTCCAACAGAGATCTTCAAGAAAATGAAGTCTGAAACTATGAAATACAGAATGAATCAAAAGCAACTCTTCTTTCTTCTGATTTGCAGCAATTCTTTCACATTTCCTCTATGTTGTTTCTTTCACACCCTACTTCCAAAGGACTGTTTTTTTCCTCACACCTGCTCTCTTCCAAACATTCCTTTTTCAACACCCCTTTCTCCATTAGTTCTGCAAAAACCATTTTGATTCCATAAAGACTATCTATTTTCCTAATACATACAAGAATCCCAGAAGAGGAATGAAAAAATAGTATTTAGGTTGTTGATCCAAAACTTAAACAACAATAAAGAAAAAATTAGAATCCAAAGACTACATAGTTGCTTTCTTTGAAGTCGCCAGCAGAGTGTGGGACTGATATGATCTCAAATGCAGTCATGCCACAAAAATGTTAAAATAAAGCTTTGGAACATAGCAGTGTTCAAATGACTCAGAGTTACTCAAATTAGTTTGCTCCATATATAATACACCTACTTCTCTTATGAAGTCAACCTTACCTTTGCTTCCATACTGTTCTGGTGGCAGGTCATAAGGTACAGGAAAATATCTTGCTGAATCATTACTTTCTGAAAGCATTTTTCCTCTCACATGGAAGTAACCTTTTTCTAATCCCTATGAAGGAAGAAAAACACAGAACGGAAGAAAGACTTATTAGTTTTTGGCGAAAGAGACAAGCCTAATCCACAATAGATTCTTTCAGAGTAAGAGTCATTTTAATAAACAAAATGTTTTGCCTCCATTACTGAGATTAGATACTTCCTAAAGCACCCTCCTTTCTTAAGAACCCAGCTTCTCTTATTACTACTATTTTAGGCTCACTCTTTCACTCATTGGCTTGGCCCCACATTGGATATACTCTACCTTCTCAATCCCGTACTCATAGTTCACTAGGTAAACATGCTATAGCCTTGCCTGCGTGAGCAATTGATCCAAACTGCCTAAGGTCTTTGCTAAGACCATATGGGCAGCATATCCCAATACAGTAAGATGTTGCTCCTTCTCCGTAAAAGCAGACAGACATTGGAATCAAATTTTAATTACTAAGCAAAATATTAACACCTTCGGTGTTTAACTAAAGGGAAAGCTCTAAAAATTTTTTCTTTGCTGTTCAGTTTCATCCTGACCACATTAGTTAGATGTTGAATGTGCTTTGTTAACTGAATTAAAATTAAACTTGTGATACATCAACAAATCTTCAAACGTAAGCTTGCCAAATATCTTGGCTAACACCATCATTATACACTAAAAAAATTACTGAAGATTTAAAACAGCTTGCACAAAAGTTTCAAAGACTAGACTCATATTAGAATGACAGCGGATTTCAAACAAGGTTAAGGACTGCAAGAAAAAAAAGCTATAATGCAATACAGTACAAGGACAGATAGATTTAAAGTGATTCAAGTAACTTTGGCAGATGATATTGTTTTCCCCTTCTGCAGAGAAATTGGATCCCATTCATCAATTGTAATGAGTTATACAAAAGCAAATCTCCAATACTAAGATTTCCAATAGCCTACTGTCAATCAAGTACAACTTGATTAGAATACACTAAAAGTTTAAAGGCTATCAAGCTTTTATTATTTATTTCTACAATGTTATTGAACAACTGCATTTTTCTTTCTAAAATCACAGAATAGCTTGGGTTGGAAGGGGCCTTTAAAGGTCATCTAGTCCACACCCCCTGCAATGAGCAGGGACATCTTCAACTAGATGAGGTTGCCCAGAGCCCCATCCAACCTGACCTTGAATGTTTCCAGGGATGGGGCATCTACCACATCTCTGCACAACCTGTTCCAGTGTTTCACCACCCTCACAATAATAAAAACTTCTTCCCTATATCTAGCCTCTTTTAGTATAACACTCCTACCCCTCATCCTATTGCTACTCTACTAAAAGATCTGTCCCCATCTTTCTTATTAGCCCCCTTTAGGTACTGGAAGGGGCTATAAGGTCTTCCCGGACTCTCCTCTTCTCCAGGCTGAACATCCCAACTCCCTCAGCCTGTCCTCAAAGGAGAGGTACTCCAGCCTCTGATCGTTTTTGTGGCCCTCCTCTGGACCAACAGGCCCATGTATGTGTTTCCTGTGCTGAAGACTCCAGAGCTGGACACAGCCCTCCAGGTGGGGTCTCACTAGAGCAGAGGGGCAGAATCACCTCCCTTGACCTGCTGGCCACATTTCTTTTGATGCGGCCCAGGACAGGATGCAGGTGGCTTTCTGAGCTGCAAGCGCACATTACCAGCTCATGTCTGAATATTAACTTATACTCTGTCCAAGCTGTAGCATCTATCAGTCCAAGTTTTACTAGATTACTGATTTGTGACAGTACAAACACAATTACCACTAAAAAATCCCACTTTATCCAAACATACATGCTGCTTGAATTGATAGTCCCATCTATATACAGTACTTTTATAATACTGCAAGTTCTTCTTTACTGAAGCTCTACTTCACCAAATATTAGCATTTTAAGTTGGAGGAAGCAACATTCATATGACCACACAAAGAAGCCTTACACCTTTTTCTTTAATATTCAAGAAGCACAGTAACAGAAAAAAAGAGAGAGCTGCCAAAGACAAAGTCAAGCTGTATTAGAGCAGTTCTAGCAAGTCAGTTCAAGAAACTCCTTTAGAATATAGATGCTTCTTTTGTCTCAAAAGTTTTTTACTTTTACCCAAAGTAACAGGAAACTACTAGTTATAAGAAACACTGTTTTATTTCAAAGACTAGGTAAAGCCACTACCTTTTAAAGAAAAGGGAGGAAACAAACAATGTCCATGCTAAAGGACTGTGTTAATGAAAATCCATTTTAAAACTTCCCTTTTTTATCCCATTAAAGTCAGTAGAATTTTGATAAGCCTTCATTAAAACCAAGCTACGGTCTTTTGTAGAGCTTAGCCTTTAAGTAACAAGCAGTATGTTCAAAAGAAACCAGTGCAAAGATATAAGTTTATTTTTTAAAGCTCATAAATACCAATTCAGTTGGTGGAGGGTCTGGGTGCTGTGCAGTCCTAGATACTAATCATAAGGTGACATTCAAATTGCAACCTAAAATGGCTTGTATGAGGCTTGATTGCCCTGAGCGCCTGTGAGCTTTTCTCTTGTCTTCTACATGCAGCTGTGACAGAAATATGGAAAAGCAGAAAAGGCTTCTCTGCTGTAGCATGTTGGTTCTTATCCTACAATGAACTTCATGTACATGCCTGACCAAGAGCACCAAAGCAGCACAGCTGTTGCCTGGCACCGTCTGAGTTCGGGATTTGTATAACCATTGCTATCAAAGCACATTGTGTAGAACAACCACCTACTTGGGCCTCTACATACATACATAGTAATGTCAGTTTAGTTCAAGTATCAAGAACTATACCACATGTATTCCACTCTGAAATTCATAGCAGTGGATGCTTTTCACACATGAAAGAAAAAAGCACCACTTGTAGGACATCTTAAATCTCATTTTCTTTCCTGTTACCCATCTTTTTTTCAACACAGTAATGTTTTTGTTTCTGCTTCATTGCTTCTACCCTCTGGGCCCTGTTATTACATGTGTGTGTTTCTTTTCAGGCATTTTGCTTCCTTCTCGTTCTACACCTTTGCTTTCCTCTTCCTCAGTAGTCACCAGTTATATTTTCCTCTTCTCCGAGAGTCTTATTTATTCTCTGATGCTGTCCTCCAACCCTGCTGGACTTCATCAGTTGGTCCCAGACTTGTTTTATTTGTCTGTCAAAATTTAACCCGCAGAGATCTTCCATTCAGAAAATGCTAATCTAAGAAACGATATTTACTTTTCCTCAAAACATCCTGGAGTAAAAATCTAGGTTATGGAATACATTCTTTAACAAGGCTCTCTGAGGAGATTCACATGCTTTTAAAAATAACTCTCGTGTCTATCTTCACACAGAAATTGAAATAAGTCACACATTTTGTCTGTTTTGAGCATTTCCTGGCTGATGACAGCTCTCATTGCCAATTCCAAAAAAACAAACCAGCAGGCTCCTGCCTAAAAAAAAATTCTGCCTGCCTTGGAAATTTTCCTCAGCCATATTCTATTCTTTCAGAATTTTTCCCTCTGCAGCTATGCTTTGTTGTTTGACTGCTGCTCACAGGAATACATTTTGAAATGTTCAGAGATACATTTCTCAGCTGGGAAAGCATTTTTTTTTTTTTGTACTTATGAAAGTTTAGATGCTGTTATGGGTTCTATTATTGCCTTAGCATCACACATTGTAAAAGTAGGCACTGGGAGGAAGAATAGGAAAGTGAAGTAGAACAGCTTCTAAAATTCTGCTTCCCAGCCTTTTTTTGCTCCAAACATAAGGCTGATTGCAGACTATAAAAAACATCACACAAGACAGAGGTAAGAATTGCTATCCCTACTTGAGTGGGAATTAACACTGATATCACTACATTATTTTGATACTGCTGAAGTAACACCTACAGGAGATAACAGATCATTTAAATGGATGATTATGGCTCTACCCCTTCCCATGCCAGTAAACTGAAAAAAAAAAAAAAAAAAGCCCACTCTTTGACAAAACTATTTAAAAACTTCACTAGTTTGGGCAGTAAAGAATTAAGGATCCACACAAACTTCACAGTGACCATGCTCCTCCGGCCAGGAGAATACACAGTGAAATCCTTCCTCAACATTGAGTCACATTTATTCAAAACACAGCTTTACTCAACTGTATCAGAACATTTTTTGTAAGAAGGCCACAGTGACAAACTTGGGTATCTAAACCCAAAGTTCCTCAGCTTGGAAAACATGTCTCTGGGTGTCTTTACCACTTTACCGAGGTTTAAAAACCTTGTAGCGATTATGCGACCACTAAAAGCAAGGTTTAACATCCTGAAGTCCACATATAAAGTCTTGGTTTACCTACATTGTAGTTATTTCCTCATCCCCACTCTTATTTCATACAGGATAGAAGACTTCATCTGATACTAGAGAAATCAAAGAAGGAAGTGGTACTACATTACTTTGGAAGTTAGTGTTGTAGTCAAAGAGCTTAAGCTACTTTATTTGGCTTCCAGTCTAGCTTGAGCTATGACTGAAGGTACCAGGTTCTGTTGTTTGAACTCAGCAAAAAGTGTGATCTGATGATCACACACACACGGTCGCTGGCTGCTCCCCAGTTCAGATTCGCCTCAGACACCCATGCAGGACAGGCAACTATTAAAAGAGTATTTTACTCATTATCAGTGAGCATTCACCATCAAATACAGAATTTCAGAATCTGAAATTCTATTGTCAGTTGTCTGTGACATTACCTAGATATAACTAGCTTCTGATAGCAGTAGGTAGGCAATAATGGGTAACTTCTCAGTTTAATAGCAACTAGTATATTTCTCCGAGTTTTTATTTCCAAAAGCTGACTGGCCAGTACCATATTCTTAAATTGACCTTTTAGAAGATTTAAGTATTCCACAAACTTTTATACCATTTACAGGTCAAGCTCAGTTTATTTTACAACCTTATCAGACATGGAAGCTGTGAGGAAGAACTATGTATTTAAGAATCTTTCCATTAGACATTTCCAGGATTTTTCAAACAAATGAATTACTGCAACGTGCTTCCCAAAACTCCATACTGTTAGGTGATGGGGTTCTCTCAACATGCTTTATATGTTAAAGAAGTAATTTATTTCAGCCTCTGGAAAGGAATCCCCAGCAGCTGAAAGAGCAAGCTGAACAGGAGTGAGAGTGAAGATGTAGGAGGTGAGAAACAGAAATGGAGATAGAAAGGGAAACACAGTTCAAACACAGGACACAAGAATTCTTATAAACATTTTTTTTTTAATCAAGAGAAGCTTGTGATCTAATGTCAGCATCAGCTGATTTTTCCCTAAAGTAAAACCATAAATGATGACAGCTGCTTCTATGTTGAGAACAAGCATTCAACATATTTCTGAGAGTCTACATTAGCGCACCAGGCCAAGACCCAACCTCAAAGCGTAAGTTCTGGAAACATTTTTTAAAACAGACAAAAACTGGCAGTCAACAGATGGCAAGTGAGGAACGATCCACTTCCAAATTTGTATTCAGCAGAAAATAGAAGGCACAAACCAGAAAGCTACTGGAGTTTTTGAGACTAGAAATACTAAGTGTGTGCTATGCAAGTCTTAACTTCTACCAGTTTAACATCCTTCATTAACTTCGTAATCAAACCGCATGAAAAAGAAACAGAACTATCAGAAATTGGGAGTATTAAACTGGTATTCCAATAGCTAGAGCAAACTGAGTCCCTCAAGACCTAGGAATGCCCAGTTATGTTTCAAAACACTTCATCTAGTTCACCTAGCACTGGAACAGGCTGCCCAGAGAGGTTGTGAAGGCTCTCTCTCTGGAGAGATTCCAAACCCACCTTGATGCAATACTGTGCAACCTGCTCTAGGTGAACCTGCTAAAGCAGAGGGGTTGAACTAGGTGATCTTCAGAGGTCCCTTCCAACCCCTACCATCCTGTGATTCTGTATATTTTTACTTGCAAACAAACTTTAAAAAATTCTATTTCTAAATATGTTAAGTCTATTCCTAGTTCCCCATTATCTTCACCTAAGACTACTCTACCACAGTGTGGTAAAACCACACTGAATCAACAAAAGTCTTAACAACCAGACTAAGTTATCAGAAAAGTACTTTTTATACAGTTTAGTGCAAGGCATATACATAAGACAGATTCACAAGCTAAGCACTGCAACTTGAATATCAGATGGCTATATGTACATAAGGCAAACGTTAATATTTGTCTCTCTGACTACCTCCTTTTTATTAGTGGTCTCTGCAGGCACTTCCCAGTGAAGAAAGGAAAAATTTTCATCTCTAAAGGTTAATGACACCTTTGAAATTAATGATTTTTGACAGATTGCAATCCCAAGGGTCAGATCCTATCACTTAAAAGTCTACTGCAGAGTATCATTAGACTGAAACACAGCCTCAGAGCAAGTTATCTCAAGTTATGGATGGTAAATTAAATATTCAATATTTGGAACCATCTTCTTCGAATGCTGACTCCTAAAGCTGCATAAAAGGTAAAACTTTGTCAAAAGTAGTGTCTACTAAAACATTACAAGTGAATTTAATTAATGAAGGCATATCACTGTAACGACAGCAACTTGTACAGATATGTCTGAGGAAGCTTTAAACCAATGTGGACACTGCTAACACAGTAACCGTAACATGCTGCTTACCATGGCTCTGTATCAGCTCCAGTTCTTGGACAGCTTTGTCAATCTGTACTGAACCCTACTGCTATAACCATCAAGTAAACCTTCTCAAGAAAGAAACATCTTGTGTGCATTAAGCTATTTTTGGTTTTCAGATATAAGATTGTGTTATGCATGCATCATAAAGATACATTTACGCCACAATAAAAACATCAGCCATTCAAATCCTCGATGCCTACAGTTAAATATGTTGTCAGCAGTACTTATTCACTTGTTGGCAGTGACTCACCTTCCCGATATGTTTCTGCACTCTCCAAAAAGCCACTGGGTTCCCACACCACCTCAACTCCACTCCCAATTCAGTTTACTTACACTTCTATAACCACATCAGGGGTACAAGTGAAAGTTCAGTTTTGAAAATACTGGCGCCTGGCTTTTGCATTTGGTAGTATGTTAAACATAAGTTGTGTTTATTTTCAACTTTAAAAAGAAATCACAAAGCAGTACAGAAAATGTATTTTTTCATGACAATTTTTTCCAATTAAGAGATAAGGTAGACACTTCCAAGATGAAAACTAGAACTTCATTATTGCTTTAAGGTTGACAAGTCATATATGTGTTAGATAAGACAGCACAGTAACACTATTACAGTCTTAAAGCCTGAAATCTTTTTCTAAGGGACAGTCACAACAATCAGATCATAGGGAGCAGTGGAGTAGATTGGCAGCGGACAAATCCTACTTCTCCAATTAATCTGTTACTACCCTGCAGGCATACTATGTAAGATTACAGTTCCTGCTTCCAGTGTATGAAATATATTAATTCTCCCTCCATTTTGCTACTACAAACATTAAAATCAAAATAAACATTTTTCATCCCCTTACTTAATGGTCTAATTTTCAGCAGTGACTCTTTTGCCCTGCAGAAAGTTTTCACATTGCTTGTTACTTCAACTAATGTCAAAATAACAGAGTGCTATATAGCAATAGGAGAATTTGACCTTTTCCTGAACATAGCGGGGATTAGAATAGGAACATCCTTACTGCCTTTTCCAAAAGGCTGATTAAAAGGAAAAAAAATGAATGCCAGAAGTCCAGGACACTTACACATTTAAAGACCAACTGTCCTCTGGGGTTCATTTTCATACACAAATTTAAAGCATGCATATGTAGAATGCAGCAAGAATTGCTGAAAAGCCTTTCAGATTCAAAGCAATACAGGCCCCCTGTCTCACACCAAGCAGAATTATCTCTAGTCCCTAAACAGAGGGTTGGCAAAGGAGGGAAAGTAGAGGTCCCACCTGTACGGTGTTTCAGTGAAACCTTTCCTCTCATGAGAGCAGACCCAACCAATGTCTTTTTTGCCTCTGACCCTGTTGACCACAAGGTTTGAGCTTCATCAGGAACTGTTTACCCAAGAGTATTTACCAAACCCATTCTTTACTGTTATTACTAGTAGAGTACTCACTGGATTTATAGAAGAATCAATCTCTAAATTTTCTTGTGTAACCAGGTCTGCAGGCTTTTGCTAAAGGCTGGAGCAGCTGATTAAATAAGTATCCAATGTGTTTTTAATCATCAATAAACTTAGCTTAGACACTACATTTAAATTCCAGTTATTTTGATGCAAGACAAGAACAACAATACACTTCCATTTTTAATAATTCTCAATCTCTTAAATGGCTAAGTGGATTTTACTCCAACTGCTAAGATTGGACTATGAGCAGAAATAAAAACATTACTGATTTGGTCTAAATAAATGCCCAGAATGATGACAGTCATTAATAGCAGAAAGGTCTAACAAAAAAGATGCAGTTTTAACTTCAGATTGCTGAAATTTTTTAAGGGTCAAGTGCTTCAGAATATTTTCTATTTCTGATGAAAAAAATTAGATGCTCCTGAGCAAACAATTCTGTTCATCAAAATGAAGTCTGAATTTAGAATGAAATTGAGTTATAGAAAGATGTGCAAGAACGAGCTCAAAAACTTACAAGTTAGTCAAAAAAACTTACAATTGCAGGCACAGGAAAGAAAAGTCACATTATTTTTACATAAGTGTTGGCCCTCTGAAATATATTCTGGTGATCCCCCCTTTGAACATTATTTTATCCCTTGAGGTCTGTAGCTGTTAAAAGTCAAATCTTTTTGCACAATTTTTTTGTCCAACACTTCGTTATCCTGTTATTAGTAGCTGTTTACACAAGTCATGGTTTGGTTTTGGTTGGTTTGGGTTTTTTTGCTTGGTGTTTTTTTTTTTTTTTTAAAGAGTGTAGTGATATCAAAACCAGTGCTTCCTACTGTACGAAGTTGTAGGATTTTTCTTCTTTCAGTCTCTGATCAATGCATTTTCTCTAAAAGTTTTTTTCCACATAAACCATGCTGGAGAATGATGTCTGAGATTGCCTCTAAGGTTCACAATATTAGAGACCACTCTACTACATAAACTCCTTAATAAATGTCAAGAATGAGATACAGGAGTTTGTTAGCTACAGCCGGAAACCATCAATCTTAATACTGCAATCTTAGGAGACTGCAATTATACAGTTATGGTAGGTAAACATTTTTACAATATCATAATATTAATAAGTACTCATTTGGGAGTACATTACTAATCAACAGAAATGAAGAAACATTATGTGAACATCCACGAACATTATCTAGGAAAGCTGTGTTCTTCATCAGAAAAATATTTCTAAGGACTTTTAGCATACCAAAGTTGCTTTTTCAGAGCAGCTTCAGATTTCTTCTCTGGAAAAGAAGAAACTTCACAGAGGTGGAAGTTTGAATGGCTCTGGTCATAGACTAACTGCTGTTGACAACATTTTGGTACTAAGAGGTTCACCAGACAGAAATCAACAACAGGAACAAGAAACTTGCATCTCCCCACTATCAGGCAGTAGATTTAAATAAGACAACAAAAGCCCAATCTAAGCAAAAAAGGCAAGCTTTTTTTCTTACACACAATGCACAGCTAAATCACAGGACTTGCCACCACAGGATTCTGTAGGGAACTAAAAACCAGCAAGAGGAGTTCAATAAGGAACTTGATGTGTTAAGAGAATAAGCCAAGTTGTGACTACTATTGTCTGGATACAGTTTTCATCCTGGAAAGACTTTGAAATAAATCATAGGGAACATATGCTAAAGAGGTATAACATACATACTGTTTATCGAGCTAATCCCCATGGCATCTGCTACAACTTCACTAAGACTAGACTACAAGCTAGATGGACCTTAGTTAGCATAAAAACATTTCATGTCTCCCAATCCTCTGCTCCACACACTAGAATAACTATTATTTGGGGCCAAACTTGTCTTCTACATACTGAGACTGCTGTTACATAGGTTTGGAAGATACAATCCTTCAGCTTTTAAACAGTTTTTTTTATTAATACGTTCCTAGATTTGTATTGGAGATTTTAGAAGGCGAATTTGAGAACTTGTTCTCAAAGCAGAAAGTTTGAGAAGACACAGTCACATGGCTTTGCAAACGAATTTCAGGGAGCAAGAACAGCAATCAGTGCAGTGCTAGGAATTGTTTTTCAAGTTACAAGCCATATGCATCACTTCAATGTTAATATGCACTCACAGACTAATTTTAAGAAGCACGAAAGAAGAGATTTGATCATCCTCTCCAGCAACATTTGGTATATGTTACAATTTTAAAATATTATTGCTTTTCAGTAACATAACAAAAGTCACATCAATACCAAATCCACACTCACTGTGTAGGAAAACAGACTTTCTATTTTAAAAACCTTGCGTAAAACACCACTTGCTATTAGCTTTCCAACCTGGAAACACAGACCTAGTAAGTAGATTATTCAGTCACATTTGTATTCATCAATATTGCAGATTCTCAACATATCCCAGGATTTGTACTTGAACTATGAACTTACAAATGCTGAAGGCAAGAAAAGGACTCCAAGTTCATAAGAACGGATCATCAGCTGGGTGCCATTTTTCTCCAGAGCTCCCCAAGCTGCTTTAGACAGATTGGCACTGCAAAGAGAAACAAAGCATTTCAGTGAGGCATAATCTTCACAGCAGAAAATGCTTAAATATCACAGCTGCAGCAATGCACTTCTGGGCAGGAGAACTTCAATCAGAACAGTCTTTTCATAAAAAGTGATTTGGGTGTTACTCCTTATTGCTATTTTTACAGCACAGTGGGAGGAGCAGAGACAATATATAGAAGGGTATTTGTACAACCCAAGTGGATAATCATACAAGACCAATTGTGTCACACAGATCTACAAGACAAATTCAGCCTTTTTAATCTTCTCTGCACAGTTCAGAAAGAAACTTCTGACCTCTCAGTCTCATCTCTGTGCCAGGGAAGATCGTGGAACAGATCCTCCTTGAAGCTATGCTAAGGCACACGGAGGACATTAAAGGAGGTGATTTGAGACAGCCAGCATGGCTTCACCAAGGGCAAGCCCTGCCTGACCAACCTTATGGCCTTCTGTGATGGAGTGGACAGGGTAGAGCTACAGATGTCATCTATCTGGACTTCTGTAAGGCCTTTGACACAGCTTCCCACAAGATCTTCTCTCTAAATTGGAGACATATGGATTTGATGGGTGGACTGTTCAGCAGATGAGGAATTGGTTGGATGGTCACATCCAGAGGGTAGTGGGGTCAACGGCTCAATCTCCAGATGGAGATTGGTGGCAAGCGGTGTCCCTCGCAGATCTGTACTGGGAGCAGCACTGCTCAGATCTTCATCAGTGACACAGACAGTGGGATAGAGTGCACCCTCAGCAAGTTTGCAGATGACACCAAGCTGAGTGATGTGGCTGACGTGCTTGAGGGATGGGATGCCATCCAGAGGTACCTGGACAGGCTCAAGAAGTGGTCCCATATGAACCTCACGAGGTTCAACAAGGCCAAGTGCAGCGTTCTGCACCTGGCTCAGGGCAACCCTGGTTATCAATGCAGGCTGGGGGACAAAGGGATTGACAGCAGCCCTACCAAGAAGGACTTGGGGTTACTAGTGGATTAAAAGCTGAACATGAACTGACAATGTGTGCTTGCAGCCCAGAAAGCTAACCATATCCTGGGCTACATTGAAAGAAGCATGGCCAGCAGGTCAAGGGAGGTGATTTCACCCCCCTACTCCACACCTGGAGTACTGCATCCAGCTCTGAAGCCCTCAGCACAGGAAAGACATGGATCTGTTGGAGGGGGTCCCAAGGAGGGCCACAAAAGTGATCACAGGGCTGGAGCACCTCTCCTGTGAGAACAGGCTGAGAAAGTTGGGGTTTTTCAGCCTGGAGGAGGCTCCAGGGAGACTTTATTGCCATCTTTCAATACTTAAAGGGAGCTTACAAGAAAGATGGAGACAGACTTTTTGGCCAGGCCTATTGAGATAGGACATAGGGTAATGGTTTTAAACTAAAAGAGGGTAGATTTAGACTAGGTATAAGGAAGAAATTTTTATTTTTTTTTTGTTCACAATGAGGGTGGTGAAACACTGGAACAGGTTGCCCAGAGAGGTGGGAGATGCCCCATCCCTGGAAACATTTAAGGTCAGGTTGGATGGGGCTCTGAGCAACCTGATGTAGTTAAAAATGTCCCTGCTCATTGCAGGGGAGTTGGACTAGATGATCTTTAAAGGTCCTTTCCAACCAAAACTATTCTATGATTGTGTGAACTTGGTATTGGTAAATAGCTTCAACTTGATTACTTAGGAAGATTGAAGGCTAGCACAATTATGACTAGTTACATTAGAATAAATTCAGTACAGAGCATTTTTGCAAGTGTAAAACAGTATTTTTTGCTCCTGGCATTTTGTTCTTTTGACCTATTTATGAAAACAAGTGTTTGCTGAAGCAGTATTTTTGGTTCAATGTGCTATTCAGCACCATATTGTAGTGAATCCCCCATCAGTATCTGCTATGAAGTACATCAAGTCTGGAGTGAAAAAAATAAGTGCAAGTCTGTTGTCAAAACCTACTTCTACAGCAAATACAAAACTTAAACTATGCTTAACTGACAGACATACTGGATCTTTTTGATAGTAGCAAGTGGTGGAATAGAAGAAACATAAGAAAAAAACAGAAGCAACCATGAATTTCTGTATTAGTTGGACTCACATTTGACTGACTTAAATCCTTTAAAAAGCACCTTAAACACTATTATTGCAGGCAACAGTATCAGTAAGTGATGAAATTTAAAGAGCCAGAATAAAAAGAGGAAAAAAAGATCGAAGCATTTAAAAGTAAGGATACAAAGATCATTATCTATAACATATAGGATTGCACAAAAATCAGTTTTGGCAAAATTGAAACATATCTGTATTTTTCCTTCACAATAAGACATTCTCCCCCTCACGTCACAAAATTTATAGCTCCCTCTTTTGTCTTTAAAAAACAAACAATAGAAATACAAAGCTAGACTTCAAGCTAGACTGCTGAACAAAATCTGACAAAAGGTCCGATTCCAAATATTAGGTATCTACCTGTTTTGTAACAATAAGGCAGCACAAGGATAAACTTAAGCTTAACTCATATCTATTTTGTACAAACCAGCACATTCACGTGCAGCATGTGTTAAAAAACAAAGTTTAAAACTACTTATCACTTCAGTTGATGCTGAACCCTGAAATTGGCAGTTACAGCTCAGACAAGATTTTGGTGCAGTTGCCAACAGTTCCTGACATAATCATTTTAACTCGCAGCCCCAAAAGGGCATGCAATGAAAAAACATTAAATACAGACAAAAATTCATATGACTACTTACAGTATTATGAGGATTAGGCAGTAACTCACCCGGGCCTGCAACTGACAAGAACTTTATATGTGACTTTTTTTTAAGTGAGAGGCAAATGGTTAGTTGTTTACCTTGTAACTAAGAACCACGCAATCTTCTGGAAGTCGGGAGAGAGTCTCATGTATGTCTTAATGTGAGGTATAGCACGACTTCGACCCGAGACTTCTGCTGACCATTTGCTAGAGAAAGAAAAGGAATTATTTTCATATACAGTTTTATTTTGAGGTCTAAGAAATACCAAAAACATGGCACTGTAGTATGGTGAGTAATACTACCCCGCACTTGTCACATTTAATACTTGTTTCCCCTACAGAAAGGCTGAAAATACTTTACTTCGCTGATTTTTTTAATCCTGAAATCCAATCTTGCTGGAAGCCAAAAGGGCAGAATTTTTTTTTTCTTTACAAACCAGACAGATATTCTCCTCAGTGTATCAGGCTCTCCTAACAAGTTTTTTCCATTCCTCCACTCCAGCTAACACTCAACTTAACTCCAAACTTCCAGCCAATATTTATTCTTTGAAGACTATCAATGATTATGCTTTTAAGTGAAGGAGTTTGGCACCAAAGTAAACCTTGCAAAATTTCCCAAGCTCATTACAATTTATTATGCATAAAGAGGAGGCAAGGAGCAACTGATGTTGTTGGCACTACCCTTCCTCTTCCCCTTTCTGTGCCCCTAAGCCACTGAGAAATCAGATGGCTTAAGAGAATAGCAGTCATATCTATGTATGTATTTATATAGAAACTAGTTTAAAACACTGAGCCATTGCTGGAGTAATTCAAGATCAATGTTACAGAACTAAACTGTAAGCAAGCAGTAAATATATGTACATAAGTGAAGGTATGCAATCATGGTATTTAGAAGCGTATTCTGCTCAGCTCTTAGTCCTCACTCAAAATCAGGAAGAAGCCTTCCAAAGACACCTTCCTCCACCCAAATACACCATTTCCAAAGAGACTTTTCTTTCCTTAGTTTGGAATATAATAGGCTCTGGTTTGGTTGTCACTGTCTTGTTTCCCTAATTTAGTATTCTCTTCTAAGAGGCAAATCAAAAAGAATTGACCAGCTCCAAAATACCTTTGAAGTGAACAGTGTCCATTTAAAAGCATAAAAAGATTGAAAAGTGGAAGGGCTGTAATTATTTACCTAAGCTGACTTTCAGGACTAACTTTTACACAAGTCAAGAGACATGGTAGTTCAGGGGTCAAGGCCTACTTACTTTCACAACCCTAACCTCTGATAAAGGAAAGAACTGTTTCTGAGAACTGGTCCTATATTCCTAAAGGGGAAGAGCTGAAACACTATATGCTTATTTGGAGCAAACTAGGCATCTTTGTATTTTGATGCAAGCCACTCTGAAATCTGTTTTGAAGAACTAAGATAAGTATGATACAGAAACAGCTAAACTTGTGTTCTCCTACAGAACTCCAAACATTACATACAGATTGTAAGGCTATACTGGAAGTCAACAATTCTTGCTAATAGCTTTTATCACACAATTAACAGTTTAGGTGAACATCTTTAGGTTTAAGGCACAAAAGTAATTAGGTAACTCCTGTAACATTGTAGAAACAAAAAACCCAGGAAAAACAGTAGAACTGAGAATTGAACACAGATTTTCTCTAGATCTGCATCTCACTGCCTTTGTTGAGGACAAACTCCTCCCCACTATTAACCGCAATAATTTTGAGATACTACCTCAGTCCACTGCCTTTTGCCTCCTTATCTTTGACAGATACATTTAAGTACTGTTTTAGCAATAGCACTATGACTTCTCTTGCATTCTACAGTAATCTAATTGCAGTTACTTTCAATTGCAAGTGATTGAAAGTGGTACTCCAGAAAGTTAAAATCAGAAAGGGGAGCATAGATTTTGCCATATTTTCTTTAATAGGCCAGCAGATATACGTAAGGACAAAAAGGGAAAGAAAGTGATTATGTTCTTTGATCAGGTTTGGTTGGTTTGGGGAGGGGCAGCGGCGGTGTTTTTTTTCTTTTTGTTTTTTAAAGTAATTGCCTCATTGAAAAATTCAGATGCTTTCAGTAAAACCATTACTAGCAAAGTTGTATTTAAGAAATGTTTTCCCTTCAGCCTAAAAGTCAGCTTATCTCCAGACTGCATAATGCAATGATAAACCAAAAGAACTGGAAGGGGTTTCAGATTAAATGAGATATTGTACCCATCTATTTTCTTAATAGAGCTAAATTTCAGCTTCACCATGGAACTTTCTTGGCATATTTTAGAATTAAAATTAAAAAAAAAAAAAGCCAAAACAGATTACAAAAAGCCTGAAGTAAAATACAAGAGCAGTTGCCTTGCACAGCAAGGATGAGAGCATATGTCAACGTAACAATTTCAATATACTTCTATTCAACACATTAACACATAACACATTCTAAGCTGTAAACTTCATCAGAATGCGGCTGGCAGAGGACATACATAGGACTGATCTCATCACATTGCAGTAAACTTTAGGCATATTCAGTCTCATCAGAGATAAACATAAGTTAAATGAAACTAGCTTTGAGAAATTTTATGGAGCAAAACCACAGCTTGAAGTAGGGTTTTTTTTTTTTTTGACAGAGGTCATGATACCATGTAAACTAAAAGCTCAAGCGTGGGGTGAGGAAAAGGAGTTATGTGAATAGGTATCAGAATCTGAAGAGTGAAACTTGAAAGCCTTTTTGCTATTTTTTTTATTCTTTTACACTTCTAGAACTAGAACTCCTTATCACTAATACAGCTTAACTCTGACTTTAGACAACCAGTCCTGACATTTTTACTAGTAACTTGTTGCTACTTCCTCCCTCACCATCTTTTGTGGCATTTCAGTCAGCAACTTTTCCTTTTTAATTACACAGCCTCTAGTGTGATGATTAGGTGCACTGATATAGAGAGGTAATCTACTTTTCAACTCAAAATGCGAGAGCTTTTGCCTCCCCATTCCTCTGTTTTTCCAAAACCTATTTTAAGTTTCACGTAATTTGAGTTTTTTTGGGAAAGGAAGAGAAAAAAATGTTCTCTACCATGAATAAGGTCTCTTTTGCAATATAGAAAATACTTTTCACTCACTTGCACTGCACTACAAATGTGAATGCCTACAAGTTGTTGCTTTTGTATGTACTTAACCCCTTGCAAATTTCAGAAGTATGCTTTTTTAAAACATTTGATAAATATTTGTTTTACTCTGCAAAGAATTTTTGAGTTTGAAAAGGAGACTACACTGCAATCACTGTGCACTTAGCTGGGAGACGTAAAGTATCAATTGCCAGCAATGTCTGATATTTCTGGCACAGATGAGGTAAAGGAGCAGACACAGGCCCCTTTACAAGTGGAGCTACTGACTCAGGGAAGCCAGATAATCCCAACATCCTGAAAATTAATCTCTGCAAACACACTCAACCCATAAACCGAGCCAGGAATAACTCATTTTCTACACCCTCACCTCTTTCAGCATTTACTTCTTACTTTAAATAGCAAATGGGCTTTCCACCTCAAAATACTGGCAGCAAGGCTTGAACATAGTTAAACCAACTCACACCGTTACTCTCAACCATAAGAGAACAGTAGGTCCTCTGTTTAAATGCTCCATATCTCTCATCTTTTTTGATGCTAGGGGAACAACACCGTAGTTCTTCAAACTGAGAAGAAAGGCGATTATTCTTCAAAACTCTACAGGCCTAAGGAACACTCTAGTACAACTATCGTTAGGAATTGTCAACAGCAAGTCAAACAAGCTCTTGTCAAACCAACTTATTCCATTCTTTGAAAATAAGAATTTGACAAGGTAACTGCACAAACATAACTCATGTGGCATTAAAAGTCAATCAGTTAAAATGAGCTTTAAAATACGTTTTATGTACTGTTAAAGCTGATCAACTGCTTCAAAAGCAGCAATTAACAGAAATCATTAAGCATTGCAAATCTCATGTTATCAATGAATCATACCGAAATGAAAACACAGCAACCCCATCGGAGAGAAAACTGAGCAAACTGCACCATTTATACAGTAGCTAATCTAACAAAGCAGTCCAGTAATCATTTACTATGATCAGAAAAGTGAAATCAATATTAAGTTTAGTCACCTTATTCTTTTGAGAAATTACTTCAAGAAATTTGAGAAATTACAATTCAGAGCTGCATTACAGGTTAGTTAAATACACTCAACTGGCAGAAGAGAGAGAAAAACAGCCTGCAGACATCACAGAAATTGTATGCCTTGAGTAGAGATTCTAGCTCTTGGGATGAGACTATAGGACACCATTTGCTAACTCCATTAATCTCTCCCTACTTGTAAATAGGAGCTATTCCTTCTCCTTCACTGTAAGTATAAAGTATTTCTATTCCTTCAACTCTGGTAGGATTCCTAGTTTCTTGATGGTTTTGTGTTATCTTCCAGTGAGGTAAAGACACATTCCTCTAATCCCTCTACTACCCAAAGCTTTGTATTATGGCAAGGCTTCAAAATAGCTCATCTTATATTTAATTCTATTGAAATGAGACATACCATTTTCTGTGTCTCTCAGGTTACCACAGGTAAGAAGCTGCTGTGTGTCATCTGCTCTATGGTAACAGCTCACATGCAGGCTCTTCTCAAGGGCTGGTATCTTGTATTACTTCAGGGTAAGAATCTGCATCTGGGTAGTCATTACACAGGGCCACTTATCTGCAACCAATTTGACCGATGAATTTAAAACAGCCCTTTTGTTGCCAGAGCAGGACCCTAATATGCCCAATGAGACAGTTATGTGGGTGTTTTCTCATTGAACAGGAACAATGGATGGTCTCATTATCACATAATGTTCTGTGCACTAAATAAGAGACTAACCGAAAAAAGGTTACATTTTTCTTCCAGTAAGATTCTCATGAGGTATATGCTTATAGAAACTGAACTAAGGCTGCTCTAACACCCCCGGTTTTATTATCTCCTCAATTTTTGAATCATGACTGAACAATCTTGAAGGTGTTTGTAGCTTTCTTCCTTTGCTGAATGTGCTCAGAGGGCATGCTTGAAAGGCAGGAGAGACAAAGCCTCACAGACTTTCTGTTCCAATTCCATTCCTTGGACATTGACCAGCAAGGCTCACAGCAGCAATCATGTTCACTCCAGGAGGAAGGATGCTCTCTGTAACTAGCAATTCTATTTTCAGCCCTCTGAATACATGCACAACTTTACAAACTCTTGGGTAAACTCTATGGTTAAAGTATTTTACCAGCACAACTTCCACCTGGAAGGGTTAAGTTTCTGGTGAAAGAAATAGGGAGGTGTGGTCTTGTAAGAGGTTACCAGATCTAAGTTTGTGTGTTTTTTTTTTTTTTTTTTTTTTTAAATCTCTTCAAAACAACTTTTCCCATTGTTCTCAAAACACGCTTAAGTTTTTAAAGATTCAGCCTGAGGGAGACATCTGGCAAGGAATGTGTTAGACTCTGGCAAAATTAGTAGCAAGTGAAAATAGAAGTTCTTAATGGAAAACATCAGGCACCTTTAACAAAAGATTATATTACCATAAGGGACTGACAATTTTTGCAGCAGGACTGCTGAACTCAACAAACAAAAATAGCCTTCCTACCCCTGTTGTGGTTCAGCTGAAATCCTATTAAAACCAAGGCACAAGTAGAAAAGTGAAATACAACTTAAAAAAAATAAAGGAAAAAAAGAGGAGTAACTTTATTCCAGTTCAGGGAAGGAAAGCTTGAATAGAAGTTCACAGAATCCAAAAATCTGGTAGCATCCTCCATTAGCAACAGTATCCCATATAATATTTTACAGGCAAAGAGCACATTTTGACTTTGTTTTGGAGATAAGACCAGCAGATAAGGAACTAAAGGCTTTTATTTCAAGGACTACTTCCCCTTAATTTGCTTTTAACACTCAAACATTCCAGCATTGTAAGTTTAAACATACAGTCTAAGAAAAAAAAAAAAATAAACAACAGAACAACAAACAATTGAGTTCTACTTACTGAAAATAGGAATGCAACCACAGCTGTTTCTGTGCTGTCTGTATGCTGTAGGGAAGTGAGCCACCAGCTTAAGGGAAAAAAAAAATAGAACATGTACATTTGTTTTTTAAAAGACATTCTAAAAGCAGCAAGCACCTTGTGGAATAAGTTATTGGTACTATCCTGATGAGTTATTTTCAGAAAATGCTTAAATGCTCCAGTAGTATAAAATGGTATATAGGGGTGTTTGTGGGTTGGTTTGGTTTTGTGTTTTTTTCATTCTTACAATTCAGCAAGTTCCTAAACACTATGTAACAGATTTACACTAGGAAAAAAGAGAAACAGTATATAGGGAATAAAATTAAGTCCTCTTAGAAGATAGATGTTTATGGGTAATTTTTTGTTATGATACCTCTTGGTATCAACAGATTGAAATCATTACCCATACAAGCTAGAGGGAATAAAATAAGCAGCTTTCAGAAAAAAAACCCACAACCAAAACTAAAAAAAAAAAAAACAAACCAACCCACAACCAAAAAAACCCACACCACAAAACCACCAAACAGCATTATTTTAAAGAGCAAGAACTTCTCTGATGAAATTGTATTTGTATTGATTTTGTCTTTGGCTAATGCATGTTACGATTTCTTGAAATGAATTTAACAAAGAAGAATCAGCCATGGCACACTGAGTTATAAGTGTTGTGTATTAAAAACATGATGCAAAACCTACTGCATTCAACCTGTCCTAGAAAACACCATAGGGATGTATTACAAAAGCTTTACTACTCTCAGGGATGCACTAACTGCAGGAGTCCCCAGAGCTGTTCATTTGCACAAATACAGAGTTATGCCATTCACCGTTATTTCACAATATGAAAGAAAGGACAGTAAGCCAAGTTCTTTTCTCCAGGCTGAAGAGTTACCCAGCTCTCTCAGCCTCTCCTTGTATGACAGATGCTCCAACCCCTCATTCATCTTTGCAGTGTTTTGCTGGTCTTGGTTCATTATGTCCATGTCTGTCTTGTACTGGAAAGCCAGTAACTGGACACAGCACTCCAGATGTGGTGTCAGCAGTGCTAAATGGAGCTCCCTCAGCCTGCTGGCAACATGCTTCCCAATGCAGCCCAGGATGCTGTTGGCTTTCTTGCCACAAGAATGCATTGCTGGCTCATCTTCAGCTTAGTGATCACCAGCACTCTCAGGTCTTTTTTTGCATAGCTGATTTCCCCCATCAATCCCCAGCGTGAACTAGTGCCTGGGGTTATTCTTGCCCCAGCACAGTATGTTGCAGTGCCCTCTGCTGAACTGCGTAAGGTTCCTGTTTAGCCCATTTTCTCCAGACTCTACAGTCCCTCTGAATGGCAGCACAATCAACTGATACATAACCACTCTTCCTGAGTTTGTAACATTTGCAAACTGACTGAGGGTGTACTCTGCCCCACCATTCAGGTCATTAATATAGATATTAAATGTACGGCTCCAGTATCAGTGCTTGGCACACACCACCACCAGCAGTTGACCTCCAGCTGGCCTTCATGCCATTGGTCACAACCATCAAGGCCTGGCAGTTTAACTGGTTTCCAGTCTGCCTCGCTGTCCACTCATCCAGCCTGTACTTCAACAGGTTGTCTGCAATAATGTTATAGGAGATGGTGCCAAAATCCTTATTGAAGTCAAGAGAAACAACATCCAGCACACTCCTCTCATTCAGCAAGCCAGTCATCTTGTCATAGAGGGACATCAGGTTAATGGAGCATAATCTCTCCATTACAAATCCATGCAGACTACTCCCAATCACCTTCCTGTCCATCGCATGTTTGGAAAATGGTTTCCAGGATTCTTTGCTCCATCGCCTTCCCTAGGATGAAGGTGCCAGGCCTATAGTTACCCAGATCCTCCTTCTTACCCTTCCTGAAGGCAGAAAAGAATTCTTTTGTTTCAGTCCTCGTGAATCTCTTCCAATTGCCTTCACCTTTTGAAGATTTATCAACAACAGCCACACAGTGATACCAGTCAGCTCCCTTAGCACACATAGATATAACCCACGTAAGTGCTTGCTTCTGAGATACAGAAACTTTGCTGCATCAGAATATTACAGTACCTCTTCCTCTTTCAAGTTAGCTGGGGCTATGCTTTCTATACAAATATATTGACTTCCTTAACACAAACATGGGAAGACCGAACAGAAAAAACACATGTTGCAATATTAAGAAAATGACTAATGAGTAGTTAAACATCTTATTCTCCATTCTATCTAATGTGCAGGGTGACACTGCAAAAAAACCAGAAGGAGAGCCTGACACACGCAAACCTGAAATTTCTACCAAAATGAAAGTACAACTGGAGTTAGAGTGAGCAAGAGCTGGTTTTTCCTATTCAGTGATGTATGAACATGGCTATACCAATTAAACATTATATATCAATGCCCACAAAGCTTTTCTATTCAACCACAATAGAAGAGCTGGAGTCAAGAGCTCCAATAGCAGTAATAAAAGGATTCTACTGCCACCTATTCTACCAAGTTCTCAGCAAGATGGCAACTTCAGGTTCATTCAATACCAACCACTGCAGTGATTTTGCAGGACATTATCACCACAAAAAGCTAATAAATGGGGGTTCATCTGCTTACCAGGATAGCCTTCCAGACTTTGCCTCACATTGTTCACAGTAGGATAAACCTTCATGGAGGCGGGGGGGGGAAAAGAAACGTAACTTTAATAACACAGCTCTAAATACACAAGCCATCAGTTTTCAAACAAAAATAATCTTAAAGAAAACTTGAGAAAAAAATTTTTTTTCATTTTTCAGAATGAATGAAATTACACTGCAGCTTAAAACTAGTTGTGTGCCAGTAACAAAAAAGTCTTTAATATTTCTATCTCTCTTGCAGAGCTTACCAAAAGACTCAAACAATCCTGCTTTAACCACTTTCCACGCTGGTCAAAATAAGTTCTTCACATTATCTTATGATATTTTAGACTCTTGTCTCAAATATGAGTATGCAGGGGTAATTAGCACGTGGTAGGGGTGTAGTTTGACAATATTTTATCCCCAATTTAACAAGTTCCTGCTACAAACTTATTTGTGTTTGTCCCCTTAACTGTGCTAATAACCTGACCACAATAACAGAGTTAGAAAATAATTTGTTTTAGGTATTAACCACTCAGGGTTCAGTTACATGTCAGTAGCAGAAACAGCTACATCTACAAAACTCAATGGAAGACAAGCTACTGAATGATAATAACTTTGATCAGATTATATATACTCTAAGTGTCATGCAGATTGAAATAACAATACATTTTTATAGTATACCATACACAAGTGTCACTAAGTGGCATCCTAAAACTACATTCATGCCTTCCAAAACTTAAGAGCAAATCAATGACTAAAATTTGAACAAAGAAATAAATGTTAAGTAAAGGTCACTAGCATCTAAAAAGACATACCAAATGAATTGGAACATCACATTTAAGGAGAGTTGTCACACTGCTGCCTGCAGCCACCAGGCTCTCCTGGAACTCTGAGCAAAGCCACTTGGACCCATCAGCTCCCATTGAACCAATGCTTGAGAACTGTCCAACAACAGGCCAGGATTCCTGTGCTGGTATCGACGAAGCATGCTCTTTCAAAAGCTAGTGTGAGAAATTCAAACATTGTTAGACTTCAACAGGCAACGAAAACCTTAATTAGGTGGTTGATATTGCTTCTGATGTAATAAATTCTCTATAATTCACTTCTGACAACATTTATACGAACTATTTCACTTTGCAATAAAAAACATCATCATGGTCACCAAATAAATCCACTGTTCCTTCAAAAGGAGATCAAACATCACAAGTTTTATCCAAAAGCACCAAAACCAACCATTAAATAATGGGTAAAAAGAATGCTAACAGCTCTTCCTAAAAAAAACATGAAACATTAGCTTTAGAAGTCACAATAAATTAAACAGCTAAATCTTTTTATATTTGGTCGTTGTTGGCTATAAAATTCCTCTCACATGCTAAAGCCCCAGCTACAATAGAAGCCCACAGTAAGAGGGGAACAAAGAACAATGGAAGAAAAAATTAAAGTAATCCTTGTAGAGGAGTTCTTTAGCTGTGAATAGAATTTAAAGTCACATTAAAAACAGATGGATATAGGCACATATTAAATTGCATGTAGTGGCTACCTTTCCCCCCCCCCCCCTCTAGAGAAAACACATAACTAAATAGTTTCAGTCATCAGGTCTATCTGCATTGTCACCAAAAATATTAATCTTTTTAATACACAAACATCTCCCACAAGACCATCTTTATCCTTTACAGGCTTTTTCTATTTTGTTATCAGTGTCTTACTAGGCAAAAAAACCATGCAGACAACATGTATCAGAAAGGCCAAGCTCTTCATGGCTTATCTAAATAACCTGCAAGGGTAAATAATGCAGGAGGGGGTGGTGGTAAAAAAAAAAAAAAAAAATCAGAATCTATGTTCCTAATTATTCAGTTGATTAAAAAATTAATAAAAAAAATAATCAAGGTCTTAGAAATGTAGTAGAACAAAACTAAAAGCCTGACTGAATTGATGACAACAGCTAAGTGCAAACTGGTTTTTAATTTGATGGGTTTTTGCCAGGTCATTAGGGAAAAAGGAACTGTAATAATGCTTAACATTTACTTAAATAAAATAAGCCTGTTCCCTACGTGCAGGCAAGTCTGTATCAGCACATCTTGTCTCAGTGAGCGCCTTTGAAAAAGGCAATACTTGGTTCCCAGTCAAAGACGACCAGGTTTTGATAGTGTCACACTTGTTAGAAACACCAACAGCGGACAGGAAGTCATTTGAGTGATGGTGACTTCTCAGATATCTCTAAGCACACAACAATTCAGACCATGGTTATAATGCCCAGGGATATTGTGTGCAAAGTCTACACTGTCATAAGTTGCAAGCTTATGTTATTGCTAACTTAAACCGTAACAACATACTAAAAGATCATAGCTGGAAAAATTGAAAGGAACTAAAGAACGCTCTCTAAAATTATATTTACAGTTAAAAGGATATTAACAAAAAAGGTTACAGTTTTAGTACCTTTCTGAGCCTAAGATGACCCCACTTTTCTTTATCACTACCTTGGTATCGTCCAGGGGTAGAACCAAGCAGATACACTCTACAGAAAGAAAAAACAACACCAAATTATTTGCAGCTATGGAGTGTTTGGGTTTGTAAAGTATTAAGGTATTTAAGTAAAACCTATCAGCAAGGTTAGTCATAAAAGTGCAACCAGAAATATTTAATCTTTCATGTTTAAGATTAAAAATATAAAGAAAAGTGGATTTTCAGCTGTATAATTTATTATTAGCATCCTATATGGCTTTTATGCACCATCAGGCCATTCTATAGCATGGACAGGAACTGCGTCTATTTCTGTGTACAAAAATACAGAAGATAGCTGACGTTAGCAATAAATGCAAATAGCTACTCTTTAGCACTGAACTGGGCATGTCATTTTGAGTAAAGGCGATCTATTGCCACATCCAGATCAGCAGATTCAGGTACAGGATGGCATTTGAGCACCTAGTAGCTCAGACGCGAAGTACAGCTTTTTCAACTGTCTTCCTAATAACTGTTTAGTAACCTGTTTGGAAACAGGACTTTGCCCTGAAAACAGAGAAGAGAGCTGCCTGGAGTCACAACAAACAGATGGTTTAAGAAGCTGTTCCTTGCTCCATCTCATGCCTAGCTTCATCCATGAGTTAACATCCCCTACATATTTTATATGGCAAGGAACCAATCCTTATCCCAACAAGTGTCTCTTCCCTAACCCATGCGTATCAGCTAGGGCTCAGTCAACCTGACTACAAGATACATACTTTAGTTTTTTCCCCCCTCCAATCCTGCAAGACTCCATGTAAAGAAAAAAACACTTTTTTTTTTATTTTATACATTAAACTAGGCAAAGTTTCAGTCTATTTCCATGACAGTTTATGACCTTTCTCAGCTTTTCTTTTCAAAATTTTTTTGCCAGCTTATAAAACCACTTTAAGCAGTCAAGGAGATGCATCCTGTACTTCCACTAAAATATGGTATTTACTTCAGAAAGTGTGTATACAGTAGAATTAAGAATCCTGAATTATTTTAAGTAGTATCAGCAAAGTGATATTAGAGAAGACTGTTTCAAGACGAAGTATATTATTATATTATTGCTTAACATAACATTGCCTACCAGACATGATCCACGCCTGTAATGGGCAAAATCGTATACATACATATATGGATTGAACTTTGTCTTAAAAGCACAGAAGCCTATTCTTAATAAAATCCCCATTACAATAACCTTTGCTTATATGATTCCTTTTACATGAAAAGCCAAGCACAACTCAGTTTTTCCACTGGTAATTTTTTTGGAGCAAATATTTAAGCCAGGCTGACCTAAATGAAACTGTATATCCCTACTACTTATAGCTACCTTCTGTCAAGTTACTACTGATACCCCTTTTTTCATTCCTTTAAAATGCATGTTTATAAAACTAGAAGTTGGTCATTTCAACATAATCTGGCATAAGATAGATTTAAAAAACTGCCTAAAGTTAGACTCATATTTGAACACTTAAGTCTGAAACAAGGTAAGCTTACAAAACAAACCCATGGTCTAGCAGATCCTAACAGCGATGTTTAATTTTTCTGGATAAAAAGCATGCAAGTTACTATAAACATGAAGTAACATATACCTCGTCTCTGATAAATCATGTTCTTGAATCAGATCTGTCCATTCCTTGAGCGCAGGAGAATTGTAAGCCATCAAGTAACTTATTAGGTCAGATTTAAAATTAGTTTCAGATTCACCAGCAGAACCAGTTGTTCCCTGAGGTAGCCTTGGATATAAAGGGCTTATCCATATTCTAAAAACAAAGTGACAAAAACAAGGACACCGCACATTAACACATGGTTTTAATAAGTGATTAAAGCATATCTGAAGGTCCTAAATGAACACTAGACATTTATTGTGATACTAACTATAAAGTGACTTGCCTTTACTTTACAATTACAGAATAGTCAAGTCTTACACTCAGTACCGTAAAACTAATACTTTCAAATGAAAACAACACACACATTTATCCATGCATACATTTACAGCTTTCACCACTGTTAAACAGGGTCAGGCTCAGACTTATGAGAAAGTAGTCCTTTCATCAAGACTTTCTGTTTGACTAGAACACTGCAACACATTCTGCTAAGCTACCGGTTTGTGTAATGATACAGAAAAACACCAGTTAGGATGTCTGAAAGTTCTGCATAGTTTGAAGAGTAGCCCACAATAACTTGCCTCTCCAGAACTTCCATCAGAATAAAATAGGGTGGGCACTACGCAGGGAAATATCTAATATTTCTTTGCAGTCATACATTATTGTACCCATGGAAACCAAAGGTTCTGCATTATCAACTTTACGACGTGTTTGTAATTCAGAAGTCTATAAAACAGAGAAGCCAGTGAGCCATCATATTGGTGATACTGCATATTATTGCAGCGTGCAAAAGCTAAAAAGAAAAATGTTTTTCATGTTTGACAAGTAGAGCAGCTTGTTAAGCATCCCAAATACATATTTGCATGCCTTCTTGGCTTTCTGAAAAGCTAATTGCCAAAAGATACTAAAGCCATCTCCCAGTAAAAGATTTAAAGGCAAAAAAATACCAGTGGTTATATTTTTGCCACTCAAAAACCCTTAGGAGAGCTTGCTTTAGACAAGTGGAAAGCCTCAAAACCTTGCCATATTTAACGGCAGTAAAACAGATGTCAAGGTGACAGTAACTTCTGAAAAACCATTTTCAGTTAGTATGATGAAGAAATCTTTTGGAGATCTAACTAAAAAATGTTTCCATAAAAATAGTCAAGAAAACAAAAGGTTGAGAGGCCTTATATGAACACGTCACTTCATTTTGTTTAGGGCACAAAAAATAGGACTATGTCCCAAGCTGTCCATTAAAGTTTAAAAATGTCTACGAAAAAAATAATAATAATTAAAAAAACACAACAAAAAAAAACAGGAAGAAAATTCCTTCCAAGGAAAGGATACTGGGTCTTCTACTATATTAAGGAACCAATGGTGCCCAGCATTTATCAGGTTACATTCTAGACACAGTCACAGCAGAAACAGAACATTTGTACATTTGCATTATTCTTGTGGTATTGAGATAACTTTCAAATAGCTGCTTCAGACTTGTATAAAGAGTACTTTATAGCTAGGCAGTTTTTTTTTTTTCCATAATGAGACAGCATGGCATAATAAATGATCTTAAATCAGTCAGACTGAGTTTAAGGTAACAGCCAGCTCAGGACAGAATTTTGTTTACAGTAGAAGGCAAGTAGAGTTCAGATTTAGACAGTTACCACCATTGTAGGTTTAATTTTTTTTGCAGGATAGCTCTATCTTAGGAGCTTAAGACTTGTAGCACTGGATCATCTGACCTAGTATCCTGTCTCCAGCAGTAGCACATACCTAAAATAAGCATATGCCTGCTAGATATTGTTGCTTACCCTTGAGTTTTCTGGTGCCAGTCTTCAGCAATAAGATTGGATGTATGTATCACAACTCGAAGACCTTCTTCATATAACAACAACATCATTTTCCTTAAAAAAAAAAAAAAAAAGGAAAGATATACAACATTTCATCTGTTTCACGTACACTGAGAGTAGGATATAAATTAACAATTCATTAAAATGCTCCAAGATAATTATTTTCAAAGTTAGACTTCGATCCATGCACATTCCAGACTTGCATGACCGTCACTAGACTATTCCCACATATTTTGTCAGCAGCATCATACAATACGTTCCAGAGAACAGCTTAACATCTCATTCAACTGATTTCCCAAATCAAAAACAAATACTTGCAGAATGCTTTCTATATTTGCTATGTTCTTCAGATACTTATTCCTTTGTAGACAGTTAAAAAAAAATAAAAATTAAGGACCACTAAAAGGCCTTTGCTTATAGCTGAATTTATTAAAACTTAAACTGCTTAAGTGAAAATAAGCTAAACCTTTAAAAATTATCAATTTGAAAAACAACCTCAATTCCTTCTATACCCCTCACTAAATCCAGGAGAGAAGCAAGAGTCATTTTTAAAATGCTGATTTCTTTCCTTTACTTGCATGTTTTTCTCCAAACAAGCAGTGAAGTCAGTATGCTTTCTACCAGAAACACAGATGTACCTTAAGTGGACGCTTCTGATCAATCTTATAACATCCTATTTTATAAGACGAGTTATACAAAAGGATTGATTAAAAAATACTGCATTGCTCTGAAACTCAAGATCTTCGCTATAAGACATAAGATTAAATCTGTTCTTATCTGTAGGTTGTGATTTACAAAATTCCCTATGTGACACTTCTATAATATCACATTATTTTCTTTTAAAAGACTCCAAAATTCAGTACTTGTTTCCACATCATGCATGTTAACTGCAAAAACGGAGCAGTAAAACAGTGTTGTGTCCAACCTGCCCATGACTGATCAAGTCAGCATTACAGTTTTGGTATTAAAGCATGAGTTAAGAGCCACAACCTAACCTCAATCACCTGTCTCGCACATCTCATATCTACCTAATAGCTGATTTGTTCCCTTGAACTAGAACAATCCTATCATCTGTAAATACAAAATAACTAAGAATTTTTTTCTTTAAGACTCAGCAGTTTCTACGATACCCAGTTTCATGGCTCTAAAATAACTTGCCGATAAATGAAACAGATACACATAGAACATGAAAGATATTACTTTTAAATTTCATGACTATACATTAGGCCTTCAGAATTATGTTTTCACAAACAGTAATAATCTATCTTCCTATCCCATAAATACTTTAAGACACAATATACTAGTGACTAGTCCAATTACATTAACTGCATATACCAACTCTGTGGTCATCTTTAGAAGTAAGAGCTCTCTGGTTCATAGCTGTTACTTACGTATGGTGAGTTCCAAATGCAATATCCAGTTTAGCCTATAAAATTAAAAAGTTGATAATTAAAAATTCCTATTGTGCATTCCTATATGCAAGAATGTTAATGAAGCAGGAGCTCTCCTCCTTTTTGTTTCATTTCACTGCTCTCTAGTGGACAGATCACAAAATACATTATTTTTCCCCTTCAACACCTTCAAATGTACTCTCTAGAAGTTCTGACTTTAAATGGCAATGCAACTCTGTTGGAACTGCTCCAGCAGAATTTCTAGTCTCTTACCAGAAATATTTTCAGAACCAGGTAGCCGTTCTGTGCGAATCTCTTGTAGTGGACAGTCTACCATAATCACAGAAGACCAGGAACATAGTTACTATGTTCCTATAGTCCTGGTAAGTATATTCCTTAGAGCCTAACAATAAATTCTTGACTTCCCACATAACGTGTGCCTCTCCATCTATAACGAGATGGAGTGCAACAGATGGCTTAATTTCAGCCAGAGGATGATACAAATGTTAATTACCTGACAAAAGCTAATGTTCTCATAAGGACGTGCTTGTGCAATCAGTTCAGCTTTGGATTCTCTCTTTTCACCATGAACTATCAACAATGGCTTCTTCCTTAAATAAAAAAGATTACTATTAAAACATCAAGTGAATTAGTCATCAGTCTAAACCACTCCATCATGTATCTATGACTTCTGGACCAGTAAATTGTATGGTAAAAGGCTTCTTGTTCCATATTTATAGGTCATCTACTGCATTGTTGTCATAGTCCACAATGGGATCTCTTAAGTCTTAATAAAAATCAGAAACCCGCCATACCAAACTATGACCATTTAAGAGTCTCGAAAAGAGTCAAGAAATCAATAGAGAACTACAACTGGAATATGTGTGTACAAGGCATAAGTGTATAAGACTCCACACATACACAATTGGTAACAATGATTTGCAACTGCAAACCAGTGTTTGATTCCGTTACAACAGCAACTCGCATGAACAGAATGATTTGGAAACTGTAATTTCATCGTCATAAAATAAACGTACCTGAATTCCTGCGGATACTGTCTTACAAGCCATCCCACATCTATACAGTAGTTAAACTTGTACATAAGAAAAAGAAAACAGACTCATTAAAAAGTAGAGTTTGTCAAAACAAGGAACTACAAGAAAGCTTTCTACGTATAGTCATTGCTCAGTACCACTTATATCATACAGAGCATGTTTTAAAAACAGGTGTATTTTTGAATTTCACATGCCTTCTTTCATATCTCTTAACAATTCAGGAATGAATTTAAGTTATTCAAAAGCATGTATTAGTGTTCATAAAATTCAACATTCTTAAAAAAAGAATCACAATGTAAAAACTTCGGTCAAGAACCATCTCTCTGCCACATGTTTATACCATGAATGACAGCAAAAGCTTCTACGCAATAGAAAAAGATACCACTCCTAAATTGCAAGGCTTTTTTCTTTCAAGAAAATCATTTATATGCACATAAATACACATTTTTCAGTTACCCATTCTCCCAAAACAGGAGAAAGCAGTCTTATAATTGTCTGAATTCTAAGCAGAACATGGAATGATTTTTATATTTAAATGAATTGTTGTACAGTTGAAACCATTTAGAGTTCCCTCTGCATTTTAACAGAGTTCCCTGCTAACATCAGCTACATGACACAAACATGGATTATCAAGTTTAAGGTTAATAAAGTGAAATAAGCAAGTGAAATTAATTTCAAACAAGAAACTCACCTGGGCAGAAGATATGAGAGTCCCAAAAAGAGGAGACAAAATATCTATTAAAAACATTAAAGCATAATTGAGTAAAAAACCATTCCAGTAAACATTTCACATCTTGAACAGTTTGGTAACTACCGCAAGTGCCAGATTGTTCACAGACTTGGTGTAACTGAGACATTCACAATAAAGTTTACTGTTCAAACATTCAAGTGACTGATTTCCCTATGGAACCCTTATGGTCTTATGTTTATAAGAAGCATTAATCCTCTCAAAGCACAAAACAAACTTTAAAAACTCATTAGGAGAAAGACCAAGATCATCTGGAGAAAAGGATATCAAACTACTCTCTCCCCTGTAGAGAGCGCTTGAAGAACTGAAGCAGGGTAGAAGTAACAAGGGCATAGTTCATGCTTAAAGACTTATCTGTTGCAGACTGATTGTAGGATATAGGTATCAGGTTCATTCATGGTAAATCCGACTGAGCATTTATAACCTCCATAACTGAAGTAGAGCAGCAACTTGAAAACATCCTACAGATACCTTCTAAGATAGACAAAATATTTAATGCCTTATCTCTACAGAAATCTGGTTTTGCAGGTTAAACAAATAAAAAACTTCAGTCCCGTCACCAGCTCAACTAATCACCTAGCAGGACAATTACTTTTGGCAAGCCAAAAGCCACAATGAATTCACAAAGCAGACAGAAGACATACAGAAGTAAAGCAATTGAGGTCTCTAACACCAGACTACCATCAATAATCAATTCTCATAGGGTGCACTTGAGGCTGAGGAAAAGTTAGAATCTAATTGAATAGGTCTTCAGTCATTTGTTCTCCTTCAAAGAACTACCTCATTTTACTATATTTCTGTGCATAAGTCTCCTATTAGTGCTTGTTTCTGATTCTGTCTTGTAATGTACAAGATTTCATTTCTGAATGAGCTAATGTTTACAGACAGAGCTGTTCCCCCTTACATCAAACTACAGCTACACAGCATTCCTACAGCATCAGTAATGTACACCAAAGACTTCACTGCATCTTGACTTACATTCACTTCTAACTAAATTGAAACGGGCCCATGAATCCCAGCCATAGAATTTCAGATACACTACATGTACTGCCTCACGTAACAGTGCATTACTAGGGCCAAACTGCTCAGCAGCATGAAGACAAGTGCTAACAACTACTCAGGGAGCATGGTTAGGCACTTAAGTATCCCTTTAAGAGCCAGAAAGGCAAGCTGTTTTCCCTAGATTAACCGACAAGGAAAGCAACAGTAAGCAGCACCACATGATTTACCTTGGCTAAACAAACATTAGATTTGTGCAGCCTAATTCAGAAGTTAAAACAGAATCAGTATCAGCAAATTAATGCTTTATACACTGTAATTGTAAAAGAAAGCCTCAAAGATAACAGAATCAATTCCTACAACTTGCACATTTAGAATTTGAAACCTCAGCTACACCAAGGAATATAAATATTTAAAAATACCCACAAACTAAAAATAAGCATTGTTGCAAACAAGTCTCCCAAAAGCCCACTTCAGTAGAAGCTACTTGTTCACCTTTGATGTGCAGGGCTCCAGAATTATAGCTGTGTTCAATTCCTTTGACTTTAGTGAGAAAAAACCTGAAAGGGTTTCCTCCATTCAACAAATCCCACGTATCTTGGGCTTCACTGGGCATTTCATCATATTCCTCTGCTTTCTGCTCCTCTGGGAGTTCATCTTTGCAAGGATCCAGAGGATGTTCTTTGGGTGCACCACACTTTTCTTCTTTCACTGTTTCTTTATGGGCATGCTTTTCCTCATCTTCAGCCTCTTCATCACTACTAGAAAGACACCAGCCTGAGCCTTCTTGGCTAGTTCTCTGTTTTTCTGCTGGAGGTACTTCTGTAGAAATTTTGTTGTCACTGAGCTTCAGGGGAGAAGCTTTTCTCTTATGAGCAGCTTTCCTAGCTTCAGAGCACGGATATTGTGGCCCACTCGTTCTGCCACGTGTAGCATCCAGTAGTGAAGATGTAGATGGCTTTTCGCTGTCAGAATTTTCCTCAGTACTTTCATCACTGCTAGATACTGTCCATTTTCCATGTGCTCCTTCCTGAAGCATGTTTCTAGGGATTAAAAAACAAAACACAAAACAAGAATTGTGCATTTTTGCTATGCTCAAGTCTGTTTTCCTTCCTAGTTTCTCATTTACTTATTACTAGGGAGCTTTGCTTTTTGTATTTGGCAAAATCCCCATGCGACTTCTGACTGGGGAAAGTGTCCTCGTGCACAAAGACTATTTGTTTCTCTGCCCAGGAAACAAAGAAACACGTGCAACGGGAGCAACCATCAAGTAGGAAGCAGCTGAGGTGCAAAACCGCACACGGAAAACTGGCTACAACGAGGGCACGTAAGAGAAAGCATTTCAAACGTGAAGAGAGTAATTTGCATCATACAGCTGTTTCTCATACCGACCCTAAGGCCTAGGGGGCTAGCGCTCTCTGCTGAGGAGACACGGGAGCACGGAGCCGAGCCGCGGCCGTTCTTCCCGGCTGCCTCTGCGAGACCACAGCCCCCCTCTGCCGCCTCCCGGCGACACCCTCAGCCAAAGGCGGCAGGAAGCCCTCCCGCCGCCGCCTCGACCGACGGGGTCCGTACAGATGGGACCGCTGCTCCCACCACCTTCCCCGCCGCCCCGCGGGGAGGGCGGGGCCTGCGGCCGGGGCGGGGCCAGCGGCGGCGCGCGGCAGCCACCACCATCCCCTCAGCCAGCGGCGGCTGAGGGGGCGCGAGCCAGGACTCTAACGGCCGCCGCCGCCCGCGCCGGGACCTCGCGAGCCCCGCCGCTTACCCTTAGCCGCCAGCACCTGCCGCGTCCCGCTCCGGGGCCGGACAACGTCTTACCTTCAGGCCCCACCGCCCAAGCAGCGCGCCCGCAGCCGGAGGTGAAGAGAAGGCCGTAGAGCCCGCCTACCCCCCGCGCAGCCCCGCCTCCTCCCCTCGAGCCAATGGCGCGCGCCTGGTTTTAGCCAATCGGCACCTGCGCTGCGCGAGCCGCACAACAGCCAGTAGCGGCGCTCGCGCTTGTGGGGCGCCGATCCCGCCTCAGCGGGCTGAGGCTGGGGGCCTCAAGGGCTGGTGGGTCGTTCCCATGGGTGTCCGGTGGTCCCTGAAGGGCTTCTCTGACCCCAGGGGCACACGGGCGTGGAGGGGGTTGTGAGGTATCTCTGGCGCCTCGGTCAAAGTTGCTAAACAGGCAAAGGAGTCACGTCTTAGTAACCGGATTTAATCTAATAAGTCATTAATTATTTGGCCTTAGTATTTGTTGAGGGCAGGTGCAGTATTTGCATAATCGTTTATTCAGCCCGATGTTAATTACTGTGTCTGAAGTGCCCTGCTAATGAGATAACCGCATGACGACTTTGAGAATGGAGTGGGAGGAAAACAGGTGTAAAATTAATCAAAGTAAGAGCACAGAGCAGGCTTTGATGTGGTTTATCTACCAAAATGAACTGTCTTAGCATTTGGTTCTCATTACTCTAATTTATTACAGGCTTGTTAACTGCAGTTAACAAATAACGTGTCTTCTGTCAGCATGCAATAAAATTGGCAAGCTACACCTAGAAAGCCGTTAATGAAATTTCAACTTGTTTGTGTAATTTTATTAGTAGTTTTCTGCAGAGTTGCATGTAATGCTTCTTCCTGAAACAATCTGTGGATGTACTCTTCAGTGCTACGAGATTAAATGTTTTATTATTAATCCCTGCTGAAGGTCTTTTGTGGGAAAAGCTGTTAGGAAACTTGCAGGGGTTTTTAATGTTATGTGCATAATCTCTTGTCTAAGTATAGACTACGGAAACAGTATTTGTTTTCTAAAAATACTTCAGGAAATTTGATGGCTTCTGCCTATGCTTGCGTTCCAGTCTCTCCTCATAGTTCCTGTCTATATAGTGACTTTACTGAGACAATTAAAGATGGATTTTTCAAGAAAAAAAATTCAAGATCTTTCAGAAACAAATTTAATATAATTTGATTTCTCGAAGTCTTTACCATACATTCTAAGTTTGCAAAAAGCCTTTTCGCAGTAAGCACGTAAAATGTAGAAATAGAAAAACTTTAACTTTGCAAGAATTTAAAGTTAAATGGACTCAGTCCATTTTCAGCTACTGTAACAGAGTCAGTGAATAGAGTTCTGACAGAGATGTGACTAATTTTCATTAGTTTTTTTTTTGTAAATAGCATAGATTATTTGGCAAGTGCCTAGTTTATTCTTCCCATAACAATTATTCAAAGTAAAAAATACTAGGTCAGGTTTATTGTTTTTTAATGCAAATCACTTTCTTTCTCTAGGTTTTCGAAGTGTGATGAAGATAAAGGCTATTTAAGCAGAGAGGGCTTTAAAGTTGCTGTAGCAATGTTGTTTGATTTTAAACCCTCAAAGGTATATATTTTTTCATTTATATTCTGAAGATCTAGCTTATATAGATGTCTCACTATTGAAACTCTGTGTACTGACTGGTCTGCACTAATTGGAGTGGATTACTCTAGGTTTGGTAAACAGAAACGCCTACAGATTCTTGAAGTAATTTTCGTGTCTGGGGGTATTTATTTCAAAAGAAAATAACCAAACCCCTACCTCTGCTGCTGCAGACTGTGATGAGCAAAAGGTTGCATTGTATTTCACAAGTGACTTGCTGAGCTTGGTGCTGATAATTTATTGGGTTTTGTTAGTGGTACGTTCCATTTCTTTACTCAGTGGTTTCAGTAGATATGAAACTACTGCATGTCCTAATAATAAACGTGTTCTCAAAAATATACCTAGTAACAGTTGGGTATTTTAATCTTGACTTCTCTAATACAAATCCATAGCTGTATGAAAATCTTAACAAAAGAAAGGTTTACTGAGAGAAATCACGTGTTGCACACTCACAGGAAGACACAGAATAAATTGCATGGCTCAATGTAATTCTGTAAGTTGCGCTTCTACTCTAGTATTGCAAGTGATCTAAAAAGAGATCACATGCAAGATTTCAAAATAAATGCATGTATGTTTCAGGAGTTTGTCTTTCTCATGGCAGGTCAATACAAGCTTGACCAATATGTTATGAAGTCTATTTAGCATAGAAATTACAAGCTTTTCTTCTCCAGTTTGAGAAATCTTCCCCAAGGACCACTTGTGACTATTTTTTTTAATTTTTTTTTTACTTTTATATGTTTTTTAGGCAAATAGTCTTAACAAGGTCATAAACAAAATTTTGTCTATGATAATTTAAAGTAAAAACCACAGAAATATTTTACTAAACTGAAAGTAGTCATCTCTGCTATGTTTCAGCTGTGGGTAGACATTTTCTCAATGAGCTACAGCCAGATCTAAAAATAATTTCTACTTCTAAAATGACTCTTGAACTGCTGAATTATGAATCTGAAAACGCTTAGCTGCCTCTTAGCTATCTTCTCCTCTCAGTTTTTACTGTGATGTAAAACTTAGCTGTTCTGTTAAATTCCCTGAATGTTTTTTCCAGTAGGAGTACTCAAAACATGCTTAAGGCATTCAAACAAGCACAGGTTCTGTGCATAAGTCACTGATGGCTCCCGCTTGGGAAGAGAATAGAATTGGAGGGCTCCCGGCAAGAAAGGAGGTGCAGGTTTAGTTATTTCTTCCTGAAAAGGTGCCAAGTCACACCTGCTGTGTCTCCAGGCAGTGCCGTGACCACCTGGCTGTAGACCATTTTGTCTGTGCAGCTGCACAAAAATTAATTAAAAACGTTTGTTCCAGGAATGATTCTGTCGCCTGGTGGTTTTGCTGCCCCCTTAAGGAGGGCCCAGCTCCCGCAACTGTTGCTCTTTACCCAATGACTGCTCATTGTGAAGTGCTAAAAGATCCCTGGCTAGACAGATACTTTTCTATGTGGCTTTTGCTAACATGCATTAACTGTGGTTTATGGCATAACCATGCCTTTTGCTTTTGCTGATGGCTAGGCCTTGTCAGTATTCGTTTTGGCATTTTGGTAGTTTTTAGTCTAGTTCTGAGAAACGCAATTTTTTATGTGCACCAGGTAGAAACCAAACGCGGAAGTTACAATCCTAAAAGTTAATTGTTAGGATCCAGTTCTTGAGCATGTTATTGTGCATTTCACTTTGTTGTCAAAATGATTAAAATCAGAGACAATAGTAACAGTCCTTGTATTTCTTTGGAAGTCACTGAGAACAGCCCTGGCAAGGAGAGTACTTTCTAGAGCTTTTCCAAGAAACAGGGAATGGTGTGCACACGTTACTTCTTAAAAAGTGAAACTGTTTCCTCAACTACACTACATACTGACAGAAATTTTTTAGTAGAAATGGCAATTATTTAGCATCATCAACTGCAACCAAGAAACTGCATTTTTACTAAATTGTTGCTGCATCTTTTTTTTTTTTTGGTCATGTTTTCATTTATTCTGTAAATTGAAAGTAATACTAACTTTATCCACTAGATGTCATTAACGAACTCTTTACTGGAGAAGGTGGGACCTAAGACTGAATTGCATTCCTACTCGCTTTTTGAAAATAATTTGTTATAACAATTCTATATTATTTTTTATAAAATATTATTTTTGCGTGGTTATTCATAGTTCTTACTACAGTTTAAAATTTAACCTTCTGAGACAAGTAATTAGGAAAACATGAAAATAGAGATTAACCTGATGGCTGTTGGACAACTGTTGATCAGTTGTTGGACTGATACTGTAAGTATGTTTGATATATTTATTAGCATATAAAAATCATAATTTCTGGGAACTAGCAACATTGTGAGAACCATGTTTGTGGCTTTTTCCTTTGGAAGTTTGGTTCACTGATCCTCTTTTCCCCAAAATTATTTGAACTGATCTAAAATGCTCTCATATTTCAACAGTCATCGAGCTAGCTAACTGCACCTAATTCAGGTGTTGTGTTTCAAATGGAAAGGGTCCTGCAGAAATAGTAGCCGTGAAAATACATCATTTCCCCAGCTGAAGTTTCATTCCTGGTATTGTTATATTTAGACTTAACTAAAAGCACTCCCTACTCTATGCCTGGGAGGCCAGGCCCACAGAAATGTCCGGTGTTTTTACATGACCCAAGTCCCTGCCTTCACATCAGGACACCGGTAGGTCGGCGTCTGCTGCTGAACAAGATGCCAACAGCAGGGCAGTCTGAGCTCAGGGCTGCCTACAACTTCCAGCTGCTCTTTTGGCACATCTTATCAGAGCTTTCTAAAAAGGATTCCCTAGTCTATTTGCATGCCTGACACAGTCGATGTGAAAGGTGTTGCAGGGCAAATGGAACATATAGTCTTAGGTTAATTGGCCGTGGCATGTTTGGCTTGTCCGTTCTCCAGAATGGAGTATGCTTAGGTTGCACTAGAAGCTGCTAATGTGTTGTCTCCTCCCATGTGAGTTGTGTCAGTGCTGCAACTATGTGCAGTCTTGTATTCTAATAAAACAGATGTGGGGGTTTGGACTCATGAGCAGTCAGTCATGCCAAAAAGCAATATAAATATTATATAAATATAGAAAGTGGACCTGTGCTTTCTTGGATGTACACTCCTGTGCTGTTCCTTACATTGTTCAAAGATCTTTTCCAGTGATTTCTTGGTCACCTCCTAATTCAGTTCTGAAAAGTAATTTTCTTTCGTTTTCATCATGTCATTTAGCTTTTTACTTTTTGAATCTTGGTAACACACTAATCTTAGTGAGTGTTAGTGAATCTTGGCAACACACTTAATCAACATGTAAGTGGCAGTCTTGTGATCATATCAGATAAAATTGTGAGGTAAGATCCTATCGAAAGACAGTAAAGGAGATATGTAATATATAAAATGAGACAGTAGTGGATTGATTTCAGGGTAGTTGTGGAAGCTGGATGATGCAAACATCTTTTTAAAATTTCCTTTTAATTTTTTTTTAATTCTGTACCTTTTTTAAAAGTTTTTATTTTAAACAGATTTAGCAAATGAATTTTAATCAAACTAGATTTCAGGAAATAGCTGGTCTTCTATGGGAAGTCTTCTCAAAGTGGCATTTTTTAATAACAGTATGTAGATTAGTGATAGAGAAAGGTAATTAGTAATTTTTAGTATTCAGGTTGGTAATGTTTTTTGATACTGTTCCACTGTTTACTTGGGCAAATACTGGAATCTTACATCACAGTTCAATAAATATCTCTTTCTCTAACACCTTCCCATTTCTATAGTTTTGCTTGGTTTTTTTTCTTGTCCTTGACCTTATCAGTTATGCCCATACATCTGTTTGTGGGGTCATGTGGCAAGTCTTATTGGAGAAATGATTCCTGTAAAAAATGAAGTGGCCAAAAAATGTAGTTGCTTTTATCAATAAGTTCCCTCATCCCTTTTGCCACATGGCCCCACAAGTATTTGTATTGATACATCTGAAAGGTGTTGCGGAGGCTGGTTCTGTTTATTCTAGCATTGATGCCAAAACCCATGTTTACTAAACCACACCCTTACTTGTAAATCTTTCATTTAGGCAACAAATACAGAATAAAGATTTTAGTCAGATATTTTTTTTTTCAAGAGAACAACCACATATGAATGCCTGAATGAAAAATAGTGAACTAATATATAAAGATAGATTATGGATTTGTTAATACCTAATTGGCTTGCATATATTTTTATGATGACGTTTTTGTGTGTTGAGATATCCTTACAGCCTGTTCTAGTAGCACATAAATTGTCAAGTCGCAAGATCAATGAATAGGCGGCACTCTATTATAGGAGTCATTCTATAAAAGGAAAATTGTATAGTACAATTTTCTGGGCTCGTACGTTACTCTGAAAGAGAAAAAAATAAATGGGTGGAAAGCTTATATTGCTTTTTATGGTTTCACTTCCCTAGTTATCCAATTGAATGGAAAGCTGTTCATGCAGGCAAGTTCAGTATGTTTAGGCAACCTCTGTTATTAAAGAAATTGTGCATGTACAGAACCTAGCAGTTGAAAGCAGCAAGTCTTTGTAATCCTGGAAACTGAGACTGTAACAGTTCTTAATGTGTGATTTTTTTTTCAAGAAGAAATAAGGAAAGAAACACCAGAAATCCTTAAGCTTGGAGTTTAAGATTTGAATTGAGACAGCAGGTGGAGCTGAAGGAGTTGTCCTTTTGAATCACTGCAGAAAGAATAGGATATGAATGAATCAAAAGGAAGAAGTGCAGAGCTTTTGTTATGTTATTTGATAAAGAAAAACTCCTGCAGGATAGAGTGACGTTGCTTTCTAAAGAAAATTGAGTTGTTTAAAAGGAGCATAAAGCATATATTAGAAAGTTATAAGAAAGGAATATTTGTCTGTTTAAATATTGAGGTGAAGTGGGATTTTTTTTGCCAAAAACATACATATCTGCAGAATTTTTATCTCAAGATTTTTGCATATTTCATGGGAAGGCCTGAAGATTTGAGGGGCAGATCTTTGTTTCTTAATTTTTATGTTTTAATTTGATTTTAGAAGAAATGGTCAATTAAGTACTTCCAAACCAGGCTTGCATTTCAATTTCTTTCATTTTCAGTTCATTAAAAGGACAAGATAAATGTATAAGTAAATACTTTCATATAGTGTACAGGAGGAATAACCAATCCAGTTTTACATTCAATTTTATTAAAAATGTCATAGGAATCTATATCTGAGGTTATAGATTATTTCAGAGTTCTCTCATTCCTGGGAATGATGCCAGATAGATTGTTTCTGCAGCATGGATCTTTATCCATGGCATGCAAGTGCTATTGACTTAGAAAAGTCCACATTTCTCTCCAGTGCAAAGAAACATGAGATGGCAAGTAAGAAGAAAAACATAAACAGAAGCATTATACTCAAGTATAGAAAATATGTGAGAAAATTTAAACAATTTTGAAATGTTTGCATGATCATGATCTAACTTTGAAGACTATTATTTCAGTTTTATTTTGGGGTTTATTTATGTCATTAAAATTATTCATAATTTTTAGACCACAGTTGTACATATTTTTAAGGAGAAAAATAAAACTGACTTTTTTTTGCAGGAGTCTTTATTTATATTTTAGATTTTCCTAAGTCTATTGCTTGAAATATTTTGAACTCTCATGAGTGCAAAGAACGCTGCACAGTTATACAGTAACAAAACAAGACAAATATTTACAGATTTTGATGATGATTTTTTTTTCCTAAATATTTGGAGTATTACTTTAATTCTAAAATAATTGAGCAAAACAGAACACCTGCAGGAAATAAAAAGAAGTTAGGATGATGTTCTGGATGCTGCAAAGTAAAACAGTACCAGTGTAATGAAGATCATGATGATATTACTATAAATGAAGTCAGGATCAGTAGGCTGCAGCATTTTATAGATAGCTCTGGATTGTCGTATTATGAGCTCCTCCGGCTGTTAAAAGAAATCTCCAGCCATTCACCCTGCCTACTTGCTGTTGCTACCTCTCATTATTTCTCTGTTACTCATACTCATATATTTCCACTCATTTATGCCACATATTTTACATATTTCTGTCCCTGGTGATGGCTATAGATCTTTTTTACTTCTTGTGATAGACCAAGGAAGGGAATGAAAGCAACAAGGATTTTTCTCTCGTTCTTGTTGGGAGGCAGATGTGATACTTTTTCATTCCTGCTAGACAGCAGAGGATCTCCCATCATCAAACTGAAAAAAGAAAAACTTCATCGGGAGCCTCTGAGCTGATAGACATTCAAATGATCCTTTGCTATTTTCTTCCTGACCTGAGGTAGGACAATGGTCCTTGAAAAGAGAGAAGGTGTAACATATGGCAAATCAGATGCTGGGATGATCAGATAGGCATCCACTCAGCTTTTTGCCATGAACTAAAGGTAGCTTTCGAAGTGTTATTTTTAGAGAGTTATTTCAAAGGACTTAACTGTTTCAAGCACTGTGCTTTTGTTTGTCTTGTGATCTGCTGCACACAATCTGCAATAGCCCTGTTTGAGATGCTTTATTTTCCAGTTGAATCTGGAAGTGGATTCATAACCTGAGTGACTGATTGGTTGATGTTACTCTGATATAAGGTATTCAGGAACTTAAGTCAACAGCAGGATTAAACTGAAGGAGAATTTTTTTATGAAAGAAAATTTTTGAAACACAATGTTTAGAGTAACAAAGTAGAGTAACAAAGTATAGATTTGAAATGTAAATTTGCATATTTTAGAGTATGTGTTGTCAAAGTTTTACAGATCTGAAATTTACAATTCAAAATGTCTACTTTTAAAGTTAAAATTTAAATAAGAGAGTGCAGATGTTGTAAGCATAGTACTTTTGAACAGAGTTCACAGTAGCAAAAAGGAATTGTCAGTATAAAATCTTTCTCAGGCTGTTCTATATAATGTAGGCATGCTAAAATACTTTCCAAATACAGGAACTTAAAGGGTGTATAATCATTTCAGAAATGTGAATTGATTAGCTCACATGCAAACATAATAGTATTAAGTAGTTTAAAAAAACCCTTAATTTACACTGTTTTTTCTCTTGCCTAATCTAGATTTAAAAAATAGAGGATTTTTGACTTTTGAAGACTTCAAGAAAGCCTTCAATTCTGTTTCTGCTAAGTTATCTGAAAGAATCATAGTTCAAGCCTTCAGGTAAGACTAACAAAGACATCTTTATTCCTGGATAGCAAGTTTTTTGCTGTATATATTTCAGTTAATTGAAATGACTAGATTCTATCACGCAACTGGAGATACAAGCTTTAGCACATTACTGTTTCAGTGCCTTATATTCACTATATTATATTCAGTATATTATAAAGATAAACAATATGTAAATAATATGATACTATAAACTGTATGAATAGAAATAATAAAATGATAATTATAATTAAAATAATAAGTATTACCAGATACAGAAAGTAATTTGTTGCCTGTCCTGTTTCTTAAGAAGCCTAAAATTATTTACTTTTACATTTTCTTCCTTAATCAGGAAATCTCTATTCAAGAGCTGTCTCTTGAAAAATTCAGTTAAACTGTAGTGCATATTGCGAGGGAGTAGTGGTGGGATTTCTTGCAAGGTGAGATTGGTTCAGAAGTGGAAGAATAAAATTTTGAGAGTAATTTGCAGATCATAAAAAAATGATTTTTCCTCTGCAATTGCCGGTAAACATTATTTAAAAAGTGTTTTGGAAAACATTGCATTGCAAAGTGTAAAACTTTCTTTTTGTGATGTGAGTGATTTCTTTGGAATTAACTCAGTCATTGAGAGAATTCCTTCACTTTTGAAGACATGGCATCTGATAGCTTGCTGAGCCCCGTCTTTAAAAGGTGGCGTTGGATTTTGGGTTATTCTTTTTTGCACTTATCTGGAGTCATGGTACGGAGCGTTATCTCAGAGCAGGAATTGGTCTGTGCATCTTTCAAGCCACTGGCATACAATGACAAAATCAATGTGTAGAGTGCCTAAGGTCTTAGATGACACTCTTGCGTTTTTGCACTGAAGAGTAATGTATTTTGAGGAGAGTAATTATTTTAAGAAGGTATGAAAAGTTATGTGGTATATTTTTCTTATGTCCAAGTGATTTTACTATCACTTTTTGGTATACTGTCAAGAAATTAATAGGAAAATGTAGGTAGAATAGGTTGAGGTGTAATCCTTTTTTTAATATTTTATTTTAAGGACTTCTATGAAGGGCCTAATGTCCAATTTTTCTGTCCAGTGATTAAAATGTTCTTCTTGAATATTAGTGGGTTTTAGGTCAGAAAAGCGCACATAGTTGCTGTTCATACTGGTTAATTTTGCATTTTCACACATATTTTTTCATTATCTTTCTCATTTGAAAAAATGTCAAATAAAACAGCTTCATAATGTAAAATAGTTCTGAAAACTTTTGGCCCATCTTTCTGCCAATGAAACTACCCAATTTTGATTTTAAATTATAATCATGATGAATTTATAAATGAAGGAAAGTTCAGCTGTATTATGGTATTATGGTATACGCTGTATCTAGTAAAGAAGACGTCATGATCAACAGTATCTCTAATGCTAACATTATCACAGTCCAGCAATTGAAATTTAGGATTGCATATTTATGAAAAGAAACATAGGTTCTTGAAAATTTCTTTATCAAGAAGAAGCTTGCATGTTTCTTTGGCTGATCTTGAAAGAATTTGCACAATAGTATTGTGTAATACAGATTTCTTTTGGATTGAACAGGACAAATCTGCATGGAACTGTTCAGAATTTTAACTTGAAATTAGCGTCTTTCTAAATCCTCTTTTAGGCACACATCCTTTTTGGATATTTCTTGGTGGGCATGTTGAACTTTACGTAGGGAAACAGAGCGAGGACTTTTGTCCTAAAATGAGCTGTACAATTGGATTAAGACTGTATGAAAAGAAAGCCAGAGAAATATTTTGGACGTAGAAATTTGTCAGAAGCTTCAATGTACTTGTGACACAAAGTCCATATTACGTTAGATTGCTAAAACAAACAAAGCGTATATAATTTCATGTTTGTAGATATGTTTCTTGTTCTTCCCTTCTTTTAATCAGAGATCAAAATTAAATTTTCAGCCTGAACATAGTTTTAAAATGTCCTTTGTGTTAAGTAAAAGAATTTTCAATGCATATACATGTAAGACGCTGAGCATCTTCAGGTTTGATGACTCTGATCAAGTGTGAGTTCTAAAACTATGTCTATATTAGCAATTAATACTGCGCATTGGGATCAGGTCTGTAGAGCAAAAGGTTTATGCTGGGGACACAGTATCTGTGTGACATTCATTGAGAGAGTTAATTGGACTAATTCTAGTCTGGTCAACAGACTGAATGATCACTGGAAGGTGGAGTGCTTTGGGTGCGTGCCGGGAGCACGTCTTCCAGTTTAATTTCATGTGGAAGGAAAGCAATTTATACACGATGTTCACCCTGTGATGTTAACCATAGTACAATCAGTGGGGAAGACTGGGAGATTCAAAAAGAGCATTCCAAATCTTAAGTAAAACATAGTGATATATTGAGAAAAGGGGGAAAAAAAAGGCTTAATTAGTATATTTCAAGCTTTGTGGAATTGTTATATGAAAAAGGAGTTTTATGCTTATTTATAAATGCTATCTCCAAACCATGTCAGGTACTGGTGGGTTCCTTTAATTTGGAAGGTTGGATGTATTATTTTCTTATATTTTAAATGAAGTAAAATGTTACAGAATAAGCTAAGTCTGTGATTAGTGTCACAAGGGCTAAAAGGAAAGGGAAGTAGGAAAAACAGTTAAAGGCACAAACATAATATTTAGCTTCTCTGCTTACCATGTAGAGCAGGGAATTATTTTCTGTTATGGAGTATAATTGTCAACATATTCTTAGACGTATAAATGAAATAAAAATTAACAGGGGTATTCAAGCTATGAAGAAAACAAGGAAGGGAGAGTATCAGTAATTGATTTGCAGTAAGAATGAAGGACCCCATGGAAGTAATTTAGCTTTCAGATCAAGTAGACTTGATTTGTAGTTGTACAAAATGCTCATAATGAGGCATCCATACATGTTGAATTGATTTTAACAAACTTGAGGCTTGAAAACGGAATTATTGTATTTATCATTCATATATTTTATTAATATTAAAATAGTCTGAAACTGTTTAATATAATAGAGTAAGAAGCTAAGGAGTAACAGATTATTTTTCTAACTGACCTGTACAACAGCTGTTATGCTCAAAATCTTGTTATGTCTACAAAGGAGACACATCTGATACAAAAAGCCAAAATTTATTGTTACTATATGGAAATCTTAGCAGTCTAGTCAAAGAATTATTAGTAGTACAGATTTAATAATTACAAAAAAAAAAAAAAAAGAAAGAAAAATAAAATAAAGAATACTGTGCTGCAAAAAGTCGCAATGTGGTTAAATATGTTATATACCTCTGAACATCTACCTCTTTTTCTTTTGTTATTCTCAGGCTTCCACTGTCCCTCTTGGTTCTGAGGTTCACAGGTTCAAGGCAGGCATGGGAGGGTGAATTGCCATTATCCTGACTTCTTTACAAAGAGGAATATGACATTCTTATCGATGTTTTCTTCTCTCTCACTCTAGCATCAACTTTGGGTCATTTTTACATATTTTCCAACACAGTTTACATCTTCCTCTTCATTGATTTGCAAGTCCATGTTGCATCCAAATTTACTTTATATAGCACATATTACATATTTTAGATATTTGTTCATTGCTCTCTTTGTCATCCATAAAACCACTTTTGGCCAGCTCCTGTGTCTGCATTGGTGAGGTGTTTATTGTCTTAGTCCTCCAGTGTTAGCCTGTGGCCTGTATCTTAACACCCCATGCCTGTCTTCCTCTATCCTGTGCTGTGCCTTTACATGTGAAGGCCTCTGCTATCACACCATGTCTGTATTTCTCTACATCATTATCTTAAACTCATAAATATTTTATTTTACATAGAAGAAATTCTTGTTACTACAGTCCATATAAAGCTATATTTATACTGTATGAAGATAAGAAGAACAAACTAGGCCTAACCACCTGGTCCTTAAAAGAACTGCTGTTACAGGTAAAGCTGTTACAGATAAAGCAAGTAAAAGCTCCCAGGGTCAAACAAATTCAAAGTCTGACAAGCTTTATTCTTCAGACCTTGCAAACTCAGTACAGTTCTGGCGTGTTACTAGCAACGGCTGCACTGTATTTACTGGAATACCAGGTTATGAAACATAGTTCATATCACTACTTTACTATAATATTTTATATTCTTTTATAAATGTATAAAGATGTAGTCAATGAATTTGAATTGGTGGTAGAGCTTCAGGATGGGGTGGTGTTAAGTGCTCCATTTTATGAAAGAAAAAAGACACTTCATTCAACAGTGTTTCTAACTACAGTAAGTGGGTGTTTTGGGATTTTTTTATTTCTTAATTCCATGCGCATTGGACCAAACAAATATCTTTTCATCTCATACTGATAAAATAATATTAAATGTAAACATTGTTTCTCCTAAGGGATTATTTTCTCACAAATGTCAGTAGTATACTGCACTTAGCTGTTGCTAAAGTTTGCAAAATGTGAGTTTTCAGTTTATATTTGATTGTATTAACTGACCATAATTTTGCCTGAACAGTAGTGTAACATCTATTGTTTCTGAGCTAATATTGCAGTTATATTGAACAAAATTCTCAAGTGCTTATCATGCACCTGGTGTGCACCTGGTTAAAATGCCTTTGTACCATAAAAACTCAACATTCTACACACAGGAGTTGCAGCAGTACCTGCTAAGGTAAATGGTGTGGTGATACGTTCTTTCATGATGGGGCTCTTTTTAATGGGTAGCATACACAAGAATTTATTTATAATAATGCTGCTGTTCTGCATGTAGCTACACGGATATGAAATGTGACAAGTCCTTTGCAATAGTAATTTGTGATAAATGGCTGTCTGTAAGTGAACATGTTGTCTTTTAAAGTGGGATTCAAATTCTTAAAAAAATATTTCAAGTACTGTTTCCCTCTTTTGTTGTGAATGTCATATTTGAATTATACAATATTATTAATTCCTGCTGCTAAGAAAATATTTGTCTTAGCTGTGCCATTTGTTTAAAAAACATAGGTTATTTGTATGCTAAAACCTCAGACAATGATAATGGAAATAGTAACAGAAGTAAGCTGAAAACCAATCACATGTGAATGTGAGTGAACCTACAAATGATGAAAAATGTCCTACAAACCAAAAGTGGACAGAAAAGTCTCATACAGTTTTTAAAGCTAGCAAGCATAAATCAGATCTTAAGGAAGAAAAGAAGGGATTCGTGATCTACATTTTATGCTGCTGTGCCGTTGGATTGATAGGATCACACGCTAGAGGTATATTAGTGCTTTTGTATGTGTTGGTACTTTCCATACAAAAAATGACCTAATTGTCTTGTATTTCTTTCATGTAATTATCTAGTAATGAGAAAATAACCTGGTTTTCAGAGCCACCCCATGGAAGAAATCTTATGCTCTTTTATGCAAGTTTGATTTATAGACATGTACTGCAGAGCACCGTGAATATGAGACATTCATCTTCCTATGGCTAGTTGCCATGGAAACATAGTACACAGTACAATGTCATTCCAGCTCTGGTGATGCCTGCAGTAGTTTATTCCTTTGTTGTTCTTGTTTCTTAAGCAACTGTCTTGCAGCCTTTCATATTATCACACTTCATCACCTATACAAGTCTTTTCCCTTATCTCTTGAGAACCATCTCTAATAGAAAAGATCCATTTTTTTGTCTACCCATGCATATCAATGTATGTACTTTTTTTTTTTTTTTTCAAATCATGGGCTAAAAGCTTGTCCCGTGCCCACAGATAATATACCATTGCCCTAAAACTGGTAAAGAAGATGGTAAACCAGAGTGACCATCAAAGTGTAAAGGACCTGCCTCAGCATCTTTATTTATTATCTCCCATCGGGGACTGGAGTTAAGATTATTATTCTGTAACCAGTACCTCACTCAGGAAGACAGAAAGATTCTCCTATCTGTCCTTAGCTGGCATTTTTGAGGTGGACAAAAACCCAACAGCTGTCTTATAACACCCCCACTGTTTCACCCTTGTGAGATAAGAAATAAGAAGAACTGGGGGGGGGGGGGGGGGGGGAGGAGATCCTCATAATTCATATAAAAAAGTATTAAGGATGCTCAGAGTCAAATTGAATTATTTTTATATTGTGAAGCTGTACCCTAACACAAGTTCTTTTTTAGGCAGTACCTATTTCATGATTCATTGCACAGGGAACTGACAGACAATTAAAGCTGTATGTGTTTCAGGTTCTGCCTAAGTGGGGTGATACTTTGTGAGGAAGTATCTGCTCCTCCCTGCAGGTGCGAGCCCTCCACGCTCTTCCGCTTCTGACCCTCCAACAGGGCATATAACAAAGTGAGCTGCCCTTGGTTGTTAAAGCAGTAAGCGTAAGCAAGAGCCTCTCTGTGTACCATCCCTTGGTCTTATCACTCTGAGAATGAACAGCTTCTCTACAATATGCTGTCAATTTCGGAGAGTTTCAGAGAGTTAGAAGAGGTTTAGCTAACAAGCAAAATTACTGAACAGAAAATTGGTTCTGTTTTACCTCAAACCAGGACACATGTATAGTTGAAAACATTTTGTAGAGAATTCTGAATTAACACCTAAAGATAGATGTATGTTTTGGGTAATATTAGTGATTTTTGGTTTGTTTTTCCTATCTATAACTCCATTACCAATTTTGTAATCCAATTACTTAACAACATACTTTACTACTTGTGGTGGGTTGACCCAGGCCAGCAATTAAGCACCCACCCAGTCACTCACTAACTTCCCCCACAGTGGGATGGGGGAGAGAATCAGAAAAGCAAGAGCAAGAAAACTCATGGGTTGAGATAAAAACACCTTAAAGAGTGAAGCAATGCAGAATATGGAATTTATTCACTACTTCTCATTGGCAGGCAGATGTTTAGCTGCTTGCTGGAAGGCAGCATGCCTAATGGTTACTTGGGAAGATAAAGACTATAACCACAAACATCCCCTTCTTCCTCATCCTTTCCCCAAGCTTTTATTGCTGAGCACGATGTCGTAGAATCATAGAATGGTTTGGATTGGAAGAGACCTTTGAAGATCATCTGGTCCAACGCCCTGCCATAGGCAGGGACATTTTTCACTAGATCAGGTGAAAGCCCCATCCAACCTGACCTTGAACACTTCCAGGGATGGGGCAATCTGTCCGGTGTCTCGCTACCCTCACTGTAAAATGTTTCTTCCTAATATCTAATCTAAATCTACCTTCTTTCATTTTAAAACTATTGCCCCTGTCCTGTCAGTACAGGCCTTGGTGAAAAGTCTCTCTCCATCTTTCTTATAAGCCCCCTTTATATATTGCAAGGCTGCAAAAAGGTCTCCCTGGAGCCTTCTCTTCTCCAGGCTGAATGGCCTCAACTATCTCAGCCTTTCTTTTATTGCAACAATCGGGGATATCATAAGTCTCTTTACAGCATGAGCAACAAATTTCATATGGTATGGAACATCCCTTTGGTCAGTTTGGGTAAGCTGTCCCAGCTGTGTCGCCTCCTAGCTTCTTGGCAACCTCCAGCTTACTCACTAGGGGAGCACAGTGGGAAAAAGAAAGTCTGGAGGCTGTGCAAGGACTGCTCAGCAGCAGCCAAAACACTGGTGTGTTATCAACACTGTTGTTTTTCTAGTCACAGATCCAAAATACAGCACCATTCAGGCTACTGTGAAGAAAATTAACTCCATCCCAGCCAGACCTAGTACACTACTGTAAATTCAAATTATTCCTTCATTCTAACACTTGTCTAATAAAAAACATCACTAGCAAAATCCTGTAGGAACTGGCCATACAGTTCGTATGGAGCAGTAAGCCATTATACATCTATTTCACATCTAGTGAAAGCTCCATGCTCCAGGTCATGCTGGAGCTTTCACTATAAATAAATCCGGCACCAAATCATCCTAACAAAAATTTTAAATAGAATTTATTGCAGATATGACCCAGATCTATCTATTTTCCCATTCCTACAGAAAATTCATTTACAATTTTGAACTTTTTTGTGTATTGCATTAACTGAAGAGAAAGGGACTGCTAAAACAATTTACATAAACACACATACAAATTTTTGCAGGTTTCAGAGCAAAACCCAGCATGTGAGTGTTACACAATATGCTGCACATTTACACACTCATTCCTTCTAAATAGTTCAACATACTTTTTTCTAACTTGGAAAAAAATACTACTTGAAATAAATCTTAAAATATTTTTGAAAGTTAGTAATTTAAATTAAGTTTGTGTTTAAATTGAAAATTTATGCTTTTTCTGTTTTTGAGGGTATGTCCAAACAAGAATTTGCAATTATGTTAGCAAATTTAAATAAGTCACTGGTTCACACCTCTTAGTTTTCTCTCCTGCCGTTCACACTGTCCTCTCATTGGTTCTTGAAGTGCAGATAAATTTTTTTAACATGAAACAATCTTAGTTCATATGTATCCATTTTAATTTCCACTGCCATGGAGTAGGCACATGGTCAGTTACTATAGTATATCCATGGTAATATAACTTATTAAAGTCTGTTAATGCCACAATAAGTGCTTAGCTGGTCATATCCTTGGGGCTCTCTTTTAAAGAAAGTTCCTTACGAATGGGATAAAACTTTGACATATAATTAAAAATATTTGAATGTGGCAGCTGTAAAATATACCAAGTTCACAAAATCAAAGATTAATTATTTTTATTAGGAATAACATCTGGGATAATAGCAGCACGGTTATATTTTTTCTCACCTGCCAACATGCCCCAAATGTGAATCAGTTCTTTTAGCAGTAGCTTATACGTATTCAGTTTGGTGATCTATTTACAGGGAGTACCTACACAGATGCTGATTATTTTTTAATTGCATTGGATGATAGAACCTGGGAAAAAGACTGACCCCACCAGACTAATTTCAAATAAACTATTAAACAGCCATTAGAAGACATCAATTCCTGTTCATTTTCATCCAAAGCTGAACTTCTACCCTGAAGGGGAAAACGTTCCTTAAGCTCTTTCAGAGTATACTTTTTATTTAAAGTAGATTTTTCTCCAGTTTTAAGAATAAAAGATTTTTAGCAAAATAAACTGCATGTTTTATTTGAAGTAGGATGATTGCATTATTGAATGCATATTGAAATGCCTTTCAATAGTACCTAGTATAACCTTCTCCGTGTTTTTTCCAGGAACCGAGGTTACACTAAGGTCTGTAGTTCCCTGGGTCTTTCCTCATGCCTTTTTTGTAGATTGGAATAACACTGGCTGCTTCCAATCAGCAGGGACCTCCTCAGACTCCCAAGACCTTTAGTAGGTGATAGAGAGGGGTCCTGCCATAACATCTGCTAGCTCCTACAGAACTCTGGGGTGAATCCCATCAGGTCCCATGGACGTGTGAACATTCAGCTGATACAGCTGGTCCCTTACAATTTCAGTGTCCACAAATGGAAGGTCACTATTCCCACACTCGTGGTCTTTCAGGTCAGGGGGACTGGGCAGCCCAAGGTCTATCAGTATTATTAAAGACTGAGGCAAAAACCACATTGAATATAATAAAATAACATAGTATGAATAGTAGGTAATATAAATAGCAGTAACTCTTTGCAGTAGCAAAGAAGTGTTTGCAAAGTCTAGGTTCCCTTTATGGTAGAAAAAAACTGTGACAAAAATAAAAATGAGCCAGTCTACGACATAATAAAAGAACAGCCTTCTGTCATTAGCCAGTTTTCTTTGGGTTTAGATTTTGTTCTTTTTTCTTACAATCTCTGCTGCATTTTGAGAAAACTATTCAGCATTAGAATTGTAACAGAATTGAAAAGGGGATATTTTAATATTACGTTTATATAACAAAACTTAATAGCTATTTTAAAGGAATACCTGATGACAGCGCTTGTTTTTAACATGACAGACTAAGTTATTACTTGATTTAATAAATGCTCTGAAGTTAATTGGCAGCATATACTGTTTATGGCATAGCTGCACAGTGTCCCTTTCCTTCATCTTTGCTATTTTGTTTAAATTAAGGATAAAATATTATTAATAGCATTTAAATTATGTATTTGCTCTTAGCAATCCTTATATTCCTGAATTTGATAAAGTTTATAAAAGTGTTCATGTTTGAGCTTTACAAGAATTTCTGTGAGTTTTTTAACTGACTTAGAAGGCTTGTAGGATAACGGGTGTCCTCTCGCTGATACCTTTGGAACTTACAGACTGGTTTCAGCAAAATATCACAAAGAGCTGAGATCAAATAAATAATTGGATTTGTGCAAATTTCAGAAGAATAGGTGAACAAAGAAGAAGAGAGAGATGCTTTAAGTGCCCCCAACAGAGGAAAGGGCTGTTATGTGAGTTAATGAATCTTAACAGGCATCACAGAGTCTACATGGAAGCAAGACTTTATAAAGGCCCAACTGCAGAGAAGCTTCAGAGAAAGATTTCATCATAGACTCTGAAGTCAGTCAATCATAAGATGCAAATCTACAGGAAATCAGGAATTGTTAGCTCAACTATTCACAGAATTATTTGTTTAATATGTTTTGTAACTTTTGTATTCTTTTGTTGTAATATTTCTCTCAGAAGTTTGAAAAGCATAATGCCATAAATCCTGAAAGATTTAATAATCTGAAATGATTTTAAAATGTAATCACTGACTTTTTCTTCCGAACCTTTTGTACATTTGCAAATTCTCTTCAAATAATTTTGATAACAAGAAAAGATTCCCTTTTAATCATGGAATCATAGAAAAAATAAGATTACAGATACCCTTAAGCATGTGCTGCATCTTGTGGTTTTGTACATCAATGATACTGCAGAAGAGGAGTCTTCAGTACCCAAATTCATACGATCATAAAAAAGGCCCCAGCATAGCATGTACCATGTCAAGGAGCAATGTGTGCACGTTGTGTCGGGAGAAATTCTGTCTGAATATGAGAAAAACAACCTTCATTGTTGAGGATAATTAACATTGAAATAGGTTACCCAGAGAAATGGTGGAATCTCACCTCCTGGAAATATGCAATGCTCAGCTTGACAGGGCCCTGGGTAACCTAACCTGTTGTTTCTCTGGGTCCTGAAGTTGCATTTTAGGAATGCAACACCTCCACAGTTGTAAGACCTGTGGCATGTATCTCAGTTAGACAGAGATATGGAATTGACTGTCCTTGAAGTTTTTGGAAAATCAAATTAAGACTCAGAAATGTATGCACCTGTTACAGAACACAAGCTGGAATAGGAAAAAAGAAGTCAGTGTGCCAAAGCAAAAGATTCTTCTGCATTAGACAGAGTTGAATTAGTATCATTATGTGGGTCAGTAGTCCACATCAGGCCTGAGGCAATGTTAGGTAAGATATGTCCTTTGCCAAAGAGATAGCAATAAATGGTGATTTTTTTCTCCCAACAAAGATTGTCTAGTGTGACTATTTGGTGATGGAACAATATAGCTAAAAGAGTGATTGAGAGTTTCACTGATGTGCTCTGGATAAAATTTCAGTGTTGAATTGTTGGTAATTTGAATCAACAGATTTTGTTAACTTCGTAACCAGTTCTTTTGACAAACTCTTTCTGTGAATTTGTGGTCTGTGTGCCTTTCCTTGCTTTTTCTCTTACAAATACAGTGCTTCTAAACGTAAGAAAGAGCATATGGGGCTTTCACATAGAACTTCAGTGTAATTCCCAGGGAGCTGGTACAGAGAAAGCTCTATTCAATCCATTAATTCAGTGGAGTCAAGAGGATTTCATTTCCTGTCATTGTGAACAATTTTTAGATATTCCAAATAAAATGCTGGCCATTTAGGATCCTTTGTTAATATCATCCTTGAGCACTCAGAGTACTTACCTGCCACATATCCTGGAGAAACATACCCTCTTGTGTTATTATTTAGTTTGAAAAGAGCGTTCTGTGAAAAGACCTTAATTGCCCCTCTCTAGACCTCCTTCTTTCAGAAATTGCGGCATCAGATTTTTTTACTCTGTGTTTGTGTATGGAGCAGTTGTAAGAAAGGTAATTGATTCACACCAAATTCTCTTTTCCTTTGCAAAAAAGATCTTTCGTGGCAATTTCTCACCCCATTTGGTCTTTGGTTTCTAGACTCTTAAAGTCCCATATTTTCTAATTTTTTCATCTAATTCCACCCCATACCTATGAATTCACAGCTATTTTTTCCTGTCTTTATTTGTCTATGTTGGTTATTACATCGTGGCATTGTCTTCTACTTGTGCATAAATATACATAATACACTGTGACTAGAATTTTTGAGCATGAGTGTTATTCCAATTTAAGGAGCTAATAAATTTTTTCTTGTATTAATTCTATAGTGAAAAACAATAATTCTGAAAAAATTAAACATTTAAACATAATTTTAGAGGGCATGTGAAGTTTTATTTGAAAGAATTATATCAACTATTTACTCTTTTCCTCCTGACTTCTTATGCTGACAAACTGTGCTTAATAAACAGTTCAAATGGAGTCTTGTCTGGAGTCGTCTAGTTAAAACAAGGTCAGTAAGGAGTCACTGATGCATTTAATTAACAAGACTGTAATTAACTAATTTGTTCTCCAGCCCTCACCTTAGTGTTGTTCTTTTGACTGAAGATTGATTTTAGTAAATGTGTCTTATGCTTATTTTCATGTATTTTCAAACAGCCATTCTGTTTTACAGACTCATTCCTCTGGTTTTCATACTTTTTAAATCCTGATTGTTTGGGACTAGAAGCTTTTCATAGTCAACCCCTTCAGGTAGTGAATTTCCTTTTGTGTTTGCTAATGCCCTTCATTTAGAAGGAAGTAAACAATGGTCATGCCTCACATACATGCCTAAAGATAACTGAGAAGGGTGTGAATTTTAGCGACTATAGCTTCTGAAGTCAGGTGGCTAATATTGGTGTTCAGAGATCATTGATTTCCCCTAAGCAGTGTCAGTAGTTAGAATTTAATGGATTTGGAAAATACTGTTCTTGCACATTAACTGTTCTCCATACTGATGGCTTGTAATAGTTTGGACATTTTTGTCTTTTATATTGTTTTATACTTTCACTTTTAGGGGTGGAAAACCTAACTGCCTACACAGTTAGTTTCCAAGAAGTTGGAAATAACTTATTTCTGTTCTTCGGTTAATACGGCTTTTGGTAGCAACAAGTGCTAATTTAAGTCCAGATCTCAATTAATAATTTCAAGAAATCTGGTGACAACCCCATAAAAATTTCTAAAAAGTTTTTAATCTGTTTATGGAACAAGATTAGGATTTTTTCAGTGGCGTGAATTGAGATGTTATCTTGCTGAACTGAATGTATAATGTAGCCGACGGAGGCACGTATATACATTTGCTGCTTATTTAGTGCATATAATGATATTCCATTTCAAAATCCGCACGACCTTGTAATGGAATAAGGTACCATATACAGCCTCCTAGTTTCATGTGAACTCTTTCATAGCCATGTGTCTTGATTGTAGGAGGCCTTTTAGATGTTAAAGGAACTATTATCTACCACTGCAGCTTTAATGGGGAATCATGAAGCGTTCTTAATAGTCTTTAGGGTCATTCAGGTTAAATTGGTTTAACCTTCTGAAACTTCAAAAACTGTTCTTGTTTTCTAGGGAAGTCACACTTTCTGTCTATCCTGCCTTAATTATTTTTAATACATTGGCCAATTTCAACCAAACTGGAGACAAATAGAGATCTAAACCATCCTAAGTTTCTAGAACTTAAAATTTTAGCATCATGTGTTGTTTTCCAGCTGAGGCAGAAAACATGCTATTTATTCATTCTGAGAAATAGAAGCAGGTTATTTGTTAAGCCTTTATTTACTCATTTCTTACATACATGTAGTTTTTAAACATACTTAAAGCTTTATTCAGTTGTGGCATATACTACCTCTTATTCAGCCAAACAACAAGGAAAAGGGTGAAAAGCATGAGTTGGAAGTATACTAAAGTGAGAAGTCACTGAGGAATCAGGTTATTGTGGTAGGTAGATGAAGCAAATCTATAGAAGGCTAGTTTCATTATTTCTCTACTCATTAAACATCTTGTTTCTGCTCCTCTAAGTAATTTTTTTTCTGAAGGAGAAAATTGGATTGATGCTGACAGCATCTGTTATTTGGCAAGACTAATTCCTTAGGACATTATTAACCCCCTTCTACCTGCCATAACCCTGTCTGGCTTTTTGAAGAGAATTTATTAAAATATTCCATGGCTCTGAAGTAATGTAAGAGAACAAAAATTAATAGATTTAGAGGAGGCTGAAGGATGCCAGGTTCTTTCATATTCTATAAAAGTTTATAACTGAGCTTTTTTTCAATTTTTAATGTTAATATGAACCCTTAAAAGTAGACAGCTGTGATGTCTATATAGTAAGTCTTAAAAATCTTCCAGAGAAAACTTACTAAAAAGTTTATCTGTTTGCTATTCTGTGCAGCTTTCAAGAAACACACAGGAACAAAGCCTTCCATTTTCTAATTGCTGAAGTAATTGGTTTATCCAAGACATTCTGTGTTTTAAGTCCAACATTTGCTCCTGTGTCCTAACTACATCAAATTTACACTTTTCTCTACCTCCAAGACCCCACCGTATTTATGAAACAAGGTCAATCTTCGATGCTAATGCGTCTTTTGCCCTTCCTGCAGGACCATTTTTGGTAGCCTTTCTCTCTCTTCTATTCTTGACTTCATACCTCTGCCCAAGTTAGCAAATACATTTCTTTATGCAGAATATTTTCTGTATTTATTTATATTACTTTTAGTTGAATAGAAATAAAAATGGACAAAGAGCATCAACATTGTCTATTAAAACTATATTGGCTGTCTAGGAATGATTTTTAAAATTGTATAATTATTCTTAGGCAAGTTACTCTGAACAAGGCATGAAAAAATGTGGAAATGAACAGCAACACTGAATGGGATAAAGTATTGGAAAAGAATGACACACATGGGAAGTAGAACGTGTTCAAAGATAAATGAATGTATGTCCTAATGTTATGCATGTTGCTAAGCAACAGGCAGTAAAAGTGTGGATGAACAAGTAAGTACAAAAAGTAATTAAAGGAAAGAGGCATGTGCATGGCATGGTACGGTATAATAACCAGGAATACAAAAAAGATGAGAAAAGCAAAGATGGAGAAAATACAGATTTAAAGAATGTTAAGAGAAATATTGAAGTGGTTTTTATTCTTTGTAGACTGATTTTTTCCCTATAACATTAGCTGGGAAAAAATAGGCAGCAACTTCCTCTGTAATCATGCCTTAAAATAATGTAGTTTACCCTATGGGAACATAAATTTTAAATGTGAATTGACTAAAGAAAAATGTAAAAAAACCCCACAAAATAATAAATCTAAAATATAATAAAAGTTATTTTGCAATGTAGAATTAACACAGACTTTTAATTATTTCAGTTACTTAGAAAATGAGCATTTGAAATGATACTGCTCCCTTTTAGCGAGAATCCAATTTGCCCACAGTTTCTGCCTCTGAATCACTTCTTGAAAGACTGTGTTCATGTGGTTGCTTTTAAAGCTTCGTTTTCTAATTCTTAGACAAAATTCCTTATGGTACAGTTTTTCACTTAACTGCCTTCAAATATGGTTTGGAATTTATGAATATTTTTTTATAAAAATTTATCAAAATAAATATTGGGCTTTTTTTTTCTCTGCACCACTGAATTAGAAAGTTACACTAAGGGTGTCTAACATACACAGATCAATGGATGTGTTTAGAATGATTGTCATGTAAGAGGAGTGAGAGGATCTGCATTTTATAAACCTGCCAAAGGTCATCGCACACTGTTCTGCAAATTGCTGTACCATTTGTGCCTCAGTTTCCTTGTCACAAAATGGCATTTCTCACCAGCCACACCAAGCATATTATCATAATTATAGTATCATAGACTCACAGAATCACAGAATCATAGTATAGTTTGTGTTGGAAAGGATCTTTAAAGGCTATCTAGTCCACACTCCCTGCCATAAGCAGGGACATCTTCAACTAGATCAGATTGCTCAGAGCCCCATCCAACCTGACCTTGAACATTTCCAGGGATGGAACATTTACCACCTCTCTGGGCAACCTGGGCCAGTGTCTCACCACCTTCATTGTAAAAAACTTTCTTCCTCATATCACCTGTTCCAAAGTCTGTCAGGAACAGGAACAGTTCAACAACAGCAAGGTTATTGTTCCTCTTTTTAGCCACGAAAGCAAAAGAATAAAGAATGGAAAACCAAGCTGAAGAAGATCTAAGACTTTCTGATCACACTTCACAGCTAATTTACAGAGAGAAAAGAAAGAGATTTAAATGAACTTTTAAAACTTACTGAAGTTCTCCAACATGTATCTGTGTTCTAACAAAACCATTATGAATATGTATATCGTTAGCAATTTCCACAAGGAGCCAAAAATAAGTAATAGGTATCTTTCCTCTGTTACTGTTTCTGCTGTTCTAAAGGTGCAATATCAATGAATAAATTTAATTTTATTTCATATTTTATAATTGGTCCCTATGAGGAAAATCAACTACTTTATGTGGAATGCGCTTTAAAAGTAGAAGTGTAAAGTACTTATATTCTTACAAGATGTAGGTTTGCCTTGATTCAGAGAAGCAAAATAAACAAAATGAATCCTTTAATTAATCTGACTTGCAGAGCACTTGAAACAATGAACCCTGTATACAAACATAGCAACACTAAGTCTCCCAGAGGAGGCAGCTCAGGCTTGTAGAATAACTGGAAGAGAATGCTTAGAAAACAGAAAAATTAGATCTAGTAGGTTCCAAAATACTTTCAATCCAAAAAATTGTTGAATTCTGTACCAATATAATGATGAGATTAATCCTAGCTTTTGGTTAATTAGAAAATTATTTTCAATATGCAACTTGCCTTTGATGAAAATGCTATTTAAATGTTGGTGGAAAGACGAGAGAACATTTTTTTACTGTAAGGGTGGTCAAACACCAGAACAGGTTGCCCAGAGGGTTTGTGGAGTCTCCATCTGTGGGGACATTTGAGAACCAGCTTGAGATGATCCTGGACAACCTAGCTGGCAAGGGAGTTGGACTAGATGATCTCAAGAGTTTCCAACCTTAATGATTCTGTGGTGACATTGAATTAAAAGACAGGTGTGTCTATTCTGAGGAAATATTATGGTTCCAAATTCATCCATAAATATTAATTGAAGTCAAGCTTTTGCAGGCTTTTTAGAATATCCTTTTGGATAAACATCAATGATGTTAACTATCAGATAAAATGTATTTCCATACATTGGTGAATAAGAATAAGAGAGTAAGAAAAATTTGGCCGTTTTTAATTTTCAAAAGGCTTATAAGGAAATGTCTAAGGGTTTTAAAATCCAGTATAGGAGATAAACAATCCAATAGCACTACTTACAAATGACATAAAGTTATTTACCTTAGTTATACGTAGAGAAAGTTTTGAGGAGTCAGAGGCTCCCAGCAAAGCTAGGAGGAATGATTGATAATTGCCCAGTGATTGGTAAGAGATGTGTTCAACAATAAAGCTAATATTAATGAGAATGAATAATTTGGTTTCAGGTATCTTTTATCAAATTAAGAGAAGTGCCAAGGTTGAGTATTCACTGGAATTGTGAAATTAGTTTCAAAAAGCACTAAAATATTCGATAAGACTGGGGTAGAAAAAATACTATGAACAAGTATAGACATGTGTGAATCAAAAGTAGGTTCTGCCTTCGAATACTAGCTTTCTCCAGCTTAAAATGAACTTAAGGAAATAGGAGCAAATCTGGTTAGATTTCCACATGAGAGGAGACTGCAGAGTTGGGGACTCTTCAGTTTAGGAAGCAGGTAAGTATTAGGGTACATAGAACCAGTTCCTGTTATGGATGTAAGATGTTATAATTGCATTTTTCATCTGATGAGGGTAGTAAAGCAAAGGGGTAGTAGTAGAACTGAATGAAAGAATTTTGTTTTGCTGAAAGGATGTACTTTTTTATATTTATTTTGGCCCAGACCAGAGAATAGTTGTCTAAAGAATGCATTCCATGAAATACAGCCCAAAATCTAAAGCTGTATTCAAGAAGTTGAGACAGTTATATGAATAATAAGGATATTCGCAGTTACATTCGTTATTTGCAGTCACATTGACAGTACATTACAGTTACACTGCATTTTTAATTAAATTACATTGAGAGTTACAATACAGCCACTCACCAGTTGATGGATTAGATTACGAAGGAAATTTATCTGTGAACGATCTATTTAATGGTTTCCTACAATGGAGTTTCATTGTATGTATGAGAATGTACCCTTCTCTGAAGGGTCTAGGAATAACTGTTGGAAGGGAACAGAAACTGAATTAAACAGGTCTTCAGTTCATCTCAAGTTTCAAGAACACCACCAGACAAGATCTCTTGGAAACAGTTGACTCTTATAAACCCAACATTACAAACAGGAAGCTGAGGGAAAGAGGAAGGCATACCGTCAGTCTGAAAATCCTGTTTCATTCTGAATAGGATCATTACCTGTAGCTATAAAGAATCCTCTTTTAAAATTTAGAAGGTTTTTTTCAACCTGTTTTTACCAGTTCTTACTTGGTGTCTGTAAATCTGCTTCTGTCATGTGAGTATTATTTCCCCCAGACTTTGAAAAGGATGTTTTGTGAGAAAACCAGCAGCAAAACTGAAATTAAAGAAAAAGGATAGAGACGTGCATAGATTAAAATAGCATGGATAGAAAGTAAGGTGGTATTTGTGACAGCTGCACTTGTACTTAAAGAAGACCTTTAAACATTGGTTGAAGACAGAGCATTTTTTAATCAAACAAGGTAGAATAAGGTATAGTTCTTCTGCAGAGTGTGAGCAATGGAAACTTCATGAATACCTAATTAGTGTATAGTACTTCTAATCAGCATATCACAAAGCTCTTTGCATAAAAGGTAGTGTCATTCTTCTGTTTCACAGAAGCAAAATGTTGTGATCTCATCAGAACTCACTAGAAAATGAGAGTAGCAGGCATATTCAAGGCATATTAGACAAAGGTCAAATTTTTGTTGTTGAGTGTCTGTTAATGTTGTTTTCTCTGAATGAAACAGGGTAAAGTATCTGTCATTTGTTAGGTGTTATTTAGATGAAAAACACATCTTTTGGTTTGGTTTGGTTTTTTGTCTTGATTGCTTGTTTGCAGTTTTTGGAATGTATGGGAATGTTACACTGCATGTTGAAACACTTTCTGTTAGATTACTATCTGAAAGAAAGGCAAAGTAACTATACTGTCAGTTAAGCAGATACTTTTCTATTTTATGAATCATTACGCAGAAACAGTATTTAAGGACCATGAAAGGTCTTTGCGTTAGGAGCTGGCTTTCAGCTTTGACGGTTATAGAAAGAGAATGGACAAATGACGACACTGACATAGATGACACAGGGTTATAAAGTAATATTTTGTATAAACCAATTGGTACAGTTGGAAAAACTGGAGAAGTTTTCAGAGGTACCAGCTTTTATTGAGGTTAGAAAGCCAGGCTTTTCTTTATCAGTCTTGAGAATAAATCCATTCTCTACCTGGATTTGTGCCAGAATTCATCAGTTGTAAATGCATATCTAGTTGCTTGGGCTGAGGAATCAAACCTTGGCCATCTCCCTCTCACATTGCTGGCTGGAGAAAATAGAAAGCAGAAAACTGTTCTACCATAGCGAATATCTAGGTTGGATGTGACATTTGATCTTGACTCTTTGATCTTGCTTTAAACCTTCTACAAATATATATTCCAGTTATAGGCCTTCATATAGATAAATCAGTGATGCACTTAGACCTGACTGAGATCCATTGAATTTAACGGCTATACTGGTACTTCAGCTTATGCACAAGAATCATTTGGTTAACAAATACTGCCCTGAACTGGGAGTTAAGAAACATACACGAGACTCCATTTTCACAGGTACATAATAAAATATCCAAAACTTTGACTTAGATTTAATGTAAAAGTTCTGTAAGATATTAGTGCTATAGAGCAGATAAGAAGAATTTAGACTTAAAGAACTTTCCAAATCCTTGCACCCTATTTCTTCCACCCACCCCCCTCACCTCCAGTAAAAATCTTCCCTAAAGTAACAAACTACCTGTTGCAGAAACAGATCTATCCTGAGAAGAGATTCCTTAAAAATATTGTTGTTGAAGCAGACACAGCCATGTACTTTGCTTGGAGGGGCTGAATCAATCTTGTGGTAGTGGCAGCTCATAGAAGTCCTGAGCAGAACAAGTAGAACTGTGACACTTCAGAAGTGTGCATCTGTTGCTGTAATTACTCCTGGACCCGTGTGACAACCAATACTTCTTCTGTTGGGTAGGAAACTAGCCAGTGAATTGTTGGGTTTTGAATGGGATCCCAGCTTCATATTACTCCGTGAGAGTGATGTCAGTTTAATTAGAATTATCAAAAAGAACTTTACCATTTACATAGAACCATTAGGATACAGAATACCAGGTTGGGAGAGACCTCAAGGATCATCTGCTCCAACCTTTCTTGGCGTAATTGCCACTGAGAGTTCACCTCTCATCTAGCTTGGACAAAAGGAGTGAAATTTAATTCTATTTTTAATAATGTTGTTTGGTTAATGACTTTCTGAAATATCTGATATTCTTGTTTGGCTCAAAACTGAGCTTTATAAACCATTACAAAGTGCTGTTAGGATTTCTTTGTAAGTTACAGTAAAGATCATTCTTTTTACCTGCTACCATTTAGAAGCAATCTGAACTACCAGACAATATATCCAGGCTCTTTACATTGCTATATTGCTATATTCTCAAATGGAATTCCATTTCCAGAGCTGAGGGAAATGGAAAGTGAAATAAATATAGGGTTTAATTCTCATTTGACAGATCAAAAACTGAGTCACAGAAATGAGACATATGGAAGGTAACACACAACATCTGTAGATGAAACAGAAACTGAACACACAGCTTATGAGTGTAGGCAGGTATAGTGACCCCAAATAATTCTCCTTCCCTTGGACAGGTCTTTTTGTCTCCCACTCATTCCTGTTGCAACTGTTTCACCAACCATTTCAACTTCTATTTTCTGATATTGTGAAGAAAACATTCAGTATCGTAGTTCCGCTATTGAATGTGCATGGGTCTATGTGGCAAAAGAAAACAAATTCAGAGCTACTGTGTGGCTACTGCCATTTTTCTGGAATAATTACATGTTTTTTATATTTTGCCTCAGGGTCTGTGTGTGTTTCACCTTTATTAACTCTGCTCAGAAAGTAAAGTGCAGACTGAAATTACTGCACCACAGCTGCTAAATTAGGCCAAGTTTTCAGTTTTGTCATTGGTGACTTGGTACTAGCCTGCAGTTAGTCTTGTTCCACAGTTACATATAGGTGAGCACTGAATAAACAGAAACACCAAAGACCAGCATAAAAAGAAATAATTACCTGCCTGCTATGCTAACATTGAAGAAGTATAGTTAAAGCTAGCCTCCTTCTCCTTCCATTTTCTTTGCTCAACACCAATTAGTAATAAAACACGGTTCTCTCCAGGGAGTCCTGAGTCTTAAAACACGCTTTGGCAGGGTTATAGGTGATATGGTAATTATTTAAAGATGAATCAATTATGGACACTGGGGCTGTAGGCAACACATCACTTTGACTCATACTTCAGTATTTGCCCAATTTTCATTAGAACAATTGGTCATATAATGCCCATGATATGAATAGATTCCAGAGTTTTTTTAACAAGAAGTAAAACTGTGATAATTTGATCTTTGAGCTCCAGAGGTCAAAAATGTAACCTTTTTGTAGAGCTCATTAAAATGAACATGATAGATATGTGCAACTATGTAAGAAGTTTGGAAGACTCTGACAGTAAAGAGACTTTCTTTAAATAGAAATCCTACCTGTGCTGTATGTGTATTTTTTTATGATTTCCAGGCAGTAATAGTTATCTTACCCACCTCTTCTCTCTAATAAAGATATATAAGCAGTAGTATCTTATAAATTAAATATTCCAAAAGAATTCCATAATCTCAAATTATCTAAACCAAGGCATCTCCATCTTCAAGATTTTGCATGAACATACAGAGAGACCATACTTATGTGAACATCTAGAGAGATTATGTTTAAAATTAGATGAAACCATCTTAGATTTAACTGAATTATGTACTATAGGTACAGTTCTGCTATATGCTGTTCTATGCTGCCCATTTCTTGTGCTTCAAGCCTATGCTGGAGGAGCCCACTGTAACAGTAAGAAAATCATTCTGTTTCATCCCAATTTTACCACTTGATTCCTGTGTTTTCATAGCTTTCAACCTCTAGTTTCTTTGCCGACACTGCCAATGAAATTGTTGTAGATGGTAGGTTTTTGGCAGAAACACTAGCTTGTAGGAAAGTAGACTAACACTATCACATGTAAGCGTTGGTTTTAACAGTTTTGAGACTTTTGAAGAACTTATATCAGACATGATCTGGTAAATTGAAGGTGGAGTCTTCTGTCCAATTATAAATCTCTTCCAAGTCAGCCCAGTTCCCCAAAATTATTCAAAGTACTTACTAGTATGAAGAGTGGAAAAAAAGACAGAAATCCCATACCTCTTTGCATTTTTTAAGTTTTTTGAGCAAAATAGCATTATTGTACATAAGAAAATGAGAATTTTTTGCTTCTGGAATAGATTCCATTTTAATATGATGATCTAATAGTTGTTATGTTTGAGGAAACATGGGTGCATGTTCTCTTTCAGCTTGTATTATGTTTCCTGAAGTGATTGCACAGAAGGGTTTTATATTTTATGCTGTTTCACCTCAGTGCAAATAAATGTACAATTAAAACAATAAAGAAAATGAAGTTGCACAGTGTTCACGTTTTGAATTAATCATATATATACTTCAGGACATTTAAAATATATTTTTTAAGAATATATATGATACTCTTCTTGAAACATTATTATCTTCAAAATATTTTAGGATTTTTAATCTGTTTCCCACCCCAAGTAACATCTACAGAAATTGAGATCAATGTAGTTGGTGGGTTATTCTATAAATCAGTTCATCAGCTTCAATAAACCACGGTAGTTTTAGATTAATACATTCCTCATGTAACCTGTTATATTCATCCAAAATCTTGAATTTTATGTGAATAGTAAACATCATTACTGGCCAAAGTTAGTAGCAGTCTGAGGCTTACTCATTTTTTCTTAAGATACCTAGTTTTTTAATGTGTTTTTTAGGATCTCTGTTCCTGGCTAACCTTAATTAATGGTAACAATAAATAATAGAAGCTGTTCAGCATTGCTTTTCTTGGTTCACCAAAAATGTCAGCTCCAAGCATAAATATACCAGGCAGATTCCTGCCTATAGCATTTCTGCCCAGCAGACTGAGTCATCATCATCTACTTACACTCTCGGTTAAATGGTTAATTCCATCACAATTATGAATTCCTATTGGCTTTATGGGACAGGATTTCATCCAAAGAGATGAATTGGGGTTCTAATTTGGTCACTTGTGTTCTTAGTAACATCTCTTTAGATTAACTTGGAAAGATTTCTCTAATTTATTTTTGGTTTAATTTTTGTGGCAGTTTCTAGTACTTCAGAGGTCAGCTGACAAGAGGGTTTTTCATGTAGGAAACGCTTTCTCCAGTTATTAAATCGTGATTAGTGGAGGCAAAAATCAGAATGTTCTCAACAGAATCTCTCAGGTAGGCTTTTGGACTTCCTTTTGCCAAAAATGAAAATGACATTTCGTAAGTTACTTCCTCTTCATGCAAGTTCCAGTTAGACATTTCATTATGTAAGTCTAGATTAATAAAAGAATCCTACGTATTTCTACTACATAGTTCCAATCACTTTGTCCAGTTTCTGCCACCTTTTACTCCCTTCCTGTTCTATTATTTACTTTTATGTACTTACTCCCATAGATTTCTTGAGATCTACCAGGTTTCTTCCTTGAAATTAATTCTGTTATTGTATCTTCTTACTGATTGTTCTTCTGTCCACGTACCTAGCTCCAAAGAGCTAAGAATATATGCCTACAAAAATAGATTTGCCTCTCCTTCTCTTCAAAGGCAGGAGACCCCCCAACACACTTACCACATTTATAAAAAGATACCCACAAAACAGGCCCATTCAGCTGTTGCTGAATTCTGTTTATTCCTTGATTTTACATTTCTCTATGCCCCTGAATTTGTAAAAGGCAAGCAATGGATTCATACATCATAATGACTAGGGTAGTCTATTTAAATGGTTTTCCTAAAAAGCAGCCTCGTCAATGCCTAAAACCAGGAAACCTCTCAGTGCACATGCGGTTCAGCAGCATTCTTAAAATCCTTATTAAAAGTATTGCTTTGCTAAAATTGTCGTTTACTATAAAATCAGTGAACTCATGTTTCTGGTGAAACACAGCTATCTAGATATAGATAAACTGGTATGTGGTTTGTATAGATATGCTACGATTTGATTCTGTTCCTGAAGAAGCTGTCAGTATTAATATCCTCAGAATTTACATAAACAGATACAAGAGTTCTAGATCTTATCCCTGCATGTGTAACTTTGATTATCTTCTCTGGTTTTTCACATATGTATAAGAAATTAATATTGAAGGGTTCATTTTATTTGTACAGATGTAACTCTTAAAAGCTAAGCTGGAATTTGGTTTTTGATATGTCAGTAACTTGAAATCATTCATATTTTAAAATATTATGAAGATTTGAATGTGCAATTCATTGCCAGTAGCCCACTGCTTTTCTTCCTCTTGAAACTGTTTTTTAACATGTTCTTACACACGTGAAATATGTTTTTCAGACGTGTGATTATTACAGCACGCTGCTTTCCATGCCTTCCTCATATTTACATCAAAAGTTTCTCCTCACTTGGGTGTATCAGCCATTTATGACTAGGTTTTGGGTTTTTTTACTTAGTTGAAAACACAAGCAACATGTTTCTCCTAGAAAACACATTTAGTGAAATTACAGTCTTGTTTGCCATATGGTGCTTCATACAGATGGAGGATTATTATGCAAATCTTTTGATTAGTGAGTTTCTGCTATTCTAGGAGTCATTTCTTTTATGTGTTGGTTTTGTACACATTTAGTTCCATTTTTAGGATGATCTGGGACTGTGCCAAATCTTTGATAATCTTGGTGATACAATTTTTCACAACTTTAAACTTTTTCTTTTATTTATGGTAAATTCCATTTTCATTGTTCATCAGGCAAAGGAATTAACTTTTACTTCAATTTACCATATGAGAAATATAATGCAAGAAGCTTCACTCAATGCTGAATGAAATAAATAACAAAAATCTGCATCTTGCCATCACAGACTTTGCCTTCATAGTTATAGGCATGTAACATTGATAAGTAACACTGGTGACTCCTATTAGATTTTCTCCAAATAGCAGGTTTTGTAGCTGAGCACTGGACAGTGTGATATATAATGCTAGGGGTATTTTTATTTCTACATGGTTCATAAAGATTTTGGATAGGAATTATATCTTCAGCTCTTCATCTATGAGCATGGAAATGTGAAAATTGGATGTGAAAAGAAAATGTTACTTTTTGTAGCTAGCCCTTCTGTTAAATTTAGATTCCTTAGATACAAGGGGCTAAGGTCTGTGAGTGATGGAAAGCATTCAATATGCATTTAAGTCCCTTACTAACATAATATACTCTGTATTATGGTTTGTTCAGGCTTATATGAAAACCAGTTTTTCCCACTGCCTCCAGCTGGCCTAATATTCATAAAAATGAAAGCATTCCTAAATGTTGTAGTTGAGGTGCATGGACAGGAGCATCAGACTTCTTATTTCTTCAGGGAGATAAAAATTAGACCTTAGTACAGCTGAGGTCCAAGGAGATATGACAGATGTCATTTAGGCTCTCCCACAGAATGGTGATGCTGCATATCACAGTATGTGTTCCAGGAGTGGATTTTTGTAAATTAAGTTAATTGTTTATCTTCGTCACAAAACATTCTAATGAATGAGTCTACTAAACTGAAGTTTAGATTTTAAAATGTTTTATTCCATGCAATATTTTGATTTTTTGCAAGTATTTCAGACATAAACAGTATAAAATGATAGTGTTATAACTTAACAGTATAAAATGTTATAAAGTGGTATTCCTTAACTATATAATTCAAGGTTATATTGAAGGAGATGGTTTCCAAGAGTAAAATAGTATTTGATGATCAAAGCTGTTGCCTTTCATCCATTTATCTAAATCAGCTCATTAAAACATTTAATGAATATATAGATACCTATCCCATGGAAAGCAGCTCTTATTTCTTCAAAGGTTGCTGAAAATAAAGCAGTTTTATCTATATCTAAGGTAAAAACCTAAATTGACTAGCTGTTAAGACGAACTGAATAATTTACCTCATCAGAGGTGTTATTGGTTAGAAATTTTGGGGCCTATTATGCATCAAGCAAGACTAGATGGTTATAGCAAACCATTTTAGTTTTAATCCCATGAATCTATTAATCACCTCTCTGTAGTCAGTAGAATTTAAGCCACTACAAGGTAAAAGAACAATTTCACTGTTGTCAGATGGAGAATCATTTGAAATGCTATGTTTTGAAAAAAATGCTATTTTTTCTTTTCGCTAGTTAAGTCTTTGATATACTAAGAAATGTTTCTTGCTACCTGTAAACCATTATACCTATATAAAATAGTGTTCTTAATTAACTTTTGAAAACATGTTTAAATACTTGAATCTAAATAGTGGATTAGTCAGTCCTACTTTAAGAGACAATAGGACCAACATTTTCAGTCTGATTTTGCATGTGAAGAAGTTTATTGTTTATTACTAAATATTTATCACTTTTCTCTCTCTCTCTTGAATTTTTCACTGTATCAAAATGGGATGTTTGTTTTAATAAGGACCTTCTAAATGGCCTGTCCACAACAGTGAGTAGATAGAGCAACAGCTGATAAGTAAAGAAACGAAATCACTTTCTGAAAGGTTCAATATCAAATCCATTAGAATTTAGATAATTTCTTTGGTAGGGAAGTACAGCGGCTGGATGACTTAGTTCCTCAGTTTTCTATCTGATCCTTTTAAGTACATGATTCCTTATCCCTCCTGGTTACAAGTCTCAACTCTGCTGTCAGTTTGTCTTTAATCTATTTGCCAATCCTGAGCGTTATGACCCTCAGTTCTGGCATAGCATGTGTCCTACACTGAAATGTTATAGCACTGTTCTCTAGTTCTTGCCAAGACTTACAAATAATATTGTGTAATGAGCGTTCAGTGGGTATTAATGATTGCTACGAGTTACATTAGTAACAGCTAATTTTCCCAGTATTTAAATCCTTATAAAAATTTCCTTCATCAGAAGCTTCTGTTATAGAAATATACAGTTTGTATTGCTCCTACAGCACTTTGCTTGCAATAGTATTCTTATCAATCCATCTAAACTTCAGCAATTTGTGACTCCCTCTGAAGATATAGAAGTTGTGATAAAGAAGCTGTACGTCCAAAAATGTTCATCATTTGACTTAGACCATTTATATTTATATGTTATAATTATTTACCAACCAGTGCATTACCAATTTAACATCATTGTTCTCTAATATGTTTTCAACTGGAGTAACAAGGAAAAGTGCATATAGGTGCTACTGTTCCTGAATATAACTCTTATGTTTTATCAGGAATTTAGGAAGGAGCTGGTAAGAAAGACAAACTAATAAAGGGGAATATATTTTCTTTAACAGCATTGAAGATTTAAGCAATAAGGTAGTCTGGAAAGATGAATATGAATTTAGAAATATGAATTTAGAGAAAGAAAAAAGTTTCAAGGGGAATTAGGGTGTAAATGCCTAATGTGAGAAGCAGGTAGCATATAGATTCTATGTTGAGACATTAAACTGATTTTTTTCTTTTTTTTATTAGTTTGCATATCTGCTTTCTGAGCCATTCACACCTGAGAAAGACTGTTTTTCTTTTCCTCAAACTGTTCATACAAAAAAAATCATTATTAAAACAATTGTATCTGCACAGAAGTATTTAATAAGCAATCTATTGGAAAATATGGCAATTTATGACCTGTGAATAATAGGTAAAGTCAGAGTAAAGGATTAACAGTATTTTGTACTTTTCAGAGCTGTGTTTTCTTTGTGGATATGTTAGAGTGTATATGAATTTAGTTTTACTTTTCTCTTTCATAGTTATGAGGTTAAATCTGTATTGTGATGCCACTATCATTAAAATTTCAATAGGCAGAAATATTCCTTCATTACAAATAAATGTATTGCTTCATTGGTTTGCATAGTAAAAACGTTAGGAGCTACAAATTAAAAGCACGACTCTCCACCATAACAGAAAAAAGGTTGGATGGAAGAAAGGTAAATACCATCTACTACAAACGTATAATGTTTGTCTTGCATAATTACCCACCAGAATTCATAGACAGCTATACACTTTTCAGCACTTAATTTTAATATTTTGTTGTGTTGGACTGATGATGATTGAAAGTGTAATTTCTAAAACACTAAATGCACTATGTTCTGCGCAAGTGGATAAAGCTGGTCAGATGCAATGAAGAAAATTACTTTTGGAGAACGATGGTCAGCAAACATTTTTCTTTCCAAAATCCCACCACTATTGTCTGATAATGACAAAATAAGAATTCAAATGTAATTTCTTCATACAAATTGTGAATTAATATCTTCAGTATCTGTAGTAAGAGTTCAGTAAGTCAGATATAGTCCATCTTTTAAAATCTAGACCATTATTTCTCATTTCACTGTAGCTAAGAGCTTTATGTACCTAAGCTGTTTAGACGTCATACATAAAAGAACTTTCAGTAGTGGCCTCCAAATGTGCTAAAATCTAGCATGTGCTATTCTTGCATTTAAAAATTCTTGGTTTAGTTACAACTCCCTCTATCTTACTTCCATTTAAATTATAATATTGTGTTTAATGTATTGTTTCTATTTAAAAAATCGATTCATTTAAAGAAACAAGATTTGAAGAACTTGGACGCTTGAAATCTTGCCTGATTTATCCAGCTCTCTAATGAAAGATATTACCTCTAACCATGAACTTTTCAATACTTGGACTAAATCAGTTGTGACAACATTACATGGATTTTATCATAACTGATATTCTGAAACAAAAAAGTTCTTTGTCTTAGAGAAACTGGATGTTGGAGTTCCAAATTAAAGAACTATCTATTCATTTGGAAATGCATAGGGAACTATTCTTATTCAGAGGCGTGAAATTTCCTTCATGACTAGTCTCTTACTAGTCAAGGTAAGAGAACTGAGCAGTCTGGCCATGCCCTATTTACATTTTCTACCTTTTTAGCAACTGATCAACAATGAAGAAAAAAATTAGAATACAGGAAAGCTGCAGTAATTCCTTCTATAAATATCTTTCCTTTTGTCATTGAAAATAATGATGAGCAGCTTCTTCTGCGATTACAAAAACTTTGCCTATGGAATTCAGAAAGTTAGTTTTTCTTTCACTTTCACTGCTAAGATAAAGCTAATACAGCTATTGAGACTCAGCAGTCCTTAATGTCAGCTCTATGCAGTCATCACCCATCTCTACATCTCCTTTACACTTTTTTCAGTAATTTTACTTTTCAGCTAAGACTCTTCTAACTGACTGCACTCTGAAATTGATGGCATATTTTTCATACAGTGTCCACTTCCAGAGTGATAAGACCTGATATTTATCATTAATACCAAGGGATGGTTTGCAGAGAGGCCCTTGATTATACTTATTGCTTTAACAATCAAGCACTCACTTGATTATGTACAGCACATTGGAGGGTCAGAAGCAAAAGGATGTAGAAGGGTTGCACCTGTGGGGAGAAGGGGACAGGAGAGGTCACCCAAAACTGACCAATGGGGTTTTCTATCCCATCTGCCTCATGCTCAATATAGAAGCTCAGATCAAAGGGATCAGGCTCTTCCTTCAATGGTCAGCATCCAAGGAGCACTTTGTTCGTCTGCCTTTGATCCCAATCTGTGTGTTCCTGAATCCAGATCTAGAATCCAGTTCCCATTTGTTGCTTGTTCCAGTCTGGGACTTTACCAGTGCCAACCAGTGACATGATCGTCATCCTGGGTGCTTGGTATGATTTTTTATATGTTGTATATAGTTCATTATTTTCTTAGAAATGTTATTATCTTTTCTTCTTATTCTTTTATTACTAATGTTCCATTAAAGTAGCTTAGTTTATTTTCAGCTCATAAGTCTCTCCGTCTCTCATTCTTGTCTCTCTTGGGGGAGAAGTTAGAGAGCAGTTCTCATTCATTTCAGTGGCCAGTCCAGCCAAAACCACGACACCAAACTGAATTTCCTGTGGCACAGCTTCATTTTGTTTCTTTATGTCCTATCGCTGGTCACCAGAGAGAGGAGATCAGCTCCTCCCGCTACACTGCCCTCATTGAGCAAGTTGCTCTTGTTAAATTTATACGGTTGGTGATTGCCCAGCTCTGTACTCTCTTCACATTTCTCTGTAAGGTCTCTCCACCCTCCAGGGGGTCCACAGCTCCTCCTACTCTAGGCCCATCGGGAAACGATCTTCGTGCACGTTTGATCCCTGCCTCCAGATTAGTGATAAAACCATTCAAGAGCACAGGCCCTGAAACTGAGCCCCGGGGAACCCCACTGGGGACCGGCGCCAGCCTGACGGAACCCCATTGAACAGGACTCTTGGAGCCCGACCCGTCCGCCCGTTGCGTTTGCCGTTGGGCTCGGTGATCTTAAGGGTCTTTACCAGCCTAAACGATTCTATGATGATTCTAGGATTGATCTTAAGGTGCCTGATGGGGAGTCAAGGTTTGGACTTGACGCTCCTTGTGCGTCCCTTCCACGCGGGATTGTCTGTGATCACGAGGTGGCCATGGGCAGGCAGATGAGAATAAACCCCAACTATAGCAGCACACCGGCTCCTGGGAAGAGAGGGACCTCTTAACCAGGACCCCAGGGCAGCCGGCAGTCGCTGAGCCGCGGTGGGGGCCGAGGGGGGGCTGGTTGCCGGTCGGGCCTGTGATGCGCTCTGCTGCCTGTGACACCTCCGGGGACGCGTCACAATGGGGGCTGCTATAAAGGGCCCCAGCCGGCAGCGCTGACCCCGTACAGCCCGGGGTTACGGTGAGTGAGTGGGCTGGCGGGGGGAGGCTGGGCTGGACCAGGGCCGGGGCAGAAACGCTGGCCCCCGGGGCGGGGGGTGGGTTCTCACCCGCCATCCGGGGCCCAGCCGCTGGCGGGAGCGCCTTGCGCCGGGCACGGCGCCGCCACCACCGTCGGGGCCAGGCGCAGGCCTCGCTGCCTCCCCGCTGCCTCCCCCCTCTCCTACCTGCCCCCGGCTCCCTGCGGCTCCCGGACCCGCTCCCCCCGCCGCCACCTCCCTCCCAGCCCCACTGAGACCCTGCTCTCTCCCCTCCTGCAGGCCATGGATGCCAGACGGGTGTTTCTCATCTGTGTTCTGCAAAGCTTCCTCCTGCTCGTGCAGATGGTCAGGAATGAGCTGGACAGACCCATGCAACAGGACATGGCGCAGCGGCAGATGGACATGAGCTTGCAGATGGATCGCCTGCTGCAGGAGCTGGAGAGTAGGAACATGGAGATGAGGATCCAGAAGCATAGCGGTTTTGCCTGGGAAGCCCTGCTGGTCGCTGCCTTGAAGGAGTGGCATTTCTGGGCAACTGCTGGAGTGCTGATATGTCTCTGCTACTGGCTCAGGAGAAGGAGCCATCATCCAGCCAGCCACGGAAAGGAGGGCACTTCCAGAAACGAGGCGGATAAGGAGGAGCAAGAAGCAGCAGCTAGTCCTGCCCTGCCTGTGCACAGCATTTCGGCCACACACATCAACCATACAGAATTGTTCATATTGGTGGAAGGCATAGTGGATGAACTTCTCTACATCTGTGGCGATCTTTCCAAGAATAGTTTCATGCCACAACTGAAGCCAGTCATTCCAGTGGGCAGCTCCTTACGAGGTTGGAATTCCTGTGAGGAAGATGCCATCTACCACATTCTTGTACCCCTGGATCCCCCCCGTGGGCACACCTTCCACCTGGAGACGGGCACCACCACCAAGGACATGCCGGCAAGGAGCCCATGCCTCCATGTGGGGCTGCAGTGCACCTGCACGATGGAAAAGCTGGACGAGGACATGCTGTGCTTCCTCCACCACTCCAAGGAGGAGCTGAAGGAAAAACAGGGCCCAAGCCTCCTGAGCACCCTCTGCACCGGCCCCTACCTGGACATAGAGAAAACCTCATGCTGGTTGCAGATATTGCTAACAAGGGCCTGGGCAGTTTTCCATTATTCAAGAAAATGGCATCTGACCGTGCTGCCCTCCAGGCACTCCTGCAAACTCCGGCTGATAGACTCTTGCCACAGTGCCGTCCTGATTCACTTAATGTTTGGGGTGCAGCAAGGTGACTCAGCCACCATCCTGAGCACCGAGTAGGCAGAGGCCAGTGTTGGCAGCAGCAGGACAGCTGAAGAGGCTGTTGCCAGGAGCCTTGCAGCAGAGACTCACCGCTGTCACCCCCTGGACAACGATTGCCCTCCCTGTTCCCGAGACAGTTCCTTGGGGATCTTTACCCCATGTAAATACGTTTCAATAATCCCTTGTTTGACCAAACGCTGTGCCCGTCAGAGTCTGGGCATCACTTTGTTGGGGAAGGCGGGCGTAGGGTGTTGGCGGCTCAGCTGCCACGAGGTTGGGGAGCGTTTTGCAGAAGAGCGGCTGCAGCGGGCTCTGCTTTCGTGAGTCTCTGGGCTTTGGCTTCCCGGGGCTTGTGGGTCACTCCCAGGAGCAGCTCGGCATCGCACAGCTGCTCAGCCCCTTGCCCGCCTTGGGACGGTGGAGAGACTCTGAAGGGGAAAAGTGGGAAAACTTGTGGGCTCAGCTGAGACGGTCCGGTAGGTGAAGCACGAGCTACACATTGAAGCGAAGCAAAGTAAGAATTCACGCACTGCTCCCCTGCTCTGCCCACCGGACCTGCCTTTTGGGGAAGCCTTCTGCCTCCCTGGGGCTCAGGTCACCACAAAACTTCCCAGCCTTGTACGGCCCTCTGACTATTACCATAGAACCATAGCATATCTCAAGTTGGAAGGGACCCATAAGCATCCCTGAGTCCTGTTCTTTGGCACAGTTTCTTATAAGATTGTTTTGAAAAGGAGTCCCATTGTCTGGCTCAATTCTTTCGTGAGTGCCATGTCGCCACAAGACTCGCTTTTCAAGGCCCAGGATGGTATTCTGGGTGATGGCCTGGGGCATGGCGTAGGTTTCCAACAGTCCAGTGCTGGCTTCCATCTTTGTAAGCGTGTAGCTCTTACCCTGGTGGGCTTGATGGACTGTGATACAGACAATTTGCCAGGGCACCCCATACTTGTCTTTCAGCCATTGTCCCCCGTACCACAAGGGTTTTAACCACTTAGCTTGCTTGATTTTGGCGCATGTTTCACAGTTATGGATAATCTGTGCATAGAGTCCGTAGTTAAATCCACCCCTCAATCATAAGCCCACTTATATGTTGCACCCCTTCTTCCTTCATGAACTGAAGTGTCATGGGCCCACCAAACTAAGGACAGTTCACCCTTATGTCCCCAGTCCAAGTCTGTCTGGAAAATTTTAGCAGCCTGATCCACTTGTTGATTTGATGTTCCTTAGTGGCCCAACTCATGGGCATGTGGGCATCTACGTGACATACCTTTACAACTAGTTTCCCTAGCCAGTCAGCAATATCTTGCCACAATTCAGCAGCCCAACTCCTTCCGATGCTGCCAATATTTCTTTCTCAATTGGAGTATAGTAAGCCTTGGAACCTTCGTATCCCTGGCTCCAAAACCCTAAGCCAGCCCAGCCCGAAGGACAACAGCCTGGATGAGACTAAACCTGGCTAAAACACCTCTGAAGAGAAAGGGAGTGCACAAATAGTATTAGTAGGAAGAGACACTTTAACTTAGTAATAGTTGTTCCGCTTCAAGGGTGGATTAGAGGAACTTTTTTTTCAAGCTGCCAGGTCACCTTTCAGACTGCAGTTGATATCCTTTTAGAATCCACAGAATTACTGGGCGAGACAGAATTATGCAAAAACACTTTTTTCTTTTTTTCTGCTTATTCAAATAAATAGAAGATTGCATTCTGTCTTACAGCACGTGGGCTGTGCTACAGTGATGCTTGCCTTCATGAACTAATGAAGATATTCACTGCAATTCTGATCTGTTAGTCTTTGCTGTAGCAATCCATATGCTCAGATAAGATGTTTAAGACCCAGTCTGATGTTAGTCTGATGTTTCCTACCCAGCAATAAAGTTCGTTTGTTACGCTTTGCTGAATTTGGTGGTTTAGTGTTCATATTAAAGACTTTTAACAGCATTGGTAGAAGGTACCAGAGGTAGTGCTTCCCAAATTCCAGTAATGACTTTTCAACACTTAAATCCATTGTCAACTACAAAGCTGAGTTTCCTCAATGTAAGGGAAGAAAATTTAAAGCTTTTATCAGAAGAGAGAAAGTTGACCTAATCTTGTTGTCTTCAGGACCAAAATACAAATTCCTTACTTCAACTCTTTTTCAATAGCTGCAATGGAAAAGCAGCAAAAAAGAATGAAAACAGAGAAAAAGAGGCACAGGTAGGAATGAAAAGGGGAAAACAACCTTTTAATTGCAGTTGGCTCATGGTTAAACTACTAAGCAGCTGTGATTTTATCTGTATCTTGGACAAAATGGGGAAAAAAGATCTTCTTGTGTTGGGTATCATAATAAAATTAGGAATTCCCTTAGTGATGAGTGTAGTAAGTTTTTTTTGAATTTTTATATCCTTAGACTAGGATCTGAGTATCTTACAGCCACTTTTAAAGTGTATAATGAGAGGTTTGTGGGAAGTGAAGAGTTGCACCTCTCTGTGTTGTAAACAGGTAAATTGAAGCATAGAGTAGGTGAAATGGCTTGGCTGGTGTAATGCATGGAACAAACAGAAGCACCAGTAACCGAACACAGGCTTCCAGTTCTAGACTAAACTGTCTGTCTGCCAGCCATAGTTCTTCTTTATGATTCTGTCTGTGATTGGTTATTAAATTCATTTATCAGTTTTTTAAGTGGATTGGCATATTCCACTGTTTATGCAGCTCCTTTCCAATTGTATATGGTATCCTTTGAGAAACAGGAATGTAACTTATTTACAGAGCAACTACAAGCCTTCATGAGAAAGAATATAGTGTTTATATCTAAATAGTAACTACTCTGCTTTCATTTGTTTTTCTGTTTCACTTCTAGAGCTGTTGACAGTTTGTTTGCAGCATTTCAGCATAAAATAAGCAGTTGCATCTGATCACAGAGATTTTTTGTCATCGAGAAAACCAAATTCTAATAAAAAAAAGATAATTATAAGTAAATTTATGTGTAAATTAGTAGTATCATGTGGTAGAAGATTTACTAAATTTTCTACAACATTGACCATTGCAGGTTGACTGTCTCTTTTTCCACATGATCTTTTTACATAATCTCCACTGCTAAATAATGGGATCTCATTACTTTCCTTGGGACTTATGGGTATAGGGGATCCAGTGTACCTAACTACTTTTATGCATTTAATTTAAGTTGTTTTTTACATGGATTGGTGGTGTGGAAGTAGAAGAAGCAGCATGGCTACTTCCAGAAAGAGAGTTTAGGGTGGGGAAAAATATGTTTCTTTTCACAAAGGCACTACAGATCCTCTGTGGACATTTTACTTTTGTTCCATGCAAGCTTCCATGCTGATCAGAGCTTTGGGCTCTTCCAGGATTAGGACTACGTCTGTGTCTGAAAACCAGAAAAGTACATGCATAAAGTAAAGAGCAAACTGCAAACATGAAACTTGAATAGTGGGATGGCATCTGATTAAATCCTACATTTTTATTATACATTTTTAACTAAAAGGGTGTGTATAACAAAGTTACTGGTTAATATAGAATGTCACATTATTTGTGTAGGTTGAGACTGTGTGGATTTATCAAGATATCTAATGGAACCTTCAATGCAAAGTTAATTAGTAGCCCAATAGGAGATGAAAACTATTACCTAAAGAATTAAGGTCATATATAGCCAAAAGAATGGTTTGCAATAGTCATGTGAACTATTAGTTCTAAATTAACTCAGCAGCTACTCAAGGAATGACCTGCATACTGTCATAGCCATGTCAATGACTATCTCTGCTTGTACACAGCAATATCAAAAATATACGGGGATAGCATTGGAAGTAAAAGGAATGAGAAAAAAAGCAATATTTGAATATTTGTAATATACTGGTGTAAACTGCTATTATTCCTTTCCTTTGGTTGCTCCATGTGATTTGGTAGAAACTGATAGTGTCATCTCTCATCTTCTTTTAAGGATAATTTACAGGGGATGATTCTTCCCACCTATCTTAGACCTGTGGTAGGGTGGGAGGCCTTCATCTCAGGAAATCCTTCTCCCTCTCTCCAGTGGCTAGATGAAACCAAGACAACTAGTTTCAACTAGACAGAACTTTTTGATGACAAGTTAGAACACATAAATTCTACCTCCTGACTCAGAAGTGCTTTGTTTTTGGTGGAAAAGCTCCAGAAACGGGAAAAAAGTATTACAGATAAGGGCACGCTTGCACGTGAGAAGAAATTGGAAAGCCTGGAGTCAGCCAGCTTGGATAAGAGATGAATAAGAGCATGCATGATTGAAAGAAACAAAAAAGAGGATGCTAAAAAACGCAAGGAACATCAAACTAGTACTTATCTTCTGTTGTAATAAAAGTACAAACACCATGTGAAAAAAATGCAATGAGGCTTACATGAACACAGAATACACTATATAAATCCTAATATTCAATAGTATTCAGAAACGGCTTAAGCCTTTTACTCCTATGAGGAGCGAAAATACAGAAAGTTGTATTAAGTAGATTTTTATTTAGGTGAGAAAATAGGAACACTTCGAGTATAAGGCAGCCACATATCAATGATCACTGGGAAGGATTCACATTCCTCTATGGATGCCTGTTTTAATACTTAGGACAACTGGCAAGTACTGGTATTTTTTCCTGAATTATCTTCTATTGATAACTGTCAAAGGCTGGGTACAAGATAAAACCAATGATTTGACTGAGTGTGGCAATTTTTGCGTTTATGTTCTTATGTTTATGTGAAAACATAAGGTGAAAGGGAAAGCTAGTTCATTTCAGATGCTATTCAAATGGATTAGGTTTTGCATTAAATCCTCTTATGGTGTTAGAGGGTGCAGTTGTACCAGAACATTTATCCATAAAATGTGATGTAGCTTTCTATAGATGGCTGAAGGAATGTATACATTTGGAAAAAAAGGGAAGTTCCAGTGAAAAATTATACTTTCCGAGTCAAATCAGTTTCCTGTTTTGAAAACATCATATTATTTTTACTCTTTCCCACTACCTTTCTTATCTGTTGCAGTCATATGTCAATAGCAGAGAGAAAACTGTAGAACCGATTCCTGAAAGAAAAAGGAATTTTACCAGTCAGCGGAAGAATTTAAGTGTAAATTCTCTGAGTTTCTCACTTCTTTAGAGCTTTTTTAAGTTAATTCATCTGCGGCCATCCCCTACGACAGCAAAGAACATAGCTTTTAATGAAACTCAGCATAGAGTATTATATTCATGATGTAGCATATACCTGGTTCACAGACCTCTGCTTTCAGTGGTGACAGCATACACTTCCCAGTAGTGGGAATGTGCAGAAACAGAATATTCTAGCTCCATAGACTGGTAAATAGCCTTCTTTTCCTTTAAGAATTTTGAGTAGGAATGTGTTATTTCTCTTTCTGAGTCATAGCATATGCTGGTATTGTGCGTCTTGAAATAACTTAAATACAATATTGGTAAAACCAGGTTATTCTTCTATGTGTATAAAGTCTTTTTCTAACATAAAGAAAGTCAGTTTAATGAAAATATGGTTTGGCCAGTGTAGAATAATGCATTCTATAAAACATATTTATTTTGTAAGTTCATTAAATAGGATTTCGTCTGAATTTATGACTTCTTTAAATCTGAAAAGATATTTACTTACCTCTACTATTTTCTTCTTAAACCTGCTTTTAGCATGTATTTATATGCTTATGCTTTGATGCATACCTTTACTTCTTCTTGAATACAACACTGCTATATAGGAGCATACCTAATGAAGCATGCAGTTTGAATGATAGTTTAGTTCAATGTTTAAAGTATATACTAAGATATCTTTTACTGAAATAGTCTAGATACCTCGCCTGGTTTTCTTTAAATAAATACTAAAAATTCCCTTTTGTAAGGAAAAACTATAACTTCAGCAACTGCACATTTAAAGTTTATGTTTGTACCATTCCATCTGGTTTTATCAAGGCAGCTTTTGAGGCATTTTTTGTTATCCAGCTCTATGCTACCCTTATGTGATGCTTTATACGGAAACAGATGGTGCATCCAGTTGCTAAACAGGGAGAAAAATGAGAAGAATTAATCAGAAGTCACAAATATCTAGAAACCTCAAAATGAAAAACATTTGACACACAGTTAATGCTATTTTTACCTCTTCTACAATGCTTTTTTCCCCAATAATAGTTAGTAAATAGAAAAAAGAAGCACAAAAGTGATTTCAGATTCATTGCAACTAACACTTTTGTCAAGTTCATTTGTTTTTGAAATAGTTTCCTAAAATAATTTCCTAAGTCCTCTGTCAATATCTAGAAAAAAGTATTTGCTGTGTTCTCAAATTGAGATGAATGTGCATAGAAAAAATGGGAAAAAACAGAACACTAAAATATTAAGTCTTTGAATGAAAGTATTTATTTTAAGGTGTCTGTCATGTGACATACTCTTACTAGAGTGCAGATAGCATCAGTGAAAGGTGTGAATTCCTGGTACCATTTTCAGAATTTAGTATTACCTCTCAGATGTTCCTTGAGATTTATGCCTCAAAACAAATAACATAAGCCGGCCCGTTAGTACTGGAAGAATATTTATGATTTACAGAGTAGAATACAAATACTCTTAGAAACTTGCATTTTTGCATCGCTTCACATTTCACAATCCCATATGCAAACTCATTAATCCATCGCTGGAATAAAGACACTTCTGAGGAGAAATGTGGTAGAAACGTATGGTAATGCCAGAATCAAGTTAGAATCAGTACGTAAGACCTACCGTATGCAATTACAGAGAGTTGTTTAGGTAGGCAGAATGTAACGATCAAAGGTATAACGTTGACTGCCTGCTTCAGTAATTCTCATTTGTCTCGTGAGGGATTTATGTTTCATGTAATGCTAGACACAGAAACCACAGTGCCTGTGTTTCTTAAAGTACATAGAAGACCACGTCTGTTCTGGCTAATTAGTAGTATGAATAGGTAAATACAAGGAGATTTTCTGATGCAAATAAAACGAATTGAGAGATACTAATTTTTCACTATGTGTAGAAATGTTTAAGAAAATATTCTTATTAAAAGCTGAATACATGCAGATTATAAAAACTCATATGAATGCCAATGTTTTTACAAGGGGTCTTGTTGACATTTTACTTTTTCCTGTAGCGCATGTAACAAAATGGTCACATTCCTCCTTTTTCTATAAAGTATTATGGAAAAGTTGTGTATCTGAAGTTGACCTCAAACACTGAATCTTTCAAATAATGTTAACGTCCATGCACATTTTAAGAAATCAGTTACGTAAACCTGAAGACAGAAGATGCGGTGTGATAGGTCTACCAAGTGAAGTATTAATAGGAATCTATTATAATTGTATCTCTGTGCTTCAGTAAGTTGCGGTATATACTAATTCCGGCTGCTGTTAACACATGACAATATTAAGAACCAGAGCTCTGTGATACGTGCCATTCCCTTTATGTAGCAAAATAACTGATATTAGTTCCTATTACCCATTGGTTTTGTTTTATTTTGTTCTTTAAGGGAATTGTGTTGTGGTTTGAAAAGGATAACATAAGTTGAATGCTGTCCTCCCTAGACCACATACAATATTATAAAAAGAAATTAAATTAGTCATAAATATTTGGTAACCTGTATGCAAAACAGATACTACAAATCAAGTTTGATCAAATGGTGCTGTGCTAGTTACTTTAGTGGTATCTTTGCTAGTTTTCTTCTTCAAACTAGTCTTTTAGACTGCATGCAAGTCTGATTTACAGCTCAACACGATGTTATTTCTGTGTTTACTCACCCACTAAGGAGCATCTGGTTAAAACATTTTAAAACATTTCACAGTAATAGACAAGTTTTTCCAAAGTATTTTAAAATTGAAATTGAAAATATTAGAGTGGACTCAGCAAAATTACCTGATAGGAAAGTTATACAGTCATTTTCATGCTCTTTTAAATACATCGTAGAAAGGAAACTGTAGTGAGTTATCCCTGAAGTGGTGTTCTGCTGCTCACCCTGGAGGAAGGTGGTGTTAGTGGTCCATGGGAACAACACTGACAGTTCCTGCATGTCCCGTTCCTCAGGACACCCCAGACATGCCTTTCTCTTGGGCTCCATCCCAGTGTGTTAGCAGCAAAGAACTCCAGCGAGTTGACAGGTAGGTTGTACTTAGTCAAACGTCCTCAAGGGGTCCTTGAAACTCCCTCTTGAGCAATCGTATCTCCTTTTCCAGCAGTCTGCGTCGAAGTTGCTTGGGTATCCATCATTCATTGAGTGTCATCTGTCTGCACCTTCAGTCTGGGAATCACGTCTAGGATTTCATTAGAATATATCCATGAATGTACAGTCAGAATCGCGCTGTATCGCATTCCATCCAGCCCCATGTGCATATATCCTCGGCATCCAGGATTAGCGAATATGTATTAATCTCTGCTGCATCAGTTCTGAAGTTACAAATCCTCACCACATCAGATGATTACGAGCTCCTTACTGTCAAAGACTGCATCAGCGCACTCATCTATGACACCACCTGTTCAAGTGGTCACTTTTCCTTTATTGTTTCTTTCATAGAACTTCCTGTTACCGTGAAATTTCTCTGTTACTGGAAACATAATTTTCCTCATCATTATATTTCTTTTCTAGCTGGATCATAACGTACTAGAATACTGTTGAGCACAAAGTGAAAAGCTCTTCAGAAAAGCTGTTCTTAAAGGATTAAATGATTATCAACTCTGTCCCGTTTCTTTCATCTTGTAATCAACTTCAAGATGGTACTGGATAGCTCAGTTGAAGTGATTATATATTTGAAATAGAAGTTATTTTATCTCCTTTTTGGTATCACAGTGTTTAAGACAGATGGATTTTTTTCTATTAATGTTAATATATTTATGGTTCTTTGTAACTGTTCCCTTACTTGAAGCCTTGAGAGACATTGTCGAGGTTTTGACCAGATTGACCAATCAGAATGACAGATGGCCCCTCCCTCCCCCCTCTAAGGAAAAGAGAGGAGAGGAAGAGATAAAAGAGATTTATGAGTTTAGAAAAAACTAAACTACTTTAATGAAAATATTAATAAATAATGAAATAATAAATAATAAAAAAAAGGAAAAAAAAAGTATACAGTACATACAAAACCGTATCAAGCTCCCAGGGTGATGATCATGTCACCAGCAGGCACAGGGGAAAGTCCCAGGCTGGACTCGGTGATGGACAGCAGCTGGATTCTGGATCTGGAGTCAGGATTGCTCGGATCGGGATCAAAGGCAGACGAACAGACAGATGTCGGGCATTGAAGGACGAGAGATGACCCTTTGATCCCTCAGCGTTAATACTGAGCATGATGCAGATGGGACGGAATACCCTGTTGGTCAGTTTTGGGTCACCTGTCCTGTCCACTCCTCCCTACAGGTGTGACCCCTCTACACTTTTCCGCTTCCGACCCTCCTATGGGGCAAATAACAAATTGACCCGACCTTGGTTGTTATAGCAATAAGTATAAGCAAGGGCCTCTCTGCATCCCATTCCTTGGTATTATCAGGTCTTATCACTATGAGAGCGAGCAGTTTCTGAACAATATGCTGTTAATTTCAGAGTTTAGTTAGTTAGAAGAGGCCCAGCTAAAACGGAAAAATTACCGAACAGAAAATTAGTTCTGTTTTACCTCAAACCAGGACAGACATTTAGAGTATAAGGCTGTCTAACAGGAACTGACATGCTAGAGGTAGGATTTCAAATTCTCTTATTTACATTGATTCTAATAAATACAATTAAGAATTTAAGAAATATTTCTGTACCTGAATTAGGTATAGAGAACGGGATCTTGATGCCCCAGGGAAGGCTTAATGGGAGACAGAACCTTTCACTTGAACGATTATCAGTTTTCAAAAGCTTTTATTTATTACATGATTATATAATTGTTAGTATTCCAAAGGTAAATTGATTAAGAACAGTTTTTGTTGCTAAAACTTATATTTGAGTTAATATTATATGCTATTTCGATAACTTGTACAGAGACACTAATTATTGTCCCTGAAGAAATTTTCATTTGTATTTGTTCTTTGCTGAATAGAGTGTTTCTGGATTTTCAGTCCCTTTTTTAATTTAATCTTTGGACGTGAGATATGTCATGAGAAGTTCATTTTTTTATATCACCTTAAAATATTACTGTCTAATAAAATTTAAATGGAATTACTAAAAGTGCCTAACACAGACATTACTTTCTGTGTCTGTTAGGCATTTACAATTCTGTCTCACTGAAAATAAGTTACACTTTGGTTCTCAAACTTTTTAAGTGTTTTGGAAATTTTTATGTTGCCTCTTAGTATTTTGCTTTTTTCCTAAAAGTTTCTAAAACACGTTCCTCCAATGTAGTTTTTTTAGAAATTAGATTAATCACCACTGACATGGAATATCCTGGTTCCTGTAAGACTTGCAGTGCCACTATATTTGGAAGAAGACGCGAATGCTCTTCTACTCAGATATTTATATGTACTTTATTATCTTTGTAGCTGAGTCATTTCCAGAACAAATAGAGGTATCACTTAAGCGTGATTCTATTTTCCTTCATTGCCTCCTATTACAGCAAACAAAAACTTGTTAGATTTTTGTGAATTTGTTTCAATCTGTTGTGTTATTATTACAAAAGAACTAGTTATTGAGATGAAGATCCAAAGAGTACATCTTGTACTCAATAGCAAGTGATGATGCTTTAGATGTTACGAGCATTTGTTCAACTGCTTTAGACTGTTCTCTGTCAAAGCTCTATCTACAGCACAAAATAAGCTTTGTCCTTAACGGGACAGAGCTGCAGGTTCTCAGCTGATCCTATAGGTATTCTGTTCCTAGACTACCGATCACCTTAAAGGTAATGATAAAGATGTAAAACTTGGCTCAGTATTTTACAGAAGGCAGTGTAAGATGAAAGCAGATTTGAAGTGCTTATAGTACCCTGGGCTGCAGCGGAAATGTGCTGCCGTGTTCTGTACTATTTTGAGTTTCCTAAGGGCTAATGGCTTCGTGCCCAGGATATTGCATTGCTGTAGTCCAGCTGAAAGGTGACAAAAGAATGCATTACAGAGGCCAAAACATCAACAGTAAGGACAGGGTGAATTCTTGTACCTGTTTTAGAGTTATTGTCAGAGAGAGAAGTTCAGGATCAGTTCTAAATTATAGACTGACTTGCCTAAATGGGGTTGTGCAACATCAGCCAGTAGGTACTTCACTGTGCCACAAGCTCCTTAAAGTGTTTCTTCCTGCCACCAAGTGTAACTTATCTTGTTCTCAGATTCTGCTTCCACCTTCTGCTTTTTATTTCTGAGCTCAAGTACCGAGGCAGTTTGGTGACATCGTGTTACAGCAAGCAATACAATATGATAAAAGGGTGGAATTTTGTAATGCCTACATAGTGATTTCTCTGGAGTTCATGACACCTTTCCAGTTCTTTCAGTCTCTGTGTCTGTATTTTAAATAAGGTTGAAGAAAAAGGGAACGGTGAGGTACATTTTTCTACTGCTCCTCTCTGGTTATGGCTGGCTTGAAATAAACTGTTTCAAAACAGTCAGCCTCTTTTACATGGAGTTCATAGTTCAGCAGCTATGTCAAATGCTGTAGAGAGGTTGAAAAAAAGGAGCAGGGATGACTACGGTGCTCATAGTGTGGGTTGTCTGACAGAGACTGTAACGCTCTTTCTATCCCAGGTCCAGCAATAAATTCAGGTCATGACAGGCGATTGGTAGTACCCAGTTGAAAGTATAAGCAACAAGAATATAATAATCGAGATCTAGCAAGAACATCTTTTGAATGTGGCACTGGATTGAGATGTGTGTGTGTCGTGCTACCACATCAGGGCGCTGTCTTAACCTGTGAAGCTTGAAGCATCAACTTTGCTGCAATGTGGCAGCTACACAGGGATGAGCAGATGTGCGTTTGAAAGCACGAGAAACACTCAGGCTGTTCACGAAAGATAAACATTTAAGGGTGTGAGAAAACGACATTGTTCATCAAGGAGGACATTTGCCACTTCTTTCAAAGTTTACACCTTCGGTTTGCGGCTTTGGACAAATAGGAGAGCTCAACTCACCGCCTCTCAGCCTATTCATGTGACCGTGACCTTCAATATTCAACTTTTAATCATTTTAGAAAGATTGCATCCTGTATCACAAAGTATCTACTTTGTCCATGCTAGAGCATTGTTTCAAGAATGACTTAACGGACCAAGTATTGGAACACTAACATTACTCTATTCCTTTCTAACATACGCATTTTATTTGAAACTTTTCAGATCTGATCCTACCTAGTTTGCAAGCTCTGAGAGTGCAGCTTTAAATAGTAAGAAAAACATGAAATATATATGTGTGTGTGTGTGTTTTCCTGCAGCCTGCAAGTGAGCTAGAGAATAGTATTCTTCTTTTTCAGTATCAGAATAAAAAATGTTAAGATACGAAAGAGGTGAAAATTGGACACCATCTAGTCACATTGAATTTAGTTGCTTGATAATGTTTAACTATTTGCACTTCCCCAGGGAACTCGGGGAGACTGCAAATGACCATCTGCTCAAACTAGAGCTTTCGGTGGGTACAGGCCCTCCTCTGCTTCTACCAAACCTGGGGGAGTGAGGGTAAAGATTTGTCACACGGGGGATCCTTGGCTATGCAAAGTGATGTCTAATGAGCCGTCTCAAAGATTCGGCAGCTCTGGAAAGCAGGGTGACTATTTGCCACCTGGAGTTCAAGGAAGTTTTAACCTAAGTTCTCCCCTCAGTTAGTAATTCATTTGTTCTCTACTCTCAAGAAGAATTTTAAAAAACTGAACAGCATTGAAATAAAGTGAAGTGCACTTCTATCTTAATAGTAATATAATTCTATAATAATTTAAATGCTTCCTTAAGCTCTCCTACCTAACTGAAGCTTCTGACTGCTGGTACTCCAAGAGCAAGTCCTGTTTCAGAAAGAAAAACCAGGGGGATCTTCTGTGTTTACTAAAGATCAGGATGGCTTTTCTCAACACTTAGTTTTTTAAAGAAATGAAATTAATATACGCATTAGTAACAAAACAGCTGTGGAGCTCTGCAGGAATCCCTTCAACAAGGAAGCAAGCAGGATGAGTAGAAAGAACCAGCTGGTTAATCAGAAGAGAAGGCAGCTTGTTGAAGAAGCTGTCATCCTTGAATCTTCAATTGGTGGGTCATTTTGTCCTCAGCAGGTACTCCTTCCATGAAGTGTAATTTTTACTCTCACTGCTCAATCAGTATGACAGCTTTCGTTCTAAATGCAGTGAAAATCTTGGCTCTGATTTAAATTATTCCCTGGTGGTTTATTTAAAAATCTCAAATAAACATAATAGCAATAAAATTTGGATGTAAAAGATATAATCAATTTTAAACTCTGGATGTGAGAACTTAAGCTGTTAAGATTATAAACATGTGATCAATTTCTGCAGTTTCAGGCAATTGTTTTCAGCTTATTTGGTGGTTGTAGGTTTTTTCTGAATAATTGTCAAGTAGTGAGTTTCTTGCTCAGAGCGATTCAAACTGTGGAATACAAGATTTCAGCTGTTGTAGACCCACAGGTCTGTATGGTCATTGTATACTTTAACGTATATTCAAGTGATATTTCTGCTTACTCTCTGCAATTATATTATAATCATATGGAATATTTATACGGACCTTTTTGTTTTGTAGACTGGTACTTTGGAAATGTACTTAAGCAAATGCTCTGTTCTTTTCATTGCTGTTTGCATAAGCAGTTTGGACAGGAGAAAAAAAAGAAGAGCATTTTCCAGTTAATATGACTTTTTCTAGCTTATGGTAGTTGCCTATTGGAGCGAATATTAATTTATAAAACTGTGACCAAATAGTAGGAAAACATGTTTAACAGAGCTGTATTTGTAAATTGTCTTATTTTTAGGGGGCTTTAATTATTATTATTATTTATTATTAATAATTTTTAATTATGATTTGCACTCCTTAGCCCTTGTCTGAAATAATTTAAAGCAAATGCACAACTTCTTTTTACTCACAGTATACACCTAAATAATGAAATAGCAGGGAACTTGATATATATAGATTTTGGAGACTGAAGATAGAAGAATGTATGAATGCTTAATCGGATTTGTATCACTACAATAAATAGGAGAAAACCACTGGTATTCCTGGTATGTCCTAAAACCAGGGAAATGTAAATTGCAGAGCAATTGTGATTTGAAGACCCAGCTTTGTGTGCTTGGCACGCTTTTGTCTCTAATTCAGAAGGACTAGTATATAATATTGCTAAGTCTTTCAGTGTGGACAAAAAAAATATGAACAATTAAGAAAATCACTCTAGTTCATGGACTGCTACCGCAATAAGTTACGTATTCATATGGTATATCTCATTACATCTTCATCTGCTCTGAGAAAATGCATATGTATATGTAGCAATGCATAAAATGCCATGTATTATGTCTCCACATGTAGGCATTTGGTAAATTACAACTGTGTATGGAAAGTATGGGCCTCTGTAACTCGTTGTTTCGCATATTACCTTAGTTAACTGGAAAAGAAAAATGTTTGGAAACAAGTATGTAAAATTCCTCAGATTTCTAACTTAGGTTTTGTTTGCAAACAGAAAGTAGTCTTTTTATATTTAGTTATGGTAACTGTTAATGCTGTTTTACCCAAACTTATATGTGTCATTAATGTTTTTAAGTCATACATTAGACAATAAATTATTTGGGAAGTCAAGTAACCATGTGTATCATAAAAGTGATATATATGTGTGTGTGTGTATACATATATCTATATATAAAGAAATACTGGTTTGGGGGGGTTTTGCGCAGTAACCAAAGTGAACCCCTGCTCATGTAGAATGCTGTGAGAAGGAACCTTGAATTTTTCATTCTCAGTGGTATATCCCATACGTTATATTTCATTTCCTGTATTTCATTCATGTGATACATCTGGTGTTTTCTCCCCACTGATCTCTATGAGAACTTCTGCCTGTATAAAATAGATTAAATGAAGACTTCCTTTCCGAGTGTTAACTTCAGTTCTTTCAAAGTCAGAGGGAGGACCATCCATCTTTAGTAGTATAATTAATGATCTCTAAGGATGTTTACATAGTGTAGCAATCTAAGCTAGTTTTAAACCACCTTCTTCACTTGCATATACCTGATGTATGGCCATGGCATCAGAGATCTGAGCAGAGTTTAATTTATCCTGGCTCTTATTCGACTTTTGGGGCTTGTCTTGCTGAGCCAACTAGTTGAAAGCCAACTCAATGGCAGTCTCTGCTGGCTCTGCAGCACATTCACTGCTCCTTTTTTTAAGTGATTGAAATGATGCTTAATTCTCTGATTTACCACTTAGATAACTGAATTACCTGGAGAAATACAGGGTAGAATTAAAATCTTTGATATATATTTTTGCATGCTTTGGACAGATATGGTGGATGAATGAAAAAAAAAGTATAAATCAGATAGTTACAGTATATTTCAAATTCTGTGCCTACTTTAAGAGGTAGTGCGTATGTGAGAGTCTTTCCATACAAAAAGAAGAAATATTATGGCCAAGTTCCATATTTGTTTTTATCTCAGGAACTAAGATGTCTGACCATATGTAAATTGTTCTGGGGTTAGTTGGGAAAAAGCTTAAGTGACTAGTATATACAGCTATTTATAAAATAAAAGGCTAGGCTGTATTTGCATGTGGATACTTTTCTGATAAGTACTTGTTTCAGTGAATTAATAAACATGAAGCTTCAAGAGGCAACTTATATTAAACATTAGTCTTTTAGGTTATTCATTTACTCTACTCAGATTTACAGCTAAAATATTCCTGTCAGAAGGAAAGTGCCATTTATCTAATCCAGTTTCCTATAAAAATACACTTAGGTGATTTTGGGAGTCTTCAATTACCTAATTGTATAAGAGAATAATTTATATCTCACAGTCAGTAACTTGTGATGCTGATTATTACTCAATTTTCAGTGAAAGATCAGACAATCTACCTGAGGCACTACAAACCTTGAAATACCTATATATATTTTACTAGCAGTGTTAAATGAAAACTGACCTGTGAAATAAAGATCAATATGCTGTGACATAGTATTTTCATAATCACAAGGATGAATATATCATTTGCTTCAGCTAGATGAAAACGAAAATTTAGCACTCCAAGGCCGTTCCTGCTTTCAGATTACTTTTGGCAAGGTTCCAAAAATCTATAGCATTTAAATAAATGTAGTATTTCTTCAGATTATAGCAGCTAACTACTTACCAGTTTATTTGTCATTTATTTATCCCCCAATGTATCTTCCTAATCTCTGCCAAAAGGTTGTTCAGAGTGATTCTTAATTCAAAGAGTCATTTAGAGGCTTTCAAGGTGTTGAACAAACACCACATAAAGTTGAGGGCCATTTTTCAACAGCAGCTTCCAAACAGGCACACGTAGTGAATATAAAGGTCTGATTTATGCCCGTAACTCAGATACTTTGGGTGAAATCCTTGCCTCCTGAAAATTAATGACAAAACTTCCATTAACTTCAGTTTAGCCAGATTGTCAGCACTAACTTCTAAAACACTCATGAAGTGATCTTCCAGAATTAACTTCTGAGAATATATCAGAATATTAAAAAAATAGATTTTGCTATTTGATTTTTATGCATTCTCTCAGGTATTTAAATCTGTACATTTACTTTGAACGAATTAATTTACTTGCAAATAGCACAGGTTATAATAATAATTACTGTCATTAAAATAAGCTTTTTGTTAGAAAATGCTTCAATGGTTGATCTTTAAAAAAAAGATCTCTTTTATGCACCCTTTGATACACACAGTAACTGAGAAAGGTTCTTACATTATAGGGAGTACCAAATGACTTGCAGTTTCAAAACCAGCAAGAGGTGGTACTTAATCATAGAGCAGGTGTTCAAGCCACGGGCTTCACATCGGTTCAAAAAGCTGTTTGACAAATCCATGCAATAAATATACATGACGAATAATTACATGCAGACATACATGTGCGGTTTAGGAAACTCCTGAACATACAGAGAATACACCAAAGGAGGGTAAACCAAGGAAGTATCACTTCCCTGATCCCTGGGTAAGTTACCTCAATAGCTCATCAACCTCATTTAAAAAAAACAAAACAACCAAAAAAACCCCTTAAAACCTTATTTAAGTTCTAAGTTTTACAGCTTTGGCTTCAACTTGTGCCTATCATCGTGTCTTTCCTTGTAAGCTTAAAGACATATTTACTATTCAAAATATTTTCTGTGGAGAGATACTTGTGGTCTTGATTTGATCGGATCAGTTCTCCAATCTTTTTTTAAACAGAGTAATGTCTAGTTACAAGGCGTGTTTTTCAACACTCTTATAATTCCTTATAATTAGTTATTTTCTCAATTCATTTAAGTTCCTCAGTATCGTTTTTGACATGTGGGCACCAGAAAGTAGACACACTATTTCTTTCATAATTTTCCTAACACTGTATTCTGAAATAAAATCAGTCTTGTATTTGTTTTAGATATTATCCTGCTTATACATTCAAGGATCATATTCACCCTCTTATGTAAAGCATCGCAGCAGGAGATAATCTTCATTTGATTACTTTCTATGACTCCTCAGTCCTTTTCTGTCACTGCTTTCCAGGACAGCATCTCCATTTCGTAATTATGACCTGTATTCATCCTGCACTGGGGAATAAGTTTGTATCTCTTTGTATTATAACATGCGCTGTTTGAGAGGACCCCTTTCTCCAAGAAACTGAATCCAGCTATCGTGTTGTCCCTAAAGACTTGATTAAGGGTCATCATCCTCTCAAACTTGTCCTTATCTGAGAAGCAATAGAATATCCTCATGTTTTATTCTTAATCTAGAGACAACAATGACCTGAAGGAATTAATTTCATTTAAATATATCCGTAATGGCAGGGTGTCGTTTCATATGTTTATGGCCATGGAAGGTTCATCGTTGCGGGACAAGGCTTGAACTTTGTCTGACCAAGTCTACTTTGTGAGAGGTTAGTAGTTCGTTTCTAGCACAGTTAAGCACTGGTACAGATTGTTTATTGCCAAGAGATAAGAGGAATCTTACCAAATGATGTTAAAAGTTCCAAAGAGGTGGGAAGTTGGTAGTCTGAGGGATTCTAGAAAAAGATTAATATTAATATTTTTTTATTGAAGGAGAGAATAATCACATTTTAATCTAAATAGTACTTCTTCAGGGAAAGGGGAAGCACATATTCCAGATCTGTGAAGACCAATTTAAAGATGTAGTATTTATTCAGAAGAAATCATTGATGTCTTGAAGGCTGGAAAAACTAGAGAAGCTGCTTGTAACCAAGGTAAGGATAGGCAGATGTAAGGAGTTTTCTGTTTTCTTTTATCAGTCTTTGTAACCTTCGTAACTGTGTTTCTGTATTTGAAGCTGTTGTAAATAAATCATTTGCTTTTACCTTTACTAGGCTTTTCTGAAGGGTGTGTTTAGAATAAATGTCAAGCAGGACGTCCTATCCCGTTGTGTAAGGCTTCCTTTAAAACTGAATTACTTTACTACTTCTTCAGGGTATAGAATGTCTTTGAAATTTCCAGGGCATTCAAAGGATAATAAAATGTGCCTCTGCCAAGCAGCATGGATTATTTTAAAATTTTCAATTTCATCCATGTAGGAGATATACATCCAATTTTGCATGCTGCAGGATGGTAGGAATACTACCCTTGAACACTGATGGTGATGGCAAAGTTTGCAGCACCACAATCCTACCAATCTTTGTGTCATCTGTAAATTTTATCAGTAATAATCATAATTTTTATTCCAGAGTATTAATAAAATAATGGACCAGTCAGATATTTTCCTAAATGATGAGTGAATGTTGAGATCCAACAATCAATCAGTTTTTGAATTATTTAATTTTAGCTTTTGTGAGTGTTGTATTTCTAGTAAGAAAGCTAGGCAGAACTAAGACAAATACTTCACAGAATACTATTTTATCAGCCTAATTTATAACTGCATCAAATAATTTTGCAAAGTTTAATAAGATCTAGCTCTGTATGTTAATGACATTAATCGAATTGCCATCCTCATCAGCTTATATGGTGGAAACAATTATTAACAGCTTTTACTTTTCAGAGACTTTTTTTGAGTATTGGAATATCCACTTTAGCATATACATTTTTTTCTTACAACCGCAAGGAGTAGGTCTTCTGTAAACACAGTTTTTGTTTCAAAAGAGTCTACTTGCAGCATGTTTAAGGTTGTGGGGCAATTCAGGAAATTTTAAATATAAGTTAGCGGTGCATTGGGTTTCTGTTGTTTTATGGAACTTTGAGGATCTCTGTCACAGGTGAATGAATTTTGAGAATTAGGGATGAGGTGTACGAACTAAATTTGTGCTTAAAGTGCTGAATTTGCACAAGTCATATTGTAATTAACTTCTACCTCCTGTCTAATACACATATTGATACTTGCTCTTCTTTTTAAAGAGCTTTGAGATCCTCACATGAGATGAACTACACAAAAAGCATTTTTTAGTTCACTCATTCTTTGTATAGAATTCAAATGGTAGGACTGGAGCTCTTCCAAAACAATATTGGTGTTGGATGTCTACAACTAAGTATAATGTCTGTTTTACATAATGTCTTTGGGGTTTTAAATACCAAATCTCTTTTCTTTTACAGAGAAGTCGATCAGGATTCTGATGGCCACATCAGCTTCAAAGAGTTTGAATCTGCAATCAAGTATGGACAAGATGAAGTATCACCAGTGTACTTTGCCTGAAGAATATTCTCTGGTGAAAAGACGAAGTGAAAACTTCAGATCTCAAGATATTTAAAAATCAATGAAACTTCATTTGTTTCAGCCGGCATTTTAAGAACTTTGACTGTAAGTGTAGCTCTGAAGAACAGCCTTTGAAGCTTTACTGTTGACAAGTTGGGTGTATTAATTTACATGTGTATGTGTGTGCAGAATACTTAAACTATTTGAAATCTCAATTGATTCCCAATCACCACAGTAAGGAACTGCAATTGTGTACTTCTTGTTTTTGACAATATGTGAAAAAGAAGCAACTCTTATTTCCAGTTACTGTGAAATTTATTTGTTCACTTTTTCAACAGCCCTTTGTTGACAGACCAAAATATCTCACACGTATAGAAAGTGATTAAATTTATTGCAGATAATGCCTGTTTTTTTAAAAATCGGTAGTATATTTGAAACATTAATTTTCCTTTATTGTTTCACTTTCATATATTGTTCTTTTTTATATATTACACATTATTTTTAATTATCTACATAATTTAATTCTGAACAATTATCAAGAACAGTGTATGTCAGGAAGTGAAGTAAGCATAATACTTAGCTTTTTTTTTTTGAAAAAATTTTTTAAATGGAGGTAAGGATAAAGCTTTAAAGTGTACATCATGGACCTTAGTGTGGCAGGCTGAAAATAGTGTGTATTCAAACCATCAGCTGACATTTAGGAAGAATTTGGATATATGTATGTCTTGGTTTGAGGCAGAACTGAACCAACTTTCTGTTCAGTAATTTTACTTCTTAGCTAAGCCTTTTCTAATTCTCTGAAATGAACAGCGTATTGTGCAGAAAACTGTTCCTTCTCAGAGTGATAAGACCTACCTTTATAGTTAATGCCAAGGAATGCTAATGCAGAGAGGCTCTTGCTTATATCTATTGCTATTAAAACCAAGGTCAGCTAATTTCGCTATTTGCCCTGTTGAAGGATAGGAAACAGAAAAGTGTAGAGGAGTCCCACCTGTGGGGAGGAGCAGACAGGACACGTGCCCCAAAACTGACCAACAGGGGTATTCCATCCCATCTGCATCACACTCAGGATAAAAGCTGAGGGATCAAAGGGTCAGCTCTCTTTTCTTCAATGGCCGACATCCGAGGAGGACCCTGTCTGTTCATCTGCCTTTGATCCGTGTGTTCCTGAATCCAGTTCTAGAATCCAGTTCCCATCTGTCGCTGAGTCCGGTCTGGGACTTCTTCAGTGCCTGCTGATGAAGTCATCCTGGGAGCTTGATACGGTTTTGTATATATTGTATCTATTTCATTATTTTATTTTTATTTTATTATTAATATTTCATTGAAGTAGTTTAGTTCCTTCTAAACTCCTAAATCTCTTTATGTCTCTTACTCCTCTCCTTGGAGCAAGAGGTGAGGAAGAGCATCTGTTGTCCGTCATTGGCCAATCTAGCCTAAACCACGACAATATACCTTAGCAAGATCAGAGAATTTTCCAAGAGTGGAAGGGAAGTATAAGGTAGAATCTGTCATTGTCTACAAAGCTATCTTCCCTTCTCTCTCTCTCTCTTTCTCTCTTATCCAGTAACTGGGAGATGCTCTTGCCTGCTGTAATTTTATATACATCCATCCAAGCTGTGCTATCGTGAGATAAACCTTTCTTATTCAATTTATTTTTTTTGTTATCACTTCCTTCCTACTGCCTTTGTGTGTTCATATTAATAGTAATAGATAACAGAGATTTTATTATGGGCACTGTCTCTGATCATATGATCATATTGCTTCATTTCTGTTTACCTGCCAGTTGTTACGTTGCTTGGATTAGAGATTTCTTTTGAAACTGTCCAGAAGCAATCTCCTCCTCAAGTGAGCTTACAGACAGCTTACTGCTGTAAATAAATAACAAATAATAATGATCAGTAAGTGGAAGAGATTATCAGTTCTACTCTTAAGTCAAGAGAGTCTCCAATTTCTTTTAAATTTTAGTGAGGCATTCCAGAGTACAATTTACTGATGAAGTATTTATAAAATAATATTTATAAATATTAGTAATATTTATTTTTAATTATATAAACTTTAGTATAATAAAAGTATTTATAAAATAATGTTCCTATTACATGTGTGTATCTCACTAGGTACATGTAAAGTGGAATCTTTCTTTTCTTTAATTCCAAGGCAGATAGTATATAAATAACGGGAGGAAGTTTGAGACACTGAACTTACCAGCAGATATATCTGATTCTATATATAAGAACTTATATATATAAGATACCCAGTAGGTGAAATAAGCTGTAACTGAAATAACATGCTTTATGTGCTAACCAGTGGGAGCGAACTGGTGTTACCTTTGAAAGGTAGTGGCAAAACATGCTAATAGATTGGAAGTTTTGTCTTAGAAATGCCATTTCCCAAGAGATGAATGTTTTCATAAAAGAATCATCACCATGGATGTTAATTAGCAATATCATCACAGCCTCTTCTGAGATGCAGGAGATTGAATTGTTATCCCACAGGGATAGTCGCTACAGGTCTAGACACGTTCATGAAAAAATGTGTGATGATTTGCTGTGATATTACTCACACTGTATTTTTTTTGGTCAGTAGACTTCATTTTTTATGTTGTCCAGACCCTGTACCCTTCCTAAACACTGAATCCATGCAGTGTTATTTTATTATGATATATTATTTTATTATTATTTACTATTTTAATTATTTTTAAAAATAACTATTTAGGTCATAAGGAGCAGCTGATCTTAGAAGTTTCCAACTGATGGAATTCTTATTTGTAGTACTAGCTTTCATTTAGCAGTTAAAAAGTCTGTGGCTTCATGTTTATATTTCTAGCCCAGCTGTGGTTTGTCGTCTAAATATATAAGGATGTATCTGCTATGTTGTACAAGTGTAGTCTTCTGTTAAATATTATAACAGACAGAAAGGTCTTTGTGTGCTTTTCATTTTAAGAAATATGCATGTCTTGTAGATGGCGAGGAACTCTAGGGAGGAAGGTACTCTGTATCTCCTTTATTTCCATATGCTCTCAATCCTCATTTTCTCAAGGACTTGAGAATTCCTATGAACTTGAATTACTGAGAACATAAATTGCAGGAGAGGCCAATGAAATTGTTTTACCATGTTGGAATTTTTTTTTAGAATAGACCAGAACTGTATTAAAGGATCATAAGCATTCTCGTTTCTCCTCCTGTGGGGACTGACAGAAGGAAACTGCAGATGACCACAGCTGAGTGGAACTGAGTAGAACCTGGTGACACTCTTCCCACTGAGTAGTTGAATAAAAATTAATTACTAGCTAGTGCTTATCTGGGTTTGGCTAGCAAACTGCAGAAGTGCTTCAGCTATCACTACAAATTGATAAAATAGGAATGACATTTATTAGGTGGGTTAGGTGGTGGCCTATTCTCAGTAATGGTTTGGGAATCAATAAAAGCAGTAGCTACCCGGCTATTGGATGAAAGAGTCCACGCGCTCCTCATTTTTGTATGTTTTCTGTTGCTGGTGTACCAGCTCAACATGAAAGGTCAGCCTGAAAGGACTGGCAGAGCTAAGAGCTATGATCAACTCCAGCTTACAAGCTGCCACTCTGACAACTTATGTCAACCCTAGAGTGACATAAAACGGGACTATGCACTCATTAGCAGGTTACATTCTTATCTGAAACATTTCCAAGCGTGTACGGACATCAATGATAGAAGCCCAGATAAGTTTTCTTTTGTTTGATAGCTACCATCTTTGGCAGAACCCTGGTAAAGGAATTGTGGCTGAACCTCAGCACTGAAAAAATGAGTTGCAGTAGCTAAAGAGCCATAGCTCTTTAGCAAATAATTATTCGTGAACCCTATGGAACAGCACAGAGGTGGATCTTCAGTATTTACTTACCAGAATGTTATAATATCTTTTCTAAGTTTATGAGCACATTTGCTTTCTTGTGATGTAGACTTTTTGTTTTCTGACACCTCGACTACTTAACAAGCAGGATTTTCTTGTTAAAAATATCCATAAAGATTATATTTACTTTTCTCAAGTTTTCAAGTGAGGAATCATCTCTTTAAATTATTTGCAAATGGATATTGTTTGGAGATATATTTGTTGGATATGTATTTGTTTTATTCCCCTGGGGCTTCTGTAGTTGAGTAGAGCTGTTGAACTCTAGTAATCTGTAATTTGCTTTTAAACAATTTAGATGATTTAGACTTTTTGCCAAGGTCTATAATGACAGGACAAGGTGAACAGTTTTAAAGTGAAAAAGGGTAGATTTAGATTGGACAAGTTGCTCAAGTTCATTGGAAGTGTTCAAGGTCAGGTTGGACTGTGCTTTGAAAAACCTAGTGAAAGATGTCCCTGCCCATGGCAGGAGGGTTGGATAAGATGACCTTTAAAGGTCCCTTCCAGCCCAAATCATTCTATGATTCTATTATTTTATCGATTGAATGAGCCTTTTTTAAACTATGGTCTTTGGGCAACATGACATTCCTGGTGGCCTGCACAGCGTATTATACTGAAATCTGGGAGAGCTTTGACTGAAAAAGAATTCAGACAATTAAGCCCAATACCAAGATTGTACTAATTGAAATATTTTGCTTACTTTTTTCCTCCTGGTGTATCAAATAATGAGTATTTCCTCCATTTATTCAGTAATCAGAAGAATTCAAAAAGAAATAAGTGCAGTACATCATAGAATATGTAATATGTCCCTATAAGGTTCCCAAAAATATAACTTGGTGTAAAGATAGTACGTGAGGTTTGTGGCAGTGTTACCGTGTCTTCTATCTTTAATCAGCTGGGTGGGTGGTGGCTGACAAGTCGAACCCAGTAACTAGCTGACACACAAAATGTCACAGTTCAAAGAAAAGCTTTGGCATGACTCTCATTTACTATAACATACCGGCTTTACACTTCTCTGGCAATGAAATGCAGTCTTAAAATTAGTAGGAATTACAGCTGCATCCCTGCTTTGATTCCTTAACGCTCTTCTTTGGGAAGGCTGCCCAAATGTAAAAAAGAGTCAGACCTGTTTGTATAACTTTTTCTGTAGAGATTGCCAATAATGATTTGGGGAAATACACTGCAACATTGTCCATAAGAAAAAGGAATAACAAGTGGGGTTTTTAATCATAGTTCTTTAAAGATCCATATCTGAGACTTTTATTTGCAATAAATAAAAAATTAGTGATGAATTTTGAAAGAGCCCAGAGGTTGCACATGCATTAACATTTTGGCTCAAAACATAGTGTGGTGCTGAAGTGAATCTGGTGATCTTCCCTACCTGCTGTGTATTGGTTCGGTTTGCAGAGTCATTATGGTTCATCAAGATTCATTTCGGAGGAAAGTAAACAAGAAGACCCCTCTGGGCACACATAAAACGTGCTTCAATACCTAATGGAGCCATGAATCTGAGTGACAAAAGGATGGCACAGAGTTTCCTAAGGTGGAGGATCTTGTGGACAAGACAGTTGTCCACAAGACAGAACAATAGTTCTGTGGCATAGCTTCTATTCAGACAACTTTGAACAAAATGTGTGGTGAGAATGTTTCATGTAGTGAATCGGCACCAGTGGCAACGTAATACTAACCTACTGCTTTTGCACTGAAATATTTGCTAAGGTAGACTTAGCCAGGAAGTCTGGTGTTTAACATTGCTTTGATACCTGTGCTATGGGGAAAATCTCAGCCTTAGTCAGACGAAATCTCTCACTGACACCAAGGAGAAGTACTTCTACGTGCACTCCAGTCAAGTTCGCATTTAGATTTGTAATTCTGTTAGATTCATTCTAATTTAAATAAATTTAACATATAAGGTGAAAGTTTTGGGGTTTTTACCACTGACTTTACTAAATACAAGAAAATGTTGAAGAATGTAGATAAAGATGGCATACAACCAGCTATGAAAAATGAGACACCTACAATAGCACATCCTCGGATGAGTTGTTGCGTTACGAGACCTGAGATAGGTCTCCTGAGAAAATCCTAGTAGCTGCAGAACATTTATGCCAGAAAGGAAAGAACTTTGAAATACTTAATCTTTCTTGGAGAAGAAAGCTGTGATAGATGTTAAATAATTGTGAAATATTCAGTGACATATTGAGATGTAACAGATGCTATGGAATCATGTCATAGTCAAACATTGTACTAATTTTGTAAGTGTCATACATTTGTTAGCATTCCTATTCCTGGCTAAGGGCAATCTTGAGAGTTCGTAATATGAAAATCTAGTGATAAAAGAATACAAATAACAACTTATTTGAAGTTCTACTTACCTGTTCTGTTGGCGAAGCAGCACAGAGACACATTTAACTGTCTCAAAAGGCCTCAAAAGATGAACATGAAATCCTGACTTTTGAGAGCCTTGTTTTGGAAGAGGGAAGCCCTGTTCCAGGGCTGTGCCCAAAGCGAATATCCCTGAAGAAGGACCCCAACTATCCTGGATTTTCCAAGTCCCTGTTTGGAAGAAAGGTCGCTGCCTGAGAAGCTAGCAAATACATTAGCAACATGTTTTAAGCTTTCTTTTTTCTTATACGCTCTGGATCTGAAATAATACGTTTAATTAAAGGGAGAGGGGTTGTTTGGTGTTTTTTTTTTCAGTTAGCTTTGTGAAATGAACAGATTTTACTGGAAATTTTAATACTTTCCTGTAGTCAGACCTATAGGGACAACTGCAGAATAGCGCAGATGATGGAGCCCAAAAGCCCTGTCCGGACAGAGACAGAATTTCACCACATAGAAGATGGAAAGCAGAGTACTGAAACGTAAGATAAATGCTAAAAAATTGTAACTGTTGTACAGGGCGGACCTAAGATCCACGTCTTCCAATGTCCATTCTGACAGTCGGCAGCAGTGATGACTAGCCACACAGCAGCAGGGGTGTAGAAGGGAGATGCTTCCCCAGCACACTCCCTGTGTCCAGCAGCCAGAGGTTTACAGCTCCCTTCTATTACGTCCTGTACTGGAGAAATGATTCTCTCTTAAACCACTCTTGCTCCTTTCTCTGTGGGGTTTTTTTTTCAGTCCTACTACAGTCTTTTTGAGGTGATCAGAACTGTACCCACTCCTGAAGTTGTGGAAATAACTGTGGCTTTATACAGCAGCATAATAATATTTCCCATTTTACGTTCTATAGCTTTCATAATAATAATAATAATAATGATAATTTGAAGATTCAGTAGTGAGATGGAAGCACAGTTCAGAAATAATGTTGGGAAGCAGTTAGATTTCTCTTTATTTTTGCCATGATCGTCTTTCATACATTATATAACTTTATTATCATAATAAAAATGCATATATATAATAAATAAGAAATAAAAATTAAACATCAGATTATTTGTAATATTTAAGCACCTAAATAAATAGGAAGATGGCTCTTGTAATCTGCAAAGCAACTGAGGCAGCTATGTACTAGCTTCTACTGGAATCTGATAGTTAATAGACAAACTAAATACATAGCTTTGAAAATCCTGCAGGAACCAGCCTGCATTTTCAGGTTTTTTAAATTAGACACTTCATATGAAAAAATAGGAAAAAGAAGAATTTTCAAAATCAGAAACATATCATAGAGAGCGTCACTCCTACAGTTCACTGAGAACGCGAGGTAGATCCTCAGGCTGGTGCTTGACCGCTGGTGCGTTGATACCCTGCAGAGCAACATCACACACCGTGCTGCCGAGAAGCAAGGTTTGGGTCCTGCGCTCTGCTCCGCTGGCACAGCTGAGCTGCTCCGAGCGGTGGAGCATCCTCAGCATCTCCTGAGAACCCCCTGCAATGCCCCCCTGGTCTGCCCTGCTAGGCAAGTAGCATTCCGATCCTTATGCAGTGCCACAACCTGAGTGTCTTATGATCAGAGACCACTTCTTAGAGAGATTTTCTCTGTTCACAGCAATCCATGAGAACAGCTGAGGATTTCTAAACTTAGCAAATCACCTACATTTACCGGAGCTTAGGAGAAGTGAGTCATCCAGATTTATTAAAAGATCGTTTAATACTTAAACTTATCAGGTACTTTTGTCAAAGACTGGTCAGAAACTACAGTTACATTGTTACAATGTTTATAATATTTTGCTCCTGATTGTGAAAACCGTCACAATCTACAAGTTGGTACGATGTATTAAAATTTAAATAAGGAAAAGATCCATTCTTAGACATATAGAACTGAAGACTGTAAGTCAAGGGTGAGAAATCATGTAGGATCTATAGTTGAGAGCCAGTCATGGCAAAAAGAACAGTAGGGTCATAAAGAAAATATTTGTAGCTCTCTGATGTGTACCAGTTTTCCATTGCAGTGATTCATCATTGCAGTTCTCTGTTCTCTAACTATAGTATGGAACGAAAAAATTTAAAAGTGGTGTACATAGTCCAAGGGACGTAAAGAAGGTCAAGCACCTTTGTCCTACTGAAATCATAAGAACTTAAGAAACTGCTATGGGGTCAGGTCTATGGTCCATCCGGTTCAATAGCCAGGCTCCAACTGTGCCCATGGGAAAAGCAATTTCGAAAGAGCACACAAGCCTGGATGCTGCCTGCAATTCACTCCCCTCGTACTGCCCCAGCGTCTGCAGTCACCAGACAAAGGACGTTTTGGGGGCACACCGCTAGTCTTAAAGACTTATGAGGGGCAGAAAAACATTTACTTTTACAGGAACTGCCAAGCACAGGCGAAGCTAAATTTGAAATTGCTTGGACCCTTCCAATCATCATCGAAAAAACAAAACCTAGACTCTGTCACAAGAAAATGTAAACAGTCACAGGCTTTCAAAGTATATTTATGATCTTTTATATAGATATGTCATTCACTGTTCTTGTACAGCGTGCTCCTTTTTCTCTAGGAAGCATACAAATGAGATAAGATTTTAACTGCTAATTAACAGTGCTCCACAGCCTTCTGACAACAGAGGAAATTCTTCGGTGGCAGCTTTACTCTCCCTTACAACTACTTTCTTTTAAATGACTTTTATAGTGCCTTCAGTTAAGCTATAGCTCTTAACAGGGACCTTGGTATCAAAGATGGAAAGATCCAAGAATGGACTTGCACACAGAAGAGGCAGAAAAATCTTTCAGTTATATCTTACTTCAAAACTTTTATCTAGTTGGGCTGAATAGAAGAAAATTACTTTTTCTTGATGACATATCCCTGTACTTCACAAAGATGTGCCCGATGTGGTTTGTGTATTGTATCAAGTGTTTAAATGTGGCAAAAAATGACCTCTCCACTTCATTATTTACAAGTCCTCATTAATCTACAAACTAATACAACACATTAATAAAGAAAGATCATAAAACGAGCCCTCTGGAAAATAATTCAGAAAACATTCCTCATAAACTCATAAGTGTGTGTGCGTGCGTGTGTGACACTTGAATCCCTTTAGTGTATGCTGCATTGCTTTTCTACAGTAGTTTCAAAATCCAAATGTTGTTTAGCACTGAGTCAAATGCTTCACAGAGGCCACCATATCAGAACATTAACATGCCAGACTTGTAATTTCATAGGAGAATCATATCAACTTTATTTAACTGATCTTTATTTAACAAGATCTGATTTTTAAGCATGTGTTGATTGACATAAGTATAGTACCACCCTCTGATTTCTTCTTGACTGGGTATTGCATTATCTCATACACTATCTGCAATTCTTATTTATATTTAGGTCTTTTTATGTCATTCTCACACTGCGAAGGGATGTTAGAATTAGTAGTTTATACATCCCTTTATAATCCTAAATTTGTATAAAAGGAACAAATGAAGATCATAGGTGTGGATATTTTTATGTACCTTTACATGTGTTTAAAGTTGTGGGCTTCTCTGAGAGCTTGTACAGAGTATCTCAGATTCCAGGAAATATTACATCTTTCCAAGTCGATGGCAATAATTGAAGTACCTATCTTCCATCTCTCACTTCAGAGGTTTTCTTCACTATTTCTGTTACACAATGGTTATGGACGTGACATCTTGTTATTACAAGAAAAAGTGGAGATTTCCAGGAGATAAAATTTCAATTAATACAAGGAGCCTTTGAGCGTATATCCCTCAGAATTCTATCCAAAAATTCTTCTGGGGGAGAATCTGAAGCCAAGACAAATGTTAAACAGATTGTATTTCGGTGTTTTCCAGAGGTAGTCTGAATCTTCACACTCTAACATGAATTACTTCAAATTCCTTTCTACTTTCTTTTCTATTTACTTTTCAACAGCATGAATTTAGCTTACACCAGTTTAAACAAAATTTAGACTTGTGTTGATAAAGTTGTTATAGACAAAGAGTCCGTTTAAATATGTTGCTGTCTTTAAACAGTCCTGCTGATTGTGTAGCAGAAATGCTGATAGAGAGTTCCTAAGGACACTCTTTTCAAGAATAGAATTGAAAAGGCTCCAGAAAAAAACTAGACGAAGCCTGTCAGTGTCACATCAGGCTGACCGGAGCATCTCAGGAGAACTGAGAAAACCTTGGAAAATGACACTAGAAATGCACTTGAAGTACTGAGGGAGATAGAAAAACAAATTAAAGTGAAATGGAAGTGCAGTTTTCATACAAAAGCAGTTATATTAACTTAAAACTTTTTTTGTTTGGTATATTTTTATTCCATAGGCAGGGCTGTAATAGCAATATTCACTCTATCTGCTGATTTGTAATCCATTTCACTGGATGCAAGTCCAGCACTGGCAGGACTACAGTGAAGCGGGATCAGTGGCACCAGTCAAGGTAAAAATGAGATTTTCGACTGTGTCTATGAAAATTAGTGGCGTGCCTCACTGATGTTACATACAACATCTTGCTGAATACCTTGGGGCTTGACACAGGACATAAAGATAAGCACGAGCTAATTAATGTCAGTGAAAAGTAGCTGATACTAGGATGCATTCAATATCTGAGCCAGTTCATCTATTGCTAACAGCAGATGTCTCTGTTTTGTGCACCACAGCAGAGAAATACCCTTGGACGTTTTTCAACATCCTATTCATAGTCAGTGGAATCAGAGGTGCCAGTGAAGATTTTGCACAATCTTGAATTCTGATGATACTGCATGGAAACAGTAATTTAGGTACATGTCAGTTCTGTTGGAAGACACAAAGCATCTTCTTACTTACAACTTATATTTGACTCAATAATTATTGGTGCCCAATAAACAAGAAAAAATAATTATAGTTAAGACCATAGCAGTTAATCTAACTCTGCAGTTACATTGTTACTGTATATTATAAAATATCTGTTATGTTCACTCTATCTGCACTATAGGGCTAGGGTTTTCTTAAACTTTGTATTTTTATGACCTTTAAATCCTCCATGTTGGAACCGCATGTAATCCAGTATAAAATCTTTTCTTTCCTTTAAATACTCTTGATCACTATTTCAGGAATATTCACTGCAGCAGCATCTGTCCTTGCACAGGATCCCAGTAGATGAAGTACTCCACAAACACGTCTAGAAGGGTCTCTGCCTCTAAGAACAAGGTACTTACTCAGTTCACCTTGCTTCCTGTAATGTCCTTATTCCACTGTTTTCTGACCAATTTTACTTATCTCCAGCTATGTGAATATTGTATTTTTTGCCTGTTTTGCAAAACCCGTTAATGCCCCTTCCTGAATCAATCAACAGAAAACCTAAATATTTTGCCTCTGGTATTATCATAAAAATCACATGGGCAACAGTAGTTTGGCAAGCTACGTTTGATGTTTCTCCTCCCTGTGCCAGATAATATATGTGCATAATTGCTCAAGTGCCGTCTGGTTGCAACTTAAGTATGTGTTGCTCATTGATAATGAAAGCGCTGATTTGGTCCCACACAGGAAACAGAAGTGTGTTTAATCTGAGCCTGCACGATTTTGTAGGACCCTGATATAAAAAAAGAGCAATGCCTTGTCAAAACATTTTAAGAAATGTGCATTTAATAATAATTTTTCTAAACGGAATGAAAATGTGTCCGAGAGATATCTGATTGTTTTGGGCTTGAAAAATTTCATTTTTTCTGTGAGTGTGGAGTGGCAGTGTGAAGCCTTCAGCCCATCTTATCGCACACTGCTAGGGCTTCCCTGGCCCAGGGGAAATGGTGGGCAAGAGCAGGGTTCAAAGGTGGCTGGGGTTCAGGCCAGCTTCTGCTGCAGTAAATGGAAAAAATCCCCTTGACACAAGTGTGTATGGCATCACCCTTGTCCTCCCCAGAACAGGAGGCGGTGTCACAGCAATTGGGAAAAATCCCAGGAAGAAGTAAAAACTGAGCAAGGTAACATTATTCAAATGCACAAAAGACTTGCAGATATGGGAAAAAAAAAAAAGAATCCTTTTTTTTCATGTCCATTGATAGTACAAAAAGTAATGTGATTAAACTGTAGCAAGTGAGATTTACTTTAAAGCAAGAAAAACTCTTTAATGATCAGGGAGTGACTGGCAGGGATCTTTTGCCTGGAGCTGTTGTCAAATGCCCATTAACAGGGAGGCTGTAAGATCAGGCTGAACATATACCTGCCAAGAAAAGCTTAGGTATAGTCCATTCTGCCATGGGGCAGGAAGATGAAAGAACAATCTCTGAGATCCTTCCAGCCCCTGCTGTGGTCCTCTATATTCTGCGTGAAGACTTCCCATCTTCCATGCCTCTATACCAACAATTTGTGCAATTCTTCCCTATGACCTGTATTTAAGATGAGAAAACAGTAATGCATTATATATTTGGTTTTTAAAATCACTTTTAAAATTTGCTTGTCTACCTGGTAATCTCCATTTTAAACACAGATTATTGTTGTTTCAAATGTGACCAAAAGCAGTAAGGGAGGTGACTAGAAGCTTATTATTAATTTGCTGCTTTTATCTTCGGGAAATTAACATTCTGGCAATGAATTTAATTGGGCTTTTTTGTTAATTCTCACAGTGATGCTTTGGTTTTTCGTTTTGGGACTGGAGAGAAAAACCAGCATCTGGTGTTTGAGGATGCTAGGGATTTACACCATATTATGTGTAATATCTCTACTGTAAATAAACAAAATGAATAATTAAGTGAATAATGAGGTGTCCTGAATGAAGACTTCTCTGACTGTATCTATGGAGTGCTTGTACTGCCGTCGTTTGTTCTCTGGTGGGCGTCTTGGGCATCTCATTGCCCATATGGATATTAGCAATATATTTTTCCAATAGAAGCCAGAAAGGATATTAATGAAAGTTGTCAGATATGGCAGAGGGGCTTTTGCTCTTCAGTACTCTATCTGTTTGGGTATATAGAGGGTAAAACATAAGAATTTGTAGAATTTGTGCCAGGGCCCTGAGGACACTGAGAGGCCTGACTGCCCTTGCCAGCCTCCCCGGGGCCTCACTCACCCTGCCCGTGGCCCAGGACCCCATGTCAGCCTCCCCAGGGCCTCCCTCACCCTGCCTGCGGCCCAGGACCCCATGTCAGCCTCCCCAGGGCCTCCCTCACCCTGCCTGTGGCCCAGGACCCCATGTCAGCCTCCCCGGGGCCTCCCTCACCCTGCCCGTGGCCCAGGACCCCATGTCAGCCCCCCAGGGCCTCAACAACCCCACAGCAGGGCCGGTCTCCAGCCCCCCAACAGCCCTGCCCGGCCGTGGGCCCCACCAAGTTGGGCTCACCTGCAGGCCCACGTCCTGGCCCGGCCTGTCCTTGTCCTCAGGGAAATGCCCGATGCCTGGGGCTGGGGCTGCCCCCGGTGCCCCCCAGCCTGCCCTGCCACCCTGCGATGGGCCCGGGCTGCCAAGCCCTGCCCTGCCACCCCAGGGAGCCCCCGTGGCCCACAGGGAGCCACCAGCCCATGCTGCCTCAACACTTTGTGAGACGGTTCCTTTTAAGTTCGGAAGAAACGTAGGAGAGCTACATTGGAGGTATCGTACGGTTTGTCCTGATACAAAGTACAGTCATGTAAATTCTTGGTGTATATTGTTTTCTTGCCATGGGGATAGCCCCAAGGGTCTGTTTACTGCCTGGATGCAGATGGTGTCCCACACCAGGTCACCACGTCCCACTGTGCCACCCAAAACAACGCCAGGCTCCTTTGGGGCAGAAAAATTCAAGTCCCCATCATCGTTTTTTTAGTACTCCTGAGGTAATGCTGCCATTCCCTCCTCCTAAAACACCAAGACTTGGCAGCATGTTGGATGTGGACGCTGTCTTCCAGATGTAACAAGTGGCCAGATTTTGCAATGGATAGTGGTAGGAAATGTTATGGAAAAAGGAAGGTGACAGTACAAGTGACTACTTGATACCTCTGTAAACATGTGGCATCGAAGTGAAGGCATGATGTTTTTCCTTTGAACATTTTATTAACATGCTTGTGATTAGAGCTGTGCAAGCTGAGGTTCAGGTTTGTGCCACCATGGTGAGGCAACAGGAGACACCTCCCTTGGCCAATTTCAAGTGAACTTTTTGAAGAGTACAACAGGGCAAGAGCCACAAGAGTCCACAGGAGAGCATCCCCGTCTCCTGACTGTCCTTCTTTAGGTGAATTACTGGGGACACCTGACACTGGGGCAGCTGGAAGCTGTGGCTGAAATTAATGTTATCTCAATTTCAGCTTCCCACCTTGACTGTAGCTGCATAGAAGTTGAATGCAAAGTGATTTTTATGTATATGTGATATGATAATTAAACTTAGCACTTTCTCAGCGTTTGCTGTTCAGAACTGTAAAGGAAACCTAAATGAATTGCCAAGGAGACATAGTGAAAATTAATGATGGGGATGGGACTCAGAAGGGCTGTTGACATCTTGGTTCAGTGCTCTGCTGAACACCCCGTCACTGGTTAAAATCTGTTAATATCACCTCAGGTGAGTGTTCTCGGCTTTTCCCTGACAACGCCACTGGCTGCTAGCTATGCTTTTGTGCCTTCATTTCCAGCCCGGTGCCAGACATGCTCTTGTCCTTCTCCTTCTCCTCAGGGATAAGGCTGAGTGGAACTGGCAGGTGACTGCTGCAACTGTCCTACCTCCTTGGTCTGTCCCTGGGAGCCCTGTGTCCACTGCCAGGGGTCAAGACAGCTGGTCACAGGTATGCAGTCCCCTGACTTCCTATTGGCTGCTTAGGGAGGATAAACTTTAATACCTGCTCTGGAAAATGTCCAAAGTTGTAACAATGCCACTGTCGGTGACAGAAAACTGAATAAATCTTACTCTGAAACACGACTGTACAAAAACAAGTCAAAAAGCACTGGTGCTCTGCCACAACATCATTAAGATTTGACGAAATGGTGGTTCTTGAGGGAAAAAAAAAAAAGGGTTCTTATGTCTGCCTTAAAACACAATCTTCTATAACAACTCCTATTCCCAATAACATGTCATGAAACTCTTAGACATCGCAACTACTCAAAGTATGGTTTGTCTGATGTTAAACTACCAGCAAGGACAAACTATTTTTAGAGCTGTCATATATTATTGCACCTGAGCTTTATTTGTCTTCTGATTAAAAGAGGTTTTCCTTCAGAGAAGTTCAGTTGAATTTTATACTCATTTACCGAGTCTTACGTTCCAATTCAATTTATTTTAAAGCAGATTCTTTGGGGAAAATTATAAAGCTAATTTGAATTGATTCTTTGGAGATTCAGGCTTAAATGAAGTGCCACAAAATTGGCAGTCAAAGTGAAAAAATAGAATTGAATTTTATACTTATATTACTCAATGGACACAGGCACCTTGCTCTTTGCTGCTGCTGAGGGTTTTGTCAGACAATTGAAACACACCTAAGCATTAAACTTCACTGAAGTTTTTGTTACTAAGGAACAGCAGAGCTTTTCTTATCCAAATATATTTTATCAGATTATAAATTTATGGCTGGCAGGTTCACAAAGTTAGTCTTTCTCTCCAGTTTTTCAAAACTAGTTCTATAAACTCTTAGTGGTATTAATTTTGGATAAGTAAAAACAAATCCTATATTTGTAGCACATTTGGAAGATGGTACTTTAGTGTCTGGTTGTGGACTTGTCAGAGTAATGCTCCTCACAGGGAACCTCCCCTTTCTCCATTTCCAAGTCCACCAGCTAACATTTGGGGAAAAATACAGAGCTGTTTTGGGGTCCAGCAGTTTGGACTCCCAATTTAAAACATTTTGTAAAAGGTCTGATGTTTGGCGTGGCAGATGTGTAGCTTTTTTCTGAAATCAATATGTTTTTTTTAGATTTTAGGATCCCATAATTTAGGCCACCATGGTAATGCATTATCAAATGAGTAAACATCTGGCCTTACATGTTTTCTCTCAACAGGTTAATTTTGAGGGTTTTTTTGCATAAAGCCTGTAGACAAACCTAGAAAAAGGAGACCTTTTGCTTAACAGAATTTATGTTTTTCTGTAACTGTTTGATGCATTTGCAGCTTGGGAAATTCACAGAAATAATGGCCGAAGAGCTGATTGTTCAATTTCCTGTCACATAAATTACTGGGTAGATGTTCATTACTCCATCCCAGCGCTGTGCTTCCAACCTAATCAGAAGCAGAAGTGAGGATATGAAAAGGTGTGCTGGAGAAAATTCCAGTCCACTCTATTATTTTCTCTGGACACATGGTCCTATATTAGAAATGACTGTTATTTTGTGTGAGTAAATACATTAAGAAATACTTAAATAAAAAGAAAAATATTGCTTTGTTCCGGTGATCTTTATGTGAAACCAATTTTACTGAAAGAAGCCTTCATTCCCAGGATTATTTTCTGATGTGCTCAGCTTTCCAGAAAGTATTAGTCAGGAGCAGACATGCTTATTTGCTTTGGCTCCTATTGAAAGTGTTGGACACCTGAAATTAGACACCAAAGTTGATATTTAAATGTGGAAATGAAAATCCCCCAATCTTTCGCACATGCTAAGTTGCTACAACCCTCAGCGATCTCAGTGGGAGCTGTGGCTGCTCAACGTTTTGAAAATTTTGCTGTTTAAAGTGAGGTGCTTAGTGAAGGAGGTAGATGTCTGACTGCCTTGATAGCGCTCGAATGCTCCCTGGAACCGGATGGAAGTGAGGGGGATGCGATGATGCTCTTGCTTGCTGTGCTGCTGAGCCGACGGAAACCCACGGACTGCTCTCCCTTGTGCCCCCGGCTTTCTGAAAGCAGAGCTTGGCACCTGCTATTCAGAAACTTTCTTCTACCCCCTTTCTGCTTAAGACATTAAGCAAAATTTGGCAAGATGCTGCCAGTTACAAGTGTATCTAGCTGTTGGGCTCTGGGAAATGGCACGTGGTGCGTTATCTCATTTGTAGGGCAGAATTTTGATAGACTGAGCTGATCTCTGGATCCCTGGAAATCCTTTACCATCTGTCATGATAAAAAAAGAATAATGCTTGCTCAAAGACATACACCTGTCCTTGGTTTATATCAATGGCTGAGAGTCTGAATTTTCCTCTGTTAAAAATGGAATTGTTTCTGAATGCTGCATGCATTAAGAATGTAACAACATGAAGGATAAAGAAAAAAATAAGAGAAGTGAATTTTACCTGGTTGTCGTTGCTTTGCATTTCTGTTCTTACTCCACCAGAAGCCTGAGTCTCTCCTCTCCATGCAGAGCAGCACTTTGGGAACTAACGTTTACCCGTGATGCGTTCCTGAGCCAGGCACATCCCCCACTTTCTTCTAAGTGAGCATGTGAAAGACACCAGCACTGTCCAGTCCTTGGAGTTTTGTCCTATTCATATGCTATAATATTAAACTAGACCAGGATAAGCTTTTCCAACAGATAAACTCAGCTTTCTGGCCCAAAACAGAGCACAAGCCTCCCTCCTGCCCCCATCTCCCTGCAGGGTACATCTCTGGCTTTCCCATTCCATGATTTTCAGTGGCTTTTTAGGCTGAGCAAGCCCATGAAGCTCTCTTGGTTTCTTGGGGAAACCTGCTGCTCCATGGGTCCCCACATCTCTGGGTCTGCTCCCTGCTGCCAGCCCCCCGATCTCCCCCAAGGCCCTCCCCGTGGCCCTGTCTGGTGTCCCCAGCCTCAGGAGGCTCCCCAGCAAACTTTTCTACCAACGTGTATAAAGATGTGCAATGATTTGTTAAGAATCCTTTTTTGCTCCTGCTGAATTCAGGGTAAATTACAAGATTCCTCTTTTTACCCATTGATCTCACTGATGAATCTTTTTTTCTTTCTTGGAGAAGGAAGATGGCTGGCAGTTTTGGTTTTTACTTGGTTGTCAATAGCAATGTAAACTGTTGTTTACATGATACTTACTTATGTGCTGAAGATTAATAAAAGCCTTTTAAGAATCCCAGTGAATTTGGGGGGATTATTAAGTCATATGGTAAAAGGATGGATCCATATCTGGCTCTAAGAGGCAAATTTATTCCAGTTAAGGTCTATAGAAAGCATACAAATAGAAGGAAAGACACTTCATATTTTTCAGAAATTAGCTGCATGAGAACAGAAACTTATTGCAAACAATTTAAATAATTTAAGCTTTTTTCTAATTAGACTTTTATAACTTCAGTGAATTGTCCCTTTTGCGTAACTATGTCTGAGTCTCCTTTCTGATCTGAGTGCTGTCCCTCAGACAGGGGGTCTTGTGTCTTACTTGTCTCACAATGAAAGCTCATAGTTTTCTCAGGTTTAGGTAAGAGTTTAGGTATAAGCGTGTCTGTCTTCTAATCATTGTTTTAAATAGACTCAATTGTATTTGGGTATTTATTTGATCTCGTCACCAGAAATAGTAACATAGTAAAACCAGGTCTGTTTATTAGCTGAGGGAGCTAAGCCTTAGACAACAGAAGCTCAAACAGCAAAAGAGCTCACATATCTGTTTACCCTCATTCAGTCCTATGCTTTGCTACAAATTAAAATAGATGTTTTCTCTGTGAGTTAAGCAACAGCAGATGGAATTCACATTCTTTTAGCCAGCACAACAATTTTTTTAGAAATCCTTTTGGAAATGTTCTTTTAAAAGGTTCTGATTTTTTTGTTCTCATCTCTTTTAAGGGCAATGTGAACGAAAGAAGGAAGGAAATTCAAGTGCAGAAGGAGAAAAAGGAAGAAGTTCAGGAGAAGCAGATTCATGGAAAAAAACTAACAAACCTTTTCATAGGAAGCTGAGTAAGTACACATTGTTTATTTCAAAACTAACTATAGAAATAGTAACATAAATGAAAATATTTGTCATCATTACAAGCTGCCTGTAGGCAGTCTTGCTGTTATTATTTCATACCGTGTATAATTCTAAGGTATCACATCATGGAGATAAGTGCTTTAGAGATGCCAATGGATAGATACTAAATCTGACTTTGATACTAAATCACACAGTATTCAAGGTGAAAAATAACACAATGGAAAGGGAATTGCCTTTATTTCAGAACAGGGAGCTGAGGGCAAAGCAGAGTGCAAGCTGACGGTGCTGTATGTCCTTGCATCCCACGCTGTCCACAAGCAAAGTGGAGAGCCTGAGCCAGACTGGGGTGCTGCTGGCACCCAGCGTGCTGCCCAGCACAAAGGCTGCCCCACGCCTTTGTGACTGTATCGACAGCTCATATTCTGTGCAGACAGTGCACTTTTGCTCCCTGATGCTTTCCAGGTATAATTACAATGGGACATCAATATCCAGTTCCAGCCACAGCTACCTTCGTTCTTTTTTAATTATCTGGTGACCTTGGTGACTCCATTTATTTTATTATTTTGTCTAGCTATCTATCAGAGAAGTAAAATCTGGAAAATGCATCTGAAGAACCAGAAAATGTAGAAAATAGACTTCTTTACAAAAGCCACATTTGTGAAATGACTACAGATAATTATCTAGCACAACATTTACAAAACGAGACTTAAAAGCAAGGAAATTAATACTTAAAGACTGTACAAGCTTCACAGTAAATCTTGTAGGTCAATATACAACATAAAAGTATTGTCATGTCAAGTAACAAATTCCCTTTTTCTCATCACATAGTAAGACCTCTGACTTGAGTTGCCCTCAAAATAGTCTGACTTGTTCTTCGCTTGTTGTCCACGTTAAATCCAGCACATCTTCCCCCTCCACATAATTTTGACTTTTAGAATTAGTTTGACATTTTATAGTTAATGATAGTAGGCAGAAAACATTATCAACAGACTTTAACTTAATAGTTACTTACATTGTCCTACCTGGCAATGAAGACATACATTTTAAAATACCTATGTAAAAGTGTATTCCAAAATGCAGCACATTTTTAGTTCCAGAAGACCGTTCCCTTTCTTAAGGCCAGTACAAGTAGCTGAATGAACTGATCTCCAGAGAAGCCTGAGTCACTTCAGTGGTTTTACAGCAAAGATAAGTTACAGCTTCTTCTAATCTGATACATCCTCTGAAAGGCTGAGGAGATGAAAGATGTGATTCACCAGACTAAGGTAAGTGCTCCAAGGAATGCGAAACTCAAAAAAATTATATGGTTCTGTGATGAAATGCTAAGTGTTTTGTATTTGCTTTATTAGCAATAATAGCATAATTATTAGATTGATTTTATTAGATATAACTATCAGATATAAAACTAGAACAATAAAGAAATACCAGCATGCTTAATATGCTTCATTCACAGAACAAAGCGTAAGCTGTGCTTAGGCATGTTTGAAAACTTGCCCTGCCTCCTGTAATTATAATATACAGAGGATCCAGGGTGCCATCACTAACATAGGTGCCATCCCTCTTAAATTGCTTGGTCACTGCACCATGTAATTGAGGGCAGAAATGGACCAAGATCTGTCTGCTCATATATGTCAGCAAGGAATTATCTATAATGATTCTCTGCCCATTTGTCTTCTGGTAGAAGGTTTTGCATTACTTTCTTTACCTCTCACGTGTGCCCACTCCACAGTCATGTTTGCACGGTGTTTCACTGGAACTTGTTGAAAACACACGCTGGAGACTTTCAAACGGGATGTTTTGCAGCTGTCATTTTGCAGGATTATCCCTCCTGTTCAGGCTAATTATGTCTGCTGTCACCAGGCAGTTGGAGGATTGTGTAACAGGCGCCAAATGCAAGACTCTCCTCAGCAGACAGTACTTAGGGGTAGGAAACCCAAGAGAAATTAATGCAGAGGACACGAAAAGAGCAAATAAGCACAGAGAAAGAACAGTTTTGCTCATACCTGAGTGATGTTTGATAACTCCAGCATAATTTGGCTTTTTGATGAAGCTAGTGCTTCATTCAATGCAATTTCATTTCAAAATTATCTACAGATTCAAAATGATCTCCTGACTATGTCATCTGGTCTGATTCAGGGGTGGCAAATATGGCTATGAGCAACTCCATGTGGCTATGGCACTGCAGCCTGCAGCTGGGGAAGCCCAAGGCATGTCCTCAAATTCCCACTGAAGCGGTCAGGAGGTTTTCTTGAAGGAGGGAAGTGAAGTGCCTGTGATGAGAGTCTGCTCCTCACAGCATGGAGATGTGCCAGGAGAAATCCCCTGTATCTGAAGCCTTGTCAAAAATACAACCCACAGCACATGCAGCATTTCACAGCTGAGAGCCAGAGGTGTGCTGGATCCCCTTTACCCAGTCCCCTTTCTCCACCTTTATTGTGTCTCAGATGTTTAAGGCAGAGAAAAGGGAGTAAGTAAATAACCATACGTAGGCTGGGAGAAGTGTATGATATTACACTCAAGGAGTAAAAATGCTCACAGGCACTTGATGCCTTGCTGCTCTGAGAACTACTCACAAGTTGCTGCTCCTAAAGTCCAGCCATATGTGTTAGGAAAGCTAGTGGGAAGTTTTAATGCACAAGTAGATAGTTAGACAGGCACATTAATATTTCATGGAGAATTGTTAGACTCAGATAAATATGCAAGAGGCTTTTATTCAGATCCAAATTTGCCTTTACTCAGGCATCGAATTCTGTAGACGAGGGGTTCAATATATTATGCTGAGTGTAGGTATCCATATGAATTGATGCTTCTCAGTTAGATAGTGGGTGTTTCTTTAAAATAAGTCCTCAATCTAATATAGCTTAAATGAAGTCAGTGGCACGCAGGATGTGCCGCAGGTAGGAGAGCGATAAGACAAGTATGGCTCTGCATAACACATGCATTTTTTATACTGTACTCTTCAGCTCTTCAGATTTTGTCTGCAAGAGTAGTTTGGTGCAATCAGTCACAGCTCTTACAGGAAAACAGAAATTCGTTGACACTAATAATCCTCCTTAAGACAGAGCTTTGCACCAATCCTCCCTTGTCTCCCCCTCCTCGCCTGCCAAAATGAGAGCGAGCATCAGTGCGGGTTCCTGTGGAGACCTGTTTTGGCTGGGGCCTGGCAGGCACAGATGGCCAACAAGCTGCAGCCCTCAATCTTCCTTGGCTGAACAACCACGCCAGGTCATCGAATGGATCCTCAGCAGTCAGCAAGAGCACCGGTTTGCTCTGAACCACAGCTCCCCCGGTCTCCTTGGGCTGACAACAACAGGCATATAGCAATCCCTCTCTAACAAATTATCTGCAGCCCATTCCAGGCTTGGGGCAAGCCTCGTGGCTGCCTTCTCCTCTTCCTCCTCTCACAGAGCCATGAAAAAGCCTCGCCCCCTTGCACCCAGCGCTCTGACCCTCTATACAAAATATGGTCATTACACTGTCCTGGGACTCCAGCTGATGATAGTGCTCACTCCTTAGAAGCCTGTGGTCAAAACCGGCAAGGGCAGGCCCATGGCATGTTTAATGTGGGTGTGCCAGCCCACCAGCATCTCCCCCTTAATGCATGTGGTTAGGTGAGGGCAGCTGGGAAGGAAAAGCCATGGGAGAAGGGGCAGCAAAGGGAAAAGCAGGGCTGCTGTAGAATTAGGGGGATGAGGGGAAGGTGGCCACTGCGGCAAGGCTTTGAGTATGGACAGCTGGTGATAGGGAGGGGACCAGCTGGAGAAAAGGGCAGCAAGGACAGGGGGAAGAAAGTTCATTCAGAGCAGGGGACACCTGAGCACACAGAAGGCCTCTACTGCAATGGCTGCAGCCACTTCTGGTGCCCTCTGCTGCTTTCCCAGCTGCCACACAAGCCCACCGGTGTCCCAGAGCCGAGCCCAGGGCCGGGCTCCAGCTGGGCCCCTTTTGTGCCCCTCTTCCTCATGCTACGTCCCTGCTTTGGCCCCTTCTGCAGGCAGTCCTTGAACCCCACTGGGCCAAGCTCTTTTCCTCTAATTCATTTCTGAAATCCCACGTGTTGTATGAACTGAGCCTGGTTTCCCTGCTAGTCCTCGTGAATAGAGCAACGTTGCATCCATCTCTCTCTTCCATGCAATCTCTGGTCCCCTCTAGACTGAGAACTTGTCTTCTGCTTATCTGGCTCCCTCCTGTGTTCTCTGACACTGGGGTGTTAGATGAGTTTCTAGGAAGACTGGCTTCCTACTCCCGATGCCACAGAGAAAGCTGGTTTGATGCAGCTCCTCTAAAATTCATGACAACCCCGTGTACTCGAAGCAATCGCATCTGGACAGTGGTGAACACACTGCCTGGGCTCTTTCATTGCATTTCTTTCTTTCCCTATAGGGTTTTTTCTCCTCCCACTCTGTTTTGTATTTCTCTCCCCACCACATCCAGCCCTGCAGTCTCCTTGCCCATCCTAGAAAAAAGGAGGAATCTGTGATAATAGTACAAGAGTGTCTTGTGACTATGACACAGTGGTAGATGGCTCTGACAGCACAATTATGTTGAAGACAGTGGAGTTGAGCCTTTTTTATACCACGGCTGAGAATCTGACTCCTATTTTCAAAAGATTAATTCTTCTCAGGTTTACAGAAGTCAGCCAATGTCTACTTCTTGCTGTTGCTTTTTCTTGTCAAAGCACTTTACATTTCTGTGCTTACAACAATCTTTTTATTTGGAACAGTGAAAGAGTTTTATAAGAATAATGGTCTTGTGTATGATGCTCAATCAATCTAATTTTCAAGCCTCTTCAAAGTTTGCCAAGCTCTACGGCTTAAAAATCCACACTTCAGCTTCTCACAGCAAGTGTGTGAGATGCTGCCTAAATTTCTGGGCAGTTGGAGCATTTGCTGTCCTCAGGCAACGTCAATTTGTCCATTACCACAATGAGCCCAAATTGCTCTCCATGGTTTGATTCAGTTCCAGGAGCAAATTATAAGATTTAGGCACAACTGAGAAAATATAGGTAGGAATTTCAGAGGTTCCTCCAGCACATACAAGCTCAGCTCCCCTTAAAACTCACTAGCACTTGTGCTCCAGGTCAGTCAGTAACAACATCTGCTCACATAACACTTTATTATACCTCTGCTAAGGTGCGTTAGGAGAGCCCAGCAGGCATACTTCTTATTTCTGAATTGACTGCCAGCTAGTGAATAGATGTGATTCCCTCTACCCTCCTGAAAAGCCATGTGGGTAATTCCACCTGCAGACATGCAGATGAATATTTCCTTGATGCGGGCAAACTACTTGCATCTGCTACATTATTTCTCTTGGTTATTTTTCTGGCATTTTGGCTGGATGGCTTTTACATTTCTTGGCCAAAGCAGCTCAAACAATAATTTTTCAGATAAGCTGAGTATGGACAATCAACTCATCTGGGTGATTTGAGACTAATCAAAGCGCACATTCCTGCCACGCGGTCACTGCCCACATATGTATTCTTCAGAGGTACTACAATGTGGGGGTTGCATTTAAAAAAAACCCAACAATTTGGCATAAAACACATCAAAAGAGGCAATTCCTTCAAGTTTATGTAATGAAAGTAAAATTTAAAAATTTGGTACTAAACCAGAAAGAAGAGTATGTATTAAAAAAAAGACAAAAAATGGATTGGTACTGTGGAGTAGAGGGCTGGAGTACTGAATTTCAACCTAATGAATTCTAAAATAGAGGCGTCTCTGTATTTCTGCACTATGAGAAACTATGATACTGGATAACACATTTAAGAGCTTCTATTCTCTGTTTCTTGTAACACTGCAGCTTAGAAAACGGAGATCAGATCTTAATTCCCTCTTACTTAGCCGGTTTGTTTACTTTTTACATTTTCACATTTAGTAACATGGCACTTCTCTCTGTATCTGTTTCCTGTCAATGTTGCTTTGAGGCTTTGAAGTTTCAATACAATAATATTTCTGTGTTCAATTAGAAAATACCGTCTGGACATCCTTATTTGTGTTTAAAGACATTTCAGTGGAAAGGATTAAAAAAGAAAGCCCTTTAAAAATGCCGGTTGATCTCTGATTATGTAAAACATCTTTTACCTCAATTGTATGCCAGATTTTGATTTTAACATTGCTTTCACAAGAATAGGAAAGAATGCTATTCAAAACGCATTAAAGAATACGGAAACAGCCGATATATTCTCTTATTATTCAAATGCTGTCTGAAGCATAAAACAAAAAGCGAAGAGTGAGTGAATATCTTGAAAAGCGCCGAAACGCAGAATCTATCTTTTTATGTAAAATGGTCCTACGTGTTGAGTTGCAGTGTGAGTCCCAGATACTTTCCACTTAGGAAAATCAGACCAGACCAGTTTAACCTAAATACCCAGAAGCGGATTCGGTACTTCTACACCTTTGACAACTCAGCAGTAAAGTTCAGCCAGCGCCCCAGAAGGTGTCGTGGGTGAGCAGAACTAATTAAGGCCCTAGTGTTCCGTGCTTTTTTCTTCCCTTGTTCTTGTGCCTGTCTTTGCCTTGGGGACAAAGCTGAGATTTGGTGCACTCAGTGCATTTCATCCCTTGGCCAGCAGCACCATGGGTCACATGCCAGCATCTGCAAGTCCCTGCTCCATGGGGGGACGGGCAAGACCTGCTGTGAGCTCCTCTTTCTAAACCCACTCATGCATGTGCATCGTAGGGAAGGGTGCGAGGAAGAGATATCCCAGGGCACAGCCTGACAGTGATGGCAGTGATGCCGAGCAGGTGAAGCATCACCTGGATGCCCTGCAGAAGCTGTGACCAAGTTCTTAGGGCTGAACAGACTGAAACAGCTTTGGAGCCCTGCCTTGTGGTACCCATGCACTGGTCCTCGATGGGCGATCCTGTCTCTCCATTAACCATCTGTAAAGCAGCTTCTTTCTTTATTTAGTTCCCTGGGCAAACTGTGATTTATTCTGCTCTGATATGGTCCAAAATATTATCTATAGGTAAACACAAGCCTGAACTCCCTTCTGTGACAGTATCAATCACCCCTGTGTATCTCCACATGCTGCTCTGTTAAAATAGGCCCAGCAACACCTCCCTTTCTTGGACAATGTGCTAGTGTTTCTGAAGTGCTTCAAGCACAGGTGATTTTGTAAGGAGTAGTTTTAGAGTGATCATGGAACACATCTGTTGAGGAATACAGATCAAGTTGTGCATATCAAACACCAGTCTATACAATCGTGGATTGAACTGTTTCTGTTCAACTCATTCTAGCATTTCTATGGCTCTAGAAATAGCCTGAGGTAAGACGCCAGCATCCTGTGTACCCCACACCTCCGAAGCTGGTCCGCTGAACTATGGCCGTGTCTATTCTGAGGACCATGTGAGCTCCATGCCCAGATACAACCTGCAGCTCCAACACCTCCTCTTCCCTCACATACTTCTTTCCATGCAAAGAAAATCGGGCATGTAGGAGGCCAGAGAGGATTGTGAAGAACCACCCCAATAAGCAGAGACCAGATGGCAGAGCTCACTGCAAAGTACTCATGCCCACAGCGTAGAGGCTGCCTTGGCACTCAAGTGTCCTGAAGAGCTTTTTACTTAGTTTCTGTATAAAGAGTGAGCTTCTCACACATTACTGCACCTTGTGCAATATTTGTGCTAAGGGAACATGGCAATAACTCCCCAACTCTAGGGGAGGAGCTCTGGTCATTCCCCTCCTTAAACAGCCTCGAACCTTTTTTCCTTCCTTGAACCCTCATAGCAGTTAAGCTCTTTGTCAAAATTGGAAGAGTTGTTTTTGTGCAATACTCTTTTATGTTACTTCTTCAAGTAAAGGGCCAAGCCCTGAGTTCATGAAGAAGTTCACATGTAGCAGGCTTGACAGATGGGCTGTGGCCTCAGCACATGGCCCAAACACCTTGTACAGGTTGTTATAACTTGACTTTTTCATGTGACCAAGATACTCAGGTTTGGAAAATAACCACTGAGTGTGCAAAGTAGGTCATTCCATACACATTGCATATGCAGTGATGTGCACATGTTAACAGCAGTGAAAAAGATCTTCATACACTATAACCAAACCCAGCAGGAATCTATGGACGAAATACTTCATCTTATAAGGCTAAGCAGGCAAACGGTCTCTCTGGCTACCTTTAACACTTCCTTATCAGCTTGGAGTTGAGTCCACCCTTTCCCCACACCTTACTTGCCTTTGTAATTTCAGCATGTTTCGTTGTTCACTGCAGTATGTTTGCAAGCTGCTGAACCTGTGCTGGTGTGGAGAAGCTGGCCAGTACACAAGCCCCAGCCCTAACAGTGATACAGGAGCCAACAGCACCCAGCTGGCTTCACCCACACCTTCCAAATGTGCCTTCAGAGACAACTAGAAACACCTGCTCTGTTTGTGAGCTGTTGAATGTGTTCATTAGCATCTTTAGCAGGGTTCCTGCTAATATATCACCCCCTTATTAGGGCACTCAGGACTGGGCTCTGGTTAAGGCGACTGAGTATCTCTGGTATGATAAACTGGGCAGTCTGGTACTCTGATCTTGTTTGAGATGCTGCCTGCAGCAAGAATAGGTGCTGGCTTGTGGCAAAGAGGGCAGAAGGTACTGTCACATAATGTTTTGGTTGCATTAGAGTATGTGAAGTGGCCTGAATGTTCCCCAGGTGCTTTGAACTGAGGCAAAGCAGAATATTTTTTTTTTTTTTTGTACGCATGTAGCACTAGGCTCCCCTGGGCAGACTGCAACAGCTCACTGACACGTGACTGTTTCTGCTAATGTAGTTTGCAAAGCCACATTAAATGAAATGTTGTGTTTGGCAATTGTAAATGCTGGGTAGAATGGTGTGTTCTAAACTTTCAAACACATCTTTTGCAATTGTGATGGGCTGCTTCTCTCCGTGCTGGATGTTGCCAAGTTGAGGGTAGTTGTGCTGTCCAGGGCTATAGCAGGGTCCTGACATACAGGAATGGCGTGTACTCTGATCCTTATTCAGAAAAATTGTTCTGAGCTGACCTCTCAGTTGGGCACCAGGGTACCCGCTCGTATGGGAAGGGCCATCTGCGTACTGAGAGGCCAAAGTGGACAGAACACCTGTCAGAGGCTGTGCTGGAGATTCAGGGCATGACGTGTGCTGGCTGCATGTCCTCAAAGGTCCCCACACGCAGAGACAAGAAGTATGGGACGTGGGAGCCCAAGCCAGCAAAAGCAGTGTGGCTGCCATTGGCTTGGGCCCTGTGGTCCCATGAACTTGAGTCTGAACTTCAATGATTTTTATAGCCAGGAGAGATGTAACCTGCAGTGTTTCTGGGCAGAGCTATTTGCAGATTAACCTTGGTAATCTTGGATTCTAATAATGCAGTAACTTTAAGGCTAATGTAGCAAATTTAAGCAGTGAAGATCTTTCAGATGACACTTGCATAATGATTCCGCTTTAAAGGTAAAGTATGGATTAGAAAGAACATATTAGTTCAAACATTTTGCAGCTATTTGGGACTTGACATCATAATTCTCTTGCATTAGAGTTGTCTGTAATATTCTGGCAAACCTTTCCTTCTCTGTTCCCTGTTTCTCAGCTCTATTGTACATTGTCATGTTTTTAGTCTATGCGAAGAGGCTAATCAAAAGCCAGATAAAATAGACTGAAAGATCTCTGCTGATTTCAGAGGTCTCTGGAGCAGACTGTAATACTATTAATCTCTTAGAATAGGGACTCAATTTTGAAGGCATTTATACTGATGGAATAACTGTTTGCTCCAGGAAGTTACTCTGCATTTCCATCATTTAAACTCTTCCCCTTTTATTCGCCTGTGCATCACCAGGCAACACAACTGTGCTTTATAAATAAGATCGAGTAACAGACAGTGATTGTATCCTCATGCCCTCTTACAAGGACTTTATTTTCTATTAAGTTCCAAGCAGTTCTGGATGGGTAAAAGCTTTATGCTTCAGATTTACTTTTTATTTGTGCCACTTAAATTTTTCATCTATATAAAGTCATCATCCCTCTCCAATCCTTCCCAGTCCTCTCCTGCCTCTAGCTGCTCCTCAGCATTTTAGTCAATAGGAGCTCCATTGGTGCAAGTGCATTAGGAATTAGCCCAAGAGCAAGTGTGTTATGAGAAAGTTTCCTATTATTTCCTAAGAGAAGATAAAAGCAAAGGGAAGAACCAAGTATACCGTGAGCAAAACAAGGGCAACAGACAGGCACAGGAGCAAGGAGGGAAGATCTGTTAAACTTGCATTCAACTCAGTGGAAAGAGAACAGGGCTGAGCCATGTAGTCTGTCTGCAATTAGCATACAGTGCTTTGGGACAGTGATTTCCAGTCTGCTATTTCCCATTTTGTTTAATTTTTAATTCAAATTGTGTGCTAAAAATAGAGAGCATTTTGGAGCTGAAAAGATGTGAATGGCATAGGGATAAAAAACCCAGAATGTGCAAGAGGAATGCTGCTGTAGCTGAAACAGCCCTGCTGGGATTTCTAGCTTTGCATCTCAGTCAGTTATGGTTACAAAATGCAGATTTGCCTTATCTGGGCCATTTTGGCTGAGAGAGCACATGGCGGTCCCTTTGTGAGATAAACAATAAGCCAGAGTAAGTGGTCATCTGTCTACCTCTGTTTCTGCAGCTACTGTTATTCCCTTTTTTTTTTTTTTTGGTGAAGATGTTTGTATAACTGATTATTAATAGCAGAAAGCTTTCAAATTTTTGGAAGTTTTATAAAAAATGCTGAGCCTCCAGTTTTCAATTAGTATCGCTACAGCATGACCTGTTTGTCCAGAACTAGAAGGTCAAGACATTTTTAGCTAGATGAAATTATGAAATCTTATGCTTACACGTTAGCCCCTTTTCCAAAGAAGACTGGAGAATTCTGTGCCTCCAAAATATTCAGAGCAACTGCTCTGAAGAGATCCCTTAAAAAAAGAGAGATAGCTCTTCTCTAGGCTAAGTAAGAAAATCACCTAAAAAATCAGAAAGCAGCCTTATCTAATTTTCAAACAGTTGTGCTTCACAAGCCTTAGAAGTACTCCAGCACGAGTATCTGCACGGGGTGTAGGAGACACTCTTTCCAGCAGCTGTTTGAGGTGATGCTGCCACCATTGGCTTTTGACTTGCAATATGTCGAGTCTGGTATCTTCAGCTTTCTATAAAACAGCAGATTTGGGGTGATAAAGACAAAAATCAGGAAACTTTCAGAACTTCAGGCTTTGTTTAGGTCTAGGTTATACAATATTCTGTGAATTATAGTATTTGTAACATATCATATCTTTGCCTACATGTTTGTGGACTTCTGTTTGAATGATTAAATGCATTTGCCTATGTCATGTATTAAATGTTATATCCAGGGAGGTTGAGAGAGAATTATTTTAAATTTTGCAAAGGCCCACTCTTCTTTTCAGAGGATGGAAGCTGTAGAGCTTTTCTAAGGTTCTCTAACCATGTCAAGCTGGAAGGATTGTTATACCCTAATGAACCACCTTCCCCCTTAGAAAATACTGGCTCATCCAACTACAGCAGAAAGCATTTTAGAAAAAAATGTTCCATATGTTTCATTTTCTGCAATTTTTAAATCTAATAATTTTGGTTCTGAGTAACCAAGGAAAACTCAGGGGTTTAAGTGCTTAAGTCAGGGTTGGAATGTAGTTTTTTTGATTTACAATGACATTGATAGAAATTGAGTACCAAGAGATACCATCAAATATACTACCTGGATGTTAAGACTGAGCGGAGTAGTTGAAAACCCTCCATTGCACAAACTGTTCTATTTGCATCCTGATTCCCCAGAAGCTGCTCCACGGAGGTGTATGTTTGGACCAATACAGCATGTTGTCGCTGCGGAAGAGGAAGGCAGGACTAGGTGTGCTGCACCTGCTCTTCTTGGCATCCCGGCAGCATGATTTCTTCTGCAGTAAAGCGCATTGGAAAGCTTAAATAAACCTTTCAGGAGCCTGGCTCGTGACATAGCCTTGGGGCAGTGGGGACATAGCCCACGTAAGTGAGGGGAGCCTGGGATGGAAAGAAGACGCTTGCATCTCTCACAGAAATAATTCCCCTATCAAGCTTTAAGTTTAGCACAAGTGGGGAAAAAATAGCTTGCTGTGTAGGATCACCTGAAGTAACTGTGCCTTGCAGAGCAAGAAGTAACTCTTTGATATCCTGATGGCACATCAGGACAGCAATCCTTTAACACTTACATAGTGTTTTTTATCTTCAAAGCTTCACAAACATTAGCTAATTAATCCTCACAAAGCCTGAGGGAGTTACGTATGTATTGTGACAGCCATGGGCCAACAAAGGCCTTCACAGTTGTCACCACGCTTCATGCTGTGGCTACTGCTGGTGTCAGCCAGGGCAGAAATTAAGATCTTCTTACTAAAAAGCACTCTCCTTTCCTCCCCTGTCAAGTGGCAGTTCAACGAGACTCTCCACAGTGATGTAGAAACTGGGATTCAAAATGAAGCTGGGCTACTTCTCTCCATCACAGTGTAATACATCCAGTCACAGCTAATGCCTGTTGCCCAGCATGATGCAAGCTACAGCCCGGGGAACTGGGGGTAGAGCCTCCAGTGGTGTTGCACAGTCAAAATCCCAGCAAGCCAGTGCCGGCCTTCACACTGCTGGAGCCAGGTTACATCCCTGATGTTTCATCTTGGCACCTCAGGGAAAGGCAAAAGTAAATCCATGGTAGAGATACACAGAGGAATTGAGCAGCGTTGTGGTAGCTCTACAGAAACTGCAGCTTTGTCCTGCCTCTCTTGCAGCTTCTTCCAGAGCCGTGATACCAGTGGTGAAGCAACAGCCTTGGAGCATCTTGCTGCTGCGATAGAAAGAACGTGCTCCTCCTCAGCATAGATAAGGGCCATCTGTGTATGGCTGAAATGAGATAATGTTTAGGAGCCTGCCAGGGTACTAAAGGCTGCACTTTCTTTGGTGTCTTGTGACGTTCAGGCTCATGGCAGTGCTCCCCTTTGAACTCCCTGTGTTCTGCAGTTCTCCTCACTTTCATAAAATGAAGCAGAATGCAATGGTTCGTTTAAATAACCCAGCTTAGGGAAGGCATGTGTGCATGCTGGTATGAGCCAGTTGATGCTTGGACATCACAGGTCTCTGCATGGTGTACCAGAAGGTTTGACATCTATGTTGCTACATCCTTCAATCAATAAACCCTGTGCTGCCCACCTTTAGAGGGTGAGTTACATGTGGAGAACTATTTTCTCTGTAGTTACCAGAACTGAGACAGAGCCCTGGGATTGTGGGGAACTGCATGGAAGCTGCTGTGGTAGACATGTCTTATGGAACAGAGCTAGATGTGGCTGCAAGGCATCGGTTTTCTGCTTGACTGGAAGTCAGACTACGTACCCTGAAGGATGTCTGGTTTAGCCTGTTGTTAAAGACCTCCTTTAATGGTGGTGCCACTGCCGCCTCAGTGAATCTCTTCTAGTGCATCTTTATCCTATTTATGGTTTTCCTAATATCTAACCTAAATCTCTCAAATTGTCACAGTTGCAATTACATTCTCATCTGTCACTTCTCCTCAATTACTTCCTGTCCAATCCATCACAGGCATGGAAATTACTTTATTTCCTTTCTATGTGCAACAGCCTGCTTGTACTTAAAGGATGCTGTCGTGTCCCTGCGCAGGCTTCCCTTTAGTTTAAACAAACCTGGTTCATTCAGCCTGTGCTTGCAGATAGTGATTTCTAGACAGCTGAGCTCTTCTTTTTCCTCCCATCTGGTATGTCTTTTGTTGTTCCAGGTCCTCCTTGGGACATACTGGAGATGTGACCTCACCAGTGCTGAATCAACAAGCAGAATTACTTCATATGTTTTTAAGGTTACTCAGGGAGAGATCTCTGCCTTTTGGGTGTGTCAGCATTTACTGGGGGCCCAGAATGGGCATGGACCCACATGGCAAGGAAGGGCAGCATATCCTGGTGGTCCAGAAAACTTTTCAATGATATATTTACCATCCTATTTTCACTGCTTTCCTTTTTCATTGTATCAAGTGTAGTAGTGAAGGAGACTTACCTCTGTTAAGAAGTATCTTCTCTTTTATCTTCCTAAATTAGGATTGCTAAAATGCAGCAGCACTAGTGATGATATCACAGCTGTACTTAAAAATCCATTCCAAAATGAACATACTCCAGACTCCACCAAGTGAAGCAAACGTATTGTAATGGGTGAGTCATGATAAACTGTAGAAAAAAGGGAGTTCAGGATATTTAACAGAAAGATCAAAGGTCATACACAAGTCAGTATGAGATCAAATTATGTTATAACATTTTAACTTTTGGTCCTTCAGACAGTGAATAATGTAATTCTAGTTGAGAGTGAAAAACAAGTAAGGATTCTTTTGCAGAAACACAAACGAAACTGGATAGTGAGACACAAATATGCAGAAGTACATCATGTGTTACCAATACCCTGAACCCAGCCAAGGAGAGTTACTCTCGTGAGTGGCTGCAATTTGACCAATATTGTTTTCCAAGTGAAATCAACAGCACATTTTGACAAGGGAAATGTAAAAAGGGAGGGAGAAGCGCCATTGCTGTAAGAGACAGGGATGGTGTTTCATGAAAAGTGAAGCGGTGTTTGGCAACCAGAAAATTTGGTACTTTGGAAAAAGTAAAGGGGATCTTAACAAGAGGGGAGTGACCTCCAAGTTTCAGGTGGTACTTCCACTTCTCCAGTGCTTGCCAAAGAATCTGACAAACACTCCTCCCTACCTTTGTCACTATGTGTCGCAGGAAATAAATATAACAAAACTCAGTGCCAGACCTTATGAAAAGGGTGGGTGTTTTTATTTTAAATATTTCTATTTCCAGTCCCTCATACTCATTCTCTCAGACTGCTCATGTATGCACACATGCGTTTCCCATGTGCATTCACACCCACTTAAGAGCTTTCTTCTCTTTGTGCCCAGGGAGGCAGGGACAAGACATGTCAACCCTTGAGCCCTCATCAGGTCTCTTGGCTTCTTGTTTTCTAGCAATGACAAACTCCCTTTTGGATAGTCCTTCTATACTCTCCAGGAATTGAGAAATTACTGTAACACCTTGACCTCAAATCTTGCTCAGTCCTTGCTCCAGGTATGTAAAGCAAGCTTACTCCCCTCTGTTTCCCCATTTTAAAGTTATAATCCCCTTCCCTGTTGAGGGAAAAGGAGAAGGATGGCAAAGAGTTGTGGTATGTCCTTGCTCCCATCTTGCTGTTACCAACATACAAGACTTCTGCTGGAAAACCATCTCTGATGGAACTTTATTGCAGAGTAGCCAACTGGTCTTCATGGAAACACACTCCTCAGCATTTAATAGCTCAATCGCTGCCAGTTGTATCCTTGGTTATCAACATGGGATATTCTTTTAAACCTAGCTCTCTTGTTTCTTACAACTCTTTGACACACAGGCATTTCTTTTCACATATCAGCTGGATTCATCTTAATATATATGTCACAAATGTCCACATAGTTGATAACCTGAAGCCAGGACTTTGCAACTTGAGAGATGTTTCTCCAGACTCCTAGAAACCCCTAACCCAGCAGAGGCTACCAGATGGAGAGAGCAGCTTGATAAATCCCAAACACACCTCTCATCCATCCCAGTGAGGACAGGATCGTTGCTGCCAGCGCACTCACTGTTGGTCTTGTAGCTGGATAAAGTTGGATAAGAAAGGCATATTTTCCATAGGTAAAACAAGGGCCAAAAATGTAGGTTTGCAACGGTGGAAGCTGTACTAAGGAAAAAAGCTATAAGAGAGAAAAACACAATTCTGCCTTATTAGTTAAGGTCTTCCTAAATTGCTTCACCATTTCCTAGCCCAGGAGATTTGCCTCCTCACCATCCAATCCAGCCCCAGGATGACACGTTGTGGGGCTTTCTTAGGGCCACAGCTTTGCCCTCCACGCTGCTGAGGGACAACTCACCCCAGGGGGAGAGGTGAAGTCCCTCTCTTTTCTCCCTGCGAGCAAGGCTGTTTTGTGTGTTTCCTCCTGACTGCCAGCCTTCTCGTGTTAAGGATATGGTGGTAAAACTTTATAAATTGCAGCCCTTGGAAAAAAAGACATTTTACAATCACTTTATTAGAGTCACACTATTCATCCTACATTGAGATTTTCTTAAAGATCAGGAATGATGTGTTTGTCAGGCTAAGCACCCATCTCTGTATACCTATACAGTTAATTTTAGGATGACACTCTTAGGTTGGTCCATAAGGAGGAAAAAGATAATACACTATTAAAGTTGCAATTACTGTATTAGGTCCAAAATATAAATCTATATACCAGCTGTTATAACCTAGCTAAAGAGGGGGCAGGAATCTGGCAAATTATTTTTGTGGTGGTTTATATAGCTACTCATAACAGTGAAATTAAATGAATGCATGTGTATGTGTATACAGTTAGATTTATAGACACTCCTTAAAATGGAAGTATTTCAGGTCTTGCTGAGGTAGGGAAGAAACAGAATCCAGGATTGTTTCACCTGCATAGCTGCCTTCAGCTCCCATGTTTTCGGATACGCTTGGCAATGCTAGAGGGACTCACCCATGCCTCACACAGCCATTTCTTGGGGCAGTTGTGAAAATTTGGGGATTTGAGCCTTGGAGCACCATGAAACAGGAAGGAAACTAACACTCCAAAAAGCATTTCCTTTGGCAAGTGCTACCTTCTTCCCCGTGCCAGGACCCCTCAGGGAAACAGAACCCTCGGCACCAGTGCTAGCTACAACACAAATATCTGCTTCATATCTGTGGTTTTTTCATGTATTTTCTCTCCTCTGTTAGATATTTTTGGCTAGATCTCTAGCCAGGACAAGCTAATGTATCTTTGCTGGTTTGGATGTAACCCCCAGTCAACAGAAGTGAAGTGCCTTGTTCAGATGCCAGTATGTTATTCAAACTGCAGGATGGTGTATACCTAGAAGTATGCACAATAAGTAAAATAAAGCAACAGTGAGCCCCCTTCTGAAGGATTTCATGAGTCAGGATGGCTTCGCCTCCAGCATCGCCCTTTGAATGACTGCTTTACTTTAATATAACCTGGTCTAGTGGGAGGTGTCCCTGCCCGTGGCAGGGGGGTTGGAACAAAATGATCTTCAAGGTCCCTTCCAACCCAAACCATTCTATGATTCTATGAGTTCTTCTGGCTCCTTCATATTTCGCTTCCTTACTGTGTTCACTCCTCCCAGCCTTGACTTTCTTGGAGCAGAGCAGCCCCCGCTCCACCGGACTCCCTGTGCAGGACAGGCAGACCTTCGGTTCTGGCAGAAGTCCTTCCCCATCTGTTCCGGTCTGAATTCCTCTTCATGTGTCACCTGCTACCCGAACAGTACGGAGATCCGCAGGGGACTCTCCTCAGCGGCTGCAGTGGTACGGAAGCTTCTCCAAGGATGAGAAATAGCATTTCTGAGTTCATTTACCACAGTCTAGGAATGCACACAATCATCTTTTAGAAGTATTCACCCTGCAGCTGAGTACCCTGTAATTTTTATCTTCTCTAATTAATTTTCAGCTTTCTATTTTACCACAACGGTTTTGTTACCAGCCTTTGCTTTTCCAGACAAACTCAGCCTATTTCTGTTTTTCAAAGTCTTCTAGGTCTTTCTGCGTGATATTCTGACCCTTTGCTGTGCTGACAATACTTCCTAAATTTCTGACATCAGAATATTTTATTAATAGAAACATATATTTAAATATTATATATTAATATAACTTCCATTTTTTTTAATGCCTCTGGTGAAGTTATTGCACAAGAGCAGTCCATGGGCATTACTTTCAGTGCTCCCCTGTGCAGAAATCTCTCTCGGCACAATCCTTCCCTCTTCAGTAAACCCTGTGGTCCTGTTGCACTGGCCAGATCACTGCCTGCTGCATCCTTGTGCCGTGCATTGCACGTGCTAATTTAAATGGTAATTTCCCAAATAACACTATTGCAAATTCTTTGCCAAAGTTCAGGTAGTTATATTTTTGTTCTTTTCTTTCTCCAGAAGAATATGTTATTCGGTAAGCTCAGGTTACATTTTACGCCATTTACTTTCACGTCCTCAACTTTTATTTTATTCAGAAATTGCCTGAACGAGTTTCACAGAACCGATCTCAGGCAAGAGGACATGTACTTGTTCAGATTACTTTTAATTTTCTTTCTGTAGGTGCTACCAATGCTGTTCTCCAGGGAGCCAGTGCCCCTTGGCGGTGTCATTTGGTGTCCTGGTTACTGTGCTGCATCGCTCAGAATCGGGGAGGGACGTCACCTCCTCTTATTCCCTCTTTCCCTGCCTGAACATGCTACCTTACCCTTCCAGGCAAGGATCTTCCCTCCTACTGTTCATCCAGCTTTCTCCCATTAAATTCAGTATCGCTGTAATTACAAAAAACCAAAGTAAAGTACTCATTTAGATTTGGAACCATACTTGAATTACCTTTAATCTTCACATCATTCCCATGTCAGAGCAGTTCCGTTTTTTCCTTGTTCTTCTTTTATTTATATAGTTGAGAAGCTGTTTGTTATTTTAATTTCCTTTGCAATGCTTTACTTTCAGCAGTTTCCACTGTATTTCTACACTCTCTGACCTCCAAGTCAGTTTTCGTTGCTGATGTCTCCTTTCCATGTCTTGTAAGTGCTTTGATTACTTAGAGTGATTAACTTTGCTTTGTTTTAAAAGGGACGTGGGGTCTTGTGGCAAGAGCATGTCCCTTGCATTGGGGTGTGTGACCTGGCGAGGTGCTGAAGTTGTCCCTGTCTTTCCACCATGGTGGCACAGGGAATGGGGTCATTCTCGCTGCCTGGAGCGGGGAGCACAGAGAAAATCCAGAGCTCAGTAGTGTCTCAGAGATTTTTGCCAGGATATATATATAGGACAATCTCTACATTCAGGACGGCTCTGGCAACCTGGGATGTCTGATCTCCCTATGAGCAACAGCCATTTTGAAGTGATTATTCATCCTGTTAGATCTGAAGCATCTCACTAGGAGTTGTTACTTTCCCCCCACCCAACTTACTTGAAGGTTTCTTTGATCTAAATGTCAAGCCCTTCCTAAATTGAAGTCCTTGAGTTATTTGGTCAACTTATTTTCACTAGTTATTTCCTGGTAGTTAGTTCATTAAATAGTAACAGATCTATTTTTGTTTATCCTTTGATTTAATTTTAACTGAGCCAGCCTGTGCCCGCTCACTGCAAAAATTCTTGTCTATGATTAGCTCTTGCATGATGCATTCCCCACTCACCAAAACCAGGTCTTAACTGCCGCTCTGCGTATTGATTCAGTGGCTCTTTGATGAGGAAATCTGAGTCTCCCAATCCACAAGTATTTAGGCCATAATATTGCTGGCAGTGTTTGTTCTGCAAACGAGGCACGGGACGTGATATTTCTGTGAGAGCATTACGGAGAATGATCACCTTTCCTGATGCTGTTTCTGGGGGCTGTTAGAGATGCAGTAGAACCAGCCTCTACTGTCCTTCCTCAGATTTATTTAGCCTGAGCAGATTGCCTCCCATCCACGCTGCCTTTTCTCTTTCCATTATGAACTACCGCATCATGGCACTACAATGTTAATCTGCCACAATAATCTCTATTTCCATCTTTCCTGAGCAGCATGTACCTTCCAAGGACTTGTGAAATGCAAGCAAATGGAGCCATTTTTAGAAAAGTGTTTTCCTTAGGCCTTTCAAGCCCTTTCATCTGCACTAGGAAAGACTAAATAGCCCTTTCTCTAACTTTTCTTAACCTTATCTTCTGCCTTAGGCTGACAGGGAATGGGGGCGCACACTTTCATCTGTGCGCTGAATCATGCAGAGTTTCAGCTATTCCCTTTCTTTTTCTTCTTGCACTGAAGTTTACTGTGAGATCCCAACAAAAATAACAATGCTGACCATTTTTTTTTCTCTCTCTTTCTTGCTTTCTCTCTTTTTAAAACTTGGTTTCCAGATTAAAAAAGAAAAAAACTACAAAAAAAAAACCCACAACAGGCATAAACTCTTCCCTTGGAAACCTGTTTGCCTTGTATGAGGAACAGGTATTTCAGGGTCTTTACTGGGAATATCTGAGCTGTACAAATACTATGCTAATGTTCACCACCCCTCTGGAGGAAAGGAGTGCTCTTAGCACGTTCACCACATATCATCCCCGCCTGAGGCACGCCAGAGACACCAGCCTCCTTGGTTTTAGCTCATCCTTTATTATGTACTCCACTATCCATCTATAATGAGTCACTCATAAACTTAACCTAATCATGCCAAATATGTGAAGAACTAATTTGCAGTTCATAAGATGAAGTGGATTGAGTAATGAAGGCACTGATGCCACTGACTTGTTTTGATTTGTATATGTTTAGACACATTTTGAAGTCAACAGGGAAGTATATACAACTTGCTGAGCTCAAATATTTCCTGGTTATTATCTTTCCTTTTCTAATAATCAAATTCATTTGCAAGTAACCACAACCAAGCAACCCAATAACAAAAGATTTATATCATGTTGGCAGTTGAAACAGTCATTTGATTTCCAGTGGGTGTCTGTTGCCAGGTAGATCCTCGACAGTGTTTCTCATCTTCAGATCTACGTATTTACGCAATTTTTATGATTTACCATGTCACAGAGAAGAATCCATTAGAGTTTCTGCATGTAAGCTAGATGCTACATTAGATAACCAGGTTTCCTAGAGCTATTAGCCATATATATTCCAGATAAATTGTTTTCCTCGAGTTATGAAGTCAAAGTAAACCTGCTAAAACAATAACACTATATATCAATATCCTAAATTTCCTATTAAGTTCCATTTGCCTGCAGATCCTCCAGATGGGGGGAGACCAGGTCGAACAGCTCAAGGAAGTAACATTTCTAACATCCTAATGCAAAACAGTGCAGGGCCATAATGTGAAAGCGAAGCTCATGTGTCACGAAGAAAGCAATGTTTTATTGAATCAAGAACTTGATGTCAGTCGTGCTTTTCAGTTGCGGAAGCCTGTTGTTTATTGCAGCGGCACGTTTTGTGTAAGTTCCTTCCTGATTTATGATGATTCACATTGATAGACTTCTAGTCTATGACACTGCCATCACAAATGATAATTTATAACAGCTTCAGCTCTGCTCTTTCAATGCTGGTTTTCAAGGACTAGAGCCAATATCTATACACCAGAAGTAAATCTGGGAGGAAGTTCACTTACTAGGAATATTAATTAATGTTTATATACTACAATTTATTTTGTTAAACAGTGATTTAATTCAGAACATTCAAAATGGTGCTATATGGGTGAAAAGAATCAGCAGCCATGTGCTCAATTCATTTCAGAGATAAACCTGGTTCTATTCATTTTCTTTTATGGTGAAACCTGAAAACAAGCTTTAGTAAATGTGGCAGAAGGGAGAGTGCATAAGCCAGTGACAAGTGGTGCTTCTCTGTTCTCTCTAATTACACAATAAAGAGAAGATGTTCAGCTTCACCTCCAAGTCCTCCTCCTGCATTGCTCTTCCTCTGCAGTGGAGTGAACTCCTTCACTGTGCTACTTTCTTTTTATTCAGACTAATCATCTCCTTGGAGAGATACTAGTGGAAGTGATTGAGACTAAGGGGTATAGCAGCATCTTGACGCTGAAGAGCGTTCATGGAAGCTGAGTGCGTGACTCCCTAGCAGAACAAGAGAAGAATACACAGCAGAACGATATTTTTCTTTGTCTGTAAGAAAAACAGGAATGGCTGAGTCATTACAGATCGCTAGCATGCTTGTATTTTTCATGTTATAGAGTATAAAGGTATGCTCTTTTTTTATATTTTGTTAATACAAAACCCTCACTCTTGTTTGTGATCCCTGAAAAACCTTTGTTTGGTGAGGTTATTCTCTCAAAAGCACTCACATCTATTCACGATATGAGTAATGACCCGATTGGTGGAGTGGTAGCCCCAGCAAGTCTTTTCTTCTGGCACCAGTTCTTTCCTCCCTGAAGGTATAACACCAAAGGCCAGTACTCATCACCGAAGTGGGCTGAGTGGGAGTGGGTGATGCTGCTACCCGCTGCTCCAGCTGCCTGTGCTGCCTTTGTAGACAGGTTGCGCTCCCCGAAAAACACAGCTGGTGCTTTGCTAGCAGTCACTGTGGAGTGGTGTGGCTGTGCTGACGTACAGCCTCCCTCTCCACTCCTGGTCTCTCAGGTACCACCGGATGCGGCTGGCTCTCCCTTTCCTCAGGCTGCTCCACGGAGCCACCTCCTTACTGGATCAGCACAGATCCAGTGCCCTCACCCGGTGGGCACACCAGCCTAGGAAGACCTTTCCTTGCAATTTCTATGCATGGTATATGTTGGATAAGTCTTAAATAGATTGCACCTACTTCAGTCCATAGCTCAAAAGTGTAGCATACCACAACAATGAAGAAACCCCCTTATTCCGTTGAATTAGATGTTAGGCGTAATGTGAGCTGCATTCCTTCTTCATCTACACCCGGATTTCCTCACTGAAGTCAATTGGAGCTGACCCTCAGGATTAAGAAAAATAATTTGACCCGGTTAGGTGTCACAGAACAGACTTGAGTGGATTGCACAGACTAAAGAGAGAGCAGAATGTTGCCCATTGTATTTACTATCATGTTTGTTTTGGGAGCTAAATTATTCCTCCTAATTCTGCTAGCAGTGTGATACACTGTCTCAGTAATGGAAAGCATATGAAAGCAAGCAGATGGTGAAAGCAGAAAAAAACCCAAGCATGTTCTGATAATGTAGTAAGCAAGTTCATTTTTTTGGCATTAGGCTTTCATAACCAAGGCATGGTGATAACAAGTACAGACACATTTTTAGAGCACAGTTCATCAAAAAATATAGCCAGTTTCATTGCAGGGCAATGGAAGATTACTTTTTGAGACTCCTATATAGATAAAAGCTAGATGTGAATGTTGTTGAATTAGACCCATCATTTATTATTGCTAGCAGCTGAGTGACAGAGCAGATACTGGTCAGAGTGATTCCATCACAGCTCCTGCGATCTCTCATATCATTATAAATGTAGAGTCTTTTACTCATTGATTTGCAAATATGCAGCTATCCTGCATCCCAGAAATATCATAGACACTTCGATATAAGTTGTTATCACAGTGGGCAATATTGGAAATTCAAAATATTTTATTTTGCCTTATAAGTATGCAGCCTCCAGTTTTAAATCTTTTAAGGTTGTTGCTTCTTAGATCCTTGTGTGTTTATCTGCAGTACGTGAAGGTCCCAGCGTGACTCCAGCAGCCCCTTGCTTCTCCTACACAGATTCCCCATCCTTCCAGGACAGGAGGCAGAGCAGCCTCAGCGGGAAACACTTCCATTTGTTTAGCAAGTCTGAGAAAACTGAGCCAACCTTGACTCCCTGGCTGAGCAAAAGGCCAAGGAGGACACTATCCAGCGTGATGACCTCCAGACTACATTTTTAAGTCTCTCAAGACAAAACGTGGGCAGAAATGAGGCCAGACTTACCACTTAACATTTTAAGATTCTTCAAAGAAGGGATAAATTATTCTTTGTTATGATTTCCATTTGAAGCAATGAAGCCATGTCTTCATGTAGCTGCAACATGGACCTTCCTTCAGCTTCCAGGAGTTTTGGTTTCAGGGAGGAGGCACCACAAAAGGCACTGCTCTAGTCGTGAGGGCAAATGCCAGTACAAAATTGAGGGAATAAATCCAGATCTGAGCACGCCAATCACTTCTGGGGGGAAGAGGAGTGAGGAGAGACAACCCTATTTCTCATTAAAGCTTATAATTCATTACAATTCTCTTTTTTCACCATGCAGTAATGCAGCATACTAAGTAATGCAAGGATTTGGGTTTTTTTTAAATATTTCATATGCATCGGGTTCATTCCTGACTTGAAGAAACAAAGGCAAAAGAGTCTTTTTGATTGCTTGATCCCTCTGAGGACCCTGTGCTTGCTGCTTCCTGAGGAAAGTTGTCTCCCTTTATCTTTTTTAGTAATGGTTTGCTGATTTAACCTCCCAGGAGATAATGTTTTTTCTTCCGGATTGCTTTTAGTATCTCTGGGAGGTGGCAGGTGTCATTGTTCAGATTTCTTTGATGTCCCTGTGTCCTCTTCATTTCATTACCCAGGCAAGACTTGGAGCAGGGAGGAAATGGGATCGACGTCACATCCCAGGTCCCAGCTGTTTTCCCGCTCCTCTGCCTGTGCCACCATCTTTTCCTGATGCCACCTCCCCTTGCCAGGTGTCAGGGACATGGTACGGCAGCAGGTGAACTGGGGCCACCTTTGCTGCCAGGGCCACACGGCTTCAGCTGCTGGGGCCAAGCCTGAGCATTTGTCCCGGCAGAGCCTTGATCAGCGACATGCTCAGCTGGGGACAGGCCCCAAAATAGCCAGCTCAGACCCACAAGCCAGGCTGGGACCGGATGGCAATGGGCTCAACTGGCTGAAACACTGGCAGGGAGCTGGCAGCAGGTCACATCAGCGTATCACTTTCCTCTGCTGTGTTGCCCTTCTGTAATCTGTGCATCTCTCTTTGGGCAAGAGCCTGAGGTCCCTCCCGCAGAGAATTAAGACCTTGATCCCAAATTGTTTAGACTGAGGCCAGCAAGCTTGTTTTCCAAGCAAAGCCCTGCTCTCCCTGAGTAAATCTCCCTCTTAATTTTTGTTTGACAATCCCACAGCAAATGGCTTTAGATGCAGTGTCTGTATGTAACTGCTCTTTTTGGTGCGTTTCCCGTAATGAGCCGTAACATGTGTGTTGTGTCTTTACACACCTCAGAACAATGCTATGCAAGAATTAGGAGATCTTTCTAACAACTAAGGAGTGTGCTGCTTTTCACAGCTCATCCAAAGCACTCCTGGCTGATAAGCCGGGCCGCTGAGGGACATTATCTGTATTTCTAGGAGCAGAGGAAAAGTGAAAAAAAAAAAGGTGGGAGGTGTATCTGAATATTTTAAACAGCTAATTCTGATGGGAACAAGTCATACAGAGGACATTTCTCTGCTGGGGAGGCCTGAGGAGGTGTGTTTGTGGGGCCATAATGCTGGCCAGAGAAGTAAGTTCAGTGAGAAGTGCAGAGACCCGAACTCTTCACTCCTTCCCATCTTTCTGTATCCTTGAGCAATTTGTTCAGTTTCTCCCTCTGGCAAGTGCAATGCCAGTATATCCATACATACTCTGACATTTTAATTCACAGTGAGTGAATTAAACCCACAGCACGACTGCGAGTACCCCTCACCTGTGTATAACCCAGTGCAGGAGCAGTATTTGTCCCGGTGATGTCCCATCTTCGTTAGGGGAGTGATGCACATGGTGAAGAGCTGTTACTCACCAGGGCACGAGCAGCACCTCCAGAGCTGGGGGCTCTCCCTGAGTCTGACCCCCCGCACACTCCTGAACTACCCCTGTCAGAAATGACCTAGCCCCAGGGCTCAGAAAACGTCTTTCTGAAGAATAAGACTTTTGCTGCGTTTCTGGTTTTTTGCCTGAAGCAACCCAGCCTGCACAAGCTAAACGGGCCTTTTTCAGAAGGATCGTTGGGCTGAGTCCCTCATATTTCAGTAACAGAGTTACGCTTCTGTTCAACACATTGCATTTTCCAGAAACAGACATTTCCAGGATAATATAGCTGGGTGGTTTTGCCCAGTGGTGCTTCTTCCACCTTTGGTTAAGGTCATGAGCGAAAGGTCTTGCTGTAGTCCATCCTCCCAGTGAGGATGAGCCCCTGAGACATGGTGTTTCTACAGGAGGAGCAAGAGGGGAAGCAATGCCCGGTGGTGGAGGACTGCATGGCTGGAAAACATGCTTGCGGGGCAAAATATCATGTGCACTTTTGTTGAGACATCATCACATTCCATTCCAGCTTCAGCAGGCACACAGCAGTCCCCCTGATTTACACCAAACCCCTGACCATGCCCAATGCTAGCATCAACTCCAACCCCACAGCCCTGCCCCGCTCCCAGCTGGACCGCGTTACCCTATGCAGAGGTTTTTGTCTGCACCAAAGTCGGGAAATTCCCAGTCATAGTTCCCACAACAACCATAAAACAAGGTATTCTGAATGAATACTGTAAATTAAACCCCTGAAGTTAGCTCCACAAGCGTTTCTCATGGAAAATGATGATGGAGTCACCATCCCTGGAGGTATTTAAGAAACGTGTAGACATGGTTCTTCAGGGCATGCTCTAGTGTCCAAGATTACTGGTTTGTGGTGGGGTGCTGTGTGGGTGGGTGATGGTTTTTGGTTTGGTTGTTGTTGTGTGTTCAGGTGGTGGGTGGTGGTTTTGTTTGTGGTGGTTTTTGTTTTTGTTTTTTTTTTTTTTTTTTACTGTTGGTTGGACTCGATGATCTCTGAGGTCCCTTCCAACCACTACGATTCTGATTCTGATTCTGATTCTGATTCTGATTCTGATTCTGATTCTGATTCTCAGCAGACACAGAAGGGTCCCCATAGTACGGCAGGTTGGGAGGTGCTGCCTGCCACCTCCACGCCTGCTCCTGCAAAACCCGAGCACAGCTGAAGGAGGGGTTTTGGGGGCAAATCCTTTTGGCAGCAATCTGATGCCAGGCATTGGATGTTCTGGGGTAGCTGTGGAGTTTCTAGTGACCTGAGGCTATAGTCCTGGTATTGGAGAAGGTGGTGACCCATGGGGTACATCAGAGCCAGTGAGCAGTGGGTGTTTGCTGAACTCCACGATAACGTGGGCAAACTGGCATCCTCGCACAACGCTGTATTTTCTGCTCTATTTACTCCACTTAAGTGGCCTTCATCACTTCGGTAGCTGAGGGCTTCACACTTGTTAACATGTTTATCTGCGCAGCAGCTCTGTGAAGTAGGGAAGAACTGTTATCCCCATTTCACAGGGAGGGATGCAACCAGCAAGAAGCCAAACGTCCGCCCCAAGGTCTTGGAGAGTCTGCAGCAGAGTCTGGGCCTCCCAAGTCTGAGTGTCATAACCTCATTTTCCTGTAGTGACAGAATAGGATACAGAACCAAAATTTCACGGGTAAATAAGTGCTGGCACCTGCTGGCTGGAATCCATAGGCTGTGACTTCCCATCCTTGGATGAGTTTAAGAGTGGCTTAGATGTATTGTTGGGGGATATGGTGTAGAGAAGAATTTTGTAGAGTAGGGTAGATGGTTGGACTCGATGATCCCAAGGGTCTTTTCCAACCTAGATGATTCTATGATTCTAGGATTCTATTTTCCTCTGTTATTTCTGTTATTTCAAACATTTTATCATAGCGCTATCTCATGTAGTCTAAACAAAGGTCCCACTTGCTCTTGAGAGTTGTACTCTGCAAGGTTTGACAATTTTTATTATTCTCAATGTTTGGGTCCAGACGCAGAAGGGTGGATGCACAGGAGTCGGGACCCCTCCATCCCTCTGCCACCCCAGCCCGTGCTCTCTGCCCGCCCCCGCATAGCAGGAGAGCCACCACCAGCCACACAGTCCCTTCCCACCCTCCCTGGGGCTGTGCTCCTTCCCCCAGCACGGGGACACAGCTGTCTCTAGTGTGGAGGAGCCGTGTGGCCTTGGTGATGTCATTCCAGATACATGTTAATGGAAGACAAGAGAAAAAACTGGCCTTCATGTTCCAAGCTGATGCACTGTAGAGAAAGCCGGAAGCTGTGATGCTCCCACCTCTGGGCCTGCCATCTCTTAAAGCAGGTAGTGGTTCAGATCTCTGGCTCCTTTTCAGTCCTGCCCCTTAATAAAAACCCAGGTATTACTGAATGAAACATCCAGGTCTGCTTTGGCACGTGAAGAACGCGCCACTTGCCTCATTGCCTTAAAAGCAATAAATCTCTCTTTATCTTGATGGTCACTTAGTAATGAAAACCAGTGGCCACATCAGTTATCTGAAAAAGGCTAAATGACAACTTGCTCCATGCTCTGTACAAATCAGCCAGATAGCTTCAGAACCCTTATCGGTTCCACGTGGCTGGATATATCCAGAGTGGCCAAAATGGGCCAGAAAACAGCGCTTTGTCATCCTGGCACGTCCTACCCCTCCTGCTGCCAGCCAAACAAGGACACACAGGGACTTCTGAGTTTCCACTCTGATCAGACACAGCAGCCTGTAACGGTTTATGAACAAACAGCAACTGTATTTAATCATGCCTTAAAATTTGTTAAATGTCCCACCCAGATATCTCAAAGCATTTCATAAACCTGGGCCTTCCCTTGACTGAGGTATTCATTGCAGCGGGTGAGACCCTTTCATAGGGATTTGCTTGTGTTTTCCATTTTCCATCTGCAAACTGGGAAGAAGGCTATTCAGCTACCTTTGTAAAGGGCTTTGGGAACACCGCAAGGAGAGTGCTATTTAGGTATCAGGGATCTGTAGCAGAGTGTCACATCGGATTCAGCCACGGAACAGCTGACTCCGTTGCTGCAGCGCCTGTTGAGGACTCGACTCCCAGATGTATCAAGACTCCATGTGTGACTGAGATGTGCATAAAGCTGGTTTACAAGGTAACTTGGTCACTGTCTTTGATTCATCCCAAAAAAATGTGGAGGTTTGATTTTCTCAGAGACAAGGAGGTGGTCATAGAATGACGCAGTGGTTGTGCTTATTGGAAACAGAAAGTTCTCCCCCTGCAGAAGAAAACACTCTCTCAGTAAAGCTCATGTTAAATTAATCCAAATATACAAACAATTAAATGTGATCCAGCAAAGCCATGTGATTAATATCAGTCCAGGTGAGATTAATAGAACAGAGCACAAACTTTGGCAAGTGAGAAAGAGGGAGGTTATGAGGAAATCTCTGCCCAGGGTTCTCCATCCCTCTCAAGGCAGAACAGCCAAAAGGCTCTTGTCCTCTCACCGTACAACATTCCAGTCCCACCCCTTGTATCCGCTATGGGGTTATCTATCCCTGTGAGATTTCCTTGCTTACTTTCACTTCCTTCATTTTCATACAGTTACCAGGGTTTTTTTAAATGCCTAAGAACATTGGATGGTAGTAAAAATCTCTCTCCTGTTCATTTACCTTTTACACACAGGAAAGAAGACAGTATCAGAAGTAGAAAAAAAAAAAGAAAAGGGACTCAACGGATCAGATGGCATTCATCTCAGAACTCAAAAGCCAATGAAATAACTAAGATGCCGGGAAAAAATATCTGCTGTAATTAAAATGGCTGATTGGTGAGTGCCCTGGTGAAGGCCAGTGTATCCGTATCTACCAGGAGCCTTGCGAAAAACATTGCTGGAAGGAGCCAGATCTACACAACGGAATGCAAAGGCAGATGAAGTTACACAGGAATTTCAAAATGTGGCCTTGCAGGATGAACACTTAACCTCACCGATGCACAGCAAGGTAGCACAACACCAGTGCAGACCCAAAGCTGTTCCTCCGCAGCTCTGGGCACCACTCGAGCTACAATTGCCATCATCCACCCAAGCCAAGCCTCAGGAAGCTGCCAGGCACAGCCATCACGCCAGGTGCAGCCCCAGGTTTTGACAAATCACAAAGTAACAGAGATTAAGAGATTAATGGTCTGATTTCCACTCTTTTGACTTTATGCATGTGCCGCTCTACCCAGGTCTGAAGCGTCGTGGCAGCCCAAAGCCTCTGTGGTGGAGTTGGGGATGGGGCGGCTGGATTTGTTGAACTGGCAAAGAGCTCTAGGAGGTCTTTTGGGGCAGTTCCAGAAGCCACTTGCAGCAGTGTCACAGCACTTTCTGGCTGCTCCTTGGCCACAGTGAATGGGGATCCTCTGCATTTTTAATCCATTTCTATGCTAAATAAAGTAGATTTACTTGAGCTGCCTGAAAAAATGACCTGGACCTTTTGCTGTGCTGTCACGCAGAGCGTGATGCTGGCTCAGGGGTGTCACTTCAGAGGGGGAAGAGAGCTACAGCGGGGACCAAAATCCTTAAACCTCTCAAGTGGGATGATGCAGGAAGCACATCTGCCTGTTCTCGGCCGCACGGCAGGAGGGCAGCTCACAGGGGCAGCCCGAGAAGGACAAGAAGAAGTGGGAGAATGAAGGAGAGAGGGAAAAGGCCTGGGGAGCAGATGCTGATGTGAATGAGGAGGCAGAGTGAGCATCCCTTTGCCTCAGACCAGACCTAGAACAGCCAAAAAAGCCTGAATCTTACCGGCGTGGTTGCAACCAAAGTAACACCTGTAACTACTGTGTGAATCCCAGGATGTTTAATCAAAGAATTGAAAAGAAACGAAAAACTGGTTTTATGAAACATCACAGGCTACCATGCTTCCCAACGATCCCCTCAGACAGAAAGGCAGGACTAAGTTTGGCAGCACCAGAACAGCTTCACAAATGTTTTCTGGTAGTTTTACATTATTCTAAAATCTGCCTCTGAATAGTCATCAGTGTTTTTTCCACTGGCAATAAAGCATATGCCGCCTTGGATCCTAGTTGCATGAGGTTAACAGATAACCACCTTATTTTTTGCTTTCAGTCTTTCAGCATTTCTGCCACTGAGGATCCTCTTCTACGGCTTCAAGTTGAAAAATCTTTGTGGCAGATTTGGCATTGCCTGTAATAATTTATGAATGTGATGTGTTGACATGTTTACTGTGTGCATACATTGAGCTACTTCAATAGCTGGATTGTCAAGACGTGTACCCAGGAGAGGGAAGATGGATCCAGGCATACATTTTTGAGGAAACACTTGGGAAACAAAGCAAGCGCCCTTCACTGTGATGTTTTGGCTGGGCCCTTGCTAGGCTCACTGGAGAGATTTCCCTGGGAGGAACGTGGGCGCCTGGAAAGCAAGACATGAAAGACCCCAGAGGATTTAGAGAGGACCGCTTAAACAGAGGTTTTTGAAAGCAAGACTCCAAAAGGGGTCAAAAGTGCTCAGATCTGTAGATGTTTAATTTAGTAGACGTTGGCAAGACTACAAGATAAAGTGGGTATGAAATATTTTTTTAACCAACATGCTTTATTCCAATGGTTTAATGGCTCTTCTGTTTTAATAACATTGTTTGGGTCATGCAGGAAGGCTGAAGGTCTCTGTTCTCACATACGTGTGTGAGCTTGGAGAACGCATGGGCTGTGGAGGCTGGAGCTTGCTGTAAGAAGTGTGTGAGAAGCAGATTATCCCATCCACGGAGAGGTAAAAGCTCAAGGCCTGACATAAGCAGAGGGTAAATCAGAAAGACCACTGACAGCCAGAGATACAGCAGTAACCATAACAACACCATCATCTTTCTTCTGAGTCCTCACACGTAATTCTACTAATGACTTTTATTAAACATTTAAGCCTTAGCATTCAAGTGATTAATATTTGTTACAAAAAACGGTCCCATTAACACAAAGTACAAGCTGAAACAAAGTTAATGAGCCCTAATACTTGCAGGATAATTCAAAGTTTAAGGGTGTTATTAACAAACATAAAATAATGAAGAGTGGAAAAAATCCGGTTTCATTGTCCACCAGAGAACCTGAGTTTTATCCTTTTGGTTCATAAAATCAAATCTATTGCTCAAGTGACTCTTACACTGTTATTAAAGTAGTACAAGAACACATATATGTGCATAATTAAGTACCCCTATGTGACCATAAAAGGCTTGCCTGGCTATCCATGGGGAATGCGAGTGGGACTTGATTCATAAGCATGGAAGAGGGAACGTCATTACCGTAATCCCCCTGTATTTCACTACTTCGTCTGGGGCGCAGCCTCACGTGGTGGAGCGGTCGGGTGCACAGCCCTGGAAACAGGAGGGTTTTGGGCCGTGTACACCTGAGAGCTGATAGTAAATTGGCCTGGAAATGCATAGGTGAGCATTTGTCCTATGAAAATGTTAAGTATAACTCAAGTCAGGCACAGAAAAAACTGAGGCACTAGGTATATTAAGCATATCTGGAAATTTATATGAATTTTTTTTTCTATTTGCGTTCTGGCTTTGCACTGTCAGATACAAATGGCGAATGGGTAAGGAGAAAAAAGTCACTGACGTCTTCCTGGCCTTGAAAGCATGTGATCGGGATTAAAGCACTGGCATTTTTATCTTTGTGTTCAAATGAAGAGACTAAACATGTTCAAGAAACAAAAAGGGTAAACAGCACAGCTACTGCTGCTCCTTGGTAAATAATCACCCGGTGCCACAGCAAGTCCTTGAAGATACCCAGGAGTTCGATAGCAGGACCTACAGCTACTTTGTAGAGGCAGTAAAACTCCTTTGGATCTGCCTCCCCTGCGGAACTGGAGCCGTTCCCAAGAGGGATCCCTGTGGCAAAGTGCCTCTCATCTGTCTGTCCCCAGAGCAAGCACCGCGTTGTGCCGGCAGCAGGGAGGAGGCGGCGGCAGGGACATTTTTTCTTGAGGCAGAAGAAGAGCCGCCTGCGCCCCAGGGCTGCTCTGGGGGCTGTGAGCTCTTGGGCCAAGAGGCCAGAAATAACCCAGGAGCTGCCGGCTGGAGAGCCCGGAATTACAGACTCTCCAAGAAAACAAGGCTGAATGAAAAACTTGAAGGAGAATGAGACAAAATGGACTGACGTGGACACGGGAAAACGTTCTACAGCTTAAATCATAAATTCTCCCAGGTTTGGAGAGAGGTAAGAATTTCATCTCCATTAATTTCATCTGGCAGACACGGATAACAAAGCAGCCCTCTGCATGGGAGAGTTAACAGCGCTAAGATTGATACGGAAAGACAAGATGCACTTGGAGACGTAGGAAAAATGCATCTCTGAGAAAGTTTCCACTGTTAATATTTTTCCCTTGCAAATGCGGGTCTTCTAAAACACTCTTTTCTTTAGGAAGGATCTAAATGAAGAGGAGGTGGGAAGTAGAGCTACAAAGCATGTAAGAAAGTCTCGAATACGTGAGTGGGAGGAAGGAGGAAGAGATGAAAGAATAATGAAGCTTGCATCACTGGGAGCAAACAACACAAGAAGGGAAGGGAAACGCACGTACTTGTGGCTAAATTTTGCAGGAACTTGGGCTGAGGTTTGAACCTGCTGCGGTTAGTGTAGATACAGGCACGGAGTCATTCAGATGACCTGATCAAAGGACAAAAAAAACGCTACTACGGATTTCATTAGGAAAATTACCTGGCTTAGAGTTGATGGGTAAGCACAGGAAAAAATGCCCTCTTTATAATGTTGGTGTGGGGTCGCCCCGCAAAGGGTAATGGGCACCTGCGGCGCTTACGATGATTAAGCCATTTGGAGTTTCCTTGAATGGGGCCAGGATTTTGCCCTTCATGGAGACTCCTGTTGGCATCTGCGGGATTTCCACGTGTGGCGATGTTGCAAACAGATATTCATATTTTTAAAAATAATTAGCAGATGTCTTGTTATTAACATGGTGCCCGGGGTCCCCAGCTCTAACTGCCCCCCCCCCCAGCCCCCATCAATAGCTGAGCCCAAACGCTCAGCTATTCTTGGGGTGCTTCCGTCAAAACTAAATCAGGTGTTTCTACTTCAAGAGCATCTCCAGCGGCCCCCGTGCCAACGGGTACCCATCTGAACTAGGAAACAAACCTGGAAAAGGATCCCAGGGTTGGGTTTATTCTGCACCTTTCGATTTTTTTTCGGTGTTAGGCGTTGGGTGAGCAGGGCTGAGCTCTCCTGCTGCAGCCCTGGGCGTATTGCAGAGCAGGCAGTAGAAAACTTTCCCCCGAGCAGAACAAGGGGACGGGAATGCCTCTGCCCCCACGTCACCAAAACCACCTATAAAAGGAAAACTCTAACTTTGCTCAGAAAACTCCAGGTTTTGTTTTTTTTGGTTTTTTTTTTTTTTTTTTATATTCACTTTGGAATAAGCCGAGCCCATCCATCCACTGAAGAGGCGAGTGTCAGGGAATCAACAGGAGGGTTCGGCCATCTGCACAGCCGAGCAGCGCCCGGGGATACAGCTAGGACCAAGGTGGGGGCGGGGAGACGTTTCACGCCAGCAATTTTTTACGAATGAAAGGACCGAGCTGCTACTTCAACCCATGCTGGCTTTTCAAAATCCATCGTTGAGACAGCAAGAAAAAAGGGCAGAGGAACGGCGTTTCCATTCCCTTCCGCCACTGAAGCTGTATTTGATACAGCTAGGGAAAAACATTCCTTTTTTTTTTCCCCACAATCTTATAACGATCATAGAATCATAGAATCATAGAATCATAGAATCATAGAATGGCTAGGGTTGGAAAGGACCTTAAAGATCATCTAGTTCCAACCCCCCTGCCATGGGCAGGGACACCTCTCACTAGAGCAGGTTGCTCAAAGCCCCATCCAGCCTGGCCTTGAACACTTCCAGGGATGGGGCATCCACAACTTCCCTGGGCAACCTGTTCCAGTGCCTCACCACCCTCACTGTAAAGAATTTCTTCCTTATATCTAATCTAAATCTCTTCTCTTCCAATTTAAAACCATTGCCCCTTGTCCTGTCACCACTCTTCCTGACAAAGAGTCCCTCTTCAGCTCTTCTGTAGGCTCCCTTCAGGTATTGATAGGCTGTTATAAGGTCTCCCCGGAGCCTTCTCTTCTCCAGGCTGAACAACCCCAGCTCTCTCAGCCTGTCTTCATAGGAGAGGTGCTCCATCCCTCTGATCATCCTCGTGACCCTCCGCTGGACCCGTTCCAACAGGTCCATGTCCTTTCTGTGTTGAGGACTCCAAAGCTGGACACAGTACTCCAGGAGGGGTCTCACGAGCGCAGAGTAGAGGGTTCAGAGTGATTCCGAGTGGCTACTTTTTGTACATTGTTGACCTCCGAAGGTTGCAATACGCGGGTGCAGAATCCGGGTTTCTCCGTGTGTCGCTGTCACACCAAAGCGCGTTGGGTCTGGGGTTGGGAGCCCCGTGCAGTTGAGTGGTGGAGTTTGGGTAGGCAGGGAAAAGGGTTGGCAGGACACAGCTCTCGTTCTGCCCTCTGCCCAGGCTTAGCATCAAGGAAAGGACGTATCCCTTGGGAAAAAAAAAAAAAAAAAACAACAAAAAAACCCCCCTCATCCCACCCCAAACCAGTCATGCCACGTTATGGCAAAATAAATCTAAAGGGATAAAGCCAGGCTTTTTCTGTAATCACTACAGCAATCGCACGTACCGCGAGTTGTCGCTCTATAGGGCTGGCTGGAGAAAGGTAAATTTACAGTGAATAATTAAATGCCCTTTAGAGGCCTGACAGTTCCCTGAGCTGATGGCACCGGCTTCCCCTGAGACCCTGCCAACATTTGGACTCACGGAGAGGTTCCCGGTTCAACCCAAAGCTCCCTCTCCCGTGCTTTCATGGGAGCAGGGCAGGAGAGGCGGCGGGAGGAGGCTGGGATGGGGGCTGGAAAGGGGTAGAGGAGCGAAGAGGAGGAGGAGGAGGAAGCAGGGTGCACCCTTGGTACTGCAAGCTCTCCCGGCACGGGGGAGTTTTCCCTGTTTTCAGAACACGGCATAAGGGGGTGCCAGGCCTCGGCTGGAGGTGAGACGGTACCAAAAATAACCGCTTTATTTCTGCACGTCTCAGGCTTCGGCAGGTAGAAGTCCGGCTCCAGTGACACGAAGGTCGCTCCCAGCGGCACCGCCACGGCCGAGGCGTGCAGGCATTCACCGGGGGGTCCTGCCCCTCCCGGGCGGCCAGGGCTCCTTCCCGCACCAGGAGGCGGCGGGGGGGGGGCGTCCCGGTGGGACAGCGGGCAAAGGGACACAGCAAAGCGCGGGACCCTTCGCCCCACCCGCCGCCTTCCCCCCCTTCAGCCCCAGCGCAGCCGCGTCCCCACGCCCCCGCAGGAAAACACCCCCCCGGGGAGCAGCGCCCCGAAGCTTCCTCGGGGGAGGCCCGGCCCGGGAACGCGCCGCCGGGCCGCGGGAGGCGGCCCGGCGGCGCGGGGCGGGGCGGGCGGGCGGCGCTAGGGCCCGGCGGGGCGCGGCGGCGGGGCGGAGCGGGGCGGGGGGGGGCGGCAGGCGGCGGGGCGGGCTGCGGCTGCCTCCCGCCGCGGGGCGCGGAGCGGGGCCGGCCGCGGGGAGCACCCACCCCCGCGGCGGCGGCGGCGGCGGCGGGAGCCACGGGCCGCGGCGAGGAGGTAACGGCGGCGGCGTTTCGCGGTGTCATCGGGAGCGGGGGGGCGGGAGGGGTGGGTGCCTCGTCCCTCGTCCCTCCCCGGGCAAACTTTTGGTGCCGCTGGGCCGCGGCGGGGAGCGAGTGGGAGCTGCCCCGCGTTGCCCGCCCCCGTCCCGCCGCGGTGGGGAGGCGGAGGGCGGCGGGGAGGCGGCAGCAGCCCGGCGGCGGGGAAGGGCGACCCGGGGCCGGCGGGGGGAGGCGTGCGGGGCGACCCGCATCCCGGGCGGGCTGTGCCCCGGCAGCGCCGGCACCGGCTCCGCGGGGGCGGCCGGAGGTGGCCGCGGCGGGCCGGCCGGGAGGGAGGGAGGGAGGGAGGCGGCGGCGGCTGCAGCAGCCCCGGCCGGGGCAGGCGCCCCGCCGACCCCCGGTTGTGCCGGCGGCTGTTAGAGCCCTGCCCGGGGAGAAGGCGCTCGGTGCTTCCCGGGCTCCGTCCGTGTCTGCCCGCACGCCTGAAGGGCATCCCCCGGTGGGGCTGGGCTGTAAGAGCCGCCGGGAAAGGGCTTTTCTGGTTTCCACATCGGCTGCCCTGCGCTGGCCGTTCCTCGCTCCGAACTTGTCGGGAGTTAGGGTGAATTAATTTCCCCGCAGCGTACGCGTGTGCTCCCTGCACGCCGGAGAAGGGTTTCCTCATCAACCTCCCGACTGCGCCGCTGTCAGTTGTTATTTACGTTATGAGGAACGTGCCCCGTGGAGATGTGCTGTAAGGCTGCCCTTACAGCCCCGTTCCCCGAAACTTTAATTGCGGCAGGCGATGGTTTTGCCGTGAAACCCTTTCCCTCAGAGCGGACCGGTACCGCGCTGGGATAACGGCATCTTCTCAGACCGTGGTTTTCCACGCCGGGGAGGGCTCGTGCTGTTTCGTGGGGATGAATCAGAAACAAAATACGAGCAAACGAGGCCAATGAGTTTGTGGGGTGTTAAAAAAATAAAAAAAATTAAAAAAAAAAAAAAAAAGGAACAAAAACCCCAACCCGCTAACGTGGCAGCGTCTGTTACGGGCACGGTAAATCGGGCGGCGAACCCCCGGTTTCCTCCGGCGTGGCCCACGTATCCGCCGGTAAACAACGTAAACCGTGATCGCTTTGCAGCCGAAAACCTAAGGCCTCGCAGCCCTGGCTGCCTGAGCGTTACGTGTCATTAAAGTAGCTCTCTTGGAGGAGAGGGACTGTCCCAGGAGCTGTAAAATCTATAAACACTTTTCTGATTGGTTTAAAAAAATTTAGACACAGGAAGCGGATGGTATCTAATAACAGACAAGTGGAGACACTGTTGTCATGGAAACTGAGAAGACTACCCCCCCCCCATCCCCACCCCCCCCTCTCCCATTTATTTTAAAAAAAAAAAAGTCTGCGTATCCTCAGCAATGCCTGCAGAGCCCCTCGGCTGCCCCTGCCTTTCCCACAGCATCTGTTGAAACCTGAGAACGTGCCTGTCAAATCAAGGTCATTTTACAATAAAAACCCCACGCTGCCGCCGCCGCCTCCCCTCTTTCCTCTCCGGACCTTCTCCCGCACTTTCCACCCAAGGAAGAGTTTGGGGAGACGCGGCCCACCTGCCCGGCACCCTCCGGATGGGGGTATGGTGGGCTCCTGCCCCAGCCCGGGAGAGGCTGCTGCTGGGCGGCCTGAGGAAAAAGGCTCAAAGCAGAATGATTAAGTGTTTTTTAAAAACATAGTAGTAAGGGCTGACTTTTTTTTTTCTTTTTTTTTTAAAATCAAATGACCAGGTCACGTTTCTTTTCGTGGGAAGCTACGGAGCAGGGAGAGAAAGGAGAAAGCTGGGGTTGATTAGATCTCCCTCTGTTCCTCCTCATTTCAAAGTTACATTAAAATGTAATGATGTGGACGTGAATATTAAGGCCATTTCACAACTCTGCCTCACCTGCAAAGAGAAACAGGAAAAAAAGGAGGCAAATGGCTACGGGGAAACCCTGTGCAATTGCTTTTAATTAAAAAAAAAAAAAAAAAAAAAAGAAAAGAAAATCACCGTTTGGTTATAGCATGCTATTTGAGGACAAAAGCAAAGGTACAAGAATAAAATATACTTCATTACTGATGAATGCAGCATGAGAAAATCGGACTATTATTGTGGTGAACTGCAGTTTTACTTTGCTGGACTATTGAAAGTTTATCGCGTGTGAAAGGAGAGACCTATTTTGCTTTTGGAGCAGAAGAAAAGTATTTCACGGCAAACTCACAAGAAAAGTTTTAGTGCTTTCGCTTATTTTCTTGGGCAGCAGCCGTTGATTTCGGATGTTTGTGATGGAGAGATGTCTTTCGAGTATTCACTGCGTTTTCTCCGAAACATTTCATTTTGTTGCTCCCTTTAATCTTCATTTTGCACTGACCAAGCCAAGGGAAAGCGCTTGAGTGCTTCACCCGCTGCATAAATCGTCGCTTTGAAACCTTAAATGGCCAGTTTGACCTCTGTTGCCTCGTTGCTTGCATATTTCACTTTTTGTGTTATTATTATTTCTTAAGAAAACCGGAGCAGGTCTCATGGATCGGGAGGTAAATCCCTCCAGGGTGCCGAGGCGGAGGTGCTCCCCACCCACACCTTTGGATCTTCCCCTCCCAAAACCCCAAGGCTTGGCTTTAAAACCTCTGGCTGTGGGCAGAGCAGCCGAAAGGGATGGCAAAGCCGGAGGGAGCAGCACCTGCTTCTGCTCGAGGGGTCCCCACTGGGACGGCATCGGGGCGCAGGAGCTGGGACCCCCCCTTCTGCTGGGGGCAGGAAGGCTTAGGGATGTGGGCAGTTGCGTGTTTAACCCAGCTCACCTCTGATTAGCCAGATGCTTTTAATTGCTGTGGAGCTCAAATGGAGAAAGTTCGGCTTGGGAGCGAAAGTGTGCTTGCTTCTAGAAGCGAATTTCCTGTTGTCGGGAGCACCCTTATCTGCAGGAAGGTTTGCCGGCAGGAAGTGTGTCAGTTACTTGTTTTTATGCAGTGAAGGAAACGAGCTGGATTAGGTATTTTCTAGATTTACCCTTCATCGTCCTCCGTGTATGTGCTACTCTGGTTTTTTTCTCATGGTTTTAGTTGGTAAAAGTTTTATGATGTCAGTCATTCCCGAGGGAAATGCAAGAAGTTAAACGCTTGTGTCGTCCTCCCATTTTTTGCTGTTATAAAAAAAAAAAAAACCACTCCACCGACCTCTCTGGGCCACATTTTCAAAAGTATCCAATTTGCAATTTATACCTTTTGAGCCTCATTAATGATACTCAGATGGGCTTTTTTATTTCTTCCCCCCCCCTAGATTGAAAGATCAAAAAATGCACCAGTTATTTTACTAATAGGAGCAGTCCTTACACTTCTGAACTGCCTTTCATCACGGATCATAAATCACTTTAGAGAAATTCATTTTTTAATATGCACAGAAGTTTTATGAGCATAGAAAGCTGAAACGTAACATTTCATGTGGACGGCCCAAAGTTGCAAGGCAAATTGGGAGCAGAGCTGGGAGTCAAATTAATTGCCCCTTAATTAGCAATCGCTAATGGATTAAAACTTTGAAAATGTGTCTGCCTTTCCCGAGCGCGCTGGTGCTAATGCGCCGATGCGGCGGGGGTGTATTCGGGGTGCGGGGTCGGAGGTGAGAAGATAAGCAGCGGTACCAGAACCAGTCGTTTTACTGGTCCCAGTCCAGCCTGGCGTGGCCGGGATGCCAGGTTGGAGGCTTGTGAGATTCGACACCGCTTTGGACGAAGGTCCGGGCGAAAGGTGAGGGCTGGGGTTGTGTTCTGTTAAGCGGGGAGGCTCAGGGAAATAATGTTTATTTCTCCAAATTTGGCTCAAAACGGGAGTATTTATGGCGTGGAGCTGAACTTTCGCAGAGGGGTTTGAGGAGGAAACGTGGAAAAGTTACATAAACTTGTGCGAAGCTGCCTGGTGTGGTGAGTGGCTTCAAGTAGTGGTTTTTGGCGTAGGAGATATCTCGGTGTTAGGAGCCGTTCCTGGCAGAAGGGGCTGCCGGGGCTGTCCAGGAGCCTAAGCTGGGCCGGAACGGGATAGTCCTGGCTGATGCTGGAATTTGCCAGTTCGTGACTTCAGACGTAACACAGTGCAGCACGACTTTGGCCACAGTTTTGAAATATTTCTAATGAAACCACATTTGGCTTGTTAGCTGCTCTCGTGGCCAAGACAAAATAAAACTGTAACAAGAATAACGAGGAAGAAAAAAAGAAAGGATTCTAACAGAACAGCATTTCTTTTAAATGTAAAAATTACGGCTGGTTTTTTTCAGAAGCGATCAGCTGGTTCTGGGAAACCAGCTTGAAGCTGTGGAAGGCAAGGCAGTTTTTGGGAAGCGACTCCCTCCTGGGCTTTGGAAATCCTACTCCATTTAAGGTGCCCGGAGTTCAGTTGCCGAGCACCAGGACAACTCAAACCCTCCTTAAACTCCACTGTAACGCTTTAGGTGCCTTTAGCAATCCGGGCACTTCTGCTTGATCTGGGCTGAAGCTGGTTGTCTGGCCGAAGGTGTGCACCTTGGCTGCCTGTGTAGTCCACGAAGGAGCGAAGTTCCCCGCGCCCCAGTTGTCCCCCCTCGGGGATGGGTACAAAGTGGTGGGATAGCCCCGCTCTGGAGGTGGCTGGTTAGAGGGGTCTGGGGAATAGCTAAAACTCGCCACTTCCAAGTGGTTCAAGTTGTGTAGGACCATCCTCGTGTTTAGCCCAGGTGCTGGTGGCCACCTGCTTGCCGGCAGGCAGTTTTTCCCCACCTCTCTGAGAGAGGAACAGAAGGAACATCTTACGCTTTTTCCAAACTCCCCCTAAAACTCATCTATCCCATAACGTCTGCAGAAATTGGACGGGCTCAGTCTGCTGGAGGTGAAACATCTGCCTGTTGTGCTGGACGGTATTTTGTTGCTCTTTTCTTTTATTTCTCTGTAGTCTGAGACTCTCTTTGCCGGAGATGGTCTTTCTCAGTGTCGGCACTGACGGCGGGACAGACAGACAGCAGGGCTGTGACCTGTGGTCAGGGTTGGTAGGTGCCACTGAATGGAAAGATCTGCCTGGCTGTTTGATACTGTCGATTTTTTCCCAGCATTAGCAGAAATTTACGTCAATGCTAGCCAATATAATAAAGTTTCCAACCCTGGGGTTTTTTTTTGTTTGTTTTTTTTTTTGTACCTTTTACTGAAAATAAGTTAAACCCAAATAAAAATAGGTATTATTTAAGGAGTGGGATGGTTTTGGCCCACACCGGCATCTCCCTCTGCCCGCCTCCCGCATGCGGGGTTGTGGGGGGACCCTGCCTGTAAACTCCGTTTGCTGAGGCCGAGTGTGAGGTTCCCTGGTGGGACCCCATATCATTCTGTGCGGCCCTGATTGCAGAACACTTACCTGCCATCTATTTGCTGGTAAAGCCCACTTGTGATGCGGATACTTATTTTTGTTGTAAGGAAAACATACCAGATTTCCTAACAGACGGGGCTTTACGTCCCAGGCAATCCAAGTTTTGAGTCTGGAAAGTGTTTCGCGGAGTGGCAGCTTCGTTGGAAATTGCTTCTTAATACCGTATGGCAAAGCCGTTGCTCTTTTTAGTGTCGTTCTTTGCGAGACACCTGCGCCCACCCCGCTGAACCCACCGGTGGCCTCGTCTCTCCTGCGACTCTCCTCCCATCTCCATCCCCTGGCAGCTCCGCAACTCCCCGGTACAGAGTGGCTTTTTCTTGTTGATTTTTTTTTTTTTTTTTTTTTTGTTCTCTCTCGAGCTTTGTAGAAAGGCCAACCTTCTCCTCAGATGAAGTCGGCTTTTGGCACAGCCGGCAGATGCGAACTCCCCAGCCCGACCCGTCCTTGCAGAGCCGCGCTCGCTGCTACTCCCCTCGCTAAGATCTTCTCGTTGCCAATTTAATTGCTGGCCGGGCTTGCTGTGGAAAGGAGCAGAGGCTTTAGGAGGGGTTAAGAGAGGTTATTAGAGATGGGAGGAAGCTGAAGGTCTGACCCATCCAGATTTAACTGGATTAAATCTCATTCTACCCCCAACTCCCACTTGTTTTGATCTGGGTTTTACAGTAGATCATTTGTAGAAGCTACCCAATTAATATGTTAATTTTAACACCAGATTTTGTAAAGCTTTTTTTTTTTGTTGGAGGTGGAGAAGGGATCCAAATGTTTTGATCCTATTTTTATCATTATCTTCACTGAGTTTTTCTCACTCTGTGCTTTGCAGAAAGGAGTGAAATTTTAATAATTCACTAATACACTTTCACTTCGTTAACATTTTATCATCCTGGCAGTGTGCATATGGTGAACTCCTTACGACTCTCATGAAGGGCCTGATCTTGCCCCCTTACTCTCACATCCATCCAGGTGTGGAAAACCCAAAATGCAGCTGCAATTCTGCATTTTGGAAAGAGCTTTTCTCTTTTTCCAGTAGATAGTAAACTAAACAAAACGTGCACGAGGGTTTTTTTTTTTTGGCTTTTTTGGTGTTTGTTTTTAGTTTGTTTTTTTTACAAAATGGAAACATCTATACAAAGATAGTAGTGATGGTTAGGTTGGAGCCACCAATCTCCAGCCATTACAAGACTTAATGGTATGGTCTAGCGAGCGTGAAGACACAGGGTGTTATTGTGGTATCGTTTGTGTCATTTTACATTGTGGCGTGTCTGGTTCAGGCAGGGATTTATACTGATATTAACATGGTTATGAAACTTTCAGGTGCCTTCCCTGGGATAGCACAGTGCTCGGTATTAGGATGGCAAAACGAACATGTAACGCTTCATGCAATCTTGGTGATTAAGTACATAAGTTCGCAAGTGTGTGCCCATGTTCTATTAAATAGGTGCTTTTAAATTGTGTCCTAATCTGACATTGGGTGTTGAACTTCCGTGGCAACTTTTTTTTTTTTTTTTTTTTAGCAGCAAATAAACCTCTGAATTATTGCATAATTTATTACTGCTACTTAAATACTGTTAGCACACCAAATTACATCGGGCGTATTCAGAATGCATAAGAAGCCGAGCATGGCTGGGAAATGGAGGGTGGGTAGGTACAGGAGGCTTGAGAGTAGAAAGGAAACTTCTGGGTTGTGAGCAGTGGAGAACTAAGGGCCAGGTAAGAATTTCAGGAGGTTACTTGTGTTGAAAGGAGTGTGGCTGTGGGGAAACAGGAGGACAAGAGATCACAGTAATAAATACAAGAGATATTGAGGGACCTGGCTAAAGGTTTTTACTTGTCAAATAGAATATACTTGCTTTTAGAGGCACCAGGACAGAAACTAATCTCCTGTAAATTGGTATAATGCCATTGGAGTTAGTGGAATTACACTGACTTACACCAGCTGATGGTCTGCCCAGTGGTATTACAAGAAGAGTGAAGATGTGAAGGATGGGGGAACGGGAAGAGGTCATAGGCCTGAGCAACAGGGAGGGTGGAAGTTTGTTCAGAAGCGATAGAGGCTGGGCAGGTGAGGGGGTTTGGTAGGAAAGATCAGAAGGTCCATTGCAGCTCTATTGAGTTTGATTTGATGACGAGACGCCCAGCCAAGAGATGTCAGCAAGGCAGGCTGAGGGATGGTCTTGGCTGTAGAGGAGAGTTGGGGATGGAAAAGTACATTTCTCATTGGCACGGCAGGGACTGGTGTGTGAGTGAATAACATCACGCACAGGGTGAGGAGGAGGGGGAAAAGGAAAAAAAAACCCAAAACAAAACCAAACAGACCAAGGCTACAGCAGGAACTGGGGGAAAAATAAAAATGAGCCAAAGCCTCAGCAGGATCCAGGGGAGAGGAGGTGGAGGTGGAGAGCAATCACTAGAGCAGGACGAGGAGGGCCAGAAGATGGCATCTCACAAAGTCAAGGCGATCTAGAAGGAGGAACAGAACAAACTTATCAAATACTGTTTAGGCTTGAGAAGAGAAAGGGAATAACACTGACTTCTTCAGAGGCAGGAGCCGTGAATAATCTCTAGTACAGTTAGTAAACTTTGAAAAGCTGAGCTATAAATACACTATGTCTTAACTGGTATGTCTAATTTTTTATTTTTTTATTTTTTTTTTTTTCCCCGTCTTCTGTTGTTGCAAATAGTCCCACGTCATGCTGCAGCAGCCGTTTATGTCCTGGGGATGGTTATGGCAGCATCGTTACCCGTGCCTCACTGTTCCGGGGAGGGGAAGCGGCCATGTCAGCCCCAATTTACCCCAGGAACCTCCAGCTGGTCCTTGTGCCCAAAGCAGTCGGGGGTCTTGGGGCAGGCATTACGGTCAGGTTATCCCTCAGAAAATTCAAACAAGTACTGGGAAGTCACAGGTTTTTGATTAAACGTAACGGCGTTGTTGCTGTGGTGGCCATACCCCGGTTCTTAGGCACCGTGTAGGGGGAGCAGTCAGTGTTGAACCACCCCTGGGCTTGGCGATGGAGGCCTCTTCTCGGCAGGGGAGGCAGCGATGGGTTTCCCCCCAGATCTGCTGGTGTCTGGAGGGAGCAGGGATGGGGTGAAGAAGGTCTGAGGAAAACAACGTGGCCTCACCTTGTGGTCTGACCAAGCGGGAGATCTCGCTGCGGGTGTATTTTGCCATGGAGGCACTTTGCGCAAGGAGGATGAAAGCTCAGGCTGGAAAAAAATGAGGAAAAATGTGGAAAAGAATGAGGAAAAATGAGGAAAAAATGTGGAAATTGGGTATGTGCACTAGGATGGTCACCCTTGCTCACAAGCAGGTCTTGTTACTGGAGCAGCTGCAACCCATTTGCAATGCTGGGGCCTGCTGCAAAGACTGGAAACAGCCTGACTAGAAATGAGCCTGGCTTAATTGTACTAAGACAAGAAAAATAAAACGAACAGGATGAAAAGTGAAAAGTTAAGTGCGTTTTTAAAATCCTTTTGGTTTTTGTTTTTTTTTTTTGTTAAGCCAGGGTGCCATTTCTGAAGGGTGGGGACATTCCTGTTCCCTGCCTGTGACTCTGGTCTCCCTGTCCAGCACCTCTGAAGCAGCCAGCCTGGGCTGGGAAGTCAGTGTCTTTAGAAACAGAAGACGTTTTGGCTTTCCAAGTGGAACGATTTATTTCTTTCCTAGTTGTATCAAAAGCACGTGTTGCTGCAATCGCTGTGGTTTGAGGGGAAAAAAGCTGAGAATCCTGAAGCTGAAATAGTTGAGAGACCGCTCCTGGGGACAGGAGGGAGAGATGCGGAGGCCTGGCCTGGTCTGAGGTAGAAGAGGACCTATTTTCTTGTCAATAATTTTACTGTCCAGTTAAACTCTTCAAACTGACTGCACTCTCTGAAATTAATGGCGTATTTGTTTCAGACAATGTATGCTTCCAGAGTGGTAAGTTTGATGCTTATAGATAATACCAAGGAATGCTGATGCAGAGAGGCCCTTGCTTATACTTACTGCTGTAACGACCAAGGTCAGCTCACTTTGTTATAGGCCCCATTGAGGGCCAGAAGCAGAAGAGCATAGAGGGGTCACACCGGTGTGGAGGAGCAGACAAGAGAGGTGACCCAGAACCGACCAAGGGGGTATTCCATCCCATCTGCCCCATGCTCAGTATAGAACCTGAGGGATCAAAGGGCTCAGGCTCTTTCTTCAATGGCTGACGTCTGAGGAGGACTCTGTCTGTTCGTCTGCCTTTGATCCTGATCCATGTGTTTCTGAATCCAGATCTGGTATCCAGTTCCCGTTTGTCGGTGAGTCCAGTCTGGGACTTTTCCAGTGTGTGATTGTCATTCCGGGAGCTCCATACTGTTTTGTATATATTGTATATATTTCATTATTTTCTTATTGATATTATTATATTTTCTTCTTATGATTAATATTTCACTGAAGTAGTTTTAGTTTTCTTTTCAACCCATAAGTCTCTCCCTTCTCATTTTGGGAAGGGAGAGGGGTTAAAGAGAGCATCTGTCATTCGTTCAGTGGCCAGCCCAGCCCAAACCAGGACAAGGGCTCAGAGGCACGGTAACGGGATGTGAAGCCTTTCACCATGGGTCACTCAGGTGGGGTATCTCCAGAAAGCAGCTGTTATTCTCTGGCAATGGCTGTCGGCAGTTGCAGAGCTGAGGGGCTCGTGCCCCCTTCTGGTCCCATGCGGCCACTGGGATGTTGAGGACCAGCGTGAGCTCAGGTGGTGGCCTTGCTTTGATTCCTCATGGGCTGGTAACGAGGCCGCGCACCCTCAGAAATCACTGATGGCAATTAAAGACCATGGCTGTAGGATCAGGTTTCCCAGTGGATCACGGCTGGGCCATCAGTTTGGAGGGTTGTACAAGGGTGTTGAAGAGATGCTGTGGATGAGGAAGGGGCCAGGCGCAATTATATACCACTCGAACCCTTTATTTAGAGGATAATTTCATAGTACTAGTAGCAAAGGCTTTTTTAACAGAAAAGCAGTGTTATCTTTCGTCAAGGGGCTTCATGAAACAGTTGATGATCATGTGTTGATGATAAGAATAGTGTTGGTCTTGCCCAGTTGCACTTTCTCCCTGAGAGGGTTATGTCCCAAGCTGGTGGACTCTGCCCGCTCCCCGTGTGGGCTGTGCTTGGTTTATTCAAACCATGCTTCCTCTCTTCTTGCTTTTTCTGTGCAAAGTGCTTTCTGTTCAAATGAGGGTGCCTGTTCATGATGAGACATGGGCAGTTCAGGAATTGCTTTGAAATCTGGAGAAGGATTTTTTTTTTCCTCATAGTAATTTTCATTCTGAACTTGTGTTCAGTCTTGCTTACTACTATTAGCTACTGCTAATTGTGTGGGGGTTAAGAGCTGGGACCACAGAGCAGCGGAGATCCCAAGCACCCTGCTCTTTCCTAGACATAGTGTGGAAAAAAGATTTTCTTTCTGACCCCGAAAGCCTATAGCCTAAATAAGGTACTTGGAGCAAAAATGACTCCAGTATGCAAGTATCTACACCAATATAATTATGTGCCCTGCTTTCATATTTCACACGCTTTAAGTTCCTGTCACCTGCTAATAACATATGAACGTTGGGGAAATTTGGAGCGTATGCACAGCTGGCTACTGGTCTGCTTACGTTCAGTGGATTTCTTGCTGTTAAAACCACTTTTAGCACATGAATGAATGGGCAGGAAACCACCTAAATATTGATTTATATAGAAACTGCCCTCCCATCTCTCACTCGTTCAAAACAGTGATGACAAAGTAGGGCAGCAGGATTCAGCTCATGGGCTGTTGGGAAGAGCTTGTTTTATTTCAAAAGGAGAGCTTTGTTTTGATGGAGACTCCCAGGGACACTAGTGCTGGGAATGAAGCTTTTGTGCCCAAACTCAAGGGACAAGAGGTTCAGCCCAGGTGCAATATCCCTAGGTGAGGAAGCGCCTTGACTTCCACAAGTGTTGAAGCAAGCAGCATGGCACTTTGGAAAATCCAGCCAGTTGTTCCTTCTGGTGCCAACGTGGGCATGAATGCTGGCAAAAATTGAAGCTTGTCACTTTTCATGCCAAAACCTGTTGACTCTGATTGTCTTAGCTGCTTTCAGTGAAGATTTTGCCTGAGCAAATAGCTCGGTATTTGATCACGTAGATGGTTGGTGTTTAAAGTCCATCTTCATGAGGAGCTCCCGTGGGATGCAGTGGCGGTTGCATCTGACTTACAGATGCAGAATTTGATGCTCTGTTGCCATCATTGATATAGTGATGGTGATAATGGTTATTATTAATTCGTATTCTGGTGGTAGGTAAACAGTATTAATATTTGGCTCTTCTCCAGACATCCTCAGTGCGTTCTCCATTGATACCAAAGGTGATTTATGTGAGTATTCCCACTCTGGCAGTGTGAGTGATGCACATACGGCTCTTCGGAGCCCGCAGATGAGAAGACGTCTTTATACACAGATACGCTGCAACACAGATTTATATTGCTGTAACTGTGAAATCTATATCTTGTTATAGAACAACACGCAATATATTACTTGTTTGTGCAAAATTCAAGGCTTCACGAGCCAATGAGGTGAGGAGCAGAGGGCCGGACTCAGCCCCTGGGGTGCTGTGTATTAGCCTTCCATGACTTGCAGACCCTTAAGGCCATAGACTGATCTTGAGTCTCATGGCGACAGGAGTGCGTGAAAATAGGTTGTCCACATGTTAGTCTTGTGGTGATAAACTCTGATGTTTAATGACTGAGCCCAGGTAGCAGCCTTTCCCTGGGTTTAGCATTCTCATCGGGTCTCTTTCTCGGCCGCTGTGCTGTACAGAACTGCAAGAAGCTAGTTGTTTTTAAATTTCATTGGCTAAACCTATTAAGGAGGAGACAGACAGACAGACGTGGCCAGCACAATGACTGAAGCCTTTTTTAATAGCCAATAAATCTAACCCTCTTTCCCTAAAATGCCTAGGTAGCATCCAAGAGACCTGCTTTGTCTGTGAGCTGCAGAAGAAAACATGGTTAGATTACAGAAATGCATGTAATAACTTTATTACAATGCGTTAATTACCACTGCCAATAGTTATCCTTCATTGTTAAAGCTACTTCCTGAAAGACAAAATAATGAAATGTACATTTTCATGTATCTTTGTCAGTCAGAAGCCCGGGAAGAGATTCCTGCTCCGCTTCTATCTTGTGGTATAAAGGGATGCAACTCAACTGAAGCCAGAGGTGGATAGCCGGGGAGAAGGCAGCTTCCTTTTTTACTAGAGAGCTTTAACGAAACATTGTTTTATTTCTGCACATTAAAGTTAATAACATGGCAAGTGTATTTTGAAGTTAAGTCTTTCCAGGATCTCTATATGTTAAATAACTGCGAACAAACTTTATAGTCACTCTATAGGCCCTCACAATATATCATTTTGAGCTGCTTTCTATCTATTATGTTTTATCTGCCTGCAAAATCCATTTCTAATTCTGGCCATATCTCCTTTGCGATCACTTGCCAGAAATCTATTCCCAGGATTCTCCTTATTTTAGTGAAATATCTCTGCTTCAGCACCTTTCCCAAGGTGGCTGATCTAATCACGGCACTATCAGTTATCACTTCTCATTTCCTTTGCTAGCTCTGTCAAATGCAATGCACAGCCTAACAAAATGACATTCAAATACTCCCGGTGACCAAAGCTATTTCCCTCTCTTTTACTCTGCAAAACTGGAATTGTATGTGGCTTCTAAAACATGTGCCCTTCACTCTAGGAATGTGACTTGTGAAGCGCACTGTGAGAAGCGTTAATATTAAGCAGATGAAATGGCCGCCTCTTTATTCATCACAGGTAGGTTCCTTTATAGTGACCATCTGGATATTAAACGCCACATCCACGACCTCTTTTTTCAGGTAGAGGAGAGCAATGCTTCATTCCTGCCAACTGGCAAAAGAGCCCTACCTTGCCGGCAGAGAAATTAAATTTGTCACCTCCCTCTTCCTATCCTCCATTATTGTCTTTTTATATATACACGTTTCTCTTTTAAATGCGAGTGTGACTGTATGCAAAGGTCAGCTTATGCCAAACTGGGTGCTTGTGGTTCTCAAGTAAGGAGTCACCTGGGATCCTCTGTTAAGGTTAAGCGTGGTTTCTATGGACACAGGTCCAGCAATAGCATCCTTTTTTTTTTTTTCCCTTGGGTGACAAACCTCTTAGCGTTATCTTAGATTGCTATCACAGACTCATACTTGTTTTAATAAGTGTGTGGCTGACTACTCCATCCGCTCTGGAAGATAAAGTTATCCACGTGCGTCCTCACAGCCCTTCCTGCTTTGCGCCATTTAACACATGCTGTCATGAGCCCTGCTTTGCTGCAGTCTCATCTCTCCATTGGTTTTTGCGAGGGCTGAAGCCTAAATCTTGTTTTTTCGGAGAAAGCAGCCAGCCAGCTCTCACCAGACTGGCTGGGAGCTTGGGGAGAGCTGTCTCCGCGCACTGTCCTGGCTCCAGAACAACACAAAGTGCTACAATTGCATGGTTTCTGGGAGTCCACTGTGAGTAGCATAGCTCTAGATTTCTTCTGAAATCATACAAACCGGTTTTGGTTCCCCCCCCACACACACACCGCGTGAATCAAATAAACCTGTCTTGCAACCCGCAGTTGTTCAACACACTTCTTCCCTGTAGCCTGTTACAGGTTGCAGAATTAAGTTTATTTGCAGACAGTGACGGGAAAAGTTAGGAAAACAGGTTTTAAGATGACAAAATGAACGAATCTGGTTTGTTGTTTATGGCCCGAGGTCCAACGCAGATCAGGTGCTCCACATTTCAGTTCATTGGCACGTGTTCCGATGAGCTGTGTCACAGCCTGGCGAGCTTCCAGGGCACGGTGTTTGTGGTCCCTCCTCGCTGTCCCTCAGACCCTGTCCCTCCGGTTGGCTGCAGAAGTGCAAACTGGGGAGCATCTGCCCTAACAGGGGATGGCAGAGTGATCTTCTGTGTGTCCTTACGGCTAAGTAATGAGGACGGCATCTAGTGGCTTAAAAAGCTGCTCATTGTTGTATTTTTTTTCTCCTAGCTATTTCTTCACTGTAGGAAGGTAGAGAAATCTGTGTTAAAATAATAATTAAATGCTGACGGTACTAAATTTCCACCCAGTGTGAGTTGGCAGCAGCTGCAAGCCAAAACATTAGGTCATTAAAGAAAAAAAAATCCTGATTAAATACCTCTGTATGTTTTTCTGATTAGCTATTCTTAAAAAGAGCATGTGGCTGTAATAGAAGGGTGTACTTGACAGCAGCAATTGGTTTTTTGGGGAAAGGTAAAATACTCAAGTTTTAATCCGTATATATGTGTGTTTGAAAGGATTTCTTGCTGATTTTAGCTATGGGGATTTATATCTTGCTAATCATCCATTTTTAAAAGCCACCACGAAATTTCCCTGCCAGGAAATATATGAAATCCCCTCAATATTATGTTTCTGGAAAGAACAGTTAACAGTGACTAATGCGCTCAGGGTTTTGTTTTGGTCTCTTTTTCCTCTCCTCTGGCTAGACAGGGCTGATTTTGCACTTGGGAGTCAAACAGCTGTGGTGGACCTTGCTGTAGCATTGGTGGTGTTGAAGGACTATGAGGCTTAGGGGCTGGCTGCCTCCCGCATCCTGCAGACATGCAGATAAAAGGGTTTCTGCCCCAAAGAGCTTGCTGTGATGGGGAGGTATGTGAAGTCGGGTGAGGGTTTGGAAGGGGGAGAAGGGGTGGTGTTGGGAACAGAACTCCCCGTTTACCCTGTGTCCACTCATGGCCAGAGGTCCACTGCTCTCAGAGGCAGACTGAAGCTGGCTCTCTTGACAATATTTTATTAAAGCAGTATTGGCTGAGCAGACTGCAAAGTGAAAATTGTCAAAAGATGCATTTATAGGCGGCCACTTCTCATCACCTGTTTCTTCCTTTGATGCACTCTGCAATATATTTGCTCCACTGAGCTCCATAGCAATGTTTTAGGGGCTGATACCTACAGCACACCTATGTCTGGAGCTCCTTCCAGATCCGCTCTGAGGGATGTTGCTGGAGCTAGCAAGGAGGGGAGGGGACTTGTGCCACTGCAGGAGAGTTGTGGCTGCGGCTGGCCCTGTGGGAAGCCCTGGAGCTTGAGGGGGGTTGGTGGGCTGCTGAGCATCCCCTCTACGTGTGCTGGGAGCACCTCCGAAAGCTTTATCACCTCTGTGGCCAAAACATACTTCCCAAGCATGTGTTGAGTGTGGAAGAACATCCTGGCTGCTGTTGGTTCTGCTCCCATCATATCAGAGCAGCTGATGGTCTGTGATGTGTGTACCAGCCCTGTGAGGCACTGCAGGGTCATCCTTCCCTCTCCCCTCCTTCTGGCCCGCCCTTCCACACTCAAACCGAGGAACAAAGGGGTTAAGAGAAAGGTTTGGTAAATTATTTCAAACTATTCTGTTGTTTGAAGACGTAGCATAGGGTAATACAACCTTTTGTTGTATTAATATACTCCTGTCCTGTATGCAGAAGCTGCATATGAACAGCGGTCTCACAAACATAATTTCTGCTGCCTGAAATAGGGAAAGGGTTCATCTGAAGGGGTTTGAAGGTGGCTCAGCATCATGTGCTTAGAGATTTACTCACCACTTTGCTGGACTCTTTTAAGGGCAACTGGGATATTCATTATTCCCCCAGGAGCTATATAAGTTACATTTTTTTTCTTCACTATGCATTCCAGAAAGCAATTTCTCAGGAAGAGTGGTTCCAGTTTAATCTGCAGATTATCTGTTGTTTCTTTTTCCCCCAAAGATAAAGCGGCTGAATAATGAGCTAACCCTGATTCAGGCAGAGCTGAGGACTATGTATGGGCATATGTGTAGGGCTCCAGATTTTAGGGGTACAGCTTCAGGTTGCCATGTTTCATCGATGTTGCCTGAGCCCATTAGTTGTTTGGAGGTGAGTGCAGATGCTCCAGCAAGCCTGGCCACTGCTCAGGAGCCTGGAAACGCCCCGGATTTGGACAGCAGAGCAAAAGGCATATTTCTGCAAATGTTAGAGTGGTGAATTTTTTGAAATTAAATGCAGTGACCAAGGGCAAGGGAAAATGTTGGCCTTTATTTCTCTCCTGTATGATGATGTGCCAAGCAAAGAACAGATGGGGTCAGGGCGCTGCCTGCAGTTGTCTGAGTCTGGGGCTGCCTCCATCCCTGCCCTGACCAGGGGCAGAGCGACCTGTTCTCACTTACGTCTGCTGCCTTTTCTGCCCTGAAGCTCCCATCACAGTCCTGCAGGGTGGCACATGTGACGTGCCCTGGCTGGGATGTCCCTCTGCGATGCTGCTGTGGGGGAGCTAAAGTCCCTCTGCATGGGGACCCTTCCTTTTGAGAACTGGTCACCACTAAACCTTAGTGACAGAAGGTGGCTCTGAGAGCCTGGCCCTCATATCTCCCAGTTCATTGGGTCCTTGTAGTACTAGCACCGGGTTGAGGCGAACTATTTCTCTGCTGACATTAATGTACTTGACCCTGTAGGGTGCAAGGTGGCCAAGCAGTTACAGGCCATTAATCTCCAATTGCTCTTGTCAGGCATTATATTAATTAATCCAGGGCCAAACAGTAGTTTAGTTGTCAGTGTAGACCATGATAAGATTATTTTTTTTTTAGATCCTGGTTAGTGCTGAGTTAGAATCTAGTTAGTGTTTGCAGCTGTGTAGACAGATGCCCTCGAATTTCACCAGTCGCCTCACCAAAGCCTAACTGGGCTGCCTTTCCACCCTGTGACCTCTCTGGGCACAACTGGGGTGGAGGTGGGTTGCGTTATTTCAGTACAGGTTCACACGCTGCTTTTATTGCCTCGTTTTGCAGAGAAGGAACACTCCAGGCATCCCATGGCTGAAATTCCCCTTATTCTTGGACGCTGCCCAAGAGTTACTCATCAGAACAATAATTGTTAAAAAATAAAGATACTGAGCACCAAGACTTATGGAGTGCTTTGATATGCCAGGCTGCGACGACTGTGTATAGAGGGGGCATCCTTTTGTAGCTTGAATAGCTATAAAAGGCTTCGATAGCCTTTCTCTGGCAAACTGCTGGTAGCTGTAGTCAGGAGTTTGTCTGAGCGAGTTTTGCAAGCTCAGTGCCACCGAACACGTATTGATCTGCGGCTGCTCCTGAGGTGAAAACTGTTCATGGTTTAATGCGTTAAGTTCTGCTTGCACCCTTCTGTGTGGAAGTCCTGTTTTGAAAGTGTAAGAAAAATGAGAAGGAAGAATGTTGAGATGTTTTAACAGAGCAAAAAGCATTTTTTTTCCTTCACAGTGCCGTTTCAGAGAGGGAACAGCTTCTCCTCCAGTTCTGTTTTGGTCTAGGTCTCTCTCTTCTGAGATTTAAACATATGCTTATATCAGTTCCTCAGCTGGCGTGTATCTGTTGACATAGTATATCTACTGACATAATGTGCTTTCTGCCTTTGCGCCTGATGTTTTTGCTGTGTGTCTTTAAAATTAGCAGATTCCTCAGGTTTTAAACATGGTCCTTTAACAAAACTGTAACATGGGGGCTTTGGGGATTTTTGTTTCCGTGTGAAGGACGTTGACATAATTACCAATAGGAAAAGACAAATATGGGGATGTTGCTTTTTATCCTGACATCTATAGGATTTCTTATGTCACCTGAAGCAATTACCCTCATTCAGCAGATGGGAACCATGAAGTTCCAGGTGGCTGGATATCACCTAGCAGTCTGTGGCACACCTGGAGCAAAATCCAGATGTGCTGGGTATCTGGGAAGTGTTGTCACCGCAAGGCTGGCCCTTCCCTTGGGAAGCTGCCTTCAGCTGGAGTCAGGTCCATGCTGGTGAGCCACGCAGCGTGCTCTGGCTTTGCAGCTGGTGCTGCTTCAGATCTGGGACAAAGTGGGGATTTCCAGAAGTGTGTAGGTAAAGCTGGAGCACAAATCCATGGAAAATCCGTGTGTGTCCAGGTAAGTGGCTAAGATCCCCTGCAAACCATCACTCTCCTCAGCAGAAGTGGAAAGGAGCATGTTTGGGAACTGTTGAGGTTGCTGTGCCTGGCCGTAGGAGGCTTTGCTTTCAGATTTTTATTTGTGTGATTTTGTCCTAACTGAAACAGCATTTAGGAGATAGAGTAGCAACTTTAACCTCTGTTTAGGCCATCTTCAGAGAAGGTGTTAATTATCAGAGACTGGGATTAAATCCTGGTCCTAATGAAGGATCTCGATGACTTTGAGGATGCTGACATTGTCTGCAGTAGGTTGACCTCATCACCTCTGTTCGATACTCTGAAAGAGACTCTGACAGGCCACAGCAACGTAGTTCTCTTAATTTTTGTTCTCTTGATTGCTCCTGTTGTCCTGGTTTTGTTTTTTGTTTTCTCCCCAAATCTGGGCATGATTATGTTTTCATCCTATGTCCCACACATGCATTCTTCTGGTAATGAAGGAGAGGAAATGGTCATGCTCCGATTTCAGTCTTTAAAAAACAAGAGCATCTTGATTTTGTTATATTTTTGGACAGGCTACAAGGGATATAGTTGAACTTGTCTGAGGATAAATGGGTATTATCATACTGAGAGATTACAAAGTGCAAAGTGATTTGGAAATAAGTTTCTTTTTCCTTATGAAAATTAAAGGCACCAAATAAGCTGAAGTGATTTTTGATGTGATGCTTGGGATTTATTTTTTTTCTTCAGTTCTGTGCTACAGAAGATCCAGGTTTTGAAACTATACTGAATGGAAATAATGAGTGCCTAAATTGTGTAGTTTGGGTGTAAGACTTTGCCCTGGTTTCAGCTGGGAAGGAGTTAATTTTTCTTGGTAGTGATTGCTGTGAAAGGAATGTCAATAATACCTATTGTTTTTAGTTGTTGCTAAGTGATGTTTACATTATTCAAGGACTTTTCTTCAGCTTCCCATAGAAGAATAGATGGAAGGATGGAATGGCCAATGAAATATTCCATATACCATAGATGTCATGCTCACTATATATGTGAGGGCTAGCTAGGGTGCAGGAATCGCTGCTTGGGATAGTGCCAATTCCCCAGGTGGTGAGAGTGTCTTTCATCATTATTATTGTTATTACTAGTGTTATTTTTCTTTTCTGATAGTGTTCTATTACACTGTTTTTATCTCAACCCACACGGTGGTATTTTTTCCCCTTTCCCCTCCTTTTCTCCTTTGTAGGGGAAGGCGAGGGGTGAGCGAGTGGGTGTGTGGTGGGGGTTAAACCGTGACAGACTCCAAGCTAGTTCAGCAGTTACTAGGACCACTCTTAAATAAAGTCCTTTAGGCTGATGTAGGTGACCTCCTGCCATAAATATCACGTAGTTTCTATTTTACGTGGTTTGTTTTCATTACAAAATTTCCACTCATTCCTCTGCCCTACTATGATTTCCTTGTAAGTATTGTGTAAAGGAACATCCATTGCAGGTTTTTTGCAGGCCAATACGATACCAACTTGGTGCTCAAGACCTGCCCTGGTGCCACAGTTGTTCCTGCTGTTTAGGGTAAGGCGTTCGCGGAGGATTCCCATCCCATCCCAAGGATGCATCCTCTGCTACAGCAGCTTGGGGACTGCAGTCAGACGGGGTGATTTCACCCGGCTGGGTCCACGGGCATGCAGTGACTTCAGGTACAGCACTGGGGACTGTGTCATCCGCAGCTGTGGTGAGGAGAATAAGAGTTCTAAGTGTTTTGTCAAACCTGGCAGCGAGTTCCCTGCTGCTCGCTTTTTGTTGGCAATTCATTGAAAAGCTGTAGCTGCAAGTTTCACTTTCCACAGGGATGTTTTGGGTTTTATTTTCCTCTCCTAGGCAGGCTGAGCAGAAATCATTGGAGTCTGCTCCTGTCTGTTGCTCATGTCTATCATCAAGCTGTAGACAGACATCCTCTCCTCTTCCAAAATATGGAAGATTTCCAGTTAATTGGCTGGAAATTGAGGAGGGTGTGGGATTTTTTTCCTACAGTCATCTTGTTACTCTCTCGTGTACAGCCCACTTGTTCTTTTGCATTAACTGCTCGTACTTGAAGATTTCTGAGAAGGGGATTGATACTGTGAACCGTTAAAGAACAAGATTAGACGAGGTGGAACTGGCTTTGATTGCCACTTCGGTCTATGACGCTGTGCTCTTTTCATGGCAGCACAGATGAAAGAGTATGTTTATTCCTAAAATAAATAATGATCTGATGCTCACCTGAGTTTATCCGTTCACTTGGAGGAAAAAAAATTTCCTTAGAAATGAGAAGGCTGTTCAAAAATCTGTGTTGGGCATTTTAATTGCAGCATGTGAATTAATTCTTTGAAGTTTTATTACCTATTATATACCTGATTCAAAAGTTGCCTTTTGCAATAGCTTAAGGTTTTTTATTTGCCTGAGAATATTAACATTTCTGTTTCAAGCTTTGAAAGAGCAAACTTTTTGAGCGTGATTATGAACATTAGATTAATGTATAATCCCCACTCAGAGGGTCTCCTAGATTTCCATGTGCTTGTTTAGAAGCTGTTCAAAGGTGCTTAGCTTTAATTGACATTATGTGAGCACACAGAAATAAGGACCCAAGAGTCTTTTCAATTATTCTGTTCACAAATTCATTTTTAGATTGTCTCTGAGCTGTTCTAAGTTGAATTTACGTTGAAGTTACTGAAAGGTGTAAGGATCTCTCTTAATGGGGAGAAGGTGATGTCTCCTTATTTAAAAGCTCAGTGGTTGTATCTTTTTTGGTATTAATGTAATTGCTGAGGATTTGTTTTGTTTCCTGTGACTTTGGTTTTCTGCAGGTATTTCACCTGTCTTGCATGTGCAAACTTCTAGCTGCCCACATAGAAATAAAAATACAGGTCTGTTTAGAAATGACATGAATGACCAAGTTTCTGTGGCTTTCAATGAGCTATAAGATCTTAAATGCTTGAGTTGGAAGGAAAAAAGGACCCTGCCTTTTAACAGATTTTGAAAATGTTTCTTGGAGGGCTAGAGCTGGGGCTACATAACTGAAAGCTGGCTGGACCTGCATCTTCCATCACCTGTGAGGAGCCTTTCTGCAGCTGCAGCTCCCACTTCAGTGTCTTATCTAAAGCTCTGTGAAGTCCACGAGGGAATTTAGAGTGAGTCATTGTCGAGTAAGAAGCTGGAAGTGTGTTTCTAGAAGGTAGCGAAGGGCTGGTGTGTGAGGAAGAGCTCTCCTGTGCAGCCTGGACAGTACTGGAAGGTCACAGTAAGACTGAGAGAAAAAAAAATGTACTGTTTTGTGCTTTACATCGTGAAATGGAGTAGAAAAAATATTTTTAAGTGATTGTATTGTAGAATCAAGAATTGACTTCTAGAGATCATACAGAAATACCCTGTACTTAATGCTATGTATTACCCAAATTATGAACAGCTTTCTGCCAATGAAGATACTAACACCAGTATCAATAGCAATAAAACACAACAGGCTAAAATCTGTCACAGTAGAAGAATTCAAATCATCTCTGACCTTGCTTTTACTGCCCATGTGCATCAGCTGTGTGTGGAGTACTCCGTGAAGTCCGGCTCCGTGGATTTGTGGTCCCTTAGCTAATGAGACCAAATAGTCCTCTTATAAGAATGATGTGTGCTGGCGAGGAGTACAGAGGCACTGTTTTGAGCCCAGATGTGAAAAGCATGAGAAACACCCCAGTCAGTTAGAATTAGTTTGACCTGGTGGGAGATGCTGCCCAGCATCCTGAGACCAGTCCCCGCTGGTGGGTGCCCTGTCCCATTCAGCTCTCGGGCTGTTTTCCATTTTGCCTTTTCATCTTTTTTTTTTTTTTTTTAAAAAAAAGAACTTTTTTAAACTCAGGGGTAGCTAAAATATTTCATAGGGTTTCTTTTGGGTTTTTTTTTTTGCATTAAATACTTTTGGTTTAGTTAAATTTCTCCCCCTTTCTGACAAAACCACCCTGTGTGTGTTTGGTGGAAGAAGGTTGTTCAGTTTTTCAGTAAAATATTCAGTTAGAATAAAGCTTCTAGTTTGCAAAAAAAACGAGGTTCTGTTTTTTGGGTTGTAAGGCCAGTACACATTTCCAGGGTGTCATGAAAAACACTCACCACCAGATTTTCAGAATTCTTCAGGAAAAGCAAATGCAGTTTGTCATCCTGGTTAATTTATTCCCCATTCCATAAATGTTATCCCCTGCCAGTCCAAAGGCTGTCATTATGCCGCTGTCATTAACCATCTGTTTAGCATGTAAAACTCCTCGGGGCAGGGATCTTATCTTTGCTTTGTACTTCATAAAGCTGAGCCTGTAGCTGACACTTGAGAAACAATTAACGATAATGCAGCTCAGTAGGCTACGGGGATACCAAGCTAATAAAAGCGGTATAAATGCCTGGCTGGATGGGATTAGAGGGAACTTCTGTGTCCCAGTGGTGCGTCTCCAGCAGGTGAAGGGAAATAGTCTTACAACATCATCTGACAAGGAGCAGTGAAAAAAGAGATGGCATTTCTGAAGCATGAGAAAGAGTCAAGGATGCAAGAGAATCACAATTTGAGCTTGTATCGGTGTTTTGCTTGATTATTGTTATTATTGAGATTTTACCAACTAAATATTTTTCTCCACCATAGAATAAGGGATCACTTCAGAGCATTGATCTCATTAGTGCCTGCATTTTAGAATTTAGTTTTCCTTTGCACGCTCTTCTGCACGCATTGTAAGTTGACGTTTTATCATATTTTTCTTTGTCTCTTAATGATCCCCGTGTGTCGGGGGGAGAGGGGGGCAGAGAGAGAGGGAAGCGCAGTAGATTTTCATCTTATGTTAATCCATCAAAATCAAGTTAGTGGCGAGGATGGAGGAGGCGCGTGTGCGCGCAGACGTCAGTGCCCAGCCGAAAGCTTGCCAGTTGCCCAGCAACCTTCCCGGAGGAAGATGGATGTCCTGCCACCCGCTCCGCTTTTAGCTGAGCCACGATATATATATTCCCGGTACAGCATCCTCTCCACACACGCAGGGGCCAGGAGCAGGCTCAGCTGGCCAGGGATGCCCAGTCTCTCAATGGTGGGCTCTTGTGCCAGGGTTGGTTAAAACGCATTTCACACCACACTCGTTAAAACTGTTAATTCAGTTGACTTCATCACGTCGGTTTGGGAGCAGGCGCTTGCGAGCTCGTTCCCGTTCCTGGCGTTGCTCTTCCCCTCCCTCAGGCTCTTAAAGCCACATTGCCAGCATCATTTCTCCTTCCTTTTCAGAAAGGCCTTTAAGTGTAATAACAAGCAGAGCCGCGGGCTGTCGGAGCTCAGTGAATGCCATACGTGTCACTCACCTCTCGGTCTTTGGTGGTTTCTTTAGTTAATGAATTGGGCTCAGGCAGGGCAGGGGGCAGGTCTGACCTCCACTTCGGCTCTGCTTCGCTGTCCTGTGGTTGTCCAGCATCATCGGGATGCCACCTGAGAAGCCTCTGGAGAAATCAAAGAGCTGTTTCTGTTGGGGAGTTTTGTGTAATGCCAACGTTTTGAAGCCAAATAGGACCTGACTCTGTATCTTTAAATTTATGGAATATTTAATTATTTTAGGATGCATTTATTCACTGTTTGGCACATCTTCTAAAGAAATCCAGTCTCGTGCTCTAGGATGAATTTAAAATTCTTGCACATTTATAGTGGTTGGGGCTATATCATGCTGAAAAGCTCACACAAAATCTCACCTGTGCAATGGCAGATATCTTACGATGTGGCTCTGGCACCTTTATTTATGTTGACAAGCTCTTTACTTAGGGCTTGATTCAGTTACGAATGTACTTGACTTTAAATCTTTTAATAGTCCCATTGAAGCTAATGAACCTCCTGACAGGTTGAAACTTGAACTTTGCTGGATCTGAACCTGTGTGAGCAGTGTCGCTGAGCCAGCAGGACCTGGGAGCCCGGGGAAGACAGTGAGGGCTACATTGGCTCGGGTGCTGTTGGATCAGGTTCTTCGACCGCTGCAAATTAAGGCATGGAAACACAAAAAGGGGTATCAGGGAAAGGACCAGCTATGCTAAAGGGGAAAAAATTTTTAGCCACATGATGCAGCCCCTTTAAACTGAGATAAATCTTCCCCAACCCAAGAAATACTGCTCCAGTTTCATCTGTGTTTCTCCCTCCGGAGCAGTTGGTTGTTGGCACACAGCTGCTCTGAGGCTCTGTCTCGCATCTCTGTCCTGGGGTGACTCCATCCGTGTGCCCGTGACCTTAGCGGGGAGCAGGGACTGCCTCCGAGAGATGATACTTGTATTAGCAGGCAGGGAGAACACGCAGCGGCAGTGAGCTGTGTGTGGAACGGTTCAGCACGGCCCCTGCTTACTCTCTGCTTAAATCTGCGGCAGTTACGTGCCATTTTGAATGTCCTTTCTGTTGGCAAGCTATTTATCAACTGACTATTGAACTTGTTATTTCCTAGAGCATATGGTGTGTGGCTCCTGTTTGAAAAGCTGCTGTTGTGTCTCCTCGTTCTTCCACTTTACACGAATTCCTTCCGCTTCGTTTTGTTAAAGTCCTTCAACTCTAGATTGATAACTTCCATCACCTGCACAGTGGAGCTTTGTTCAATGACAACGCCGTTGTTTTAGCCTGTGCTGTGTCTAAAATGGCTGTAACACACGGTGGCAGAGGGAAGTACCTGGAAGCAGAGCATCAGATGCCTGAAATTCAAAAGGAGGAATGCGAGTGTGCTTGTTTGTTGGGAAACGAATAAGGATGATGAAACACTAACATCATGTTTATCAGGTGGGATACTGGGTAACAGCAAAAAAGCTACATATTACAGTTCTAATAGAATGAATCATGGCTGATTAGTGAGAAACATTTCTTACAATGGAAAGTGTGATCAGAGAACAAGTGGTCTTGCTCCTGAGGCAGCCCAAGCATAACTCTTGCCGTATTCATTCTTTATTATGAGAGATTGGTGTCTGGTCCTCTCTTCAGCCGAGCCTAGTGGGGATGGGTCCCGCTGCTTTTGACAGAGGTAGTGGTTTGCTGCTCACGGGTTCCCATTTCAGGGAAAGGTCAAAGAAAGACTTTCCTTCCCATGGCTAGATCTAAATATTATTTTTTTTCCCCTCACTGAGGAGTCAGATGGGAATGTGCTGTAAGCTGTATCCTGAAAAGAATGTCAGTTGCAGTCTGTACAGGGGAGCCTGCTTACCCTTACCAGTGCTGGTGCTAATGAGTACATCATTAATTTGCATTGTAAGGACTTCTGATGAACTTGGTTCTGACCTATGATCCTGCCATTACCCAGTGCTATATAAACACAAACCAAAAAGGACTGTTTCCCACCTTAAAGGGTTTGCATTGTAAGAAAATATCCTGTAGTACACACAGGTTAACTGTTAGATCAGAGCCTTTATTACAGGTGGAGGAAGTGTTCCAACCCTGACATTTGCCTTGTGTGGTGGAATGTTGTGTGGATGCTCTTCATGCTGCAGACAGAGACCACCCCTCTGTAGCCAGCAGAGAAGTGGGTGCTTGGGGTGCAGATCAGAGATGCAATGCCAAAACAGGCCCACAGTGTGGTTTCACTTAACTGGGATATGTCTAGAGCCTGATTCTGGATGCTTCTACTTTCCTTCAGGATGAGGAGAAGTTGAGATCACTCAGTGCCATCCAGGATGGTGTCCTAGAGGAGCATGGAGGAAGGGTAGAGGAGCCAGGTAGCCGATCACAAAGAGCTACTAAAGCAGCAACAAGAATATCTTCTCTTATTTGAGACCATTTAATCTTTTTGAATGAGTAATATAATATTTATAATATTATAGTAGCTGTAATAACTTGCTTAAAAATTAAAAATAGTTAATGGGTGAAGTGGAATAAGCGTGTGTAATGCTTCTCACTGAACTGCTGCTGTACCTCCTGCTGGAAGAGTTTTATTTAAATGCATAATTTTCTTCCATTTTCACAACATTGACTGGAGCAAACGCACAGGCTCAGTGTTCCCTTCTGGATGCACATCAGGCTGATGTGCAGGCATGTTTATAAAGCTCCCTGTCTGGTACGTGTCCTAGCTGTCCATGTGTCCTCGCTATCCACCACCTCCACTCTCCACATTGCAGCAAAATGCATTGATCTGGCTGGTTGGTCCCTTTTTGCAATGCAATACTAGGTCTTTTGTGGCAGGTGAGTTTTGTGTATTATTTTATGTATTACTAGATAAGATTCCCATAGCACTGAAGGCTTCAAGCCTGGGTGGGTTGCATGGCTATTCCTAATCAAGAGGTTGTAAAGCATGAATAGCTGCAGCAAGGTCACCATCTACTAGAATGAGGTGTAGATTCCTACCCAAAGTTGATAGTATTTTGCCAGTTGTAAACTTTGCTGTGGGATGGTTTAGTCTCAGCGTGAAACGTAAACCTGACTACCAGTTGGGTTAACTGATGGAGACAGGGTAGGGAGCAAGGGAGGTCATACCTTAAAATGAAGGGACTTGCTCAGTGTGAGCAGGCACCTCAGAGCACTTTTCCCACCAAACTCTTTGCCTTCTCAGATCTTTGGCTGGTTGGTCTTTGTCAGAGGACCCATCCTGTGTAACGAAGGCTAAGTAGAGCTATGTGTCGTATTCACAGCATCAGCAGTTTGGTCTGTACAATACACTGAAGTAAGATAGCACTTAAACGTTTTCTGATGACTGGGGCCGGATGACTTGTAGTTAGAAATCCTAAAAGAAGTTGATGCAGAAGATCTTTGGTCTGCTTCTGTTCAGTTCTTGCACCTCTGGGAAATTCACGAGTGAACGTGTGGAAGAGGAAGATCCCAGGTAACTGCAGGCAGCTTAGCCTGACATCAATCCCGGGCAAAAGAATAGAGGAACTGATAGAGGATTTAGAGAATTAAAGGTAGGGAATATAATTAATGCCATTCAACATTCTTTTTTGGAGAATATGTCTTGTCAAACAAACCTGATTTATCTGATGAGATTGCAAGTTTGGGGGATAAGATAACTGTGTAGATATAATATACTTAAACTTCTGTAAGGCGTTTGATTTTATTCCACATGACATTATGATTAAAATATTAGTACCATATACTTTCACTGAAGCACATGTTAAATGTATTAAGAACTGGGTAACTGACAGATCTCAAAAAGTAGTTGTCAATAGGGAATCATCACTGAATGGGAACATTTTTAATGTAACTCTGCAGGGATCAGTCAGAGCCCCCATGCTATTCATCATTTTTGGCAGTGATAGGAAAGTAAATATAAAATTATTTCTGATAAAATTAGTGGGTGGCACAAAGATTGATGAAGTGAGAAGGAGGGCAGTAAGATACAGTGCTCTCGGTCACTTGGTTAATTGTCCCTCTTGAAACAAAATTCCAAAATTCCTTTAAATTTAATTAAACAAGAAACTTTTCACGCATCTGAAGAGGGGTGCAGCGCAGAGCCGTTTCCCAGCCTGGAAAGCAGAAGGTTTATGAGAATCCTTTCTGTCTGCTGGCCTCTCTGGAAAAATGAGGCTTCCCTAGAGAAGAGGCTGCTTGCTTGTAAGATCCCTCAGGCTCCATGTGACAGCGGTGGTGGTCCATGGCTCAGCAGTGATGCTGTTTCGGGAGCCTCCCTGAGGAGGCTGCTGACATGAAACAGCTCTTCATCTGCAGTGCTGTGAAAGGCCTACGAAAAATGGGGATTTGGGACTGGTTACATTTCTTTGTTTGGTTGGGTATCTGTGGGATCTCGAGCATGTTTTCTCATTAACCTTTGTCCATTGGAGGTATTTGAAGATGGGTCACCTGGATTGCAGAAACACAGGAACCAGATTTAGCAGTAGAGTTTAGCCTTAATATGGGGCAGGGTCCATCCCGGTGTGACTGGCTTGTAACTCTCCGTTAGCACCTCCAGACTTAAACTAGGCTGCAGCAGCGAGATGTAAACACGGAGGTATTGCATACCCGTGCCATGGCGGTATTACATTGGTGGCTTAGCATGTAACAGAGGCTCTTCTTAAGTGCAAGATCTCCTTGCACCCACAGTTACTTGCACAGCTCAGCTGCACGTGTGTAGCTTTTCCTCCTGGTGAGACCAAGAGAGAAGTTGTGTACCCAGGTGCCATGTAGTACACCCCATTGGCAATAGGGATACAAGGTTATTACAAAGAGGGCCCTCTCATTATGAAGAGGGCTGTACCAGTGCCAAGGGCCTTCAGCAGTGGCCAGGGATAAATGCACAGGAATAAGATGCCAAAAACCATCTTCAGGTTGTTATGCTAGAGATTTTGAAAAGGTAGAGGAGGTAACAGCTCTTCTGCTACTACTTTTGGCTTTAACTGAGACAGATCTGCTTGTGCATGTAGTGCCAGGACCTTCCTTATTTTCAAAACCTGAACATCTCATAGCATCATAGAATTAGAGAGTCGTAATTTAGACTGGAAGGGACTTCTGGCAGTCATCTGGCCCAGCAGCCTGCCCAGGGCCAACAAGAGCCAGTTGCTCCCAGATGGAGACTTCACAGCCTCTCTGGGTGGTCTGCTCAAACACTTGACTACCCTCGTTACAGGATTGGGTTTTTTTGTTCACGATCCAACTGGAACTTTGCATGTTCAGCTTGAGTCTGTTGTCTCTTGCCCTGTTCCTGTAGACCTCCAAGATAAATCCAGCTCAGTCTCTGTACACCCTCCCATTAGGTAGTTGTAGACAGTGATAAGCTTCCCCAGAGCCTTGTCTTACATAGGCTGAAGAAGCCCTGCTCCCTCAGCCTCTCCGTGTATGTCCTGTCCTCCAGCCCCCTGACCCTTTTTAGTGGCCCTCCACAGGACGTGCTCCAGTTGTCATTGTCTCTGCACCCAGTTCTCTAAGGTTGTCTCACAGGCACTAACCAGAATGGTCATTTCTGTCCAATCTGCTGTTATGCTTTAAGAGGGGAGAAATAAAAGAAAATAAAAATTGGCTTTATTTCTGTAAAGTTTAGCTTTTCTCAGCAGGACCCCAGCACGTGGCTGTTTTAAAACCTGTAGAGGGAAAGTGGGGTTCAGTCAGACCAAACAAGGTGAACTTTGGGGCAGACAAACCAGCAGAGATGTGTCCCCTGGAGAGGTCCACCTCAGAATCATCTGTGGCTCAGCCAGGCCTCTGGGATCCTTAGCTGTGTAACTACCTTGCACCAGAGGTACAGTGAAGGTAGAAATGCATGTGACGAGACTGGTGGGACCTTCAGGTCCAAATAACAAAGTGCATCAGGCCATTGGTGTCCTTCCTTCCCTGTACTGCCCCAACTGCTTAATGTCTGACGCAGGCAAACAGTTTCTCCATCCCTGTTGGAAGGACCGGGGGCCATTCATAAACAGACCAACTTTTAGTGTAGCTTTCCAGCCGCAAGTTTCCCTAAGCTAAAAGAAAACAGTGTATCTTACTAAATAAATGATTAGACGTCAATGATTTTCTGCCTTCTAGAGCAGAGTTATTTGGAAGCATGAAAGGAAATTGCTGCAGCAGTATAAACCACTGCCCTTTGCACTTGCGTCTTTCCCACAGAGTAATCCTTCATTCATTGTTTACTTAATGAAAAAAGAAAGAGGTTAATTTATAAAACCAAATAAAAAACAGACAGAAGACTTTATTTGTGGAACAAAAAACTGAATTAAACGAATAGTCTATCCATTAATGCTGCTAATTGTGCCTTGCTCCACTGAGGAGAATACACAGGTCTGCTGGTATTTGGCTTTTGCTGGTGGAGTCTACAGGCCCTCTCCAGGGAGGGTCCGAGCCAGCACTCTATGCCACGAGTTTCCTAAAAACTTCTCTTGCTTGGTGAATTAATTTCAGCTCCCAGTCTGTGACAGGGTCAGCCTCTTGGAGGTTTCTTAAATTTAATAGGTAGGTATAGGAATAATTGGCAGAGCTGATCATGCTCGTGAATGCTGCGGTCTGAATCCTGTGCAAATTCTCATGAACATCTGCAGAGAGCTGCTGCAAGGAAGAGAAGGAGGGATTCCTTAATTCATTTTCCCTGCTCCAGAGAAGTCTGTCCTACCCACATTATAATTTTGCAGCTTCTAGGCTGTTTCTGTTGACTAAAGGATGTCGGAATGAAACCCAGGTGGGTTGTAAGTTTTGCATTTCACCCGAGTGGTAGCCGTACATCTTTGCTAATCAGTGCAAGCCTGAAATCTCCACCGTCCTGATGGGGTAGAGAAAATTAACAGGGAGGGGAGCAGGGTAGCTGTGCCGTGATCAAGATGAGAGGGGGTTACATCTGCATGGATGGTGGCCTCTTGATGCTAAAGCTGCTGTATCTCCCTCTCTGTCTCTGTCTCTCTCCCTCTCTCTCTCTCTCTCTCTCATAAGCCTGCAGAGAAGCCAGGCGCCAGGGGAGACCTGGGCAAGCGCGGGTCTGTCATGGCTTGGGAAGGCTATTTAGTTCATGAAGACACCTAGGAATAACGTTTGGGAAGGGTTCCTGTGAAGTGTAGATGAGGAAAAACATTTGGGGAAAAACAAATATTGAAGTGGTTTTGTTGGAATTCCCTAGGACGGTTTAGGAGATTTTGTGTTGGAGAAGGGACTTTCCTCTGGACTGTGACTGTAACTAAAGGAAGTACATAAAAAAGGCTGATCTATTTAGTTCATATTACCAGCCACCCAGTGAATACTGAGGCTTCACGGTCTGCCTTTACCTGATGGAGCATGAGGGCTTGTAAGTCCGAGGCACAGCCCTGCTGAAAGGAGCTTGGGAGACTTTGTTCCTCACTAACTTGCCTTTGTCAGCCGGTCCTAAACCTTGATTTTCAGATTGTCGTAGCAAGAGTGAAATGCTAATTGTAAAAACAGCTAGTAAAAACTTAAGCCAAACTGGTACCCGAGAGCATGCACGGATATTAATACCAAAAAGCCTGAACCTGGAGCAATAATACTAGAGATTGTTTTTCCCATCCTTGCATCAGGCGTATTCATCATTCTTGAATTTGACCTGTAATTTGTTTTATTTCTGACATGACAAAATTCAACTTCTTTACTTTAAAGACTTGTTTCTTGATGTTTGTGTTTTATGTGTGTATATAATGTATGTATAAAGCATACATATTTGTGACTATAAATCAATACATATGTATTATGAGTACATATGTGAAAAAGTATGCAGTTTTTGCTCTGACATAGCATACTGGCACACAGAATTATATGCAATCTTTGGGAAGTGCAGTTTCTGAAAAGCAGCCAGCTCTCTGTGAAGTGTTCAAAGAACATTGTAATTATTGCTGCGAATATCTTTTAAATGCTCAGCGGAAAAAGTTGCAAACATTTTCGTTAGAACATGTATTTGTTTGTAACCTCTTCAATACATCACCTGTTTGTATTCCAGCTGGCTTCCTTTCAAAAATGTACTGTTGAGAAAATAGATATATATTTAATTTTTTTATATAGTTGTGGTATATTTTTGTGCTGTTGTCACACTTTAATGGAGATCCTGCCTTTTCATAATATCTTCTGGAAATAATTGGGAAACATAAGACTATGCTTTTTCTGGATATATTGGAAAAATTGTTCTTGGCTTCAGTTTGGGCATGCAAGTGATATTTTTATATATATTTTTTTTTCCTCCCAATTTAAAGTAACGTAGTTGTGCTTGCCAGTGGTTACATCAACACAGCAGTGTTCATTTTGTCTGGAACATACCTAGGCTGTAATGTCTTCATGTCTGAAACGTGTTTGGGTGCTGGGGATGAACTGCTGGGCTGGTGGAGGCGGTGGCTGGCAGCAGCTCACAGAGCAAGCGCCGGGTTGAGGAGGTGCCTCCAAGCTCCATTTGCAAGACCCTTGGACTTCCCATGGAGTGACCTGTGGTTGTGGTTCTCCATCTGATGATGCTGTGAGCTGCTTGCACCTCGCTTGAGGTCTTGAACATTTCAGGATGTGTCATTTTCAATGTTTGTGTTTAAACACAGGGCTGCACATTGGGAAGGAAGAGTCATTTTACAACATAACCAACTTCTGTGTGTGAACATCGTTTTGAAGGAAGTCAAGGGTTGTGTTGGTAAAGCTGAACCCCTCTCCCGGTCAGCAGCAGCCTCTGCTCCTGTGGTCTGCCCCCCTGCCTGCAGAGACCCTTCCTGCTGGGGCACGGGCCGCTGTGTGAGGCGGCTGGGCGAGACCTTCTTCTGGTGAAGCCCACATCAAAGTTAGAATCTGTAAGAAATCTCCACTGTTTCCCCAGCCTCTGGGCTTGGGCAGTCAGCTGCTTTGTCCACTTAATTTCAGTTTTTTAGCTTTTCCAGGTCTGAGAGCAAGGGTGATACATTTATTTTTTTGTGGAAGCTGATATTCTTATCTGTATCATCCTTCCCGCAGAAGTCTGCTGGGACTGGGGACTCTCCAGTGCCAGAGGTTGTTTGGCTGGCAGCTTTTCCCCTTTTTCTGGTTTTCCCCTCTCACTTAAAAAGTGAAGCTGGCGCCTCTTGGAAAACATCTTCTCCATGTTAAAAAGACTTAACTGTGCTTTCATGCTTGTGTCCTTCATGGTTCTTCAGAGCAACCTCTGAACAGGGACGAGGAACCCACCTCTATGGTGGACTCAGGTGAGTCCCTTCCCCTCCTGAACTCTTCCTGGACTCTGTTGTGGTCTCGAGAGGGAGGCTCTGGTGTTTTACAGATGCATTTAAAAATGGCTCTTTATTTTTGTAGGCTATTCTGCTTAAATCTGGGAGAAACTCATAGTAGGTTGTGATAGCTAAAATTGCCCGTCTGTAGTTAGTGTGGTGGGGGCTGTGGGCAGGATATCCTCGGCCCCCACCGGCCGGGCTGCGTCATCCTGCCACAGCGAGCAGCCGGAGCGAGAAGAGAAGCCCGAGATGCACAACATGTAAATACTCCATAAATACTAGAAATTTGGCAAAGAGGCAGCAGCGGCTTCCTCTCTCCCTGAAGATACCGCCATATGCCCAGAGATGAATCCGGTTATTTCAGCAGCGTTGGCAAAGCTCGATTTCAACTCCCTGCCGCTCCCGGGCTGGCACGAGCACCGGCACTGTCTTCTGAGGGCAGGGGGGGCTGCAGGTTGAGGGGGGGGGAGCAGAGAGAGCAAGGAAAAGGACTGTCGTGGAAGTACCTGGATCTCCAGTGATGGCAGCTGGGGTATGGGGCTGGGGCAAAGGGGATCACTTGGGCAATGCATCCTCACGCATGCCACCCCCCAACCTGGTTTTGGGGTGCAGGGCTGGTGCTGATGCGGCGGGGGGCAAGCACTCATGCCAGGACACGTGCCTGGGCACCTCCTGCTCTTGCCCTGTGCCGCCTCCTTTGGGTTTTGAGATCTGATGGGATCGTGGCACAAGGTGGAATAGCCACGGGGAAATCACTGTTATGACAGATATATTACTGCAGTAAAATTATAAATTTATGGCAGTCAGAGACCTAGGCATGTGCCCATAAGTTTTCTTCACTTCTCTGTATTGTCTTAGTCTGGTGGCATATCAGCTAAACCAAGCTGCAGAAGGAGGAGATGATACTGGATTCACTGTGCCTTGGGCCCTGGTGCTCTGCCCTGGAACGTGACACCACGAGGGGCTGCTGGAGCCCCGAAACACAACGGGGGCTTTTGTGTGGGTTTGGACAGTAGGAAACAAGCTACCGCTACAGCAGCTCCTCTGAAAAACACTATTTATAGGCCCGGGGCAAACCACAGGCTCATGCTCTTCCATGGCAGCGCTTTTCTAACCCTGCGTTGCTGCTACATATAGAAGGTGCAAGGTGGGTTTTGGGTATGGGGCTTTTTTGTGTGTTTTGGGTTTTGTTTTTTTTTTAAATTTATACTTTATTTTCTCCTCCCTGAGGGGAGGAGGTTTTTCAGTGTGTGGAAATGTCAGGGGCAAAAATTCACATCCAGCTCCTGGCTCCGCTCTCCTGTACAAAGCCTTTCTCTCTCCACACCATCTGTCTGTTGAAATTAATGCTTTAATAACCTCTGCAGGGTAGCACTGCAATGTATTTATTCCAGTGTTTAAGTTTCTTTTTGACTTTTAGGATTAAGCTGGAGTGCACAGACCTCCTCGTGGACTGTGAAAATCACTGAGCTGGAGTGTCACAGGCTCATGAAAAGGAGGAAAATGTGGGAGACGCTGGTTTCTCCTGCATTTTCCTGGGGTTGCTTTCCTAGCTGCGGCTCCCAGGGCAGGGGAGGGGACCGAGGCCCTACTCCCTGTGGTGTGACCCAAAGTAGAGGCACGTTCGGTGTGCAATGCCCCAGGGTCCTGATGGATCCCACCTTGCTGCTCCTCTGCTCCTGGCAGCCCTTCCCTGCCTGCTGCTCCCTGGAGTTCAAGCACAATCTCCTCAGAGTAACCCTGGAGCTGCAAGTCTTCTGACTTGCATGTGGCTTGGTTTTCTTCTCCTTCAGAGGTAACCAGAGCCTGAGACCACCCCACAGCAGTCCTTCTTTCACAGAAGAAAAATTAGAAGTATTGTAACCCAAATAGCAACAGGCCCTGCATTTCTCATCTTGCTCTTCCACTGGGAACATCTCCTGGGTTTGGCTTGGGGTTGTCTGGAACCTGCCTGCACCTGTAGCACGTCCTGGGAAACCTCTTCCTTTCTGCTGCCCCTAGTTTCTTTGTTGTATTCTGTTTTCTGTCTGTGTGTCGGGGGGTTCTTTGTTTTTTGGTTGTTTTTTTTTTTTTTTGCTGTGGTCTAGTGTGTGACACAGCATTGCTACATGTTTTGTTCTGCTGCTGGTCACTGCATCTTAGAAACCTTGTGATGCTTCCAGCTGTCTCACCCTAAATCAATGGCTGTGATCTTCCTACCAGCCACCACCCTCCTTTGCCTGCCAAAGTCCTTCCTCAGCCATGCCAGCCTGTGGTGGTAACCATGTTTATCTGGAGACCAGCGTACTCATCTGCAAGTAATTGTCACACTAATGGCCTCGTGATAACTACATGGTGTTAAGCAGGGTTCACGCAGATTCCCCTGCTTATCTAACCAGATTGTCTGCCCTGGCACTCTCCAGGTGTCCACTCGGCTGCTGGAGAACTCACCTCCTACCTTCAATTTGCATACCTGGAGATGGTGCTTTCTTTCCAGCAGGTTCGGATAGAGTATGTCCTTTTTATGTTGCATCCTGGAGCCTTTAATTACTCTCAACGAGTCCCTTTCACACTTTGAAAATCCTGTAGCAATTTCAATTTGAATTGCTTTCTCTGAGGCTTCTGTTTAGATGAGTGCACCTGCTCTGGGGTCCCACTGGTGATTGGGCTGTAATAGTTATGATCCTTTAAACGCACTTAAGGTACCACGAGCTTTAAGAATTGATAATGATGCAATCTGGCATCTCAGCACCAATTTTGTCTTGTCTCTGAGCTGAGCATTTTGGTTTTAATTGTATTGTTTTGCCATTCGTGAAGATTACAAATATTCGCATGTTGTAGAACTTGGATGTATTTAATTAATGCTGCCCTGTGCTCACGTACCAGTCCCACAGGTCTGAGTCCAGGGCTGCTCCTCAGTTCCCGCTCTGCCAAACCCCTGCTGAGTTCAGTGGGAGTTTTGCCAGAACAAGGCCCTAAAAAAGAAGTGTGGCTCCTTTGAGCAGTCGTGCTCATTTGTGCACCAGCCCAGGCTCACGTTAAAAGGGTATTAAACAAAAAATACTAAAGAACCTACTTGCCTTGTCCTTGCCCAGAGCAAACCTTTATCCTGGGACTGGTCCAGCAGGCTAAAGATGGAGCTTCCTCTGGTTTGTATGTTACCTAGGATTTCATATTGTGGATACCATGAATAGATCAAAGCTTTTGAAGTTCTCTGCTGCCTTAATTCCCCCCTAAGGAGAGGAGGGGGGAAAGAAAAGAAAAGAAAAGAGAGAGACATCTCTCTCAGGCATGTCTCAATACAGTAGCAAGAGGTGTGCAGCCTGTAGCCTGCTGCTGCACTCAGAATATAAAATTTCCAAAATTACAAGTTGCGAGCGTGATAATGAACTGAAAGTAAATATGGTGCAGTTTGCTGTGAATCATTCTTTGGGGGTTTAATTGGCCTCAGATGAGGTGGCATTGTTGCGGTGCAAGAATAGAGCTGTTTCAGAATTAGACAGGCGGCGTTGCTTGGCAGAACCAGAGCTGCAGCATCCCAGTGGCACTGGGGAAACCTTGCTGTCAAAGAGGATTCCCAGGATGGATTGAGGAAAGTCTCTGGGCAGGGAAGGAGCCAGCAGCTCCCAAAAGCCCCCGAGATCCAGGAATTCGCCTGCTGGTACTGGAGGCCATCTCCGCTCTTTGGAGTGCTCTCAGATGAACATTATGAGTTAAGGTTGTCGCCGTGAGATGGAAGGTTTTCCCTCACCCTAAAAGCCCTCTGAGCTCTTCTGGCAGGGAAAAGGGGGCATGAAATGATAGTAATGGGAACCGCTATCACGGGACGTTACAGCAAATGAAAATAAGCATTTTGTGCTCTTCCTTCCAGCAGGAATTTAAGATCCCAAAGCAGAACCACCAATGGCTCGGACAACATGTTGCATCCAGACAAGGACAATACTTTCCTTAGAAAAGCAAATGCAGCTTGTCTCCATGAGAGAGAGAGAGCTGGGATGTTACCTGAACTTGGCATTTGACTAGCATAGCTTGACTATGCTGGTACATGAGAACTTCTCATGTACAGAGAACTTGAACACAGGAACTGCCCTGTGATGGGGAGAGACAGAAATTGCGTATCGCCCTCTTTAAAGCCACGATCATGATTATGGGATGAGGTACTTATCCTGCTGCAAGGAGATTTATATAAGCGATTCTCATTAATGCCAGTAGGAATTACTCAGAGCTATACAAGTGCATCACAATAAGAAACGTGCCTTGGCAGTTCACTATTAATATTTGAAGATAGTACAAGCAAAATCTCCTTCTCTGAGTCAAGTGGGCAAAAACTAGTGATACTTTTTTTGGAAAAAAAAAAAATCTGTTATTTTAGTCTTCTGAGAGGTTATAGGAAGGCGAGCCATTCATACTCACAGGTCATCAAAAATAGGGAATTTCTTATAGATGTGGCATGTTAACTGCTCCCATGATTATAACTGCAGATGCTCAGCTACTGTCTGCTGGTTACTGACAGGCAACAGCCCAGCTCTGGTTTTAGGCGCTGCTGACCGTCTCTGCTGACCCACTCAGTCCCAGGGCTTTGGTCCTGTCTGTTGCTCACCAGGGGACAGGAAAGGTTGGTCCCATTCTGCTTGCAGTTACATCCTGTAATAAAACAGGATGGTGAGACTACAGGCAGTAGAAGAAAGGCATAAGCAAGAATTTGTGATTTTAGTCTAGTGAAATATCTCAAAGAGCTTGCTTCTTTTGAAGTGGCCATTGAAGTGAGTAGAAAGGACTGTGTATTTATGTGAGGTACAGAGAGAAGCAGGCATTGACCTCTACTTGATGTTTCTGAGTCAGTCGTTATTCCTCTGTTCAGTTTGTGTCAGTAACAAGCTTTCAAGTTGGTTTCTTCAAATTTTGGCTTTCTGGGTTTTGTTTTGGCTGAAGTTGGCATGAAGATTGAGTTTTAAAATCTGAGTTCCAGCAGCAAGCATTGTGTTAGATCCAGGTCCCATCCTGCATCGTACCAAATACGGCTACGCAGCCTTCGTCTCCACTTCACCCTCATCCTGCGGATGGCAGGGCTGGGGCGGCATCTGTTCGCAAGCATGATTGCTTGCCCAGTCCCTGCAACACCTCTGGCTAATTGCTGCCCTGCTGTTTCAACTAATTCTCTTTATTATTCTTAGCATTATTTACATAAATATTTATGGAAGCCCATTTCACTCAAATGACAGAAAGTGAAATTTACTACTCCCGCCAGATGTTGACAGCTTTGAAACAATGCGGGACACGGTGATTGCGTCCCAGCAATGCCACTGGCTTGGAACAAGGTTCACCAAAGCCAATGAGTCTTGCCTCTCGCCTTGCAGATGATGAGTGCCAAAGCTAACCTTTGTAACAGCGTATTGCAGGTGACAGCCCACCCCGAAGCCCAGGGTTCCCTGCTAAGAAGGTCATTGCTCGTGGCTGCGCAAGTTGAATTTCATCAGTTTTCACGTAAACTGGTGAGGTAAAAGTTGGTGCTATGGATGCCTTGGTGCAAACCTTCTTCAGGATTATTTTGAAAAATCCAGGGTCTTGGAGATAATCATCTGCTAGATTAGTAACACCATGGATAGTGGTGTACGCCCTCAAGGTATAGTCCAAGCCATGAGTGGAGCGTGGAGCTAGAGAACAGCCACAGTGAAAGTGCATTTCAGCCACAGTGAAAGTGCTTTTCAGCCGAGCGGTGGCCAAATCCTGGCCCAGCGTGTGTACATCTTACCACCTCTGCAGGGGACAGGTACTGTGATGGGAGGGTTTGACATTACAATGGTACTTCAACAGAGATAACAGAATGCCTAAATAAACCCTGTTTGATGCTTAGATAAAGATCTAATCCTGCTAGGTCTGTAGGCAGACACCAAATACAGTTTATAATTCACTGTCCAAGAATTTGATCCTTTCTTTCACTTTCTTTTGCATTCCAACTTTGTGTTTTAACTGCATAGAAATTAGTGTAAGGTAATAAAGTCACATAACAATTGTAGAAAATAAAGTCAGCAGATAATAAGGCATTGAGAACCACGGAACTAGGAAGGTCCAGTTACTTGCTTAATCCAAACATTGTATTGGACATTAAAAAGCAGAAATTCTTGAATGTTCACTGCTTTCCTATTGTTAAAAAACAATCAGACAAACGTGAGACCAGGTGATGGTACGTGTCTCCCCTGCCCTGCTACACAGCAACAGTTACAGGGTATTTTACAAAAAATTCCCCAAACACCTTGCCGCTCTTATCATCTCTGCTGTTTGACAACTGTGAGCACCAGGGAGGGAACCCAGGTGAGGGCAGCCGGGTTTTTTCCAAAGGGAAAAAAGTATTTTTATTCCAGCAGCTAAAACCCTTTTGTATTTTGGTTTCTCTTAGCAGCTATTTATCCAAAACATTTGGGAGAAAAGCTGTCTCTTCATTAAATATTTAACACCCTTGCCTTCAGCTGTGGGCTGAGAAAGCTCCCAATCCACATGTGAGTCACCAAGAACTCCTCCGACAAAACCAGAGGAAGTCCAAATTGGAGACTGCTACAGGAAAAAAAAAAAGTTTGCTGATTTGGAACCAGAATGGTTCACATCTCTCACATACCGTAAAACGAGCACAGCAGTCGCTCTGTTGTATATGTGGATGAGACTTGTGGAGTCCCAGATTTTAAGTGGAGAAGGTCTCAATACGTTAGGTAGCATCACACCCTGGATAATGCAGGTGAGTAGTGCACCCAATAACTGGTCTTCTATTAGATGCTGTTTGGGTTTGTATACCGACATGTCAGACAGGACAAGACGTAAATCACTGTTTCCCTTAGTACTTTGTTCCATTGGTAAATTATTGCTATTTTTAATCTTAGTGTGCTTAGTTTTCACTTCCAGCCATCAGTTGAGATGCATCTCTCTGCAAAGCAAGGAGATCCGTGTTTTGAAGGTGTCCCGCTCTCTCAAGGCAACAGCCTGGGACTTGTCTGCAGAGAGCAGGAACGCAGGCTTCTGCACAAAACAGATAACAGAAAAGGTTAAGCTGTTGTAGCACTACCGGTGGTGAGTGGTTTTGTACACTGTGCTTACATGTGCCATGCACGCGTGGTGCTTGTAACTGACTCTGCTGTTTATTTCTATTGAAGTGATAGGAACTGAATGAGTAAAATGAAGATGAAACTTTTTTGGCATGTTTCTCCCTTTGGCCAAACTATTTTTTCAACATCCAAATAAATTATTTGCTGCAGAGATAGCTGTCAATCTCTTTTCCCTAGCCAATTACAGAACATCTCCAGCAGTGGTTTTACACCTCTTTCCACTGTGGACCACTTAAAAATTTTTCTTGGTGATGTGTGTTCCTTTTATAGCAAACATGCATCTACTGACACAAGGTTTACTCCTCCTCATAAGTATTTGCAGATACTTTAAGTGTGGTTCACAGTGTTTTCACTGGTAAAAAACCAGTAGTCTGCGACACAAGTAGTTTCTGTGCACTCTGAGATCACTTCTACAGGGAAGACATAGATGTAAACCACACTTTTTTAGGCTATATGCTCTGAGTGCTTTTAAACAACTTATTGCAGCTCAGGGTTCTGATTTTGAAGTAGTGTTTATATCTCAGCTTGTGGTAAGGTGATTCCTGATTTAAGACTATGAAAGTAAGATCCGTTTTTTCTAGATGTTGAACTTAGAAATACAAGCCTTGTAGCCTCCTCCACCTGCCCCAACGTGGTGCTTATTGGAAGGTGAGGGGTAACACCGGTAATGTTTGTGGACTGGTTGAGCAGCACTAACTATTCAACATATTCTGGCACAAGTCACTTGGTCCCTTTACTCCTTTGACCTCCTCCGCCTTGTGCAGGTGGGACCTGGACAACTACCTTTTGTACGTGCCTGGGTTTTGGGTAGCCAAGGTTAATGGCTCTTTTTTTTTTCTGTAGTTGGCCTGTGTCGTCCCCCTCCTTTCTGGGAAGCGAGAATGAGATTGCCGAAAGTCAGTTTGAACATTAAAGACTGAGAGCAGTCAGATACCACTTTGCTGGGCAATTCTGCAAATACCTGGAGACAAGAGGGTTGGAAGGCAGGTTGGGCCGGCATTATGGAAAACGTGTAGACCCTTTCTAAAACTCATTGCTGAGGTGTGCTACAACGTGTGCCTGGATGAACACGTGTGAAAGGGCTCCTCACCGGGAGGAGGTGCTGTGGCCATCCTCCTGTGCCTGAGCTGGCTGATACAGCTGGCAACCTCCTTCCGTAGCCACTGCTCAAATTGCCTAATACTGCAATTGCCAGCCTCTTTGATGAAAGGCAGGTTCATATATCAGATTGTTGAGCATTAGGGATAGGGGATTAGATTTGCAGTGTAATCTTCCAGTAACATTCCTCTTGATCCGGAGACCGTGCTTTATAAAAGAGCTCTTTTCTTTCTGACGTTGTGGGGGCCTGCTAAGGGACAACTATCTTCCACCTTCATTTGGAGATAGTAAGGCTGCTGCTGACCTGATGTTCATGAAGGTCACAGCTGTAGCAGGCAAAATTAGTTCTGTGCAGGACAGTTAAGTAGATTGGATTTTCTCAGTTGTAGCTGATTTGCTTTCATCGGGGTTCCTCTTGCAAAACCATTTAAAGTCCATTCCCCTCTGCCCCCCACTGCCCATTTATGGGAAAAGGCTGAAAGGAGGAGATTTCTGCCTGGGCTCCGATTCTGAGTCCTATTCTCACGTCTTTCAAGGAAAGTGTCTGGACACAGGCTGGGGCAGCCTTTGTAGTTGTTCTGGAGCCTCAGAGTGTATTTCATCCCATCATGAACATTGTTGGGCCAGCAGGGATGGTCTTCCCCTGTGCCAGCTGACTGTAGCTTTGCACTGTCTGCTTTGGATCCAGAACCCGGCGGGGACCCTTCTGCAGATTCCTGGTAATGTCACTGCAAATGTGGCCAAGCCCCTTTCTGGTCCAGCTTTTTCCTTCTTGTGGCTGAATGTCCCTGCAGATTTTGGAGCCTGATGGAGCCAGTTAATTTGGGTCAAAAGGCATGGAAAGCCCATGACTTCTAATAAGGAAAAAAACCTTCTTCTGAAGTCAGTTGAGTACTAGATTTGGCCAGTTAAGTCTAGCCACTAGGAAACGTGTCAGATACCTGTCTGTACTGGAAAAACATGGCATATGGGTGTGCATGAGAAGCCCATGTGAGCATGGTGAGGCAGAAGAGGGAGTGATTTCCACCCGGGCACGTTTTACTTCAATGACTTTGCTGGTGGGATGTAGTTATGGTGGAGCTTTGCCTGCTGCCCCAGGTTGCAAAGCAACTGCTGATGGAAAAAGCCTCTCGTTTTCTGGGCATCCTCCTGGTTTCGCTCCCTTTCATTGTACGTTGTGGTGAAACCTGAAGTCTGCAGCAATTGCTGCCTGGTGAGTTTGGGAAGCAATACTGGAGGTTGTGGCAGTCAACTGAAAGAGGGAGGAGCTACGTGAAACCAGTGGTGGACTGTGTGATCCCAGTTCAGCTCTCCAGCATGAGTGGGGAACATTCATAAGGAGATTTGTTTGAATGCCTGGGCAGGAGCGTGCGGTGTGTGAAGGGCATGGAAATGTTCAAGGCCAGGCTGGATGAGGCTTTGAGCAACCTGGTCTCGTGGGAGGTGTCCCTGCCCATGGAAGGGGGGTTGGAACTAGATGATCTTTAAGGTCCCTTCCAACCCAAACCATTCTATGATTCTATGATATTTCCTTCTTTGCAAAGTCACCTTCAGCCTGTGCCAATAATCCATGCTGCCTGGGACTCCATGGAAAAAGGGGGTATGGCTATAATTGAAGTACAAGAGGGCTGCTCTGTGGTATGTTCCCTCCTCCCCAAAACTGTAGCTGATGTAGACTTGAAAGCAGATGAATATTAATTGTTCCCAGAGCTCTGTGTCTCTCCTCTCTGGCTATCAGGGCAGCACCGCTGGGTCCCGGCATGCGCAGGGGAGCTGGGACGGCTGTGGAGAGCAGCTCTGTCCCCATGTCCCTGTGCGTTGTAGTCCCCTTGTGCCAGGCAGGTCCCCCTTGCCATGGTGGCACTGGTTTGCTGTGTACACAGAGTCTGGCTGACTCCGGGATTGTGGCACGCTGCAGAGCGTGCCACAACTGATGCTGCGATGTCCTGGTGGAGAACCTGTTGCAAAGGAGAAGCACGAGGTCAGCTGGTTATACATGCAGCCGTATCAAACTTTTTGGATTCCGTTTTCTTTTCTAAAAGTGTTGGTAACTATCATATTTCCATACTGCACTGAAGATGTGCAACGCCCCTGGTTTGTCTGTGGCATTTTCTATTACTTTTTATTGCTTTTTATTTTTATTTTTTTTAAATTTTTTTAATTGCTTTTTATTGCCATCTCTCTTTGTGTTATGACAGTACATCCTATACTGGGTTACGGGTATAAATATTGCTTTGGGGTTTGGGCTTTTCAGTCAACACGCATTTGGGAAAGGTGTTAGCAACTGTCGAGGGGGGAGTGTGTAGCCCTTGGAAACATCAGCATCCTTTGTGTCTCTGTCTCGAAACAGGTCCAAGGCATGAAGATTTTAGGTTTTTCCATTCAGACAGTGTTATATTAGGGGTATGAAGTATTTGACAGTTCTTTTATATTTACTCTTTTAATGTCAAAATGTGTCACATCTGATATTAATTGGTGGAAAATTATGGCTCTAATTTACCAATTTGATTGTCTGGGAAAATTGAAAAGAGTGTAACATAATAAATGAATGCCTATTAATCTTTTAAATTTGTCTGTTTACCACAAACTACTATCTGCTAAAATGGCTTGTTACATGGTGCATTTTAAACAGCTTTTTCAAAATACTGGTGTTTGTGGAGAGGGAGGTGTGTGGCTGCTGCGTCGATGCCCAACACAAATAGACGTATTTGTCCACTAAAAGCCCTGATTTTCTCTTACTTGCCAACAGAGGAGCATAGGCAAAAAAAAAGTCAGATTGTTCTCCCTGGGGTTGCAAATGGCAAAGTTTGTCTGGCAGGCACCGTGTAGATCAAACCCAAATTGCTGATACACCTCGGCAAGGCTCAGTCACTGCATCCTCACAACCCCAGCTCTAACGAGAAGGGTCACCGCTGCCTTTCCAGCTGACACGCGGGCGAAGCAAAGGAAGCTGGTGGCAGCACGCTGTTGTCTGGGTAGAGTATGTGCACGGTGACAAGCCCAGTAGCTTTTCTATCAAAAGACACCCATGTGTTTGTGAAAATACATTTTTGGAGGATCAAATACCAGGTGGTTATTTTAGTAGCAGAAAGCCCTGAAACATGCCAACTCTGGAATAAGCTGATTCTGAAAACTGACATATTCTGTATGATTATTCCAGTATATGCCATCTGTCAGTAGCTTATCCAAATATTTATATATTTTGATTATTGTAACTGTTATGAGAATACTGAAGCTCATAAATCATTTCCTTTTCAGCAATCATTTTATTACTCTTCCATGGTTTAATAACGAGGTTTTGCCTGCGCCCACTCAGGCGCTGACAGGGAACAGAGTCACAGTGTGGCTGTGCAAGTGACACCCTTCATACAAAACCACTGTGGCCAGGGGGCGCCTGAGCCCACGTCCCCTCTGGGCCTGCACCAGCTCCCACTCACTTCATCTCCTTGGGCTTCAGCCCGTAACGTGCTTTCATTCAACTCCATCCCGCCTTGTCAAGTGACTACGCTTAGATTGGCAAATGATATAATATGACTAATTATGTTTAATGCAGATAATGTCTTATAATCAAAATAAAGAGTGGATTGCAAACAGATCCTTAAAGGGCACCAGGCACAGAATTGACACCGTATTTATTACCAATAACATTGCTGAAGTGCTAACAGCTGCTAAGCTACGGCAAGTGCAACCCCTTTGCAGAGTTTTCCAGAAGAAGGGCTAAGTGCATCGGAAGCGCATTATCGCTGATAATAGTAATTAGTTCAGTAGAGCTCGAAATGTTTTATAAAATATTATTATCGTCCTGATTTTGCAACTCTGCAAACCCTGGCAGAGAGAAACAGCCTCCTCTGCTCAGAGGAGTCGCTGCTGGCTGTGGGGATGGCCCTGGCCCCGGGTGCAGGGCTGCTGCCTCTCTCCTTGGACCACGTTGCTGTCTCCAGCTGACTCCAGAAAGTAAATGGGATGTCCCCTCCGTATCTCTGCCTTCGTTTTCACAAGCGTTAGCAAAGAGACATCAGTAGATGGAGAAACGCGCTGATGTGAAAGCAGATTTGGGTGTTACATTTTTGAAAAGCCATTGTTAAGCTAAAAAAGGAAAGCACAAGCTTTAGAGGTTGACAGAGCTCCTCTGTAAGGGACTCTTATTTTGCTGTGTACATTTGTTTTCTCTTGCTTACTAAAGGGATAAAGTGCAATCTAGGTTTCAGAGAGAGATGGCTGATTAATCTGTCTGCCAGGTACATATGGAAATAAATTAGCAAATGGTGCATCTGGGATTAAACTACTGCAGAGATGATAAATTATTGCCATCTTCCATGGCTGTATTACTGAAGCTTCACTGGGTTCCCAGTATTCGGTTACTTGCTATTCACATGGTACCACCGTGGCTGGTGGAATGCAAAGCCTCTACATCTGAAGCAATTTTCTGTGATATGCTAGTTTGAGAACAGCTCTGGCCAGACCTGTAAGAATATGCAATGTACTTAGATTAAGTATAAGCTAAGAGATTTGATTCGGTCCTTCTGCTCTGCATGAAATTCTGCTGGTTTCTGAGGGCAGGAACGCTCAGGAAGGGGAAAGGCAGGGACCTGAAAGAGGTTTTTCCGCTATCTGCAGTCACCCCCCTCCCTTTATCCCAAATAGCAGAGTGTTATCTATATGCTAGCATGAAGTTGTGAGGGCCTGGATGTGAGCATCCCCTGGCTTGAACCTGTCCCACACCCTTGGCTTGACCCAGATGTAGCTCCAGATTGCACAACTCCAGTTTATCTCCGAGATGAAGACTGAGATGAAACACCATGGGGGCAGGTGGTATTTGCATTGAATCCTGATACAGGCTTCTGAGCTGTGTCTCTGCTTCTGCTGCATTTTTCATGTCTGTTTAAACTGATGTATAGCTGATGGGCTGGCAGCTGAGCCACACTGGCGATGCCGACAGCAGGACGTGCAAGTGGAGTAAGTGTAACAGGAGACATGTGGTGCACCACGTTTCTGGAGGAGGAGAGGGTCATGCAGAAGTTCATCAAGGCTTCTGCATTATAATACTTAGCAAGATTATGGCTGTGTCCGCAGTGCTTGTTTGGAGCTCTCTGTGGATCATCTGGACTATAATTTTTTTTCCCCATCCATGGACCTGGGTTTCATTTTAAAAGAAACTGGGGCAGCTGCGGAGATGGTACAAAAAATAGTGGCTGCACTGGGTAGGCCAGGAGAGGTTCCTCACCTACACAGAAGTGATCTAAGATAGCAGTGCAGAGTAACAAAAGTTATTGTTCTGGTTTCCTTATTTCCTTAGGTCTTTACTTGGGCTCTTAACACTTGCTCTGGGGTCGTTCTTCCCTAGAAGGGAGTTGAGGGAATAAAGCAACTCTGTGAATGGTCACAAAGAAGTCAAGGAGCGGGCAAGTGGGAGCAGTGTTGGACACAGAGATGAATCAAAGTTTTGCTTAATGTGCCTTGTGTTTAAAAGCCTGTATTGAAAGAGCAGCTCGGCTTGTCCTGGGGCAGGTCTGCAGCACATAACAGCCGTGGCACTGAGGGGCTGGATCCTGTGGCCCACCGGCAAGTGTGGCTTGAAAAGCTGCAGCCGAGCTTTCTTGGGGAGCCTGCAGCCCAGCAGGTAGAGCTGGTGTCTCCACATCAACCTCCCTGGCCCTGTGTGGGCCTGCCAGTCTCCCAAAATCGGTCCCTGCGCAGGGAGCTCTGCTGGGGACGGATCCTGCAGGCTGGCCCTGGGGCACTGGGTGGACATGTGCGGGATGGGACGTTTGTGGAGCTGGGAGCTGCCAGCATGGGTTGTCCTTCAGATCCTGCTGGTGGCACTGGCAAGCAGACGTGAGCCCGTCACAGGGCACAGACAGCCGTGGGTTGAGTCCACCGTGTCTTGAGGGACAGTTCCCTCTGGTTTTCTTCTCTTGGTCAGTTGTCGCAGTCCGCGAGTCAAGCACAATTAGGACGTATGCGTTCGTAATTGAATAATGCTAACGAGAACAGCACGTTTCATTACGATATGCATGAGTGGATGCCGGGCTGTAAATCTGAGCTAGGGAGGACTAGCTGTGTTCAATTAATCCAAACACAGAAATATTTACTAGAAATAGATTTATCTTCCAATGACTTTATTTGCAAATTTTGGTTAACAACAACAGTTTGCTCATAATATAATCATGTCAAGCAGCAAGTGGGACTTAACTGTCGTTCTTGGCCTTTCCCATGGAGTGTTTGGAGCAGAATGCGGAGTGAGTCGAAGCACCAGCTGATGGATGAACAGATTGTGGCACAGTCATCTATTCTACTGCGCACTTCCAGGGAAACCCCTGCAAATTAGACATGTGGTTTTTAAATGTACAGAGAAAACTAAAGAAATTACATTAAGAGTGAAAAATTAGATGGAAATGTCTATTCCTGTCTCATAAACAGTTCAGGAATAACTTCTTCTGAAATATTCTGCTTTAAGCATGCATTTAATTTGTCCTCTGGGAGCAAAATAAAGTTGCTAAGCTAAAACATTCTAATAATGATTTATGTAAATTTATTTGAACAAAGCAATGATGTAGTTGCCTATAGCAAATTGTTTGGAATGTGAAATGGTATTTGCGAGCTGCTTCTCTCTATATGAATACAATAGATGATAGGAGACGCTACATAAAGGAAACATAATTGTACATTCAAAATGGAGTCTGATGCCATGTTTAGTAAGCAGGAAAGCCAGTTGAACAGATTGCTGAGTGTCTGATAAAATAATCTCCAGCTTGATTCTTCCTAGGCTATTTATAGCATGCATTTAATTTAAAATTTAGATATGTGCCACAGGTGACCGTAAGGATCATACCAGGGCCATGTATGATAATACTAATTGTTTGCCTCACATTGCACATATATAAAAATCTCAAGTTGCTTTACAAGCAGAAATTCAGGCTCTGTATCCTCAAAATATGTATGAAAAAAAAGGAAAACAATTGTAGTCCCCAGCTGCTATGGGCATATGGGGCCAAATTTATCCCGTCTGTTGAAGGTTATGGAGTTCCGCCAGGGATGACTTTGATCCCGTATGTCTAGCAGAGTGGAACCAATATGTCAATATAAGACATCCTGCTACTTCTGATGTCTCCCAATAAAACGACATCATTCAAAGTGGCTTGAATTTCCCAAGTGCCCGAGTCACAAATATGATCAAGAGGGATATTTCAAAAGTGTTCTGATTCTTGCTATGTTCATGTTAAACCAGTGAACAATAAATTGGCTTTTTGTCAATGAGAGCTAAAGCCTGGGAGTTGCTGGTATAAGCGAGTGTGCATCGGCCCCAGGCACAGAAGACCAAGGGCCGTTTGAAGCATTTTAACAAAACACTGCAGGACAGGGGGCTGTTTGTGCATTCAGGTAACGCAAAGCGTGTTTCACTTGAAAAGCTTTTTTCAAATCAGGAATGAAAATGGCATGTAGGAATAATAGGGTTATTTACTGTATTTGCTTTGGCGTACTAAGGCATCTCTAGATACCTGATGATGGCCTAAGCCACCGAGTTTGTATTCAGCTCCAGTCATTTACAAGTTTAAGAGACATTTGAATCCCTGGCTTTGAGCAGGGCTGATTTCCTAGTCCCCAGTAGCTACTCTCTTGAGGACGTCAGGCACTTGTAAAGTAAATTCAGGTGAGCACCATGTGAAGAAATGCACATCTGGCTATTGCATGAGAGCTGAAAACTCTGCATGTGCAAAATTGTGCCTGTGGGGATCCTAGATTCAAGTGAAATAGTGCTCTGTCATCTGATTATGGTTCAGGTGACATTTTTGCAGAGTTAAGTGCCTCCCAGTTTATTCTGGACTAGCACTGAGTGCCTGGTGTAGGAAAGCTGCGGCTGCTGCTCAGGACTGGTGGTGGTGACTCCCTGGTGGTGACAGAATGGTCTGTCCAGCATCAGGCTGGCATATTAAAGGCAGTAATAAACAGGAAGTCGCTTTCATTGGTCTCATGCTTACATGAGACCATGTCAGCCTTTTGAGCCCTTCATGCGTGTCTGAGTGAGGTTAGGAAAATCATATAAATGCTGGCACCGTGAACCCGCAAGTGGGAGTCTCTAACCAAGCTGGTGTTTGTTTCCAGCGATGTTACGTTGGACTGTATGAAAGGCGGATCTTGGTAAACACTGTTCCTTAGTGTAGCTGACACAATTTTACATAAAATGGTTGTGGGAGATGATTGCAGAGTTTAAAATTTTGACTAATTTATAATCAAATTACTTAGCGCCTGTTCAGTATATAGTGCCTTATAAAGAGGGTTTCGAACGGCTGTGGGCAGAGCCGCTCCACAGTCTCTGTTTAAAAAGCACGGAGGAACTGTTAGGGTGAAGAAGTGTAAAGGTACAGCAGACTCGCCACGCAAGCAGCAACTGGAAGATCATCTATTTTGCTCTATTTATTCCTTTGTGACCACTCTCTTCTGCCTGGGGCTTTCTCGTCTGCACACTCTGCATTACTTATGGACTGCCAGGCCAAATCTCCGAAGACATCTGAGAAAGCATGACAGGTTCACTTTCAGTGTTGATCAGTGCTGGTTTGCCCTCCAAAACAGACAGTAGCCCCTGGACACTGGGGTGAAGACATACGCGCCTTTCGCTTTGCTCTTTGGGAAGCCGTCCCTTTGCCACAGCAGATGAAAGCCAGGAGATCACCAAGTCGCTTACTGAGGCAGCACATCTTCCTTCAGAAATGTGTGGTTAATTTTAATAGCTCGCCTATTTAGCGTACTGGGGTATAGGTAACACTGTCTATTATGTGTAATGAGCTAAACAGAGACACCTCTGTCACTTGAGGGTGCTACAACTGCAAGGAGGGTTTCAGAAGAAGTTCTTGATCTGTCGGTGGCAGCCGTGGGTCAGGCGTCTTCAGCCAAGATAAAAGCTTTGTTTGCTTAACAGGATCGAATTTTCCTCAAAGAAATAATTGAAACAATAGGAGAATCACCCAAACCCGTGCTGAGCATTAGCAGATGAGCTGTTTTGAAATCGATCCATTTGGAAAGGAAATAACGTGCAGATTGGTCAATGTAATGATGGTATTGGATGATAAAGTAGAAGCAGGGGTGGAGAAAGCTTGTGAGGGATATAGTGTCACCTAAAAGCTTTGCAGAAGTGCTTTTATTACCCTGAATCAGCTTGGCTTTGCACTGACACTTAGCTGTTTGCAAAAGAATTATACCTGCTTCTGAGATAAATACATTTGACAGTGAACTCTTAACCCCTCTTTCGCAGGCCCCTTCTGGGTAGTAGCCATGGAGAACGAGATGCCTTCAATTTTTCTGAATACAGAGTTAGACAAAATGGGGTGCAAAACTATGGTACATAATTTTCTAGTGAGCAAAACGCTTCAGGAAAATTACAGTCATTATTGAATGTAATGAAACCTGACAAATTAGAGTTTCATAGGCCCTCCTTGAGATTAGAGCGATCCATTAAACATGCTCTCTGACTGCTAAATGGCATTGTCCCATTTCACCATAAGAACTTGAGAATTCCTGAGGTAACTCTGGCTAACAGCTGATTGAAAGCGCCCAATCAAGAGCTCTTTAAAGTAAGAGGAAAAATTATCCTGATTAACATTATTTCCAAGAAGGTGCTCTCCGAGTAGGCTGTAAATTGTGTTAGAAGCATTTGGGTATTGCAGGGAAGACCAAATTTGACACTTGAAGTGGCCACAAAGTAATGTACAAAGTGGAGTGATCAAGGGAAGAACATTTTGTTGATTGTGGTGGGAAGATTGAATTACTCTCAGTTGCATCGCTATTCAGAATATGTACATTAAAGTGAATGATACTCAGTTTAAAAGAAGAGCAAGCAAACATGAAGAGCAGAAAAAGCGCCTTTCCCAAATCCTTCTTGCCTCATGATTTACGTCTTAAGAATGTTTTCACAGGGAATAGCATAGCATGCTGGTCATGAATACCTCATCCATTATGCTAAGACATCCCAGTGATGCAAACTAAATCAATACAATAGTATTCCTTAAAATGATTGCTTTTTCCTTGACTGATTGTGCATTAAAAGCAACCTTTAAATGATGGCCATTAGCACCTGAGACCTGGTCACTGGAGCTGACGGAGATGAATTGCGAAGGATCTGTGTGATAGTTAGGGTTGGTGCAATCCTTCTGAATTGCTCAACAGAGTCAATGAGAGCGCGTGTAAGTCACCAGTATGGGATTCTATCCTGTGGAAGAGGTAGGACGTGGATATACTCTAGTGCACCTCCTTCAGGGTGCTAAGACTGTATCTTTTTGAAAGTTTTTATAGGCATCAGCAAAAGAGAGAGTGCGGTGGCTGTCAGTGAGCGCAGTAGCATTCCAGCACCAGATGAGGCTTTCCATCAGTAAACTGTCTAAAAATCCAAATCCCACATCTAAAACCAGTAAATAGCACATGTGCACAGGAGTGATGCAACTGCAGTTTAGTTTTGCTTGCTCTGTCTCATGGTTTCTCCCATCGCCTGTCCCACGTCCCAGTTTGGGAGGTGCTACACGCTGCTAGGAACAGTCTGCAACATATTTCTGAGGCTTCCAGTGCAATGATGCATGACACTGAAATGCAATAAAAATTAAAATCTGGAATAATGGCAGGCATTAATAGATATTTCTGTAGTTCTGCGGCAAAGTTTTAAATGAAATTCTAAATGTCAAATTAAAAGAGCCACATGACTACAATTTAATGCTAGGAGCTGTCTAGTCTGGTAATGTCATCTCATTTCCTGACATCCTCAATGACTAAAGCTGATCCAGAAGACTGATTTGCAGTATTTTTCCAAATGGCTCAGTTAGTGGTGCTTTGGGTGGTGTTTCAGCCAGAGCAATGGGCAGTGGTATAGTGGTAGAATGCCGTCATGACATATAAAGAAGAGTTGAAGCAAGAAGCATTGAAAGGTTGGAAAGGAAAAGAAGCACTTGAAATACAAATAAGATTCCCATACTCTTACCTCTGCCCAGAAGAAGGAGTCTGTCAGCATGATGTGGCGCAGAGCAGAACATGATGAACGGGAACACAATCCCAGAGAAGTTAAGTTTATTTCCCCCTGATCTAACTGCTTGTAAGCGTTTACGGTGCCCATCCCTGTAACATCTGAGCTATATTTGACATTGTTGTTCAGAGCTGGCAGCTCATGCCTGCTATCAAGAGCAGATCTTTCAGGAAGATCTCTGTTGGCTATGATGTAGCTTATACATAAAAATATTTACGGTAGCTGCTTACATCTGTCCTCTTTCCAAAGATAAAGCACTTGAGTGCACATTGAATCCCTGCTACTTTCTCATCTCCCTGACATTCATTGTAAACTGAGAAGCCAAGGTTTTTAAAAGCTATTTAGATGTTTTGTGCTGTAACTTTCTCTAATAGATATATTCCTATTGATTGCAATGAAGCACACAGAGTAGAACAGAACAGATCAATTGAAAAGTAAAGTTAAGACAGCAAGTACACTTCTTTTCCACTTACCTTAATGGAAACGGTTACGGCTGGATCTATCCCAGGTGTAATGCTGCTGAAGTCAATGGAGTTGTACCAGCGATGAATTTGGCTCCTAGTGTTTTGTTTTGACCTTTTCAGAAGGTTGCTCTGCAGGAGCGAAACTATTAAACCCAGCCAGCGATACCTTAAGTCGAAATATAGAAAAGGCGAAGTTAGAGTGCACAGCACCTTTTTCATTAAAGAAGAGGCCTGACTTTTATAGAGTGAGGGTGAGAGAATTGATTCCAGATAAGTGCTAAACTTAGTTTCAGGTTTCCCTGGTGAATAACAATCCCAGGTTGGCCTGAGACTTGGACATCTCTGCATTCGCACACGGCTGTCTGGAAGGCGCTGCATGGGCTTTCTGTGCGTCAGGATGATTTTGAGTTGGATGTCGGTTCCTGCAGACATGCTGTTCATCCGCTCACCAAAGGTCCATGTGAACCAATGGCACATACTAACGGTTCAGGTGTCCTGAAGTTGGCCTGGCAGTGCTCCGTGGGTTGACCTTCATTAGCAGGTATTTTTGGATTTCAGTAGACAACACAGATTCTTCCCGCAGTGCAATTGCCTCAGGGAGGCAGGGTGTTCGCACCATGGCTTTGGAGCATTTTCAGCCTCAAACCACTGCATTTTACACCACCAGATGCACTCACCCGGGCCAGGAGACAGCAGTGTGTTTTATGGCCGCTGGCAGGTGGCACTGCCGCTGAGAAGTGACCCTCGGTATTGTCACCCTCTCCCTCCCACTGCCAGGGCCTTTCGTTCTCCACTGAGATTTCCAATGATGCTACGCACAACGAGGACAGAGGCTTTGCTAACGAGAAGGGAGGGAGACAGAAAAGCTCTGGGGAGGTGGGTGGCCAGAGATGTGCCACGCCACCGCACCACCTTAACCCAGAGGCGATGCTGGACGGGCACCTCTGGGGTGGCTGTCTGTGTGCTCCTACCCCTCTTCTCACGGCTTCTTCCCTCTCTCTTTTTCCATGTCCAGGCCTCCCCAGCCCTTTCCTTTTATGGGCCCTTTCCCTCCTCCTGTCCTCCCCAACAAAGCTCCTCCCTGGCTGTGTTAAAGAAATTGTTGGCACCAGCTTGACATCAGTCTGCTCCTGTGGGGTGCTGCTCTCCTCAACCGTAACATGGGCTGGCAGCTTTTTTGGGGGCAATGTCTCATCCCACACTGCCTGGCTCAAATGGACCAGGGCCTCCCCTTCCCCTGAGCTACTTGTACAGTTAATACGCTGATTTGCCACAGCTTCTGGTTTTCCTGGTGGAGGAGGGAGGAGGAGTAGATCTAAAGGCTCCTCGAGTCACTGGCACCTACTTACCATCCTCTACATGTAGCTGAGGCAAGAGGATTTCAACACTCAGAATAAGATACAAGACTCTTCATGTTAATGGGAAGCTTTATTTTTAATATTGCTCATTGTTTTCCTTGCTAAACTTTGGGTTTTCTTTCAAAGTCAAATACAACCTCAAATTCTTCATCTGCCCTATTCCTTGCGCCTTGTAATTCCTTTACTAGGTGAGGCTTGAGTCCCTGTCCCAGCAGAGGGTTCAGAGCAGGAGGCAAGGGCTTCCTTACTTTGGTGGAGTCTACTGCACTGTGTTTACTAGTTTCTTCTGAAGTGTTATCATAAATAATTAAAGCTAAACTGTGCTTGTTAAATAAATGAGGAATGCACATGTTCAGATGCATTATCTATGCTTTAATTGCACTCATTTGTTGAGGCCCCCTTCCATAAGGAGGGAGGAACCTTCTGCCTGAACAGAGGGCTGCAGGACCCAGGCTGAAGTACTGGGCCCTCGCTCGTTTGCCCAAGAATTTTTAAAACACGTTTTTAGCATAGTGGTGAACATCATCCATTGCGGTGAGATTATGTTCCTGGAGGCAGGTGCCCTCCTTTCACTACGGGCTTTAAAAATGTTTCATGGGGTGAAACCTTTACAGAGGGTGTTTCTTGTGTCCAGGCTGCTGTTCAACATGTACAGGACAACCAGGTGAAGCCCAGTCTCTCCCGCGTTTACAGCCACGTCGGTTTTTGCTGAGCATTTCACAGTGCCGGCTGCCCGTGTGTCCCTGTAAGCCTCCCAGGGTTCCCCGATGTGCTTGCCGTGCTGCTTTCCTGCACATAGGTGTTGGGTTGTTTTAATTTCTCCTGGATTGAGAGCAGCCCTGAGGAGAAGGACTTGGGGGTATCGGTTGACAAGAAGCTCAACATGAGCCAGCAATGTGCTCTTGCAGCCCAGAAAGCCAACCACATCCTGGGCTGCATCAAAAGAAGCGGTGGCCAGCAGGTTGAGGAAGGTGGTTTTCCCCCTCTACTCCACTCTCGTGAGACCCCATCTGGAGTGCTGCATCCACCTCTAAGGCCCCCAACATAAGAAGGACACAGACCTGTTGGAGCAGGTCCAGAGGAGGCCACAAAGATGATCAGAGGGATGGAGAACCTCTCCTATGAAGACAGGCTGAGAGAGTTGGGGTTGCTCGGCCTGGAGAAGAGAAGGCTCTGAGGAGACCTTATAGCCCCTTCCAGTGCCTAAAAGGGCTACAGGAAAGATGGGGAGGGACTCTCCATTGAAGAGTGTAGTGACAGGACGAGGGGTAACGGTTTTAAACTGAAAGAGGGGAGATTTAGACTAGATATTAGGAGGAAATTCTTTCCTGTGAGGGTGGTGAAGCACTGGAACGGGTTGCCCAGGGAAGTTGTGGCTGCCCCATCCCTGGAGGTGTTCAAGACCAGGCTGGATGGGGCTTTGAGCAACCTGCTCTAGTGGAGGTGTCCCTGCCCATAGCAGGGGGGTTGGAACTTGATGATCTTTAAGGTCCCTTCCCATCCAAACCATTCTATGATTCTATGATTCTATGAGTCCTGCAATCTTCTCATGTGCTTTTAGTCCTTCTGTGCTTACTTAACACGTACACCCCAGTGCACACGCTGCATATGACTGAGTCAGGTCCCAGTAAGTTGCCGCTGTGCAGCTGTAAGCACATGGAGCCCCTCGGGGTTCACCGATCTCCGGGCTGTAGCATCCCTTCAGAAAGCGATCTGACTTCATCTTAAAACTGGTTTTAAAACTAATTGCTGCATGGAGTCTCACAGCCATCCTGATTAGTGATTTAAAACTTCTGGACTCTGTAACTCTATCTTCATTAGGAAGATCTGTTTTTATAATAATCGTCTCTAAAGAGGACCTGAGGGATTATTAAGAGATGGCATTCATTATCAGTAAAAATACCATGAAGAAATTTCCTAGACAAATGTTGATGTCCTGGGTGATGATAAATTTTTTCCACAAGGAAACAGAATTTTATTTGAAAAGCATAATTATCTTAATAATTATCTTGAAAGCTAAATTGGATTTTAAGGCTTAGTCTGTGATTTAAGGCTTGGTCAGTGATTTCTAGGTGGTTGACACCTGCAGAGCTGATCAGCTGGGAAAGGCAAAGGCTGGTTGTTTGGAAAAAAAAACTCAAACAAAAACCAACAGAAAAAAGAGCGAGACGGAAGAGAACTAGCAGTGTCATTGGTAAGGAAAGGCTTTGGTAGGCTAAGTTGGAGAGAAGTGGCAGCAGAAACCAACTTTGGAGCTTGAGGGCTGAATGCTTGGAGAATATGGTAGATGGGGAACAAAGGATTTTTGTTTTTGTGTTGGTTGGGGTTTTTTTCTAATTAGGGGGGGTTACGAGAGAGGCTAGTAGCTAGAAGATATGCTAGAAGACTGTATGATGGCTCAGTAACCAGCAAGAGGACTCACGGGTGGCAGGACTGAGGCTGGTAGGTGGAAGTGCGATAGGGCTGCCCTGACTTAGGAAGAGACGGGCAGAGCAAGGTGATGAGCAAAAAGAACCAGTGGTTGCTGAATTTCTGGAGGTTCTCTAACTCTACAGAAACCAGATTTGGTGTAAATCAAAAGCAAGAACAATACACTGGTACAAGGCAGCTGTAAGATCAGAGTCAAGTGTCCATCTCTACTGTCACCAAAGGAATACAGATGTCCCTAGATACTTCTCAGGGCATCTGAAATGGTTTTTCTGAAAGACTTTTGTTTTCATAGAGGACGTGGTTGTAGAGCAAGAGGGAATGAATAGATTTGGTTTTGGCATTTGTTTTTTTTTCTGTAGCTCAGCTTTGCCTTCTTGATGTTTATTTTGGTTACTGTGGCTTCTGAGGCTTTTTTAATTAGTGTTTATTTCTTAAATAGAGTGCCTGTGAATGGTCCAGAATCTCATGTCCAAGGCTGCAGAAAATAATATTTTACTGAAAAGGAGTGGAAAAGGGAATTTTCTCTGAGGAGATAAGTTTTTGAATGATTGTTTGTATCTGCATCTAGAAGAAAGGAAATGAATATTTCTTATGGCAGCTGAGACATGGTCATGAGGAAAAGGAAGCCATTATTAATTAATCATCAATTATTATTTTAATATTTATGTAGCACTGTGTGACTGGTGCCCCACAGGGAAAGAGGATCATCTCTCTGCTTGAGGAGCCTACATTCTAAATTTAACCATGGCGAGGGCTGCTCCTGGCAGATGATGTGTTTTCATCATTCCCTGCTCTGCCTCAGCTTTTCAGTTGAATCCCATTTTAATTCCCCATCCCCAACAGAGGGGAAGCCTGCACTAAGCAGGGATGGCAAGATCAGAGTCTAAAAGAGCACAATCGATGCAGTAAACAAGAGAGGCAGGATTAGAGGTCTGATCTCAGAGCTGTATCTTGCAATCCTTACCCAGAATTGCAGTAATGTAAATAAAACCTTTCCAAGAACAAAGAGTGCAGGATTTGCTGCCAATTTGGAAAGAGCTGCCCATCCTGGGCCCTCAGTCTGGCTTCCAAGTAAAGTTGGGGTTTTTTTTAAAGTCTTTGAATTGACACAGTTAGCGGTGAGACCTGGCCGGCACGGGACTGGTGGCAGCAGTACTGGGATGTTTCTGGTATGGATGTGTGCCCTGGGCTTACCTCTTGCTAAAGTCCCATTCCGATTTCTCTACTTCGAAGCAGTCGTTTCTTGATGCTGTTCCTGTACCCGATACCACGCTCAGCTGGCGGCGGTCAGCAGGGCAATGAACTCTGAGAGATGTATTCTCATAAACCCCATATATTCAGTTGCTGGTAATTAGCTGATACACCACAAGGCTTGTGTTGTAAGGAGGTAATTCCACGAAGTGTCAAACTGAACTCTCTGATTCGAAGAATACGTGTACGTGGCAGCCCACTTGAAGTGGAGTGCGTTTGAAAGGGCAACTGGAAATCTGTAATAGCGAGAGAAACCGGTGTTTATGTAAAGTACCTCTCGTTGTCAAAGCATGGCGGAGTGGCTGGAACAGAAAACGGGAGCGAAACAGTCTAGGGTCTATTTTTGGCTCCAGCGTATCTGTACTGAAGTCAAATTAATTGGAACTAAATACAGAAATCTCTCCTTATATAGGATTTTTGATCCACTTTCAGAAGTCTCTAACAGGGATGTGCTATTTTCTTTTTCTAGAGGATGATCTAAAAGCATGGCAGGAAGTTGCTGCGTTTTGTATTAACGTATGCAATATTTTTCTGTAAGCATCTGAGTTAACATCAGACATACGGCTTCTGTGCTGGGAGGGATGAATCTGTGGAAATCTATAGCTATTGCCAGATGCCAGTCTTGATCAGAAATCTGTTGGTTTCACTGAAATTTTGCGTAGATATTTTTCCCCTGTCAGGTGACCTATTTAAGTGGAAGAAATTTAGGAAAAAATTCTTTACCGTAAGGGTGGTGGAACACTGGAACAGGTTGCCCAGGGAGGTGGTTGAGGCCCCTTCCCTTGAGATATTCAAGGTGAAGCTCGACGAGGCCCTGGGCAACCTGGTCTAGTAGGAGGTGTCCCTGCTGACTGCGGGGAGGTCGGACTAGATGACCTTTGGAGGTCCCTTCCGGCCTGGACCAATCTATGAATCTATGAATCTATGAAATACATTCTAACAGTCTTATAGAAGTTTCTGGGCAGAGAATTTCTCTTCTGCACTCTAGAAGCCCAGGACAAAACCACAACTTTTCATTTATTGGTACATTTTTTCCTTTATTTAACTAAAAAAATAGTATTTTGAATGTGACTTTCGCTTGTTAAAAAAGATTCTTTAAGAAACCTAACCAAGCCAGTCGTCTCCAGGGGCTTGCCTGTGGGTGCTCTGTGAAGTTACCCTAGTGCTGTGTGAAGGTATCTCGGTGAACTCCAGAGAAGCTCTCTCTCGAAGTTCAGGCACCTGAACCATGAGTTTTATCTTTGTGCTAGGGTGGGGGCATTGCTTGCAGGATGTGCTGTAGTTTGGCTGTCCCTACACTGTACGGTGCAGGGGGTAGCACGTATATCCTTAGAGGTTAGCACAGGAGAGGAGGTTGTGATTCCAAATCTAGCTGATTGCTCATACATGCTCCCAAGAGCGGAGCCTGGCTAATAGTTACGGAGAAGAGACATTCTAAGACGGGAAAGGGGCTCTGCAGAGACATGATTTGGCAGTGGTTTCATCCTCTGGACTGGCTCAGGCCTCCATCGTGCTGAGTGTGCTGTCTCAGTCTGCGCAGAAGCTCCGCACGTCCCTTTTGGGCATCGGTACCTCCTGGGAGGAGGACCTGAGCCAATGCTTGCAACGCACGGTCCTTAAATAATTCACAGAAGCAGCTGTATAACAGGGTGTGTTACTGTCTTGTCCATCTGAGTTAGAAATTAAAAGCTGAAATTCGGTTTTCTGCATTGCTGTCTCCTGCCGGCCGCAGAGCAGGACAACGCAGGACTAACGGATGGTTTGGCCATACTGGTTTGCATAAGGGCTGAGGGCCAAATATACTCAGGATCACACTCATTTCTGTGCAGGACATTGCCCCTCGGCAAGACAAGCATCTTGTAAGATGAATATCCTGCTATAACTGCCCTCCCCGCTCGTGGGTGCCCTGTGGCGGTGGGGAGAGACAGGTAAACCTTCAGGCTGGGCTTTAAGGTAACACTTATGAAAGTACCTGAAGGCTTTAGCAATACTAACTTCACTGAAAGTCAATTAAAAGTCAGTGAGATTTGGGCTCTTAAATCTTCCCAGTGCTTTTCTTAGAAGTTACCATCAGTACTTGAAAATCTAAGCTATTGGCTATGCCTCCGTTGCACCATCCATCTGAGGATCTCTAATCAAAGCTGTAAATATCTATAAATCTGTAATACCTTATGAATTCTCTATATTGACTAGAGTTTTGGGATGTTTACTGTATGAGTATATTGATTTAGGTTAATAGGAAAAATAACCCAGTCAGTAATAAAAGCTGACAATAAATCACTTTTCCAGGAGCGCGGCGCGGGAGGGCGGCAGGCTGGAAGGCTCCATCAGGCAAAGGCCAGCAGGTCAGGGTGAGTGGCTTGTGTGGCCAGTCCTTCCCTCACCGTGGCAAGGGGGACTTGCGTAGGGGAGACCAGGAACTCCTTGGGAGCTTGGGAATGACTCAGCCATAGCCACGTTGCTGTCGGGTGGCACAAGATACACGTGCCCACTCTTTGCCTGGCTGTTAAGTAAGAACATGGCTTTCTGGGGACTGCTGTTATCGCTGTCACGAGCCTCTGACAGAAGCCCGGAGGAGTTCTCGCAGTCGGTTGGATAAACAGGGGTCATGCTCAGGGTGCTGCTCCTCAGGGCTGCCATTGATGGTGGGAGCAGCTGCAGGATCGTGCTCTGGAAAGAGGGAAGCGTGATGCCTCTCACCCGAGGAAGGTGCAATCGGAACGGCAGAGGTATCACGAACTGCAGCACGCTTCACCTCCATCCCATGCTCACAGAGGAAAACAGCCATGGGTTATCCCATCCAGCAGCTGCTATGGATCTGAACCATTTTGCCTGAAGCCTTTCTGTAGACTGCAGGGAAAAGTATTAGTGATCTGCAGGAAAAGCCCGGCTGCCTGACGCGGCTGTAACGTTAGGCTTAGGCGCAAGACCAGGAGTGGTAGAATTTGTAACCAGAGTATGTTTTTTCTGGTCAAGATCCTTGGGATATTAACTCGCATTTTTCTAACTCGGTTTCTTGTCCTTGTGGTTTATAAAGCAAAAGGGCTTTTTTGCCCTCTTAATTTCCTGAAGCACAGTGTATTGGTTTCTTGTTTTAAGTAAAGCTCCTGCTCTATTTTTGAATACCATAATGAGTGAAAAATGACTTTATCCATCCTGGTGGCAGGACAGCAATTTGTTACGCTGCCAGCTGGAGGACCTGGATCAGAAACAAATTTGGGTTCCCAGGCTCCATGCCAGAAGAGCTGAGACATATTTTTGAGGTGATGTACTCGGACTCTAGGGGGAGATTGTTGACTGAACTGAGCTGCTTTCAAAAACATCCTGCCAGCTGAGCCGCAAAACACTGCTGGTCTTTGCCTCAAAATGGACAGGACTCCTGCCCCGCACTGTCAGGAGGTGCTCCTAGGAGCTGGAAGCGCAGGTGAAGAATTCAGGATACTTTGAGCAGATAGTAAGTTCCTGCACGTATGTTCACCCTTATTTATCAGTTGTTATTGCTGTTGCATCCATCCAAGCACAAGGAGGTCATGTATAATGACGAGTGCAGGTTATTGGAGGGGGGGTTGCCCTTTTCACATGGGGCCAGCGCTGAAACTTGAGTACAAGATGATGCAAGGCCGTCCCTTCCCATATCACCACCCTGGAATCAGCCTGGCCTTATGCCACTCTTTGAAAGCACTCTCTGTCCTTTCCCCATACCCCTTCCCACCATGTTCCATAGTCCTTCCTCATCTCCCAGACCATTTCCACCTTGGAAACAGCTCCTGCTGTCTGGCAGGTGCCGGGTGTGAGCAAGAGGCCGGGACTTGCACTGGAGCACCCCTGAGGAGTTTGGTGACTCTGAAGCTGCAGCTTCTTTAAAGGACTGAAGCTGCACAGGGCCCTATCCGTTACGGACTGCGTCTGTGTGAGGCAGCATCTTCCAGCTGCAGTTCTCTCCATGGATAATATACATACCGTCAGCTGGAATGATCTGCTTCCACATTTTGTATGGACATATTAAGTGCTTGGAAAAGCTCCAGGTACTTCAAGTGAGACTCTAAAGAGAAAACTACAGAGTGAGGCTACAGGCAAAAGCATGTTGTTAGGACCATTTTATTGAAAAAAACCCACCCTTTTCTCCTGTCTGGGTAGACACAATATTGATACTTATGACTGTAAGATTAGAAGTTCATTGATAGGCATGTTTATGTATTATTCTTTATTGTTTTATATTATGTTTTATTGTTTACATATACCTGTAGTTACTTCAAAGAATGAAACACAGAATTAACTGTATCATTAGTGCTCTCTGAACAGCAGAAAGGCACAATAAAATCAAGAGCAGTCTGCATAGACATGAGTCACTTGTCCTAGATAGACAATAATTATCATAATGTAAGAAATAGGGGTTTCAAGTAAAGCTATCAGGTGGCAGGTTTAAAGCAAAGGAAGAACTTTTTTCACACAGTCAAGAGTTAAAACATGGAACTCCTTGCTACAGGCTGTTGTTGATGCTAAAGCTTGCACGAACCTTTTTTAGGCAAGTTGATAGAAGAAAAGGTATCTTTGGGTTTATAGCATACCACAGCACCTGATCGCGTCTTTAGCTGAAGCTTTTAAGCAGCAGGTCTCTGGAAGAACAGGAGAATGCTGGAGAACATAGAATCATAGAACCATAGAATGGTTAGAGTTGGAAGGGACCTTAAAGATCATCCAGTTCCAACCCCCCTGCTATGGGCAGGGACACCTCCACTAGAGCAGGTTGCTCAAAGCCCCATCCAGCCTGGCCTTAAACACCTCCAGGGATGGGGCATCCACAACTTCCTTGGGCAACCTGTTCCAGTGCTTCACCACCCTCACAGGAAAGAATTTCCTCCTAATATCTAATCTAAATCTCCCCTCTTTCAGTTTAAAACCATTACCTCTTGTCCTGTCACTACATCTCCTGACAGAGAGTCCCTCTCCGGCTCTCCTGTAGGCTCCCTTCAGATATTGGAAGGCTGCCATGAGGTCTCCCTGGAGCCTTCTCTTCTCCAGGCTGAACAACCCCAGCTCTCTCAGCCTGTCTTTATAGGGTAGGTGCTCCATCCCTCTGATCATCTTCGTGGCCCTCCGCTGGACCCGTTCAAACAGGTCCATGTCCTTCTGGACATCACTCTGGTGCATTTGCCCTTCTCTTCCTTGGGACATGGCTGGAACCAGGACGTAGGTGAGTGGAGCTTTGGTCTGACTGGCTTCTTCAACTCTTACAGTAAAGGTGAAATGGAGTTATGTGACAGGGACATAAGGGGAGAAATAAAGCTAGAGAGTTGGATGGTGATTTAGTTAGTGCTGGTGTAAATCCAAGGGTGCAATCAAATGGTGCACGAGAACCACAGTGCATTGGGGTACCTGAGAGCAGCTTCAGCCCACCTCCCTAAGGACCAGTATCACACTTCCCACTCAATAAGGCAAGCACAGGCATAAATTTCCTTCTGGCCACTTTCAACGTCTTATTCCATCTGCCTGACCTATGAAGGAAGAAACTCTGCTCACATGGAACCCATTAACTTCAGTAAGGACCCCCTTTGGGTACTTGACAGATAAAATCCCAGTCTTGAAGAGACTTGAGCTCATACTTGGCGTGGCGTGCGTGCACACAACCTTCCTGCACACGTGTACTTGCTCACTCCCGGAGATCAGCTGCTTGTCAGGTGCCATTCTGCAAGTCTAGAGGGGTTCGTAGACACCAAGTCAGTGTGTACAGGTGCATTAGGAGAACCATCAACAAAATTCATCAACAAAATCCAGTAGAAGTACGCAATCCTTCTCCAAATCCAGTGGTGCGCACCTAAGTGGCCAAATTTGCTCGTTGTCCTCTTGTGTTCCTGTCATCTCTTGAACTTGGCTGATAAGCATTTTGACACAGAGACAGTTGCTCTTCCTTCGCTTGCTCAGTACCTTATACCACAGGATGTTGGTCCATAGCTAGGGAGGACGTGCCAGGATTACCTTCCCAGAGCAGCTCATGTGGCAGGGTCCCCCCCTGCGCTGGATTTGTGGGGAGTCTCCAAACAGAGAGCATCTTCAAGCCCAGTTGCAGTCCCAGGCTTGCACCTGTGGGGAGGAGTGGACAGGACAGATGACCCAAAACCGACCAGCAGGGTTTCCATCCCATCTGCGTCATGCTGAGTGTAGAAGCTGAGGGATCAAAGGGGTCAGGCCCTTCCTTCAGTGGTCGGCATCCGAGGAGGACTCTGTCTGTTGTCTGCCTTTGATCCCAATCCGGGCATTTCTGAATCCAGATCTGGAATCCAGTTCCCATCCATCACTGAGTCCAGTCTGGGATCATCATCCTGGGAGGTCAATACGATTTTGCGTATATTGTATATATTTCATTATTTTCTTACTAGTAATATAATGTATTCTTTTTATGATTAATATTCCACTGAAGTAGTTTTAGTTTTCTTTTCAAGCCATAACTCTCTCTCCCTTTCTCTCCCTTCTCTTTTGGGGAAGGGGGTTAAAAGAGAGCATCTGTCATTGGTTTAGTGGCCAGCCCAGCCCAAACCAGGACAGGCACCTTCAGCAAGAGGGGTGGCATCGGCCAGCCAAGGGATTCATTGGCAGTTGCAGCCAAGTGTTGGCTTTGTTGCAGGCAGTTAAAAGCCGTACCGTCAGTTTGTTTGCTCATCCTCCCCCAGATTTGGCATTCCTCTGATTTTGTAGCCAAGCGGAGGTTGTTTTTATTTGGACCGAATCATGCCTTGGGGCAAAACTGACATCACTGCTGGGGCTCATTAGGGTAATGAGGACCAGGGTGTGGGGAGCCCGGCTGCAGGAAGCACCTGGGTTTCCCACCGCTGAACTGGGAGGTGAACTCCGCTCACCAGACAGGTTAGTGGGGTCTGGCTGTGAGGACGGGTCTTCAAAGCAGCCCTTTGCCAACACCCTTCAGCTACGGGAGGCTCAGGAATCTCGTCAGGTGGAGAGCTTTTGATAAGTTAAGACTTGCATGCTGTGTGGCGTAGGCTGTTCCGTTGCTGTCTTGTGTTTGTCGGGGGATTTGGGGTTTTTTTTAATCGTCGTTTGGAAGAGCAGCACTAACAGGGCAACAGGGTTTCTGTGCGTCTCTGGTAAATTCAGAATCGTGGATGTAAATAAATGAAGACTAAAGTCTTTTTCTTCAAGTAGGGCAGAAGTTCTTACTCTGCTTAGTGAGTAAAGAAAGAGTGTGATTAGTGAAAATTGCAATTATTATTTCATTTGCAAACTTCCTTTGCTAGCTCCTGTTTTTTTTCTTGTGTTTAGATATCACTATGATGTTGCCTTATGTCTCCCACACTTTACCTGGTTTTATACCTTACAGAGTGACTGGACTTCAGCTATGTAATTCCTGGCTTTTCCTTTTATCTAGTTGTTTCTGACCTTTGGAGCTGGGTTGTGTAACCAGGGGTGCAAGTAACGTTTTTCCACTAAAGATCAGACGCATGTCATACAAGACAGTGTCTTTAATGTCACTTTGTAGTCGCTAGTTCAACATGCAACCAGTTACTAAAGTTAACTTGTAAATATGGTGAGCAATTTATCTTCCAAAGAAACATTTGAAGAGGGCTAGTGCCTGTTCCAGCCACCCCGCCAACGGCAAACGCCACCGCTCCTGCCGCCAACATTGGACTGTGACCTGTCTCTTGTTTCACCCTTGTTTTCACAGGATAACAAAAGTATACCTGGAAACGTGCTGTTTGTAAACATACCAGAAGCTTGTTTGGTCCAGCACCTGAAAAAAAAAAAAAAACCAAGAAAGTGTGTTTTTTAAAAACACACTTTTTTGTTGTCTCTGTTTTCTCTGTTTTGTTCTCTGTTTTCATTTTTGGGACAAATCAGAGGTGTTCACAGAAATATCAATACGCACAGGCTCTGGAGATGGGCTACGTCTCATTGAACATGCACATGCCATTGTCTTCTTATTTCTTTAGACCTGGCTTTCATTTTGAGGTCAGACTTTTAATTTCTGAAGAATGTAATTTAAAGCTATTTATAGCTCTTCGTGATTACCTGCAAATACTCATGAAAAAGATTTGGCAACAGAGAAATAGATACATAGCAGCTGCGGCTGCTTTAACTCTACTAGAGACAGTAAAAAAGAAGGCCTAAACATCGGAGCGAGTTTAACAAGGGGGCAGAAGCAAGAGAAGTGTCTCTTTGATTGCAAAAAGTTTTACAGGCAGAAGCCAACAACAGAGGAGGCTCCGGATCCCTGTATTTAAAGTTTACTTTACCGTTTGTCTTGAAGTGGGGTCAGTGTTGTAGTGAATAATTTATAGGCAGCATGAATGAGCTCATTAGTCACCTTTTCAGAGCTTAAATGAGTTCTGTGGTTGTCATTACATGGGCCTTCTGTTGCATGGCAAAAGGACAGCTCGGTGGCTGGCTGGCTGGTGGCAGGACAGCCCTTCTCCTTCCAGCCTCCACTGGCCTTTGTCTTCTACTGAACCCCCCGCTCCGTTGCCCAGTGCCGGTCCAGTAACCTGCAGGGGTTTCTCCAGTTTGGTTTAATATTTTGTTGTTGTCATGTGGTATTTCTTTTTCCATTGCGGAAAAAAAATGCTGAAGATTATGTGACAAGTGATGTGGAGTAAGTAAAACTTTCTACCTGCCTACAAGCACTAAAAGTGACTTTTCTCCTCAAACGCGCTTCAAAATTTTGTTACAGCCATAGCATTTTTTTGTCCTTGAAATGCTTATGGAAGTGCTAAACTGTGCTGAAACTAGCTGAACCTTAGAAGGAGGCATAACTATCAAGGTTTATGGGATTGCAGATTTAAAGAAAAAAAAAATAAATCCCAAGATTATTTTGTAGTGCTTTGGCTGCCGAGGCACATTCCATCCTTGTGGCATCCTTGTGAGAAACCTGTGGAATGAGAAATTTGCCTGCAAAAGATCTGTGAGCCGTCAGATGTGCCCTACCTCCCAGGTGACTGCAGCTGTTAACTGAAGCTACCTGTTGCCAAAAAGACTGGAGCAGTGCCAAAAGACCCGGCAGAAATTAATTTTTGCGGGTAATTTAGTTGTGCTTTTTTACTGTGCCAGCTTTCCTCCTTCCTTCCCAAATTCCACTTGCCTGCTCTGCCCTGGTGGCTGCTCTCTGGTTCGGCCGCGGAGCCCGCCTCCCCTGTGGCTGTGGAGGGGAGCACGGGACAGCACAGAAGCTTTCTGCAGATCACAGAATTACAGAGTGGTAGGGGTTGGAAGTGACCTCTGGAGATCATTTAGTCTAACCCCCCTGCCAAAGCAGGGTCACCCAGAGCAGGCTGGACAGGAACGCGTCCAGGCGGGTTTTGAATATCTCCAGAGAAGGAGACTCCACAGCCTCTCTGGGCAGCCTGTTCCAGGGCTCTGGCACCCTCAAAGGAAAGAAGCTTTTCTTCATGTTGAGATGGAATTTCTTGTGTTCCAGCTTGTGCCCATTGCCCCTTGTTCTGTCACCGGGCACCACTGAGAAGAGCCTGACCCCATCCTCTTGACACCCACCCTTTAGATACTGATAAGCATTGATGAGATCCCCTCTCAGTCTGCTCTTCTCCAGGCTGAATAGCCCCAGGTCTCTCAGCCTTTCCTCGTAAGAGAATGCTCCATTCCCTTGATCATCTTCGTAGCCTCCACTGGACTCTCTCCAGTAGTTCCCTGTCCTTCTTGAACTGGGGAGCCCAGAACTGGACACAGTACTCCAGATGTGGCCTTGCCAGGGCAGGGTAGAGGGGGAGGATGACCCTACTGCTACTGCCTCTTTCTAGTCCTTCCACTGCAGTTTTTCGTTGCTTTCCATTTCTTGCTCCCTGATGCATTTGGTCGGCTGGTATGTAGTACTAAAAACACACAAAGGATAGAAGTCTGCTTAATCATTTTATGACACTTTGCTTTTTTCCCAAAACCTGCATCTCCTCACCATCCCTTTGCAGACACAGCTGTAGGTCAGCCGTGCGTATGCTTCATCCCTGCATCACCTCACGCAGGCTCGTGTAGCTGTCTCCGTGTTGCCGCAGTCTGGGAATCTGGACCCATATCTCACAGGATTTCCTCCGGGAACAGCGTTCAAGAAACGTACAGGAAGAGTAGTGCTGAGTGCTGAGTAGAGGAAAGCACCCTGAGATATCCTGTGCTACAAAGAACTGGAAATCAAGCTGGGATTCAGTACAATCATGGCTAGAAAATCCACCTGGCGCAAGCAAATGGTCAGAGGAGAATAATCATCTACTATAACAATCAGCTCTAGCGATAGCAAATTCTGTTTAGGATCAGTTCCCGAGATTCTCAGTTAATGAGATATGACACCTGTGAGGTCCTGTTGCACCGTAGTTTTGCGTGCATAGATCACAGAATCACAGAATGATATGGGGTTGGAAGGGGCCTCTGCAGATCATCTAGTCCAACCCCCCTGCCAGAGCAGGTCCACCCAGAGCAGGTTGCACAGGAACATGTCCAGGCGGGTTTTGAATGTCTCCAGAGACAGAGACTCCACCACCTCTCTGGGCTGCCTATTCCCGTGCTCTGCCACCCTCAAAGTAAAGAAGTTCCTCCTCATGTTTAGATGGAGCTTCTTATGTTCAAGTTTGTGCCCGTTTCATCTTGTCCTGTCACTGGGCACCACTGAAAAGAGACTGGCCTCATCCTCTTGACACCCACCCTTTAAGTATTTAAAGGCGTAAATAGATTGACAAATAGATACACAAATAAAGGACAAACTCCTGAAGTCTTTGATGAAACAAACAGCTTGTGTTCAGGAAAGCTGAGGTGGGACTCGAGGTGTTGTCCAGAAAGAATTTTGTCTTAGTTTTAGAAATTCAATTTGGCAATGCAATTTGGGAACTTTATAAAAGCAACTTGGTTCTGCATTATAGTTTTCTCCAAAATTTGTGATCTTTTACTTCTTTGCAGTGTTGGCTGCTGTTTTTCTTCCACCTTGCTTTTAAGAACAAAAATACAGTTGATTTCTGGTTCTGCTGATTACTTGTAAGTTTGACTTCAGCTGCCAAATGGTGAAAACTAATGTTGAGATAACTCCAGGCCACATTTTGCGGCATTACACCTGTACAACAGATAGCAGGGTCCAGGCACCAGACCCCAGAAAACAGTTCTTTCTTTTTTTCAGCCCCTTTAAACACTGCAACAGTACAAAAAATACCTGCTTGTATTGCAATTAATGTACCAGCTGTGTTAGGTTAGGTTAGGTGTGATTTCAGACCGATACAGCCCTTGTAGCAGAAGACTCCAGTAAAGGTGTGTTTATCCCAGCAACATTTACCTTCCCACCGGCTGGGCCACTAAAATAAGCTGCACTGGCAGAAGCTTCCCTTTACCAGTATAAGCTTGGTGTGTGCTTGGGGTGCTAGGACGTTGGCGTAATTACACTGGGAAAGCAGCTCTCATATGGACCCGTTTTAATAAATGTATGTAGGACAAACTATCATGCATGGTACTCTCCTCCCACCGCACTCATGGACGGAAACACACTTGCTGGTAGCTTGTCAGCTGCATGTAATTTTAGCGCTAAGTATACTCATTTTCTTAGAAGCTGCAAGCGAGTGTTACTACAATAACATTGTAAATGTGCATACATTATTTTATAAAGGAACTTTTTCATAAAGACTCTGGATTTTATTGTAAGAAATTCATTATATTTTTAGCCTATGAAACAGAAATGCTGTAGATACTTTGTGTTGCTTGCATTTCTGACAAAGCTTTGTATCAGTGCTCCTTTTCTCACTGATTCGGTTCCGTTTCTTTTGGGTTTCACCAGCTGGGGCAAAGCAGAACTTGAAGAATAATTAAATGAGAGGTTGGGAAAATACTTTGGAAATCTGATTCCATGCTCTCAAGTGAATAAGCAAAAGATAGATCTCCTGGCAGTAAGCTGGAGTGAGCTGAGCCTTCCTTGTGTGTGGTGCTTATGTCTTTAGCCAGTGCTTGGGGGGGGAGAAGAAAGGGGAGCACACGCTTGTAGAAGTTGTGGGACAGGAAGGCAGGGTGCAACTGTTCTCTGAGCAGCTACGAGGCAAGAGCTGCTTTTTTCCACAGGAGGAGGCACTGTTTGTCAGCCCCTGAGCCGTGTTACCTCTGGATGAGGCGGAGACTCAGGCTGCTCAGGTGGGAATTCAGATACAGCTGTTTCTCTGCCCCCAAAAGTGGGCACAGTGCAAACAACAAAACCAGGCTGGTCTGGCGCGATTAAAAATAAAGAAGTGTTGATACTGAAGGTTCTGTATGGAGCATTCTGGAGAAGAACACTGGGAACAGGAGTTGTGAAAGAGGAAACGAGCAAACACATATTGTATTCACAATTTAGTTTTTAATAGTGCCTGAAAGTGTTCGACGTGCTTCTGCTCCGTACGAGATTAAACCCATTGCCTCAGAGAAAACACAAGTTTAGAAATGGCAAGACTGCTGGAGGATGCCAGACATTCTGTATGGGGGAAGAGTGGGAACAAAATGAGGTGGCCAGTGTATGGTGCCAGAGCCTGAGATGTGTCCCACTGTGAGGGTCTGATCGCAAGGGGCAGTAGCCCTGTCCACCTCGGTCTTTGAAAGGTATCTTGTACATCAGGAGCCGTTCAGAATTGGGAGGTTTTGGTGTCCCATCTGCATGTCAAATTATAAATCCTAATGAGCAAGCTTATTTGTCAAACTTGCAGCAGACCTCAGGGAAAAAATGTGACTCTGATGTAGAGGGAATAAACATTGACAAGGATGCCAGTCAATGAGGACATTATAATTGGAGATCAGGTTAGGAACGGGGGCTTAAAGGTGAGGGTAAGAAGTGCAGGTCTGCTAAATGGTCAGAGGGCAGAAAGTAGAAATATTTAGCAAGGTCATGTGCCATGGTCATAATACTAGCACAGGAATATGTTCCCAGCAGAGATGGGGACGGAGGGGGGAAGATGAGCTTTGGAGTGTTGATAAAGAGCCCGTGACCCTCGCTGTGCTTCTGCTGCAACTATGGCTTGTGGGAGGTTATCGGGGATTCCAATCTAGAGGAGGATGAGAGATAAAGGAGTATAGGGAGATGGCTGGAAATCCTCATTAGGTAAGATACTGCAACATCTGCAGTTGGTATTCTGGAATCTGAGTGGAGAGATTAGACTGTTGTGTATTAGCCCACAAGGCTAAAGTGCAGCTCTGTACTCTTGGTACTTCTACTCAGCCTTCGGCACGGCAAATACTTTGGACTTGATGTACAAACAGTTTTCATTTCTCAGTGCTGCAGATCTTTTGCTAAATGAGTTAGTATTAGTCCTGTCTTAAAAATGGGGAAATTGACACCCTGGTAAGTTTGGTGGCTTGCCCAAGATTACAGGGAGTTACTTGATGGCCGTATGTTGGATGTTCTGATGCTGCTGTAGTCTCTAAGCCAGCAGTTAACGATCTGTGTACCTGAGTAGGATGCATACGTAATGTATTCAAGGTGTAATACTCTTTGCGTACTACCCCACATCTCACGAGGCTTCCCCCTTCTCACTTCAGACATACTTCTCATTAGCTGAATTCTTCGTGGTATTCTATTCTAAGGCACTTGACTTTCACAAGTGATGATAAATGCGATAAATCTCCTTGCTTGCCGATAAAGAGACATGTTGATTCACTCGGAAAAGCGTCTGAAGCATTTGGAGTAAATTCAGGTGGGTGGAGTTATGACTTGGTAATTTAGTTTGGGTTTGAAAGCAAACGGCCGTGAGATAAGAGCTGTGTAAACTAATGGTCTGCTGACTGTTGGAGTGTTGGGGCTGGTGGAGTCACTGGGCAGGGCTGGTTACCAGTAAGTAAGGATGATACTCTGCTGCCTGATAGGTATTCTTCCCGTTCTTCAATCCAGCTGCTGGCATGTCTTCTTGAAAATATGCAAGAATGTGAAATAGCAGCTCACTGGGTAGGGGAGGGAAAGCTATCGGCAAAAGGAGGTCTTAGCGAGTTATGACAGGAATTTCTAGTTTGAGAGAATCAACGAAACACTGTTCAGCCCCGCACTTTGAGAATCAGGCAGTTGCCACTCTTGTCTAAAAATGTGAATTTCGCAAGTGTCCGAGAGATCAAAAGAGGTAGCCCGTGCCTTGGGAAGCGGCTAAGTACGGGCACAGACAGGCAGTAGGGTACAGTGGCGATCCTGGTGAAGCAGAATAATATTGACTGCGTGGGCCAGCACAGAATTCCTGCAAGGTCTTGAGATGGCTGTCCTAACTCTTCTAAATAAAATGGCTAAAATGCTTTTCTTCTTGCCTTAGGGATAATTTCTGTGTCCAGGGCTGCACTGGAAAGTATCTATCAGTATACCTGTATTTCTAACTCGTTTTACGTTGTTTATATGTCTCTGCAGCACACTTTTTCTGTACTGAAAGGAAAACTAATGTTGAAGTGTGCTGAATCTGCAAGCCTTGTTCACCCAGAGCGGAAAATCCTTGATTTTTGTGGCTCAGCTATGAGAGAAGTTCACGTACTTGCTTTGCGGGTGGGCAGCCGTACCTTAACTCTCTGCTGCGAGTCACTGAAGCTGATTGAGATCAAGCATAGAATCATAGAATGGTTAGAGTTGGAAGGGACCTTAAAGATCATCGAGTTCCAACCCCCCTGCCATGGGCAGGGACACCTCCACTAGAGCAGGTTGCTCAAAGCCCCATCCAGCCTGGCCTTGAACACCTCCAGGGATGGGGCATCCACAACTTCCCTGGGCAACCTGTGCCAGTGCCTCACCACCCTCACAGTAAAGAGTTTCCTCCTAATATCTAATCTAAATCTCCCCTCTTTCAGTTTAAAACCATTACCCCTTGTCCAGTCACTACCTCTCCTGACAGAGAGTCCCTCTCCGGCTCTCCTGTAGGCTCCCTTCAGCTATTGGAAGGCTGCTATGAGGTCTCCCCGGAGCCTTCTCTTCTCCAGGCTGTACGTTAAACTAGTGTCTCAGCTGGGCAACTTGTTTTCTTGTTTTTAAATCAAGTTAGTTCCTTCCAATTAACTGATGTAAGGTTTTTTGTACTCAAGTTAATACTAGTGATATCAAGGTATGGTAGCAGGGGAGAAAACGCGCCACTCTTCCTAATTCAACCAGGCCTTATTTTAGAGGAAATTTCTTTAGATTAAAGAAATAAAGTGGGTTTTTCCCCTCGGCAGTTATTGCAGCCGCAGAGCCCCCCTGGCACTGCTCAAACGAGGAGGATGGATGGGTTTGAAGCTGGCTGAGGGCTTCTGCTGCGAGCGGTGGGGTGGTGGTGGGCTCCGTGGATGGTTTCCCCCCTCCTCAGCCGGAATGGCTGGGAGCCGTGCGGGACGGAACCTGGTGTCGGGTGCTGAGAGATGTCTCCCCGGCTCCTCTTGAGCGGGGCCGGGGGGGGGGGGAGACGCGGAGGCTCCGCTGCGCTCATCTTCGGACAGCGGGTGGTGCCTTCAGCGGCCGCCCCGCCGTTTATCGCAGTTCAGCCGGGGTCGGGGCGGCCCGGGCCTCCTGTCACCGCCGCCCGCGGGCAGGGAGGGAGACACTCGCACAAGTGGCCGCGCCGCCGCGCACCGTCCCTCCTCTCCGCACCGGAGCCTTCTCCCCCCCGGCCGCTTCCCGCCCTCTAACACCCGCCCGCCCCGGGTCGAACGCCGCCGCCCCGCCGCGACCCCGACGCCGCTAAGGCCCCGCGGCGCCCCGCCCGCCCCCGGCGGCGACCTGCCGGGCGGGGAGGCGGCGTCCGGGCGGCTGGCGGCGGCGGGCCGGGGTCCCAGGCCCTGCCGTGAGGAGCGCCGCCCGCGCCGCCGCCGCCCTCCCCCACCGCCGGCGGCCCTGCCTCCCTCCCTCCCTCCCTCCCTCCCTTCCGCGGCTTCTCCCGTCTCGGCTGGCCCAGCCCACGTTTTCCCTCTCTCCCCTCCCTCCCTGGTCATGTGTCGCCTTTTTTTGTTTGCAGTGGAAACAATTTCTCGCTCTTCGGCTTCGCGGCGCGGCGGACCGCTGCCCGTCGGGAGCGCGGGGCGGGCGGCGGCCGGGCCCCATGCTGGCGGCGGTGCCCCCTGCGCCGGGACCCCCGCGGCACCCTCGGGGCTCGGGCTGAGGCGGGGGACGCGCGATGCCCGCCTCCGTCAGATGAAAGTTTGCGCCACGGCCATGAAGGCACCGCGGTGAAACCCCCGTCCCCCCCTCGTCCCCTCCGCCAGGTGAGTTGTTGTTGGTGGTTGTTGTTGTTGTTGTTGTTGTTGGCGGGGATTGCGCAAGGCGCTGCCGGGCCCGCCCGACCCGGCCCGGCCGGGCTCGGCTCGCCCCGGCCCCGCTCCACAACTTGGCCAGGAGTTGGTGCGCCCCCGCGGCGGTGCGCGTCGCCCTCTCCCCGCCGAGCCCGGCCGAGCCCCGCCGCGGGGGCCGAGCCCCGGCCGGTCGCCTCCGGCCCGAGGTGGTCCCGCCGGGGGCTTCCGGGAGCTGCTGGGGCGAGGACTTTGGAATACGCACCGGCGCACGGGTATATGTATAAAAAAGAGGCTGGCAGAGGGGCGGCGCGGTGCGGGGGGCGGCGGGGAGGGCGCGGGGAGAAGTTGCCTTCTCGGGGCCGGCGAGGGCCGGTGACATCTGGCCGGCATTGGAGGTATGCGCGCCGCCGGCCGCCCGCCCCGCCGGAGCAGCCACGGTCTCCTAGCAACCGCATTGATTGGCTGCGGCGGTGGCCAATGGGCGCCCGCCCCCCGCCTTCTCTCCCCCCCCCCCCCGTGCGATAAGTACGGTGGGAGCGCGGCGCAGGGGGGGCCGCCCCGCTGCGCCCCCCCCTCCCCCCTTCCCGGGGCCCGGCCGCGGTGAGGCGGGCGGGCGGGCGCGGAGGCCCGTCGGGGAGCGGCTGTGTCGGTATCCGGTGGGGCACCCGCAATTGGCAACGGATTAAAAATGTTCGCCCAACTGCGGGCTCTCATGTGACCGGCGCTCCTTTGTCTGGCGGCGGGGCGCCGCGGCAGCCGACACGGGCCTCGTTAACACACACACACACACGCCGCCCCCCCCCCCCCCCATACACACACACCGGGCGCAGCCACGACCGGGCCCCGCCAGCGTGGGAGGGCAGCCCCAGGCACTCCTTACTCCCGTCCCGCTGGGAACGGCTCTCCGGCCGGGCTCCCCCGGGCCTCCCTGCGGGCACCGGTGGCCGGCCCGAGCGGGGCTGCGGGGTGCCGCGGCCGCCCGCTCACCCCCGGCAGCCGTGAGGACGGCGGCCCGGAGAGAGGGGGGAAAAGGAAAGAAAGAGGGGAGAAAAAAAAAAAGGGGGAGGGGGGGGGATGGTATGATACGGCCCTTTGGGAGGGTACTGGCAAATAAGCAAATTAAACAGAAAGAGAGCAACGTGTTGTCATAGCAACAGTGCAATTAAATTACTTTACTGTCAGCCATCATATAATTTTCCTGTTTAGAAGCTCATGGGACGTAACTTCCATTTGGAGTCAAAGTTGAGCGTGCGGGGTAGGTCGGCGGTGCCGGTGCCCCGGCGGTGCTGGCGTTTGCCTTCTGGCTGTGCTGGCGGCCGGTTTGAAAGCTGGCTACCGGGACCTGCAGAAGTTTGGCCTCCCGGTGTTTATATCTGCCTCGGTGTTTTTTTCCTCTTCCAGGTACTTGTGTAAAACCACACACGTTCGCTGAGCTGTGGTGGGTGATGGTGTGTATTAATGGGCTTCTGCGCATAAAAGTTCTGTATGTTTCTTTTTTAGCACAGGCTGCTTTGGTGTAAAGTGTTTCTAGAAAGACCTGAGGAACTTTCCTCTTTCACTTTTGCCCTTTTGTAACAGCTAAAATAAAGTCCGTCGTTTCTCTTTTCCCAGAATGGCTATCTTGCTCTTTTTTTCCTGTAATAGGTGGTTCATTCTGGTGTTACCACTAGGTTTTTCTCCCTTCGTTTACAGTATCGACTGTATGACTGCGTGACTTCAGGGAACTGCTGAGGATATGTTTTAGATACAGGGAATCATTTTGATCATGTTCAACGTTCGTGCAGGAAGATTCGTCGTTTATAGATCTGTTATTAACCCTTTCCTGTTTTTATTTCACTGCTGTTCACATCTCCAGACCTAGATCCTGGCAGTTTTACTGTCTGGAGTACTGCAGGAGAAGCTAAAGGAGCCTGTCTCCTGCTTCTGAAGTAGAATTATTGGGCTCCTGTCTGCTGTTTTTGAGTTGGGCAGGCGCCCGACTTCACCCAGCCTCTGAAGGGCTCATGTCCTCCTGAATATCACCGCTCACAGATATTCCCCACACCGGGGCCTGCAGCTCGTCCCACCTCTCCCAGGCCGCTGCTGAACATCACAGCAGTCTTTCTGACTCTGTTTTCTACCGTGTTTGAAATACAGCTCAGCTTATGTTAAAATCTTCTCTGTTTACATACATTTTTAAAGTGCTCTATTCCTCTGGCACATGTTTCCCCGTGTCTTGGCCCTGGTCCCAAAACTACTGTGCTTTGCTTTCCCTCCTCTCTTCTCCCACCCTTGCTGGGTTTGAAGTTCTGCTGTCATTTCTGAGTTTTGTTGCAACTGCGACTGTAGTCAGATTGGATGCTCGTCTGCCGCAGTCTTTAGCCAGAGTGACTTTAATCATGGTGCTGTTGTATTGTCCTCAAAAGTCAAACAGCTGAACTTAATCTGAAGCAACTGGCCTTAAGCCCCTCTTTTTTTTTTTTTTTTTTTTAATTTTTTTAGTTTACATGCTTATTAAAGCGATACAATCGGAGTATTCAATGATTCGATACACATATTCATCATTAAAGGGACATGTCTTTAGGATTTCCTGTGTGGGGCTTCATGTACATGCAGAACCGAGGTGTATCGGGATTATGGTTTTATTCCATCAGATGAAATTTCTTCCTTCTCCTGACTTTCGATAATTTTACTTCACAGCTGCGGGTGAGTGTTTATGCGAGTCTGTCATTTTTAATGCAGATGGTAAAAGACCCAGTGACCAGTTAGGGCAAAGCTGTCAAAATGTTATGCAGTATGTTTTCATGAGCTTACTTTTCTCTCTGTTTCTTTCTCCCCTTCCTTTGGATTCCGTCTCCCAGGAGCTGCTGTCTAAATGGGTCCAGTCATGCCTCCCAGTAAGAAGCCAGAGGGCTCAGGAATTAGCGTTCCCAGCGGATTGAGCCAACGTTACCAAGATAGCGATATATCAAAGGCACTTCACGATGACGAGGACCTAGATTTCTCTTTGCCTGCCATCAGATTAGATAAAGGGGCCATGGAAGATGAAGAACTAACTAATTTGAACTGGTTACATGAGAGCAAGAACTTGCTGAAAAGCTTTGGGGACTCGGTGTTACGGAGCGTTAGCCCCGTTCAGGACATCGGTGATGACACGCCGCCGTCTCCTGCCCACTCTGACATGCCCTACGATGCCAAGCAGAACCCCAACTGCAAACCTCCTTACTCCTTTAGCTGCCTCATATTTATGGCCATCGAGGACTCGCCAACCAAAAGACTGCCCGTAAAGGATATATACAACTGGATCTTGGAACACTTTCCCTATTTTGCAAACGCACCCACTGGATGGAAAAATTCTGTGAGACATAATCTGTCCTTGAATAAGTGTTTTAAGAAAGTGGACAAAGACAGAAGTCAGGTAAGTTTGGAACTATGGAAACCTGTCCGTATTCCCTGTCCGTAACAGGGAAATGCAGAATACGCAATGCTGTCCCTGGTAACGTAGCTCATTAAATTCAGAGAGCAAACATTTCTTTAGCATGGCTCATTCTGATTTTATTAAATTCATTGTCTAGACATCTGTAAGAAAGTACTCGGGGTGTGTGTGTGTGTTTTTTTTTCTTTTCCCCCCAGCTGGTGTCTTCATGCATAGTGGTTAAATATTGTTTTTGGTTATCATGCTGTGGTAATGGTTTCCAGCTATACTAGATGAATGTAATCATGTTATAAATAGGCTGCTTGCTGTTCTTGGCTTATACAAATGTATAGTGAAAGGGTATGCCTTATGTAAGAGTCCATCGCTTTTTCCCTAGTCTGTGTTGTAATCTGAGAAAACTTCTTTCTTTTAAACAAACAGAAGTAGTTCTGAATTTCAGTGATGAAGCTTTGTTCCATTTCAGGCAGGTTTTTAGAGAAAGTCTTCAAAGAGAGGAAACGGGTCTGGCACCAAAGGTGAAAGTTACCAGTCACCGAGATGTCAGTCACTCTCTCCCTGGGCTCATGTCACTTCTGCGACTGGTGCGGTGGCAGAAGCCTGGGGAGCACATTTTTGCTTTGGGATCTCTGTTGTTGTCGCCTGGTTTCGTTGCTGAATCCTCAGTGGCGTCTGGAGGAGGAGGCTGTGTGCGAGGGAAATGGGAAGCGAGCCGTGGAGGCAGTCCCTCTACCGCCTGGGTCTGCCTAGGGAGCGGGTATTGGTTTCCGAAGGGGACAGTCTCCAGAATCAGTGCTCTGGATGAATCTTTGGCAAAGTACGAGTATACCGATAAAAAATATCAGCTTGCAGATTAATTTCACAGGCCTCCTCACAGGTTAGTGAAATAAATAGCAGGTAAAATCGCATCACTGACCGTCTGTCTCTAAAACTGGCTGAAGATCAGAAAGTGGACGCTTTCTCCTGGCAGAAACAATAGATGCACTCAACTTTTGTATTTCAGTGAAGTAAATGCCGTGATTGTCTTGTAACTGGTTACCCTGAAAGTAGACTTCTGTTGGTGGTGCTGTTCTCCCTATTTTGTGTGTGATTTAACTTTAAATGCTGTGGAATAGGAGCTCAAGTAGCTCTAGAGGAAGAGTCATACATTATCCTAAACTACCAACTTTTCGTTTTAGATTCCTTAACTTTCTTTTCTCTGAAACTTTCATTTTTTTTAAACGATTGACACTTTTTATCTTCTTTTTTTTTAAATGTTATTCCCCGGAATCCACTGTCCACATATTGCTGATCACACACTGTATGTTGGTATTTTTATAAATTAGTTGCTGTGAAAGATTGTGTGTGAGATTAAAAAACCCTGTTCCTGAACTGGATCTTGTTTTGTGTAAAGCGGAGTCTTAAATTCTTGTTTGGAAGTGAGACTGTAATAACAAGTGCCACACCAGACTTCTGTGATCCTGTCCCAGACCGTAAGAAACCTTCACACAATATATTTAAAAAAAAAAAAACAAACAAAACCAAATATTGTAACTGGCAAGGCATGTGTTTAGCGCTGCCGTTTGTGTTTTGTTCTGTCCCTCTTCCTTTGTTTACAAGTTGACTATTTAGATTACGGCTTCCTTCCTAGGAGGAACTTGTCTTCATGTCTATCTGTCAAATGCCCGGCGGTCTGCTGAGCTCCTATGAACAATGCCACCACGCGCTGCTGCTCCGCAGGGAAGTGGCGGAGCACAATGCATGACTAGTCACCCACGTCTTGACTCCGTGATTAGAGCCATGGTTACACAGCCAGACAACAAGGTGTGGTGGGAGGCCTTGCCTACACCAGTAACGGGGTGGGGTTTTATTCATTCCTGGAAAATCCCAGGTTTACGAGAGAGAATTTCTCCCGTCTCCTGGAGATGGTAATAACTGCAGGTAGCCAGCATTAAGGTGAATGAGATGACAATCTCAAGTGTAAAATGCACCAAGGCAGGTCGTTTAAATCCCCTGCTGGGTTTCTTCTCATGTCCTGGCCAAGGGAGGTGGCAGACAGAGTCCTGAGCGCAGAATTGGCAGTTGGTCAGACTTGCTGAATCAGGTGCTTGACAGCTAATTGCGGACTTGGAAAGCAGTAAACATCAACTGCTGGCTTTGAAAATACCTTCCTGTGTGTGCACGCACACGCTTGGGGTTGTTTCGAGTCCCTTGCAGCAAGCATCTCTGCTGGTCAGAAGGAAGGTCTCCATCTAAAGGGTTCTCTGGGTTTGGGCTGGGGCTCAGGGCGGGGTAAGGGGGGGACTCTCCTCTGTAAGGAATTCTTCCGTTCCACTTCTTCCCCTTTGCAGGTAGAATCTTCAGATTGCAGGTTTGCAGTCTGCCTGTCTTACCGTTTTTATGTGGGGGGAAAAAAAAAAAAAGGCATTTAGGAGCTGGGATGTTAGAAAATGCTAACAAGATGGGCTCTGAAACATGTGCGGTGCGGGGGGAAGGAGTTAATCAGTGCTGGGAATCGCAGGCGTTTGCCGGTTGATGTGCATTGACACATTGTGAAAAGCTAGAAGCTTTTTCCTCTCATAGTTGTGCTTCCCAGCGTTTGTTTGCGTAGCCTTTCAGTAATCGTTTTTCTAAAAAAAGTTCTGCTGAACACTTAATTCTTTTTTGAATTCTCTCTGCATAGTAGTTTTCTCAATCTTGGGTTCCACTAATTTATATTCATGGGGCTAAATATGTATTTAAAGTAGGCAGCTTTTTCTGCCTGCGTATGAATGCTTGCGTTTCCCGATGGGAGAATCCTTGTAACAGGAAAAGAAAAAAGAAAAAAAGGCTGTATCCTTTGAGTTCTCGTCTTTCCCTGTCCTGGTGCTTCTAGGTCTGGTGTGGAATGCCAGGAAAAGCCATTTTTCTCCTCGGATTTGTTCATGCACTGCTGCTGCTCCACTTCAGCTGCAGTGCCATCAGGCTTACCTGGCGAGCCCACAGAGTGACTGTTCATGTAACTTTGCTGTGAGGCTGATCTCCGGGATGGAGACAACCGGGCTGAAGAAGGGAAAATGCTGAGCCCTTGATTGTACAAACCCCTTTGCATTGAGCTCAGCAGTTTAATAATAGTTGGCCAGAGTGTGAAGTATCACATGACGGGGAGTGGATGAGGAGTTCCCTGGCTTTGTTTATACTGCTGGACCTGTGAATTCAGTCATTCAGATTAATCCTATTGTGAACGTACAGATCTAAATGTCCTCTAGTGTGTGTCCCATTTAGTACAGCCCGTTAGCCCATGACTTCCCTGACTTCCCTACCATCTGGTCCTTGGCTATAGAGAGGAATTTTTCTTGTATATGTGTCTCCATAGCAACGAGTTTGCAGTTGATATGGAAAGTAAGCAGTTGCCCTAGCAACGGAGTTACTGATGTGGCAGCTTCTCTGCTTGCAGGGAAAGGGCTAAGCTAGTTCAGACGCATTATGTAGGTTTGCTGTAATTATAGCTGCGCCCACTAGTGCTGCTCTAGCTAAGGGTCTGTGGAAAAAAATTTGTTATAAACCCTATTCTCCCCTCCACCTCCCCCTTCAAGATTTATTTTATTCGCGTAGGGATTCCTGCTTGGAACAAAGGCTGGTAGGATTGTATTTTCAGGGCACGTGATACGTCTGTGCCTTTTATGAATGCAAACTTTCTGGGTCATTATTATCAAATGAGTGAATGAGGGGAGAGGATGTTTGACCCCCGTTGGCTTCTCAGAGATTTTTTTTGTCTCAGTGAGCAGCCCCTGGTGACAGAAGCCAGGGCTCTCATCCCATGCTCCTTTCTGCCATCTTTTCCCTGGTCTGTGCTTCTTCAGGCATCCATCCTGTCGAGGGTTCCTCTTTGTGTCTGCTCTGCGTTGTCTGAGATAGGGAAACACACACATGCTCCTGGCTGCGTGCACGCTGAAGAAATTTCAAGTCTCTTAAAGGTTTGTTTGGCACTCGTGCTGAGGGACGTCTCAATAAAAATGTAATGAGGGTAAAGGATATGTTTATGGGGACGGGAGAAGAAAATTCTCCTCGCTTGATGTGGAAGTTATTCTTAGAAGTACGTGGTCCATAACTGGGTCATGGAGATCCAGCCAGGCTCCTCCTCCGTCTGGAGCAGGCTCTCAGATCTGAGGACTCCCGAATGGTCCTCGGGCTCTGCGAGAGCCGGCGTCCAACTCATCCTGGTCTAATGCACTGCCCCCATAAGAGCTGTGTCAGGGCACCTGAGGAGAGCCCTTGGTGGGGGGGGGACCCTTTGGACACAGGAGACTTTTCAGGAGTACCCCCGCCAATGTCTTTCTTCTGATGTGATAATGTCTGGGCTTTTGACAGGTAAAAACCCTGCAGAAAGATAAGCACTAGCTGGAGTGAGAGGAAAAGGAGCCTGCCTGTTCTTCCCTAGAATCTCCTAATCCAATCTGCATATACACAAAGGCGAGGGACCAGGGACCCTGTCCTCCCTCTTTTAACGCTATTATTCGGGAATATTTCAGAGGAGTGTGAAAGCTCAGCAGCACTCTGGGGATAGGAATGATCTCTTCCGTTTTTAATATTGTTATCACCTAGACTCACCCAAATAACACAAGCTCAGGATTTCACTGCGTTTATAACATCTGGTGAAGCTAAAGTGTCAAAAAAACCCCAAACAAACCAACCAACCTAAACAACAAAACAACCCCTCAGATTCATGTTAAAGACTTCAGGTGATGTTGACTCCATTAATAAAACAATACCCTAAATAAGCTGGTCCAACTGTTAATTTCCCAAATTGTTAAAAGCAGGTGTTGTGTTTTGAAGCTGGAATTCATCTGGTTTAACTCAAAAGTCCATTTTGTTACACCCAGTCCATCGTATTAAAAATCTCTCTAGTATCAGAAATTTTCACCTCAAATTGGTATTTAGAGAAATAAGGGTCATCTCATTCCAGAGCAGTCATTAAAGTCTCTAGAACCATACTGTAATATGGGATTTCCAGATACCAGACGATTTATGAAAGAGCTTTTCCTGAACCCTTTGAGTTTTGTTTTTGAAGTGCAAACCCAAGAAATTATACCAAATATTTAAATAATAGATTTCCTAGAGCTGTGCGTGGAAATAAGAACGCTTCGGTTTCACTGGCTTCCAGCTGGTTGACTTTACATCAGAGCTTACTCTTTGGAGCTGAGTCTGCCTGTATTAACTGGTTTAGAGCTGTACAAAGCATAATCAGTTCTTTTTCAAATAATGATGAAGAGCTGGCAATCGGGAGGGTCCTCTGAACCTTTATATCTGAGGTATTTACGTTATCTTGTTCTTGGTTAAGATAGCCCATGGCCAGGCGCCCGGCTGGGTAACTGGGGTGTTAGTTGCACATTGACAGGCTGTTGACCTACCAGAGGGGACTGGGTACTTAGGTTACGTTAGCTGGAGTAACTGGTCGTGTCTGTGCTCCTAGCCCCCAGCAAAGACAATTTGAAGCGAGTTAAGCAGCACTGAGAGAGCCCAGACAGAAAAGCGGGAGTGAGCCGTTCTTTACCCGTTGGGCTCGGGCTGTGGTGGGGCCGATGAGTCTGTTTTTCAGTTCACACCTCCCTTGCTCCTGGCCGTTTGCTGTGACACCTTCCCGGCACAGGAACTTTTTTATTTCTGTGACAAACCACAGATCTGGTCAGGGATCTGATCTGGCTAGATTTTCATCTTCCCCTCTTTTTTTTAACTCTTGAGTTGCTTTTCAGCTTAATTCCCTGATTCAAGTCACGGCACCGTCCAACAGAACAGTTGTGCCAAGATGATGAAGGGAGTGGAGATGATGGTGAGGCTGGGGAATACCTCCGGTTGGGATTGCGGAGGAGGTAGGGATTGCCATTCCTGACTGAAGGAAGGCCTAGTAGAGGCTGGCAGCTGCAGGGAGAGCTACCACAAGGTAAAGAGAAAAGAACTTTAAATACAATGAGAGGCTTTCTTCTGCTGGAGACGTTTTCCCTGGGAGCAGGACTGTGCTATTTGTTTTCCAGGTGGCCTCTGTCGGTGGCTCTTTGTGGTGTTTTACAGGTGATTTAAAGAAATCAAAGTCTGGGCTGCCACCATCAGGCATGGTCCCTGCCCAACCTTGCTGCTTGGTCCCTTTGCTGGGGGACTCGACCCATCTGGGGTTGCATTGCCAGCCCCTCTTAAGCTCTTACTTGCACATGTGCCAGCACACCATGAGCAGACTGAAAACTACTTGTGTTTATTTTCGTTGGCGTTATTTTTCAGTGGGTGAGTTTAGTTGGGTTCATTTTCAGCTCCCTGCTTAGCTCCTGGTTGCTGTGGTCAGAGGAGCACCGGTGTCAGCACAGGCCGTGGGCTCAGCTCTGTTTAATCTGGCATGAAACCCTGCCCGCGGCTCTCAGCCAGCTCCGAGCTGACCCGGCGGCAGCGGGAGGAGGTGGGGAAGGGAAGGGGCAGAAGATGCTCTTACCTTCGAGAGCACAGACTGCAACGTGGGTGAAATGGTCCTAGGAAAAGCACGCAGGGATATGTGTGCACATCTATGTTGTCTTGGCTTTGCAGGGTTTATTTCTTTCCGTTGTCCAAAGGCTTTAATGTTGGCAGGAGGGGTGGCTTTGAGTGATGCAGTGCAGTGGGTACTCTGAAAAGCTATTATGGAAAAGGGAAGGATGTCCATAAGATCAGTGGTCAGGCTTTTCCGTGCTGCTGCCTTTGCGTCCTCATCAGCAGGTAGGTTTCTTCCTAATAGTCAGGGAGCTAACGAGCTGCCCTTGTCACTGCCAGCAAGGGAAGCATGGATCCCTGGGTCCACGCTCCGGTTTGAGCACAGGAGGCCTCGCTGATGATGGGGCTGGAGTATGTGCGTACACAGGAGCGTTTCACGTGTCCATTAACGAACACTGGCCCATGGGGGGATCACCGTGAAGCTCCTGTGGTGGTATCAAGACATGCCCCTGAGCACCAGGCCTGCAAGGGCAGCTGCATTTCCTCCAATTGTGGCTGAACATCGGGTGAACTGGACTTGCTGGTCTGACCGAGGGTGCACCCTTCTGTCTTGTGCTTCGGTTCTTCAACAAAACATCAAAGAATCCATTTTAATTACAAAATATGTGTCCCTTAGACTTCCTCCTTCCTTTCCTAAAAGGGAAGTGTTTTACGTTGGCTGAAAGAGCACAGCAAATTGTGCTGCGTGGCTTCTTTTCCTGGGTGAAGGCCTCGTGAAAAAGCGTTTTAAAAGACTTGATTGTAATTGAGCAGTTGAAAATAATTGAAGAGTTGAAAATACTCTTCAAGCAGCCTGAAGTAGCCATTGAGCTGCTGGAGAAGCTTCCTCGCCTTGCTCTGGTTTCAGGCAGTTGCTGCATCCCACTCGCTGAGCCAGGCAGCTGAAGCCTTCTCTCATTCCTGTGGCAGCTCCGCGTTCCCAGTAAAGTCATTCAGGTGACTGGCCCGGTGGGGTCTGAGGAGCCGTCTCCAGGCTGCTCGTAACCACCTGTGCTGTCTTCAGCTAATTGCTGTATCTTCATCATAAACCTAGTTAAAACAAATGAACGGTCCAGGCCAACACAAGCTGGAATCCTCATGAAAAAGGGATCCGGCGTGACTCTATTTTTAATTTGTTGGTATTTGTGTGTTGGTCAGTGGTGGCTCAGCGTGCAGAAGTAATTGAGTTCTCTCATTTCGAGACCGGGCAGACCATTGCTCGATGAGGTCGTGGTGCAAGCACCGTACGTAGCTATAACAAAGCAATATGTGACGCTGCAGTTAGTCTTGTGAACACAGATTTGCTTAAAAAAAGCCCCACGTGGCTGCCTCTGGTTAAGTTTTGCTCAGTAAAGCATCTAGGGAAAGACTGTGCTGCATGCCTATATGTTATTTCTTAAGCTAATAAAGATTTCCATCTCTAAGTATTTGCTTTTATCTTTTGATTCATAATCTGGTATTTTGAAGCAGCGTAAGTCAAGTCTCCTGTCTTCTGGGCAAAGGAAGATACTGAAGAAAGTTTGCTCTAGTGAGACGCATATAAATCCTGCTGTTTTTCTGGAACTTCTGGTTTAAGTCAGTTTGTTATTAAGTAGTTTAAGAACAATGAGATTCTGCTTTATTCACTAGTAGCAGCTGGCTTGTGATGATTCAGTGTTTAAGTTTTGATCTCAAGGAAAAAACTGTTTAATTTTGCTTCCTAACATCTATCATTCAATCTAATTCCACGTTAGTTTCAGTCTCCTTCCCAACCATTCCCCACCCGCTCTGGTGTCCCAGAGCTGGCCAAAAGCAGGGCTCCCGTGCTGCACCAGAACTGGGAAGTCATTACAGGTGGGCTGGGGGAGAGGGAAGGTTCCAAAATCGATTGTCTGGCAGTGTTTGACTGACAAGCAGCAGAGAAGCACAGACAGCTTATGTGTCCCTGGTCCTTGATGCTTGTTGCTCTGACATCTTGAAAGGTAAAATGGATCCTGTACGTCTGCTTGAATGCTTGTATCAGTCTTGTATCTTAGTTTTTCTGACTTAATTCTTGTGTGTTTTCTCTGATTTGGAGGAATTCAGGCACAGAAGTTATACTGTATGTTTTCTTTAGTTATGGAGGCAAAGGCGGTTCTTGTGAAGGAGCAGAGATGTTGCTCTTGGACAGTGTCCCTGTGGATAGCTGCTGGGACGCTCGCCGGTCAGCAGTCTGGCTGGCCCGGGACTAACTGGCCTTGGAGGTGAGGGCAAGGAGCGTCTTCCTCAACTGTGCTGCTTTTGGTGAGAGCTCCCTGAGATGTTTCCCCTTTGAGCAAAGTAAGTGTCCAGGACTGAAGTTCACAGCAATTCTCAACTTTAATTACACCAGGGAGCACAGAATGCCACGCTCTGCCAGGTCATTGTGTCCATGGTTCCTCTTAGCCTGCCCTCATCTTACTGATTAAGTGGCTGGAGCTGCTGAGATGCCTGGTAGTTGAGATACTGCACCCACATCGCTACTGGGTCTGGTCATTTAGTGCAGATTATTCTCCAGAAAAGATAACCACAGTTTTATTACCATTGCAATAAACACATTTATTTATGTCTGGATGCTGACAAGATTTATCTACTTGCTGGCAACTCAGCTGGCTTCTACAAAGTCCTTGATTTCTTGTAGCTGTCAGTGGTGTCAAACTCGTCAATGATAGAGGTCATGTAAGATAAGCAACAGTAGGGAGGAAGAAGGGGAGTGACCTTCCTACTCTGGCATAATTTTTTTTCCTCCTGAATTTTTGGTAGGTCACTATTGGCCCTCCTTAGCCTGGAACATTACTTGTTTTCTTCTGTTCTTCCACCAGTTTGGACTCTTGACTTCGAGGAGCTGCTTTTGATTTACTCTTGAGTAAACGAGCAGAATTGGGACCGGTGGCTGCGGAAGGTAGCAGTTGTAGCCATAAATGATGCCTCAGGATCTTATTCAGTTATCCATATTAGTAATTTTGGAGACAGTATATTTTAATTCATTAGTGATGTTCTTCAAATTCCATTCCGGGTGTTACAGAAACTTTGTCCTGGGAACTGATGTAGGAATTTGTGAGAGGACCCATTCCAAGGATCTTAAATGTGAGTGGGTTTTTCCTTGCTACAGTAGAAAAGAAACCAAATTGCTGCCCTTAGCCAGTGACGTAAGATCCCAAAACACTATCCACGGCGTGCCGAATTGCTGTATTTCCTTGCAGCAGTGAACAGTAGCAATTTACCACTAGCTGAGTACTATCAGGATTCTGAAATGCCGGTGTAAGTTGCTGAAAGACAACCCTTGGTAAGCAGAGGAATGAATGGGCTTTTGTATGGGGAAGTCTAAACAGCGTGGAAAAGTGTCTGTGGCAGTACACGGAGCAGAAACTTATGGATGGGGTTTTGCATAAGAGAATCCAGTTGAATGCTGAATTCGCACTCATTCAGGCTATGAGCAGAAAATTAGGCGCTGCTCCAGAGCTATATTTATGGGATCCTGTGGCTGCCTACTGTGGGAGGGCACTCGCTGAGATGAGGCAACTACTGCAAATGTTTGTCTGAGTTTAAAGTTGAAAAAAAAAATGCCTCCAGTGCAGCTTGCAGGGGCTGCAGGGGCTAATGCAAGACTAGGGTTAGGTGCTCAGATACTTTACCCCAAGCTTTCATTCCTATGTTTTTATCTCTTTTCCTCACCCTTTAGGGTGGAGAGTAGGAGCACATCTCTCCTTAGGTTATTGTGTGTTCCAGTAAAAACAGGAAAATCGTTTGTGAAATGCTTTGGTTTTAGATTAGGGGGAGGGAGGGTAAACACTCTTCAGGTTAAGCGATACAGATCATAACAGACCTGGAACGGGTCCGGTGGAGGGCCACGAAGATGATCAGAGGGATGGAACACCTACCCTATGAAGCCAGGCTGAGAGAGCTGGGGTTGTTCAGCCTGGAGAAGAGAAGGCTCCGGGGAGACCTCATAGCAGCCTTCCGATATCTGAAGGGAGCCTACAGGAGAGCCAGAGAGGGACTCTTTGTCAGGAAATGCAGTGACAGGACAAGGGGTAATGGTTTTAAATTGGAAGAGGGAAGATTTAGACTAGATATTAGGAAGAAACTCTTTCCTGTGAGGGTGGTGAAGCACTGGAACAGGTTGCCCAGAGAAGCTGTGGCTGCCCCATCCCTGGAGGTGTTCAAGGCCAGGCTGGATGGGGCTTTGAGCAACCTGCTCTAGTGGAGGTGTCCCTGCCCAGGGCAGGGGGTTGGAACTCGATGATCTTTAAGGTCCCTTCCAATCCAAACCATTTTGTGATTCTGTAATAAATGTAGCAGTTTTGCAATTAGATCTGTTTTCTTTAAATTGTTGGAGAGAACTAAGTAGTTCTTGCATGGTTCATCTTTAGGAATAAAGTCCTTGCCATACAGGAAAAGCTGTATTTGCGAGATTCTCCTTAGTACCAGTGCTTTGCACTGGCAGTGTGCACGCAGCCTTCTCCAGCCCTGGAATAGCACAGGAACACTGCGCTTCCAGAGGTCCTCACCGCTCCTGGGAGCACTACGACAGGTTTTGGTGAGGAATATTTGACAGCTTTCAGAAGTTGCTGCTGCCAGCTCGGATGGAGCTACAATTACACTTAGACTTTGAGAGAAAATGGTACAGAGCTCCGGGGTCAAAAGGTATTTAATTCTGCAGGAATCCCCTTCAGAGATTATACTTATTTATAAACTTAACTGGAAATAATGATACGATTCTTACATAATTCCACCCTTCCTGAATGACTTTATCCTGGTGCAAGTAACCCATTGCCTTGCCCACGTAGCTAAGGTCGGAAGGAGGAAATGCACAGTGTGCACGGGAAATGCAGGTTTTTGGTCTTTACCTGGGCGAGATGGGAAGTTGGAGAGTCAGGATGTGGCCCAGATGGCTGGGAATCAGACAAATGCTGCTGCTTTTAGCGTTGCAGGGTTTGTTTTGAAACAGTTGGATGAACTTGTCCAAAATGTTTTTTCTTCCTGTTTTGGCAATTAATGTAATGCCTTTATTGTTACATAATTACCTTGTTGCACTAATTTATTTGGGTTTTCTCTCGTTTAACCCCCTTCTTTACAGATGAATGTTTCCCCCCTCAATGCTCAGGGTTAAATATACAAACCTTGCTGTTGTAAAAGAGGGTAGATTTATTTTTCACAATTTTGTGTCAAGTTCTAATACTTTCTAGACTTTTGGCTGCGTGGCAGAGAAAGAGGAAAGAAGCTGTCACAGAGACAAATTGCACAGAAGACTCAGTACGGTGCTAGCTTCCAGCTATTGAGACAAATGGGATTTTATTGTTCAGGCTGTACCTCCTTTTCTGTTTAAATTCATTTATTCTTGTATCTCTGTGTATGTGTGTGCGTGTGTATGAAAATATATTTTATATATAAAGAGCATTACACGGTCATATTGTTTTTTAGATCATCCAAACACTTTTAAGGTAAAATGGGAGCAAAACGGAGTATGGATTTGGGCTGTCACACAAAGCTTTGTATCTACTTGCATCTCTGGGTTAGGAAAATGAGATGCTGTTACAGCGGTACCTCTCTGCAAAATTTCCTTAGGACACACGTGTTCTGCTGCTGCAACTGGTTATCAATTAGTCTAAACAGATCACTCTAAGTTAAGAGTCTAACTAACCTGAACCGTCTCTCTTGCTTTTTTTCTGAAACAAAGCAGCACTTAAAATTTAGTAGAACACCTCCACTTTGAATCCTTTCTGGGTTTGCTAAAACACCTGTGAGACTTCACTGCCTTTTGGGCAGCACTGCTTTTGTTGGGAGAAATGAAGTTCCTTGTTCTTGGCTGAGCAACCCTGCTTTGATGTGTCATTTGCTGTTGGCTTTTAGAGCTGAGTAATTCTGAATTTGGAAAAGCAGAAATGTAATTATGACCCTTTCCATTAAGAGACAAGCTTTTCTGTCATTCTTGTTTGAGAAAAAAAAAAATAAAATTTTCGTTTAGAAACATTTGATTTTAATTTGTAGTATTGAAATTGTAGGAAAGATCTTGCTTTCTCATCCTGTTTTTCTGCTGACTAGGAAAAAAATAGGAAAACGTCCTCCCCCCCCGCCCCAGCTAAAATACTTGCATTATTTTAGTTTCAAAGTAAACATGCTTATGATCTAACCACTTTTGCTAATTACCATCTGCTCCTTCATCAGCACTTGAGTCCCACTCACCCTCCAGTGTCTAGTATGCCAAAAACGTGTTTGCCTGGGCTTGAGCTGACGGGACAAGAGGCCGTGTCTTAATTATGGTAGAATTATCCACTTGTGTGTCCCATCAGCTTTGATTTATTTCCTTTGCAATTTATAAAAGGGGGTCCACAAACTTGTTGGATTTGCACTCTGAATCTTTAATTTAGACATGCATTAAAAAGGAGAAGAATTTGCTTCGTCATTAAACTCATGGGTTTTTTTTTCCTCTTTTGACTATCTGTCGATATGTGTTGTTTGGCATCAGGTTAAACAATGAAATGGTTCCAGAGCTGATTTAAATGGCTTTTCAGTCCTTGCCACATGTAGCCTCGGCCTTCTCGCACTGTGTACGGAGATGTGCTCTCGTTTGGGAAGGGAGGGAATTCTGTAGTTGCCCAAATAAATCCTCTGTGTTTGTGTTGCGTGGCTTTTTAAGTTAGACCAAGCAATGCTAGCATCTAGGTGTGCCTGTGCGTAATAATACGGGTGGATATGACAAGGATGGAAGGTGTGTGGGGCTATTTATATAGAGATTTGGGCCTTAGAAGTTACAAAATCGGCTTAAAAATCATGTCATTTAAAAGAATGGGGGAGGGGAAGTGTGCCTTATTTTAGAGCCTTTAAGATCTTTTACGGGCTCTTTTACAGAAGTGAAGACAGCTGGAAACGTTTTGGTTTGGTTTTGGTCGCCCCCCCCCCCCCCCCATGATTTTGCACCATTTCATGACTTTCTAACAGAAACACCTAGTATCCCAACATGCTAAAAAATGCCATGAATTGGCAAAATTAAAGCCAGATTCTGGAGGTTACGATAAAGCTGTAATCTGTCAAGTTTCTTTCAAAGTCTTTTGTTGGTGGCATGTTTAGTATTGCCCTGGAGAGTCTTTTGCAAGGAAAACACAGCAATTACGGAAATCCTCTTCCGTACCGTGCAGATGTCAGCGTTTGTGGTCACTGGGTGTGACTGTGAGGAGAAGAAGGACCCTTTGGAAGATGCCAGCCCTTCTCCACTGGCTGGTGCTTTGGAACTGGTGTATCTGGCTTCTTTTTGTGGGGCAAGCGATGGTGGATTTTCACACCACCAGCATGCTCAAGGGCTGGTTACTGGTTTGCAGCAGGATTTGGTATGTTACGCAGCTCTGAAATGTAAGACCGCTGCTGTCAAAGCTTTTCATCGTCAGTAGGATGGACAGAGTCAATTATGAGGTGCCCATTCCGTTTTGGTCAGCCTCTGGATAGGACCTTCAGCGGTCCGGACCTCATTTTCTAGCTATGTGTTTTTCTCTGTCAGGGAGGTTGTACGTTATTTTTGGTTGCTTTTCACATTCAGATATTAATTTCTGATTGCTTTTTTTTTGTGTTTAATTTTTTCCCTTCTTAGCATTCTCTTTTCTTACTTGCATCATCTAGAAACGGAACCGTTCATAAACGTCCATCTGAGGAACACGCGGCAGGGGCAAGTGCTTTAAATGATCGTTGCACGGTGCTGAAAGCGCATTTGCATTTCGGAAAAGAAAAAAGGTGCAACCTTTTTTTGAAGGAAGATTTTAATTTGTAAACCATCTGCTATTTTTGGTGTGTCAAATATGAAGGCTTCCTGTGTGAAACCGATAGAGAAAAAGATCACAGGAGACCCGGAGCAGTGACTCAGGTCACAGCAGGCTTGTTTGCGTGACACCTGTGTCATCAAAATAGCCTTGCTTTGGCATCCTTAAATGAGATTTTCTTTTCCTTCAGATGGTAGATCTATTCAAAGGCATATTTGATCATGAATAATTTGGAGGAAAACAATTTTCCGTCCTTCTGAGAACACCATACATCTTCTCCTTGTTGCTTCTGAACTCTTCGCAACACCAACATCTGATGTTGGGCAAGTTGTCAATTTTCGTTACAGGAGTCTGCTCAAGAATTGTTTCTCCCTGTTTCCTTCCACTTCAGGCATGTTAAGTCAGATAAATTCATACACTGATGTTTAATCACTGAGCACTAATCACCCTTGTGCAATATTGATCAGCAGCCTTTTGGTATACGATGATCTGAATGAGTAATAGCTTTGCTAGCAAACACCGAGGAATTGGGAGGGTGAAGATGATGAGTTAGGCCAATGTAGAAGTTGATACAGCTTTTCTGATTTGCAGAGGTTTCTAGATTCCATTGAACAGTGTTGTCTTCTCTTTTTCCCCTCCCCTGCTCCAGACTGGCTTTCTTCTTGTTCTCGTGTTCAAGCCAAGCAATAATCCTTCCTTTCTGTGGATGGTGTGTCTTTCGACAAGTGCCCCAGACCCTCTTCTCAGGGCTGCTGAGGTTGTCCACAGTCTCATTTTCCTGAGGAGCCTTGTCCTTTCTTCTCCTCCTCCTCCTCCCTGCACACTTGAAGCACGCTCAGGCTTCCCATGCAGCCCTATTTCATGGGGGCTGCCTGTGAACGTGGCACTTGAAAACGTCTGCTTGTGAGATAATTCGGTTAAGAAGAGAGCAGGGAAAACCCAAGCAGGCAGGGCTGCGGTGTGGGGGTTGAAAGCTTTTTTTTTTCTTTCCTCCCACCCCCTTCCTCCCACTCTTTCCTTACTGGGTAAAAGACCCGGTCTGTGCCCGAACTTGCTATTCTGAATAACCTCTTTTCTGCACACAGCGACTGATGCTCACATCCTGTTTGCAACCAGCTTAGCTGAAAGAGCGCCCCGGAGAGTGACATTTCTATTTCTGTGGGGTTTGTTTCGGTGGGTTTGCAGGCTGGCTCCTTGCTGCTGCCTCTGTCACGTGCCTTTCGATTCTCTTCTGTGAATTTGAGGAAACCCGCTTTTCCTTTCCTCTTTGTATGAAACAGCGAAATCACTGGTGGGATTTGAAATCGCATCTGGAAAAATAAAGTGGACTTTAAACAGAGGAAGAATCTATATTGAGTCAGGATCCACAAGTATTTAGACTTTAATTAATGCCCTGCTAATGCAGAACTAGTCTGCACGGGAAATAACACGAATAAACCTGTGAATCCTATTCTTGCCAAGCTGTAGGTTTTGATCAGGTCTTGCTGACTTCCTTGGAAAAAACCTAGATTTAAATATTCTTTTCTTTTTTTTTTTTTGCTTTAAATCCACGCAGGCCAGTGACTCTACATCTTATTTCTCTAATGTAATCACTTTGCCATGTTTAATAAACTATCTGCACACATCCAAATCTGTTTTACTGGTGGAGGTGCTCAGGGAAGCTGAAATGCAGTATTAATTATCCCCTCTAAAATACGCTTGGTTGAGTGGCTCGTGCTGCAGTAGTTCCTCGTGCCAAGCTTTGTTGCGTCTGCTGCTTTTAGGGTTTTACCAGTTGCAACCCGTAGAGCCTTGCTTGTAAAATACAGACACCTAAAAACACCAAGGAACAAAAAACCAATAATTGTCAGATCTATTTTTGAGATGCTGTGTGGAGGAAAATAAGAAAGGGAGTCTTCTTACTGTTTTTACAAGCCTGTGATACGTTTTTTTTTTTTTTACTTAAAGTGAAAATGGGAGGAAATGTGAGCACATCCAAATGAATTGCTCCCACAACGAGAAGTTCCTATTGTTCCTCCTAACTTACTCCACCTCGAGGATGACTTGGATAAGATGTGTTGATGTAGCTTGCTTTCTCCCCCTGTCACCACATCCTTCTGCCAAGAAGGACAGTTTCTCACCTGCTTTTCCCTCCCCTACCTTCATGGTAGGATGCTCAACCCCTGGGGCTGGGTGCAGGCTCCCCAGCTGTGGCACAGTGGGGGACGGGGCCATACACCTGTAGGGAGGGCCAGGGGACTGGGCTGGTGGCCTGGGTAGGAGGACACGCTGTGCTTAACCCACATGCCACAGTGTCTCCTGTTGGTGCTTGCGGTATCGCCGTGGCCCTGGCTGTCTCCTGCCACTGGTGGGCTGGGGCACCTCGCCAGCTGGAGCTAGGATGGGGAGAGGATGCTTTATAGCCACCTGTGACATGGTAGTCGGTGGAGGCAGACAGGTTGCCCAGCAGCCCGTTCTGGGTATGTAATTCCCTTGCAGTCTTGAGGTCAGAGCCTCCCCACACTGGAAGGTTTTGGTGCAATCATGATGTTTCTGCCTCTTCCAGGAAGGGCTCTATGGCTGGCTCTCCAGAGGACGCGGGAGGAGGTTAGTGCCGAAGGTGGTGCTGCTCTTCCTCTGCATCCCGGCCCAGTGGGGGCTTGCTGCTCCCTGCCTGGCCATGTGTGGGTCTCAGTGGTGTGGCTCTCAGGTGGGACTTCTTGCTTGTATTAAAATAAAAACAAGATGCCAAATCCCGCCAGGTGAGAAAAACCTTCTCGTGCAGGCACTGCTATTTCAGTCCCACCAGGGTGTCCAAGAGGGAGTGTGCTTGCTGGAGCGGCTGGGTTTTGACGTCCCTGCAGGAGGCCAGTTTGCTCCTGGAGCTAAACTGGTCCTGCCCTGGTGTACCTTCATTGCAGAGCCATTGATCTTACTGACTGATTTAGGAGGTGTCTCTCCAGAGCCTTGTGACAGTGCCCGGCGCTGGGGAGGAGGGAGGATTGGTGTAGGCTGCCTGCAAAGGTACCGAGTCATGGTGAAGTCCCAGGTTTTTCGGAGCCCATGAGGTTTGGGCTTGTGACATTTGGGCTGTTGAGGCTCCTGAAGCCAGGCTCTGCCCTGGCAAGTTTGTGCTGATTTGCGCTTTGTGAGTGAGGTGAAGGCTTCAAGTGCAGTCAAGAAGTTGGCTTGTTTTGGAGGATGTTTGCAGCATGGGGTGTGTTTTGTTTTGCTTTCTGGGGTTTCATTCAGCCATGAGAAGGAGGAAAGGGAAAAAAGAAATGATAGTAAAAAATAGTATCTCTGAACCTGGTGTAGAAATGGGACACAAGCAGAGTAGAGTATTGTGTATGTAAGTGGCAGAAATAATTTGTGCGTTGATAGATGTGTGGTGACACCGAGGTCTCTGTTGCAGAAGGACAGTTTTTCCTCAGCGTGTGCCTGCTGCAGGTGACAGGGATCTGTGGAGACTGCGGAGCAGGGATCAGGATGGAGCACAGCTTTGTTTCCCTACAGAGCCCTGGGACACTTGGAAACCCCACATCCAGGCAGCCTCTCAAACCCATTTATCATAATGCCTGGTTTTCCCCCTCAGTTCATCATGCGAACCAATATTAAATACTAAGCAAGGAAAAACCCTATGTTAAATAAACAGTTATAGGGGAAAATGGTGCAAATCCGTTAGCTTTTGTCAGGTCTTCCTCATTTCTATTTTTATTTGTCACTGCTAATGGATTTAGTGCAACCTACTCCCTCCCACCCGCCTCTCCTGGCTGTTAACCCCTTCCCCTGGAAATTCACTCACTGCCTTATTTCATCATTAATACACTAGTAGGCAAAAAATGGCCTGCAAACCTTTAGCACAGATATAAGTGTTGAATAATTTTTTGAACATCTGTGGGGTGAAGGGTTGTGTTTTTAAAATTGTCACTAGGTTCTCATATACGATGTAACTATATATTTGTAAGAAAAGGCAATTTGTATTTTTTTTTTCCAGTTTTAGAAACTAGATAATATAAAAAGTATCGGATGACCAGTGGGTGTTAAAATGAGTGTCCCAGTGACATAAAATTAGTACATCCTGTTAAATGGGCTGTCAGTCTGGAGTCTCTGGGATTTTTTTCTTTTTTCTTTTGCCATTGACTTTATAGGTGACCTTGAGCACTTAACTACTTTTTTTATTCTTTTGTTTCTGTGTCTCCTCAATTTTCTCTTCAATAGAGTAGGGATAATTGCACTTTCCATGTATACCCGGGAATTCTATAGGCTGAAACGGCATTATTAATGCTACTTGCTACCTAATCTCCCTCAAGTACGCCCTGTGATGGGCTGTCATACTGACAGCCTTGTCTGCTGGGCTCTCCTGCCTTCCCAGCCCTGTCTCCCCACCTCTGTTTGATCTTCCACTTTGTTCCTTCCTAGCAGTGTCACAGCCTCTCTTCTCCAGCGCCCGGGCTTCGCCTGGCCTGGGGAGGCTTTGGGGACCATCTGAGGTTGCCAGGCACTAGCATGGAACAACATACAACTGCTTTATAAAGGAGCAAGGAATTGTTTAAGGGCGCTTAACATCATTGCTTTCTTCAGTTGCTTGCAGGATTTCCATATGGCAGCCTAATAGCCTTATGGGGTGGTTTGCATATAAACTCCACAAGGAGATATTTAACAAGCTAAATATGACTCTTGGAGTTGGGTGACATAATGCAACACCTCCTGAGCCTGTTGGAGGAGTCACTTGATGATGAGAGGGGCAGGAAGCTGATGTGGTGTAGCTGGAGAAGCGGTGGAGAGGCTGGAGGAGGAGCAGTGGACCAACTGTGCCCATGGTGTCGTCTGGCAGTGGGTCACCGTGACTGAAATTAAGATAGGGAAGCATTCCAGACCCAGCATTGAAGTGCCCCTTGTGGGATCCAGAGGCTGGACTCTGGGGGCATGCCTGGACTCAGTAGTCTTTGGTGGTAGCTCAGACTTCCTGGGTGTTGAGGTCATGCACTAGAAGATGTTCTGACTTCTCTATACTTGTGAGGGGGAGTGCTGAGGTAAAAAATTGCTTAAAAGCCCATGAATGCCTTCATTTTTTTAAAACCCGAACTGTCGGCTCACTCCTGTGCCCTCTCGCAGCCATTGCCATGAGATGTTACACGCCATTTCCTTGCTCTGCTTCTGGCAGGTGGACAAGACCATAGGACCTGCGCCTGTGGCTCTGCTATGGGGTGTTCTTTGGGGGTTTGTGTGGGGGTCAGCCTCTAAAGACACTGCTGAAGTCCCTTAAGGGCTCCCCACTCCAATAGCCCATACAAGTCCAAAGGTACAAAGAAGACTTCTAATATGTCTTGTGCTGGTGAGACTTGAACTTCTTTAACAGTGGGAGACCTGGACAATGTGCATTTCGGTAGCACCTTCTTGTGTTGCAGGATCTTGCGCTGTGTCTTGCCTGTGCAATAGGTTTGGGGTTTGTTTTTTTTTTTTGACTGTGGAATACCACAGCCTTTTCTCTTCGCCAGCTGTTTTTTCATGGTGCTGGTCAGCCTGGTCTCTTTATTCCTGTAGCATTGTTTATTCGCACGCTTGGCTTCCCTTTTGGTTTGAGGGTTTTTGTTTTATTTTATTTTGAGGCTAAGTAGTCTTTTTCCACTATAATCATACTTCTCATTCTCAGTGAACTTACTCACCCGTCCAACCTCTCTAGTCGGAAGGAACAGTGCCATTTCGTGACTGGAAGGACACCAGAGACATGGGAGATGGTTAATGCCTCCTGCACCACGTGGGGCAAAATCGAGCCACTTTCCTAAAGGCAAAGTAGGGGTTTAAAAGGTTGATGGTTGTGTTGGTGTCTGGGGTAGCTCATTGAGCAAGTGAGCTAAAATAGTGAGGGATGAGCATGAAAGCAGAGACTTGGACTTGTGTGATTTGAACTAATGGATGTTTTTACTTGGAGCAAAATAAGATTTAAAAAGTCCCAACCTTTTGTTTTCTTGAGAAAAGCCAGTGATTTCCTGATGCCACTGGTTTACTTGGGTTGAACACCATACTCCAGCAAGCCTTCCGATCAAGCCTTTAATTTCGTGCATTTAATGAGCGTTTATTTATGGTCATGTAATTGTGTTTTAGCTAGTCAGAGCTCTTTTTCAGCTTTGTGCTTGAGCTGAGCTGTGAGTGCTAGTTTACTGAAAAAAAAAAAAGAGTTGAAAACATGCAGGAGAAGTGGGTGTAAGGGTTTTGTCATGCTACATGCAAATACTACTTTATTTTCCTCTTGGTGTCAAGCTGTCACGTAACATTGCCAAACTTCCCTAGGAAGGGCAGGGGAAGTTTTTAACTCTCTTGAATTCATAGGTAAAAGGGATTTTGTGGAAGGGTTTCTGAAAATTAAATGCTTACTATGCAGTCGTTAACTGTCATTAAAATTGCTGTTAAGGTCTATAGTGCAATTCTTTAAAACTGGCCATATAGAATTTCACTGGTCTGTGCTAGAAATGTTGGAAGAGAATGAAGAAAATCTACCCTTAAACTGCATGAATAGCTATTTGTAATTTTTATGTGAGATTACAGTGAATCTAAGGAATGTGTTTTATAATAATAGCAATTGTTGGCAGTGGCTTTGTTTTTCTTTCTTTAAGAATTCCTTAGCAGTTGTATTTCTCTTTTTTTTTTTTAAACCAGCTGACCTCAGATGATTCAAATGCTCTTGTTTGTGTCTTTCTGCGAATTACTTCATTCGTATAAACAAGGACTAACTGAAGAACCCATCAGCCTCATCTGCAAGGTGCATAGCTGATAAAGGGGTTGAAGGTTTACTATCGTCTGTGACCACTCGTAAAACTGTTTAAAACGGGAGAACCAGTGTAGGCGAGCAGAGCAAGCAACATTATGTCTGTCTTGATAACTTGAAATACTGATGGCTAAAGATAACCAACAAAATTTTAAACAGACCAGCAGACCAATTTCAGCATCTTAATCTTAAATCTCCCTGAGCATTTGTGCCAGATAGTTTAAAATTTGTTATATAGTATCTTTCCCCAGTTTTGATACCAGTATGCTAGTTCTGCCTCATGTAAGTAAAGGAACTACAATTCTGAGTCGGTCCTATTTTAGCAGCTTCATTTCAAGAAGGGCAGGACTAAGGTGAGGGATGGGGAGCTGAACTGAAAAAGAAAGGCGTGCTCTTCTTGGCATCGCTGTCTGCGAGCGAACAGCACAGAGCTGGCCTTTGAGTAGAGTGTTCCTGGTTACACAAGTTCTTTTTGGGTACCGAAAAGCCTCTCTGCCCTTGCTGTTGGCAGTGCTGATTCAACGCAGCATCAGCGGTTGCGCTGGACTTGCCTTTTCTAGTCTCGGTGAGTTTTGCAATCAGGAGCCGCTTGTTTCCTATAGCGCCCGCCCAGCGCCTGCGAACAGTCAAGGGTAGCGGTGTATTCGGTGAAGGATGTGTAATCTGTGTTCTGTTGCAGAGTGGTTTTTAAGACACTTGGCAGGTGTCTCTGCATAGTGCAAGGAAGTTATTTAAGCAAGTCGTTCTCTCCCGAGGTGGATTTTGAAGTGATTATTGTGTTCCTCTTCGTGTGTTTCAGAACTGAAGGCAGGGTGTCATGAGGTGCCACTTGGAAAGTATTTTACTTCTCTTTCTCCTGCCTCTCCACCTTCTCACAAAAATCTCTCACTTTTCTTATGAAATAGAGTTTTTCACAAGGTGAGAAGAGGGGTATTTGTGTTTAGGAGGAATCCTTGATGTTGACATGGTGACATCATCATGGCTATTTCTATCATCCAATTCTTTTTTTGTGAAATTTGCATTTCAAAAACCGGTTCACTAAAACTTGATCCTGGAGAAAGGCTTCTGTGCTCACATGGCGTAGTGAACACCTGGAGAAGCTCTACAGCATTCCTGTGGATAAACTTGTTGGCAAATCCGCATGAAGAGTTTGCTTCAGGCCTGCTGCTGCAGGGAAACTGGGCACGAGGAGCTCAGGATAAATATTTCTTCGGAGTAAGAACCTTTGATACCAACTAATCTCTCTGCTATTACTTGCAAAGAGGTCATTTGCTGTGACAATAGTAGGTTTCATCCGTGCTGAGAGTAAACCCTGAGATCAGTAATGGTGAATACTGGCACCAAAAGGTTCCTCATCGCTGGAGAAAGCATCATTAGTGTTATTCATAGGTCTTGTGTTAACGACCACAACAACTTACACTGAGCTAAGCAGGGACTGATAAGTCACAGTAGTGCGATTTCAAGATTTGATAGCTTGGGACTGCAGATGCTAGTTGGAAATGCCCTTTTCTTCAAGTAATAAGAAATTTCTGCTTTTTCTGCTTGTTCTTACAGTTCCTCAAGCACCCTTGCTTCACCAGCAGGGCATAGTTCTCAAAGATGGTATAGATCTACACCACTGGAGCCTGGGTAGCTGCCATATGCCTCATAACTCATATTGCTGACAGTTTGGGTTTGGGAGGGTCTAGCCACCCATCCCCTCCTGGTTTGGTAGTGGAGAAGAAAAAGGATGGATCTACTCAGTGGGGAGTGGTTGGCTTGGTTTCACTTTTGTTCCCTTGTTTAAAGTAGCAAGGTCTTTAACTCAAAGAGTTCAGTTTAATAATTTTCAGCTTGCTTGGGTGTCTGTGCAGAGCTGTATGGTCACTCACGCACCCATGGCTCTCTTGTTTCTATTCCTCTTCTCCCAGTTTACCCAGCTTCCCTCAGCATCCATGCATCCATGCCCAGCATCTCAGTGCCTCTGGGCTCTGCTGGTCTGTCCCTCAGGGCCATGGTTGCTGGCCTGGCTGCCAGCTCACCCCAGGTCTCCCATGTGTGCCCTGCTCTCCATCATGTTGGTTTTCTTTTTCCTTTTCTGAGCTGCTTCTTGTCCAGCCAGGGTCCTGTTTGTCCTTCCTCGGTGTGCTCTTCCAAGAGATGCATCAGGGTGTCACCACAGCGGGAGACCTCCCGTTCCCCTCCCTGGCTCCCTGCATCCATCCCCTGCTTTGCAGCAGCGCTGGGTGCTCATCAGACCCTTCATGTGAGCCAGCTTAATGAATTTAAATGACATAAAATTGTGCCAGCAAAATAGTTTTCTTTGAGGAGAATCACTGAAATGGGCTTGTGGAAGAAGAGCCGAGCCAGCTGCTCCTCCCTGGTTCCAGCGCCGTCCTGTGCGGATTCATAGCGAAGGTGTAGCCGGAGTTTCAGAAGGTACGATTTGAAATTGCCACTGGCCCTCTGAGCCCGCATGCTTTGCGGTTCCTGTATCTGCTCTCTTCCCAAAGCTGTATTTTGGGCAGACTGTTTGTATGGCAATGAAAAGAACAACTCCGGAAAAAAGTTGCGTTCCTAACACATTTCAAGTCTGTGCTAAAATAACCAGGGAACAAAATTCCTCAAAGAAACATTTGCCAGAATTTTTATATAGATGAGGTATGTATTCTTTCCCAGCCATCGGTCTTGGAAGGAGCTCAGTGCACAATTTTTTTTAATTGAGCTTTGGGCAGATGATAGGTGATATGTAAGGCCAGGCAGTTAGTTGTGAGGTGTACGGAAGCAAAATTTTTATAATGAGAAGTTTTAATAGCAGATAACGCTGTTATCCCCAGCTATAACAACTGAAAGAGCTGAGAAGCAGCATTTTAATTTTTATTTTTACATTCCAAACTTTTTCAGTTCTACTGAAAGATGACCAAACATTTTTGTTTGGATCCTAATAGCTTGTATAAAGTAGGATTTTAAAATTTTTGTATAGAGTTCCTTGGGAGAAAAAACCAAATGGACGCTGTATCATGTACCTTTTCATGGCAATGCGCGAAATCAGATTTGTATATTTGAGATATGAGAAAGACCAAATGAGTTAATAAGTTGGGACTTAGTACACAATATCCTGATACTATATACATATATATTAAGTGAGAGAAAAAGGCATAATGATTTCCTAATAGAAAGATAATAAGGATTTTTTTTAAAGAAAACGTATTTAGTCATTAACTTTTATGGGGTAACTTCTACGTGTTGCTTTCTCTCCCCATTAGTACCTCTGAACTAGTTTATCCGCAGCTATAGTCTCCTCTTGGACAAGGAGGGGGACGACTTGTAGTAACACTCCCCGTGTTTTTAATAACCTTAAATGTGGATGCAGAAGCAGAAACCTGTGATGGGCAGAAGCGAGGTGGCTGTGCCTGGCCCCGGGAGAAGGCGGCGTGTCGGGAGGTCTGGAAGCCCTCCAGCGCTGAGATGGTCAGGGGGGCTGTTATCCGCTCCTCAGCCACTTGTTGCCTGGGAGACAAATGTAATCCAGGGATTTATTTTTTTCCCCCCTTTCGTTGCTGGTTTTTGATTGGAGCCGCTATTGACTTTTGGCTTGGAGGAGGTAGTGAAGCAGCACGCCAAGTGTCATAAGATGGAAATTAATCACTAACCGATGGGTCTGAGTTCCAATGATTTCCTTTCCCGTGATTGCTCTGTGTATGGGAAGACTAATGACACATCTAAACAGAGAGTTAACGAAGCTCTTCACACCTCCAACAGTCAAGAAGGATTCTTAACCCAATGACACTTCGGTTTTCTTTTTATTTCTGCTCTCTGGTGTGATTGTGGAAAAACAAAAGTAGCTATCTTAAAAAAGGAACTTTGCACGGTTGGAGAGCTTTGCCTTAAGTTGTGGGGTTTTTTGCTGCTAAATTATAAGTCAGCTCGGTTGCAGTCAAAATATAGCAAATCTGCCTTCCCAGTGTTTCTTTTAACAAGGAGTATAATTCTTCTCAATACTTTTTGTGTGAGAGAGTTTCTGTTTTTCAGGGAGATTATTTTTGGCTTCTGCAAGGACATGGACAAGCCAAACAAATTTAGCTTAACAGTAATGAAAGGTTTTGAAGTTACTCTTCAGTAGTGACTTCATCTTATAAGGCCCTCAACTTGAACTAACTCTGGTGGGTTTTGGGGAGTAATCTCTTCCAGGTAGATGAAAAGTCTGTCTTGAAGTAAATGAAAAAAGAGAGAAGTTTGGAAAGAATATGTTGTGTTCCAGCAAGTACAAATAAGGTAGATGGTATGTAAGTGAAGCTTTTTTTTTTTTTTTTTAAGCTTATCCCATGCTGTAAGGAGTAAGGAATCCAGCAAAGGTTTTCTCCTGAAAAACGTTCCTAGTTTTGCACGTTGCTTGCTTAAAAGGAAATTTTATGTTCTTCTTGCTCTGGCTCTTGGATGGAGCATGGAAGTGGAATTTGAGAAGTTTGGATTCTATTTTTGACTTTGTCCTTTGCCTAAAAAGTCACTTACTAGACTTATCATGTCAAGTCTCTGGCTCATTGTCCCATATTTAAGAGAAGGCTAAACATAACAACCTCCTTTCTGCAAACTGGTTTGAGATGGTGGTGCATGGCTTCCACCACTGACACCAGCAGTGGATCTTCATCTGTTGTAGTGCTTTACCGAGATGAAGACCCAAGAGTCTTCCTTGCTCTCTCTCTCTCTCTCTCAAACCCCTTGAATCTTGGGCTTTTTGGCCATGCAAGGGCCCTGCTTCACCTTGAGAACGGGAGGATGTTTCCCCTTAGACTGTTCAGTGGCCTTCTGGTAGGGTGCCCTGAAGAGGCTTAACCCTGTGTTCCCAGTTCCACCAAAGCAGTGTGTGGAAGATGGTGCCTTCTTCATCCCCTAGAGCCAGATGTGCTTGTTCCTGAAAGAAAGTGGTGGCCGCTCCTGCATGTTGTGCCAGCCCCTCTCCTTTTCTTTGTAGCCAAGTCTCACAGGATGCTTTCCTAGATGCTGCCGTGCAGCCATCCAGTGACGTTGGGGAAGATTTTTCTTTTTCATTTTTCTGGGTTTTTTGGGGGTGGAATTTAGTGCCGATTTGCTGTCTGTAAGCTCGGAAGGAGGTCTGTAAGTATCCTGAAGCCATCTGTGAGGCAGAGGAGAGCTGAGGAGTTGGTAGGCCTCCACAAAGATGACAAGTTTTCAAAAGGAAACAAGTGTCTGGTTTTGGTCTTCCTTGTGGCTTTAGAAAATAATATCCCACTTTTGGTGTGATTTTTGTGTGTGTGTGTGCGTGCGTTTGTTCTTCGACACATGGAACCGAGAGCCTTGCTCTGCTGGTAGAAGTTGGAGTTGAGAAGAGGTTGAAGAGCAGCTGGAGGCAGTAGCGCAGCTTCCCCTGCCTGTTCAAGAAGACGTCAAGGTTTACCAAAAGTCTTATCATAATGCCTTGAAAGCCTTGACAGTGGAGTTCAGTCAATAATTGGGATTGGCGTTTGTTTTTATGGCAGACCAAGGCCGCTCCTGAGCTATCACGTTGTATGCTTTCATAGCGGAGCCAAGGGAGGGTTGTTCCACTGTTTGTTTGAGAACTCGCACAAAACAATTCAAAATATCTGCACCCTGACCTCTGGTGGGATTGAGACAAGGGCTGAAATTGCGCTGCTCTTAACTGCAGAATAAATACTGGATTTTAGTGTAGTCTTCATGGTACAGATTGACTGCTTGAGTTGCTCCGTCTCCAGACAGGGTAATTACACTAACTGTTGTTTTAACTGATCACAATTTCACAATACCCTTAAATGGTTTAAACTCTGATTATACTGTGCCTTTTTTTTTTTTGTTTGTTTGGGGGTTTTTGGGCATTTTTTTTCCCCTTAGGGGAGAAAAGATGATTAATTTCCTCTTGTAGTATAATGGCACTGATGTCATGTGGTTGAAGTCCTTTTATTTTTAAAACAGTTGCTAGGGTGTTTAAGCCCCTCCTTTTTAACACCGTTTCTTGTTAGTATAAAAGTAAAAGGAAAAGAAAATCACTTTGAAGAAAAGTAGATTATTTTTTAAAGTTTCCATGTAGCAGTAACTGTAGCTTATTTTTCAAATACGGGGTGATAGGGAAATTGCCAGATATTATTAAATCATATTAACTTGTAACAAGGGGGGGGAGGGGTGTGGACGGGGAGCAACCAAAGGTTCATTCTTACTTTTTTCCCCCCAGAAGTGTGATTTAAATCCTACCGTCGCAATACGTTATTGTAATGGAGCAATAATCTCTGGCAAGCAAACTATGTTCACTTCTGTCAGACCAAAACCCCAAAACCCACTGCTTTTCCTGACAAATACTGCTAAATAAATAAGGCTATGCCATTAGATCAAATATTTGATTTTTTTTTTTTAATTCTTTTTTCTTTGCAGAGTATTGGAAAGGGGTCCCTGTGGTGTATAGACCCAGAATATAGACAAAATCTTATTCAGGCTTTGAAAAAGACACCCTATCACCCATATTCGCATGTGTTCAATACACCTCCCACATCTCCTCAGGCATATCAAAGGTAAGAACTAGATGCATTTTACAACTCTTAAATGTTTTCCTCCAGTGTTGCGTATGAACCTTGGGTAAGCCGTTCAATGTAATTAAGCGATGCAGTGTGGAAACGGGCTCGTGAAGAGGGTCTGGGAGGGCTGGCGCCGGCCTGGCCTTGCTGGGGATGCGGGATGCCTCGCTTGCCCCTTCCCCCTGCCTGGTGGCCACGAGTCCCCGAGCGGAGCTGGCCGTCCCGCCTCCCGCCTCAGCCGCAAACGAACGCCTGAAATTAAAATGCATATAAGCAAACGGAGAGCTCTGAGGTCTCTGTGACTCCAGCAACCTCTCCCGGCCCCTCCGGTGATCCCAGAGGGGCACGGGGCAGAGCAGCAGCCATTTTTCTCCCCTGCTTCAGTGAAATGGGCGCGGGGCGGGTTTTGTTTTCCATTTAGTTTTGAACCTGCCGTTGGTTACGGCTAACGTTAGCCAAGGGAGAGAGAGAACCTATGGCTGCCATCCCCCCCCCAGTAAGGCACCAGGGTTTTGACACAGCCGCTTTCTCCTCACTGCTGACACGGAAATTGTTTTCTTCCCTTTTCCCGAGCGTGGCAGCGCCGGGGCAGAGATGCTGGTGACACTGGTGACGGCCAGCGCAACCTCAGGATGGTGTCTTTCACCAGCCATAGCAGGGGTCAGCAGCGTCACCGGGACCAAGCCGGTGGCTGTTGGGGGTGGGGGGGTGGTTGGATTATGGGGGGAGTTGGGGATTTTTGGGGGGGATTGTTTTTGCATTCCGGAGCCGTTTCCGCCTTAGCCTGGAGGCCGGCGGGGAGGGCCGGGGGGCGAGGCCGGGCCCGCGCCCGGGCCCGCGGGAGAGGCCGCCGCCCGCCCGCCCGCCCTCGCCGCCCGACGAGCGTGATGGTCGCCATAGCAACGCGGGCGTCTCCCTGGCAACGCGTAGCCCAGCCGGGGGCCGTTGCGTCACGGCTCCGCCGCGCGCCGTTGCCGTGGTAACGGGTAATCCTGCCCAGCGACACGGCAGCCGCTCCGAAACTTTTGCTGAAAACGGGGATCCTGCACCGGGTCCCCCGTCCCGCGAGGTCGGAGTTGCCGGCACTGAGGGGTTTTGGGGTTACCTCCCCGCTTCTCCCCCTTCCCCCCCCCCCCCCTTTTGGAATGGGGGGGCAGAGTGGGATGAGCCGGAACCGGGGGGCCGGGGTCTCCCCACACAGCGCAGCCCCGGCCGTGGGGCTGGAGCGTGGGTCGCTCGCTCCTGTGTGTCCTGTGGAGCTCCAGAAAAATATTTTCCCTACTGCCACCTTCTATTCCCCACTTTTTGCTTTTCCCCTGCTCCCGGCCCATCCCACCGCTGCTGCGCTTTGCAGAAGAGCAGAAAAATAATTTCAATAATGGCGTTAAAATTGTAATTTGAGTCTTTGAACAAGGCTTGTTTCCAGAGCCTCGCTTCATCATCTCTGTTGCCTTTTTAAGAGTATTTTAATTATGGCCGTGCAGATTTATTCGGAGATTCTCATACCGAGTAAAATTGTAATGCACATCTGACATAGAAATGGAGGGATTTTGATCCCTTCTAATCCCTGCAGGCATAAAAATCCAGCAAACACACGCAATTGAGAGCTGGAGGGTCTCCGATGTTTTATTATTTTTTTTTTTATTATTTTTTTCATGCTTGAAGTGACTGTTTCCTGCCTGGCTCGGGTTTGCCGCCACGGCCGTGCCTTTTGCTGGCAGACGTTGCCGCAGGAGCTCACAGGCGGCATTTCCAGGACTGGTGGAAGGGAGGGATGCAGCAGCACTGGCATGAGCCATCCCTGCAGGGACAAGCCCCTAGAGACACCCCAGGCTGGGTGCTGGCTGTCGGGGAGCCTGCCCGGGCTGGCTGCCTCGCATCCTCCACTGCTCGCCCATCCCGGCTGCATCCACCCCTGCAGAGCCGCAGACCTTGGGTAAAAGTCACGCTGGCCTCTTCTAATGGGGTGGGGTGGCCGGGACCTCAACCTCTCGGCCTGTTCTCACGCGTGGGAGGGCCGTGCTGGCACGTGCCAAACAGCACGGGATTTAAGAAAGCATTTTGAAAGACTGCCCAGGTGTAGCTGGGCAAATGGCAAAGCTGTTTTCTGAGCGAGGGAGAGAGGGAGGATGGCTACCGAAACACCCGCAAGCGGGTCCCGGAACTGCTAGGGACACTTCCTCTCCCTGGAAACCCTGGGATGTCAGAGCTGCTGCTTGTGCTGCCATGCTCTTTCGAGTCTTCCTTGTAATGACCGCATCCTAAAACAAAGAGCTTGCCTGGCTGCAGGAGCAAATGCCTCGCAAATTGAGGCTCAAAGGAGGCCGGGTTTTGTATGAGACCAAGAAATTGTGGTCTCGCTGTTATTTTTGGCTGGCTATCTTTCAGCGGTTCTGCTGTCAAAGAAAACGTAATCTTCCCATGGTCTCCTAAAATATTTATTTATTCATCTATTAATGACTGGCAAAACATCAACACAAGGCCGGTCTAGGCCATCAGCGACTGTTGAATTAATTTAATTATGCATTGGCAGTTACGTTGCAAAATAATTTATTTATTTTTTCGAATACATTTCTGATATATTCACAAGGAGTTGAACATTCTCTGTGCATTTGGAAAATCAGTAATCCCCTATGTAAGTGATTGTTTTCTCATGTGTACAAAGACTTTGGTGACGGGTAGAAAATGTAAATCCACTCTGCCATCGCTGGATGTGCAGAGCAGTACATCGTCATAGTAACAAATTCCAAAGGAAATTTTTCTGATAGTGAAGATAATGTGTCTAGAAAAGATCCTTGGGTGGCAGAGGTTTTGCTGTCCATCCGTCTTACAGAGCTGAAGCCCACAGCTAAGAGAGAAACTGTGTCACCTGATATTAATGAAATATATCTGGAACCAGATGATTCGTCAGTATTACTCCTGCCTCTAGGAACAGGATTAATTGGAGGAGTTAGGAGGTTTATAAGGATCAGTTGGTGCAATTCCACAGGGGCAAATTGACCTATTGCTTGTCTTTATCAGATGTTTTAAAAGAATAAGGATACACAAATGAATCACATGTTCTGTTTAGTATCTGCGTAAGCAGTTTAGGGGTGAATTGAGCACAGAGTGGAGGAATGTATTGTAAAAATATCCCAAGCAAGGTGATCACTGAACAGACAAATTCTCCTTTTTCCGAGCAGAGTTAATTATATCAGATAATTTCACTTTACAACTTCACTTAGAGCATCCTGCATAAACATCCCAGGGAGGACCTTTTATGAAGGAGTTTTGTGGTGTGAACCCGCAGGTTTGGATGACTGAGTCAGTGTTGTGCTAGTATCGTTTGAGATTAGGCGTATGACTCAAAGCAGGAAGTTTGGATTACATTGGGCTCCATGGATAGAAGACCATAGTTTCGGGGAAAAGAACAACCTTGCAGTGTTTGTACATAAATAAGAAGGAACTTCGGGGTACAGTTGTCTGAATTGCTACTGCAGTTCAGGGTGAAGATTATCTGTAAGCTGTAAGAAGAAAAAGAATATAGTAATGTGAATTATGTAATTTTAATTGGATTGGATGTATATTCTTAAAAAAACATATTCATGCCAAACAAAAAAAAACCTTGGATTTTTATCTGGTTCTTCCAATTGAAGCATATATTGTGTCATTTATGACAAATTTCAAGGGTGAACTAACACTGATATGCAGCGTTACCAAGAAAACGCTCTCTCCTTGGTGTGGAAAAATCCGCTTTTGTCTAATGTGTTTCTTTTTAAATATTTACAAATGCGTTGGCAATAGCAACCTTGAAATATATTTATAGACACAAACTTAGTTAAATAACTGTGTAAGTCAGTGCCTTGATATTTCACCTATATGTTCTATTTCTAGTTATCTGGCTCTAACTGAACTGTAGGTGGGATTTTCTCTTCTGGTAGTGCTTCAAGGACATCTTGAAATGGATTTTTCTTTTCCCTGTATGTATTATACAGGGCTAGTTCTCAATTGTATTTCTTCTTCTTTTGCTGAAAACGATCAAGAAATGTGATGTAAAATAACAGAAATCATTAAGTTTCACAGATGGTTAAAAAGTATTTGAAGATTTGAGTGACAACCTAGGGGCATTGGCTAGATCCCTTTACAGACCTGTGGGGTGTTATTGTACTGCTTTTCCTTTTTCCAGTGTATTTTGCTAATTGTAGTTTCTTAAACCAGCGGCAAACGTTGACGCATCTGTCCTAAGCTGCCATAAAACTGATGAAATTACAAACGAGCCCCAGAGAGAAACCGCAGAGTGGTTTCTTCTGCTGCCCCCACCTGCCTGTTCCTAAAGGCTTCCTTGGCTTCCATGTTGGTTTGCTCCTTCCCATTGGAACAGTTCCTTGGGTGAGCTTGGTTGACACGTTCTACTCCAGGAGGACTGAGACCCAGAAAAACCACCTCTGTTTCTTGTGTAGAGTCACTTTCCAGAACAGCGTTTCATTTACATGTGCCTGACTTGGTGACCGTGTTTTCCTTTCCCCTCCCCTTGTCGAGTGTGTAGTAGGGGGGTGGCCAGTGGATCACGGAGGGCCTGCAGGTACCCGAGTGACCAGTTTCATGAAACTTCACTAGCCTGGGATTTGAAGAATTTGGAGCGGCTTCTGTTTATCAATTTTAGTGTCTCATCACTATTTCCTACTGCTGCTGACTTCCCTAAAAATGCTATGAGCTCCTTCAACCTTCATCGCTTCTCCAGTGTCCTGTCTTCCGATACCTGTTTCTGCTAAAAATATTTTTCCTTATTCTTTATCCCGAGGCAGAGGTTAAGAAAAGGGGACTTGGTGATTATGAACCCCTGTCTAACTTTTGAAATTTATTAATAGAGACACAATGAAAAATTTGCGAAACTTGGATTTCAGGAAGAAAGCTTTATCTGCCAGGACCTGCCACCGCTGCAAGCCCTGTGGTAAATGGCGGGAGGGGCGGCCTGGGCACGCTTACATTTGGATTTGAACTTAAAAAAAAAAAATTGCGTTTACCTATTTTGAGGCTGAAAACACACAGTCTTACCGCTCCTAGTCCTTGTTTTCTGCTTCCATCTCAGCAGTAGAAGTCCTTCTGCTGTGCCGTGAGGAGGGCGAGGGGCTCCCCGGGCAGCGCCTGTGGGGTCCCTCACTGTTCTCGGTCCCCCCGGTTTTGGCTTTACTGTCACAAGCTTCACCCTTTTCTAGTTGTTTATTGAAGCTAAACCTGCATCGCAGTTAATGTGTTGTAGGTTATCATTTTGGACAATATATTAAGCACTCTTTTTATCCATACACTTCATACGCTGAGATCAGAAGTGATCTTCTGTGGCCGTTTGGTGAAACAACCTTTTCCCATTCACTGAAAACTCTGAAGCTCTGGAAGACACTGCAGGGTTTCTCCCTGCAAGAAGGCACCTTGAAAAGAAATTAATTGGTTGTCCTTTGCAGTCCGGTAACGTGGATTTAATTCTGCATTATTGTTCTTGTTTTCATTTTGTTATTGTTTTCATTTCAATAGGAAATGAAGCTGACCATAGAGCAGTCTAATATTAATTTCTGTGCATGTTATAACCCCTTTATGAGGATCAATCTAGATATTTTACTTCCTGGGTAGAGTCAGAAGTAGTTTTCTTCTCTTGGTATGGTGCTAAGGCACGAGTCCTTGGGGAATTTTGTTTTGCTGGTTTTGTAGTTCAGAGATCACAGGGAACACAACTTCTTCTGAATTGCACCCTCTGACACCGTACGTAACGTGTCTCGATTTGAAGAGCGTCTATACTTCAGGATTATGCTGTTTTATTTCTGTTTTCTGGCAAGTTAAAGAACATCGGTTCTGCTTGATGCCAGGTAGGAACAGCAAAGAAAAAAGAACTTTTGCTTAAGTGGATGTCTGTAATGCTATCAGTGAATAAATATTTGAGGATTTGCCAATCCAGGACTTGTTTTCTAACATATTCTTATCAGCTGTCTAGCCAGTAGACTTCTGTGATATGGGAAGTATCCCATAGTTTCAGAAAACAAAACAGATCGGCTCTTACCTTTTAAAAGGAATTTTCTTGTACCTTACAGTATGAGGGAGGTGGAGAAGAGGGAGATAAATTGGGAAAGGTGGCAGCAGATCCTGGGCAGAAAAAGAAGAGCAGAAAGTCCGAGTCTGTCCTCTTTCACGGAACAGTTCTGTGCGTCCCTTCTGCAGCGCCCGTGTGCTCGGCAGGAACGCCTGGTGGAAATACAAATAACTCTCTAATCACATCTTTGTTCCTTTCAAAATTGGATAAGTGCTTCTGAGCCTTCTAAGCTGAGATGTTTTCGATTTTTTCTCATCCAGAGCCCCAAAATAGTACAAATGTCTTGTTTCTCGTTTGCCAAACACGTAAAGATTTGGTTGAGTCTTTTTTTTTGGCTCTTTGGTAAAGATCTGTAAAGCAGCATCCTTAGCCTGTCGTATTTCTCTAGATGCTGGGCAAACACCAGCTCCTTGCTTAACATTCTTATTATTCATAGCCCCATTTGTTGAACAGTCTTCCCAGTTACTTGGCTTTTTAGGCTTCCCCCCCCACCCCGCCTACTGTAGATAAATATAGCTTTATTCCAAAGATAGCTTGGAATGATACCATCAATATTTCCACTTCACTTCATGGGAAAAAGAAAGTCTAGGGATGTGTTTTGAAAATTTTTTAGTTTGTTTGTAAATACCTCTCTAGCTGTGGGTATTTCCCGAAGAAAATTGTTACAATGGGCTCATTGATAGAGCTGTGAATTGTTGACTGCAGACACTTGGAAGCATGTGGGTGCTGTGCTTCTGAGACGGTCTTCTGCAGCTCCCCATCCCTGTTCTTCGCTGTCCTCAGGGTGTGCTCCTGTACAGCTGGGGTACGCATTGAGCAGGGGACGTATGGGATAGCAAAAAACAGAGCATGGGGCAAACAAATCTCTCCTTAGGTTACTCAGCAGTGTTCAGTCCATCTCTCACTCTTTGTCCCGTTAATAGCATCCCATTAATAATTGCATCGCTTTTGCAACTGCAGCAGTTGCGTGGATGGGGAAGGCAGTGTAAAGCAGTTCAATCACTGTTCACTGAGATTTTAGCAGTTGAAAATTAGGACTCAAGAACAGGTGTTTGTGTGATGAGCGGTGGCTGACACGAGCATCACGTTTGTTAATCATACAGCATTGCAGCAGTAGAAGTCATCCGACTTCTGCATTTGAAAACATAGACTCATGAACCTTGGGAAACCAGAAATAATATCATGTCTCACATCTTACTGCTGCTGGATTCAGAAAAGGTTTTTTATTTCCAGAAGTCAAGTTAAAATTTTAATTTTTCTTTTTATTTTATTTTATTTTATTTTCTTCACTTCTCTGTTAGTTACTGAACTTCTTTCCTTTGGTTCCTTTAGTAAGAAACATTTACAAGGAAAGTCACCTTTTTTTGCAGTCCTGTTGTAAGACTGACATTGTTAGAAAAAATTCTACTGTCATATTAGTAGTAATAAACTTTCCATGAGTAAAAAAAAAAAAGCTATGATAACTTCAGAATCTCTCAAATAGTAGGGAAGGGGAGTGGCTTTTCTGTAATGGTTACTCTTGTGATTTTAAGCATTCTATGTTTTATGCTACAGTGGCCTAATAAAATGTTCCTTCCCCTTTCCCCTTGCGAAACAGAAGCGCTCAGGACTTGCACTTCTTTTTTTTATTTTTTTTTTTTCAGTAAAGCCATGACGAAACTCTGAAGGCTATATTTGATTATTTTACTGTATTTTTTCACAGATGTTTTGACTTAATTTTGGGAACCCCACAGTTGTTTAAAGAAAATCTGTCAAGCAATTTTGGTACACCTAAACATAAATCAGAATTCAGAGGCTGTGTTTTAGATAGATTCCAAGAAACTTGTTGGCTGCCTTTCTGTTCCAGGTGGCCCTGAAGGCAGTGTGTACGTGTGGGGGGCTCATCAGTGAAGTATTATAAAACTGTTTGTAAAATGCAAAAAAAGGGGAAAGGAAGGTTTAAACAGTGTGTAAATTAGTGGAATTTGCTACGACAAGAAGGTGCTGAGGCTAAGGATTACACAATAGTCCCCCAAAAGGTGGAGTTTTGTTTAACTACCGTGTCCAGAGCTAATCATATGCATCTGGAAGAGGACACTAGACCTCCTGGGATTTTTAGTTTTAAATCAGTCTCTCTCTGGTATTTCGAGTCCAGGTGGGCTGTAGTAGCACGCACAGATTTACCGTGCTGTGCTGCTTTCCGTGAAACTTCTGTCTCTGGCATGGGGGTCACGGAAACCCTGGACCAAACAGGCTTGTTGGTTTCATCCAGTTTGGTGGTTTTGATGTTGTTATACTTTTGATAAGATTCCCTGTTTTGAATCTGAGGCTTTTTTTCCCTATGGCTGTATGTTGTTGTAGTGATAAATGTGCAAACCTCTGGGGGTTTTGGTGCACAGGTATATGTATATGCAGTGTTTTTGACATACTTTTTATGTCAAAATGCAGCTGCCAGGGAAGCTGCTCTCTCTTGTGCTTAGAAACAAAATGTACTGTTCTAGTGCAGGTGACCTATTTCCATTACAAAAGAGTAAATACTCACAGCAACAGGGATAGGAGAATTGCTTGAGACAACTAGTCTGAAGTGGGTTTGTGTAAGCAGTTTGACTAGCAAACACATTAGAGGAGTTCATTTTGTTGTGTGGATACCAGGAGAGGAGCCCTGGAGAGGTGCAGCCTGGCTCTGCTGCTCAGGGTGAAGTTGGTTGGGTTGTCACGTACACCCCTCTACCTGTTTACAAAGGAGTACTGGTTCCACCTCTGTGTTTTGAGATTGTTTTTCCCTTTGTGAAAGGGGAAGAGATTGGCCATCTCAGATACCAGTGTGGATCAGAGTTTTATAAAAGATCTTGCCTTTCTTTTCAACCTGACTCGTTTCTGCTTTGTTGGCAATCTCCTCCTGTTAATTGCCAGAACTCACTCTGTGGGCTCATGCGTATACTTCAGTTATGTACGGTAATTTTTCATTGCTCTGCTCTTAAGACATCCAAGATCGCACAGCCAATGGGTCTTGCTAATACAAATGTAAATGTATTTCTTTCTTGGCTTGCTGCAGCATGCGTGCACTTGTTAAATTTTCTTTTCATTAGCTTGTATGACATATTTTTGGTATTAGAATCAGCGCTACACGGACTTTATGAAAGCGGAGTAACTGTAGTATACCATTGTGCCCTTTTCAAAGGTAGTAGTCGGTGTCCAGCTTCATACAGCTGGTGTTATTTTGCGTTTTTTGCTTATGGCCCTGTATACCTGACTGCTGTTGCCAGTTGTTCTCTGTACTGCAGTTTTTGACCTCACTGATGGGTTCTCTATGTTGTCTGCCTGGATAATATAAATATTGCAGAGCTCTATGCCTCTCACTGCTTTTTGCTGTAACTATTTTTATCAGAATTCCATTAGATACCCTTCTAAAAGAAATTCTGTTCAAACACTGATTACAGGCTTGATGGAAAACTTCCTAAGGTCAGTTTGAAGAACTGAGATGCTCGGAACAGACTCTTTTTTTGACACTTTAATTTCAGTGTTTAGAATTGTATATAATTCTGGGTTTTAATCTTGTGTGAGCGTGGTGGTATTGTTTTTTAAGACAGAATATGTGAAATTTGGAAAAATTAATTGCATAGTAACGCAGATACTGAAGACTGAGTTATTAAAAATATAGTGATGCTTTAAAATATCCATGCATCATTGGGAATTCATAACTGATGGCAGTGCAGGATGTAGGTTCCAGTAAAAGTATATGAAAAAGAGATGTAAGTTCAGCAAATTTGGGGTAATTCGGGTGTCATTATTTTTTATGTTTAATCCGGATTAATGGAGAAAAAAATGTAAACAAACAGGAACTGGGTTACTTTTAATTCTGTAACTTTCCTGAAAAGACCTTTTTTCCAGGGACCTCTCTGATCAATGGCAAAACTCGTAACAGTTCCCCAAGTATTTAAGATCTCTATTAATTGGAGATCCATCTCTGTATGAAAAATTGTTCTCTCGTTAGCTGTTTTGCATATGAAAGACAAAGACAACCATTTTTCTCGTGAGATTAAAAAAATAAAACAATTAATTAGAATGAAATAATTTTCTAAACTTAAGGGAATTAATAACAAACAAAGCTTTTGGAGTAGCCAGCTTTTATTTTGCTACTTGCAAGTATAACATAATGTGAAAGGAAGACTTTATACAAACGCATGTATTCCATGATAGTTTAAGAGCCACAGTCAGCTATATAGATAAAGCAATGCAGATCTTTTGGTTATTAAGTATATTTTGCTGCTTTTGTCTTCAAAAAGTATTGCTGCTTTTTGCCTTCTCCCCCTCTACTCTGCACTGGTGAGGCCACAACTGGAATACTGCATCCAGTTCTGGGCTCCCCAATTCAAGAGGGATAGGGAACTACTGGAAAGAGTCCAGCGAAGGGCAACGAGGATGATTCAAGGATTGGAGCATCTCCCTTATGAAAAGAGGCTGAGAGAGCTGGGACTCTTTAGCCTGGAGAAGGCTGAGGGAGACCTTATCGATGCTTATAAGTATCTAAAGGGTGGGTTGAAGGAGGAGGGAGCCAGACTCTTTTCAGTGGTTGCCAGTGAGAGGATGAGAGACAACGGGCACAAGTTGGAACATAGGAGGTTCCACTCAAATATGAGAAAAAATTTCTTCACAGTGAGGGTGACAGAGCACTGGAACAGGCTGCCCAGGGAGGTTGTGGAGTCCCCTTCTTTGGAGATTTTCAAGACCCGCCTGGATGCAGTCCTGAGTAACATGCTCTGACATGCTCTGGGCAATCCTGCTTCAGCAGGGGAGTTGGACTAGATGATCTTTATGGTCCTTTCCAACTCTAAAAATTCAGTGAAGTTCAGTGAAATGTAGAAATAGACTTGTTCAGATTTGGGGGGGAGGTGGGAGGGTTGAGAGAGAATGGAAATTTGTGCTGGAACTGCTAGAACTGGTCTTTTTCTGTCTCCCTGGGGATATTGCCATCAAACCCCTGCTTTGAAAACAGGCAAACTTGTCTTGATGAGCTCTGTGTTTTGTAATGATACAAAGCGAGAGCTTTAGGAGTTCACTTTGTGTTGTGTGGCACTGTGGGGGAAGGGGGGTAGTTTATTTTTGCCTATTTCTGTGCCCATTGACCATCCTCAACTCGGTACAGTGGGTGTGAGATGCCCCTGAGAAGAGGGGCTAGCACTCTGTAGACAGTACTCCCAGACACCGCAGTTAAAAACCCAGCTAGCAGTTGCCCTCTGATCAGTTAAACTCCCAAAACTAACAGAGGAAACTTTTCACAAGCTGTTTGGATTTGGCAACCGAGTTTGTCCTTTGGCTAGTATAAGACCACAAAAGCATACTTGGGCTTTAACCACACCAGGGGAGACAGTGGCATGAAGCCATCTCCAGGCTGGTTCTCACCCAGCTGCCTGAGGAACCCGGGAGCAGCATTCTCTGAGTGCTCAGCAGAGGGTTGGGTTTGGAGTTTGGTTTGGTTCTGTGGCTTTTTTTCCTTCTTTTTGTGTTTTGTTTTTCCTTTGCAAAGTCACGTTAAGATGTTCTGGCTGCTCTAGTGGAATAGCAAACTGCCCTCTCAGTTGTGCTAGTGAAAACATTTCTGTAGCTGCACTGTAAATGGGATCCTGGTGACTTGTATATTTATTATTTTAAGGGACTGGGACTTCAAGGAGGGATGAGGGTGTTCTTGAAGCATTCCTACCATAGAAAATGTCATTGAACCGTAATCTCACTGAGGATAGTTAAATGGTACAGTGCTGTGCTTGTAAAATGATGCTACGTCTGGCTCCCAGAGCAGAGTTTCTGTGCAGAAGAGCACAGAGGTATCATGGTGCTTAGTGTTGGCACAGGTGTATTCTGGCCGGTGAGTGCTACAAACCTGCTTTGAAGGTTTCCTGACTTGCAAACCTGTGTTCTCAAGTCACTTACATGCTATAAAAAAGTTTCCCAGTACTGGGTAAAGCAGCAGTTGGGGAAAGAGGTGCTGCACCTCAACTTCATGATTCCTGGTGATCTTCACGAGCTTGGTGAGAGAGGGCAATTCGCACGGCACAGTTCGGCATCTCAGCCTGTGCTCTCATGAAATAGCAGTTCCTGGGCTGGCACAGGAGTTTGGACTGCACCGAAGTGGGCAAACGCTACCTGGGGACTCCGACCTGGGGACTGATGACAGGAACTGATCTTCACTTGCTGTCTTCCGACTTCCAGTTTTCAAAATGCAAGGTAGAAAAGGGAGGCTGCTCTGACGCTGTAGACAAGTTAACAGAACCCCTCTGTGAACGCAGGTGCTCATTTTTCGTGGGGATGTCTCTCTGGCTCTGTCGTATTGCTGTTGCGAACAGCCTTTGACACTTGGATGGAAAAGTTTCCATTTTAATAGCATGCTGAGGAGGAAACAAGTACACAGACTCTGGCTTATCTTTCCTTGGTCACTGACCAGGCGCAAATAATGAACTTATTAGACTGAATTAATCTCTTAAAGGAAGTGGTTTGAAATCCATCTGGTAGAGTGCTGAAAAGCAGACTCAATAAAATCTTAGACAATTGACTGTAGGAAGGAGTTTTCTGTTGGCAGAAAGCTGAATTGGATGACCTGAGGAGAGTCCTCTGTCTGAAATTTCTGACGCAAAGGCAAACAGAAATAAGCCATGGATCCTGAGCACAAGGTTTGCAAACTGCATTTTCAAGAGAAGGAGAATTTCAGTGCACTTTTTCCAGCTGATGTTCTGTAACATGATTCCCTCAGCAAGGTGTCACGCCAGGGGTGGCTTTAGTGTGATGGGGAACCTAACATTCAGAGGACGTCAGTATGCACAGAGCTAAGAGTACTTATTACCCATCTTAATTCAAAAGCTGCTGAGACACTGCCTGATCTCAAGCTTTGTGCAAAAACAAATCATCAGTAATTTCAGCTCTGTGTTCAAACTTGCTATCCATTTCTGTGACTGGAGATAAACGACAAGTTCTTACTGTGTGGCTGTTGTGTACCCACACCATTCCTAGATGGTACTGGCAGTAACACACTGTGCTTTTTCTCCGGTGATAGATGCTGACCAGAGAGTGTGCTTTTTTTATGCAGAAACCATCGGTGTTGCCTCTTTGCACTAGCGGCGGATTCCCTAAAATGAGTGAGACCTTGTGTCTTGCGTGCTGGCTTCTGCAGGAGTCTTGGCACCTGACAGTCTGTCTCTTATTGATGCTCCACAAGAAGAGTTGATCTCTGGGGAGACTGAGTTGAGCTGTATCTTTTGCCTTTTTTAACGCTAACGTATTCTTAATTCTGCAAGCATCTGTGCTTGTAGATGCCTAAAGGCGTGCAGCAGTGAATGAGGGTGTGGATGTAGTCGCAATTGCGTTTGGACTCCAGAGCACTCCTTGGGGGTACGATGGAAGCAATGTATTTCTCATCAGATGGAATTTCTTGGGTTGTCCTTCGGCTTCAAGACAGTAGAAGACACTGTACAATATCTAATTGTCAAAACTTTATGTGGGCTCTTGGTGATGCAGTCCTACCAGCGTGAAAAACTTTGGAAGCTTTGGGCTTATTTTGCTCAAGGTTAGCCTTAGGTTTGCTGGAAACAAGCGTCCGTTGGAAATAGCTTTATTTGTGGTTTTGTTTTAATGCACTGGCTAGATTGAAGTTTCCAATTACAGAAAAACTAATTTTGCTTCCAAGTCTGGCTGGGAAGTGGTCAACACTGATAGTCCCTCAGTAAGAGAAGTCATTGTTCCTTTTTGGCACTACCTGCAAATACAGTCATTAGCTGAAAAGTAGCAGGCTTTCTTAAATCTCCTCTTTGCTCGTTATTCTTCAGGGAATTGTATTCTGGGATATTTCTTAAACAAGAGCTTTCCTGTCACCGCACTGACTCGGTCCTGTCACCTCGACGCATTCCTTGGTGGCGGCGTCGGCCTTTCCGCACTGCCGGAGGTGAGGTGTGCGGGGGGCTCTCCCTCGCATCCCACCTTCTTCCCGCTGCCGGTGGAGCTCTGGAAAAATGCCGGCGCTGCCCGTGCCGGTCCTGGGCACGCCGCCCCGCACGCTGCCCGGCCATCAAACTTGTGGAGCTCCTCGAGCAACAGTGAAGCCATTCTTTTGGCTCTGCAAAACCTTGCTGCTCACGCTGTGCAATTTAAAGACAAAATGCTTCCTGCTAATTATTAACAGTTACTCTGTAGGAACAGGCTCATTAATAGGGGCGCTGAACCCTGGCCCGCTGTGGTCCTTTTCAGCACCTGAACAATGCGAGAGGGAGGGGGAAGAAACGGGGAGAGAAACTGGAGTGCTGGCACCAATTAGTCCCGAGATTAGTCCTGAAAGAGGATTGCAATTTCAAGGCCAAAAAGAGTAGGGAGTGGGTAAAAGGATTTGAAATGAGATTATAGGACCTAAAAGCGCCTTTCTTTTGTTAGGGAAATAATTCAGCAGTTTTGCTCGAGCCAGTGAGACAATCCAGTTTAGTGGCTGAAGTGGGAGATGTGTGTCCTGTTGCTTTTTAAGGTTCTTTAACTAAGTTGATCCCCAGTTACATTTGTTAGTGCTTCCTGCAAAATCAAAGTGTTTTCAACAAACAAACAAAAACACGGAGGAAAGCTATTGCCTCATCAAAAGGCCCGTTGTTTTTCAGGAAGCTTATTTGTATTCTTTAAAAGGGAAGCCAAGGAAAGGAGGCAGATTGAACTCCCTTTTTTAATTTGGGGAAACTTTTTCTGCTGGTTACTATGAGACCGGCACCAGAGTCACCCTTTCACCACCCATCCTACAGATGAGTTTCAGTGCTGGTTTTTTTGTTTGTTTGTTTGTTGGCCTGCTCAGAGATGCAAATCAGGCAGTTCCTGCTTCAATTAAAAGCACCTTCTCCAGTCAGTGCCATAATGGTGTACGTCCTTCCCTTCCTCTGGGAGGGGAGCGGGCACTAAGCTGCGCTGCCCTATTGAAGAGGCCATGGGGACTGAAGACTGGAGCTTGCCTGGAGATGGCAGAAAAAGGGGGCTTTTCCCTTTCCCTCTCCCTCCAGGAAGAGAACTTCAAATGGGAGAATTACAGAAGAGAATTACAGACGTTGTGAATTTAATAGGAAATATTCTGGTATAGTACGTTCAAGACTGTAAGGCTGCATGAAATAGCGGCTCTTTTTCTGCCCTTCCTAAGAGGGAAGGTGTTTCTTTTGGGGTAGCGTAGACTTAAAAAGGTGTGGAGGGATCATGACTGTATCTGTTACCAGCTTTTCTTTCTTTCCTTCTTTCCTTTTCTTTTTCAGTGGAACTTATCGGTGTGAAACATCTGTGTAGTCAGGCTCCAAAGCCCTGCTTTCAGTTTGCTCTGCCCACAAGTTTAGGAGAGTTTCTCCGAGTAGGGGGCTCTGCCATGCTCTTGATTTCCTTTACTGCTGCGTTTCACATGAGCCCTTGTTAGACTTTCTTTCATAGGCAAATGCTTATAGTTGTCTTCCAGTGTGGCACTGAGAGGTTAGCAGGCATCATCTTGCCATTCAGGCTACTGTAGCATAAATAATAGGCAAGATTGGGTTGTATGGGGAATATACTCTTTGAGAAAATCTCTCTTTTAATAGGGGGGACCTTTTTTCTCTAGACAAAAGCATTAAGATAGGACATTCTGTGCTCTGTTCTTGGAGCTGAGCTGTTCTCTTTGGACTTGTCTGTAAACACATTTTAATTCTCATCCAAAGCACTTGTTAAATGCTAAATTTTTGTCCATTTTGGGTTTTATTCCATTATGCTGCTCTCATATAATCTAGAGAACCTGACCTGCTGCTTTCTACCCTTCACAACCTATTCTAGAGTCCCCCCAAGAGAGAATGAGAGAGGGACCAAGAGATGAACCTGCCAGTTGAGCTTCCACACAAACCGGGAGAAGGGAGATTGGTGAAGAAATGCAAGCTCTTGTCCTGTCCATGGGACTTGTCTAAATGGCTTAATAAAGCTTTAGTTCTGAAGTTGTCCCGTGCTGAGATGCTAAAGGCTTTACAAAATAGCCATAAACTTTCTGAAGTAGAAGAAAGGCAATAATAAAACCCAAAAGGGATTTGGTAAAAAGGGGATAATGTTGATGAGGAGACAGTTTCAGCAGGGGTTGGCAATGAAGACAGAATGGTGAGTCCTCTTTGTAGGTCAGCGAAAATGGTTTGAAAGGAGTAGAGTGCACTGAGATGACAAAAATTTCTGCTGATACCATCCAAGTCCTGCTTCACTTCAAGTCGTGTTTCTCTGTGATGTAGAATTTAGGCCCAGGGATTTCTAAAAATGTGGTTGAGCCTGTTCCAGTTGAACTGGGAGCCGCAGGTGGTATTTGCTGCGGCCGGCAGAGGCAGCTATCTGGATGGCTCAGTGCTGCCAATGGCTGGGGTTGGTGCTTTCCAATTTATGCCTATTTACTTTGTGTGTTGGCGGGAAAATTCCATGGTGCACTGTATATGGCACTGAAAAAAGAGACTTGACTATCAATGAAACCACTAGCATGAGAATTAACTGGAATGGTTTGGCAAAGTCATCTGTTGCATTTCCCCCACCCCGTGATTTGTCAGAAGTTACATTAACACGTGGAGAAAATATTTCTGCTTAATTGGTTGTAGTAAACGGATGCGCTATAAATTAATTGCCTCTTTAATGTTTAAAAGGTTATGTCCCATTCATTTTATGACTGATTAGTATCATTTCACTAGAATGAGCAAGCTTGAGGTCATCTGATGTTTGAAAAGCATAGTTTGTTGCGTTCTGTGATTTGCTGCTTTAGAGGGCACAAATGCTATCTGGGGATGTCAGGGTGTCAGTGTCTCTCTCTAAACACCAGTGAACTGTAATTAATTGTTTCCTGTAATCTAACTCATTGATTTTCTATATTTGAGATGATCCAAGGAACTGCTTTACTCCAGGGATTAATTACAGAGAGAGAGTGAGAGTGCACATACACTCATGAACATATTTTTGCTAGTTAATACTAATGAGGATTTTTTTGCAACCGCATGGCAGACACTGATTCAACTGGAAGGAGAATTACACAGTATCTGGTGGATAGCCATGCCCATCCTTAGCAGCTCCTTTTGGTGCCCACAAAGATTGTGCTATTCATTAGTGAAATACCTCAGGTTTTGGGGTTGCCCACCAGCAGATGGACCTCCCAGAAGCTCTTGGTTCGTTGAGAAGAGAACGTTTAGTCTCCTCCACTGGCTGTTTGGCGAATGGCACAGAGGATTGCTGGATTGTCATATTTGGTTTTATTCTGTAACTTTCTTGAGCTTTATCAAGAGAGAGTGAATGGCCTAGACTCTAGGCTTTGTGTTTTGGCACAAGATTGTTACCAAACTGCTTTTCAGATATATCACGCAGGAACAGTAAACTTGGATATTTGCAAATTTTTGTGACTTTTTCGTGTTCATAATGATTTTTTTTTTTCAATTTTCCCCACATGAAGTCACAGCAGAGATGTAGAAACCAGTATCTCATCACAAAAGCAATTGCCTGCCCACCTTCACCTTTCCTCATACAGCCTTTATTTCTACACCTCTGCTTTCTGCTGAGAAGCCCAGAGTGAAGAGCAGGGTTTATGCCCTGTCCTACTGACTCACCTCCAGTTTCTGCACAAACAGCAGGAGAAGCAGCAATAGGAGGGAAACGTAGACCAGATCGCAGATTCCACCGGCGAAGCCGAGGTTTGTTGAAATAACAATGTTGGAAGACAGGTTTCTGGAAAAGTAGTCTCCTTCTCGGTAGAGATGCGGCTTCATCAGTCTTATGAAGAATTGCTGGCTTAAAGGTAGAGGGGTGACTTCTTGCTATAAATTATGCAAAGGTCAGCTTTTCTTTTCCTTCGTGAGTTGTTTCATTCATGCGGGTAATATTGTAACTTGAGAAAATTCTTAGAATATTATTAAGTATAATGTTTGTATCCTCAACAGGCTGAACAGCTGTTTGGAGAGGTAAGGATTAGGGATAAAGATGCACACTGAATTTTATTTCCCATTACAGGTGGGAGGTTTATTTTTCCACTTAGATTAAAGTGGCTAAAGATTATTTAAAAATGAGTCCAAATGAAGTCCTCTGAGTATATGTTTATAGTTAGATTGGCAGAACGTGTGAAATTCATAGCTCTGCTTTGAAAAAGTTAAGTAGCAGATACACCGGGAGTTGGGTGCTGTAGTTATTGCTAGTGTAGAAATAACTAGGAATGCTCTTGTTCTGGAGACCAGAGAAGTACAGATCACGTACAGTTCCCAGGCACAGTTCAGAGGGGTTTCTTTATTTTGGCAGAGGCTGTAAAGAGGGAAGAGACTTCTGCAGTGTAAATACCTGTGAGGTCACATCTGCTCTGCCCCTTGAATTTGAGGCTTTGTTGAGTCGATGACTTTTCTGGTATAAATGGAAAATTCCTATCTTCTCCTGACTGGATTGAGCTGATAGGATAGAATTTAAAACTTGTGCTGTTTGCTTTAAATTTACTGTACGGTGGAGGGCATGTTACAATTCTGCTTTTAATTTCCTCTGCATCCAACCTGAGGCATTTGGGATCTGTTTAGGAAAAAGACGGAACTCTGGTAGGTGCAACTAATGTCAGTCAGTGATGAGGAGCCCTAATACGACAGCAACATGGGTTGTCAGCAGGGGCTTGGAGTTGGGGCGTCCAGGGGCTGGTCCTGGTCTGCCACGGTTTACTGGGTCTTTTGGAGGTACATCGTTATCTCTGTGCGTGTATTTTCCTTTCTGTGAATGGAAATGGTGTCTCTGTAGCTCTGTGGGTGGGAGGATTGATCTAGGTGATGTCTCTGCAATGCTTCTGGATGCAAAAAATACCATATTCTCTTCCCTCTTTTGTTACATCTGTAGACCCAGACTGCAAGGTGAAACAGCCTGGTGTTACATGCTGTAACTTCATGTGTGTGTTGGTCTGTCCCTCCCCCCATCCCTAAAATACAGCTCTGAGTGCTTCAAACTGAGTAATCGCAGGAATGTGAATGAGTGAAAACTGACAAATTTTGCTACTAAATTTTTTATGCCTTAGCAGCCTCTTTCTAAAAATGTGCCTCTAAAGATAACTTGATATTTATGCATTAAACTTCTGTGTTGGTGATAGAAGCACCCACAAACTGTCATTCATCTTTTGAGCACCTCGTACGCATCCTCAGGCACTGATCTTCCGGGGGATAAGAGTGTGACCCTTGAATGCAGGACTCGTGTAGTAGATATGCGTGAAAGAGGTAGGATTGAGATTAACCAAAAAATGTAATGAGGGCTTTCCAAATACATGGAGTACTTGACTTTGGTTTTGTTATTATTACTATCGCCGTGTTTTCTGCTTTTGCATAACTTTCTGACATGTGCATCAAACACTTTGGTGTATGGGCCAGTGACTGCAAATCTCTGCACGGTCCTCTGCAGCAGCGCTGCCGAGCCTATAAGCACATTAAGCTTCCCAGGGAAAAATACCCTCAGCATCTGGGAGAGGTTAAATGTTCCAGGGGAGAGGTTAAACATTCGTTTTGTCCTCTGCTGCTGTAATTCCAGAAGCCAGATTAGTTCTGAATCATCTGAACCACATTCATTCAAGATTAATGAGAAAGACCAAGTATGGAAAATTTCAGCTGGTAAGCGCCTTGGCTTTGAGCAAATGTTGGAGGGGGAGTTCATCCTGGCAGCAGCCTGCGGGTCATGCTTAGTTTTGAGTTTCCTTAGTACTTAAATTGGTGAAATGGGGAATTGCACCATACCGGATAAACAAGAATTGCAGCAAACGACATGAGGCATTTTGGGGGGGGCTTAAAGGCCCCTCCTTCCTTTTTCCCATCTATTTCTGTTTCATTGGAGATCAGATTTGCCCTTTCACATATGCACATTTGTAACTTTGTGCATGTTCAAGGTACACTGGTGTCTTTATAATTAGCAAGCGGTGTATTCTCACTAATGGGTGACAAGCTGTTCTAGCAGAGACATGCGTGTCGTTAATCTCGAGTCCAGTTGACTGCCAGACCCTGGTTAAGCCATGGTTAGAAATGTGAGTGGGAGCCTCATGTAGAAAGTATTTATCAAACCCAGGCAGGTCTACCAGCAATGCTGTTTGAAGTTCTGCAAAAATAATAAACGGAGAATTCAGGACTAGAACAACAGAAGTCAATTGCGTGACCTTGGGCTTTTTAAAAATTTAATCAGTTTCAATTTGGGAGAAATGCTTCTTTTAGTCGAGCTTTTACAGTGTTGTGCCTGGGTGGCAGCTCTGCAGTTTGACTGTGGTTCAGTCGCTCAGGTGATCAGTGTGGAAGTTCTCTAGAGCCTTGTCTGTGCTACAGCATTAACTATCAAAGCAGACTCTTTACATCAAGTTGAAAATGAAGGTGAGCCTAGATATAGGCAATTACTAGGATTCTAGGACTCATTTATTTTCTGAAATATGAGATGAAAGACTTTTTTTTCTTCCAGTGCAATTCTAATCAAGGAAATCCAAAATGTAAATGAACCTCTTCTTCCTCCTGGTATGTTTAGCAGCAAATGGAGGCACATCATCAGAAAACTGGAGTGCTCCATTTCTGATTTGGAGAACAAAAGAGAATCAAACTTCTCCCCATTGACGCTGCTATGGCCCAAAAGAGGCCAAGGTCCTCTGTGGTCTCAGAGGCTGATGGCTGTCTGAAACAGGATCTTCTGAGCATCTGGGCTTCAAGGGACTGACCTTGGTGCCTGCGTGAGCTGGCACAGGCACACTCCATAAATACATGAGTGAGTTTAGATCAGTCTGAAATGTCGCCAGCCTGACAACCACCATTTTTTCATCCAGTGATAGATGGTCTAGGAACCATTTAATAGCAGTTGTGAAATAAGGAGAAACACAGCACTACATCATGTGAGGTAACCTGCGGTGTTTTTCCTTACTTCAAAATCAGGAAAGCAGGAACAAATAACAACCTGTGCTCTAGAAGTGAGCTGTGTTGTTCTTTCTTTAACTACATGCACTTCAAAAGACTATTCCCTCACCCATTGTGTTGTTGCTTAACAATTCTTTATTCCTTCCAGAGATATGTAGACTCTGTTGGCAAAAAGTTATTCCTGGTTTTAACACGAAAGAAGAGAAATGAAACTGAGACAGAAAGGATGAAGCGACTTGCCTGAAGTCACCGTGTGATTCAGGGGTAGAGGCAGAATTAGAATTGGAGGCTGATAGACGGCATCTCCCAATTCCCAATGGAGACAAGTCTTCTTTAGTTAAAAGTAACATGGGACAGTTGCCTCATCATGAATTTTCAAATATATCTGGACTTTTTCCTATTTAAGTATTCACCTTGGAATTCTAACGTGTTCACAATAAATGTGTTAAAATACTTATAACACAGATTAGTGAGAAATTAGTATTTTGCGCTATGGCTGACATACCTCAAATAGCGATCTCTCCTAAAACAACAACTGTCTATAGAAATTACGATTTTTTTATTTATTTAAAGAACAAATCCTCCGTTATTGTCCATAAATATATGTTCAGCTCTCGGCAAAGACCAAAATTCTGTCTGAAGGCTGCAGAGTCTCACGAAGGGGACAAGAAGGCTTCATATATCACATCAGCAGTGAGAGCTGCTTTTGAGCACCACAGCAGAGTCATTGATGGGCTCTGAAACACATGACCATGTTTTTCTTGAAATTAAGAATTACCCTTTCTATCCCTAATTCTGGAAATATGAGAAACTTTTTTTATAATCCTATTTTTTTTTCTTCCTCTCCCTCTCTCTCTCTATTTTCTTGCTTAGTTACTTATTTTAAGTGGAGACGGTGGCAAAAGAATGCCTTTGGCTATTTGGAGAATGTGGAGATTTGGCCAACTTTCCACTTCATCCTTCAAAAAGTAACATTAAATTTTATTTTCAGGTGTTACGTTTGTGAATAGCTTTCCTAAGCAACTTTTCTTTTGTCTTTAATAAAAATTTAGATGGAAACCCTCTGGCAGTCGTGTCATATAGAAAACTCATTTAGAGTGCGCAAGAGATCAAAATTTTATTATTCACTCAAAAATGTGTTAGACACCCTAGAGAAACAGGGAAAGACTCCATACAGGAGCTCAAAGTCTTGATCCCACATGTCGCAGTAAGTGAGAGATACCGAAAGACAGTAAAATAGGGAATTGCAGAGGAAAGAGAAGCATTACCAGAATATTAGATCAGCCTTCATAAATTAAAAATTAGTATTGTGAATTCATAAATCTCTTTAAAAATAATGTTTTGTCAGTTGTGGAAAATTCAAGAAGATGGAGTAATAGATTTATATATTTAAAATCTCTAAAGTAATCAGTTTTCATTAAAATCAGGAAATACCTTAACACGTACCTTCCAGATTTTTTTTTTTATGTATTGCCATTAGCCCAGGTTAGTAGAGGTTTTCTCCCTTTGATTGGAGAGGAAGCTGGCTTGCCTGTTGCTAGGTGATCACTAATTGTGATATTAACTGCCAGCAAGCTGCTGGCAGGGATTATAAATATTTTTTTTTTCCCTTGTTAACAAAACGCATGTGTCAGAGGTGCGTCGGTATCTAAATGCTTCCTTATTGCTCAAAATTTATAATAGGAGTGATAAATTCTTTAATCCAACTATGGTTATGTACCCAGGTGTAGAGCATTAACCCCTTTTTTGCAGTGCAGTAGTCTTGGTAGCCCCCGTCCAGTAATGGCATTAAAGTTGAGTGTAGAAAACGGAGCTGATAACAGCAGTTGAAGGATCTGAGCTCTCCAGTGCGAGCAGCGAAGAGCTGAGAAGCATTGGAGGAGTCCTCGGGCAGAATGAGGCGCCGTCTGTCCCGTGTTCGCCCTGCAGGCTCGTGGCGGTGTGGTTTGGACCGAGCGACCTCCTCCCGTGCCGTCCGACGGCCGCTCTGCAGCCTCTGTTTGTGCAGCGTGGGAGCCAAGAGGGCTGCGCGTTGCCATGGTCATGAATATTTCTCATGCCTTACACAGAGCGAGTGCCGTAAGGAAGTACTGTTCATCCTCCAGCATGAAGGGATGCTGTATTCCCACAAAAGTATACTTCTTAAGGTGTTTTTTTTTCCCAGTTATCACCCCATCCTAAATTTAATTCTCCAGGAATGGTAAAAATTACGATCTTCCGGCTTAGTTAGACATGCATTTATATACGGTACGGTAACAGTCCAAGTCCAGCTTGCATTGGGAGCTGAATGGACTTGTCAAGAGCATCGTTCCCTGCTGCCACTAGATACAGGGTTTCATGGGCTCCAGCCAGATAAAGGCACCTCCAGCTATTGTTATCTCAGCAACTTGAACATAAGAATAATTGTGGTTTAGTTACTTTTCAAAAACATAAGAGGAGCGTTTCTATACCTGCAAGATGCCCCGTTGGTTACTCTGACAAAATGGTTCGTTGTTTCTAGGTTTGATGACCTTGACATTTCCTTGAGTTTGCTGTTTGTCGGAGGTGTAGGTGAGACCTGCATGAAGTATTTTGCGCTGTGGATGGTTGATAATGGAGTCCTTATAGTGCACGTACAGCGATACCTTCATTCCCTTCGTCTGGCACCTGTAGCTTCTGCTCCTGGGAGTTTTCAATTTAATTGCTGTTGTGATAAGTGCTGTCCACCTTGGGGCAAAGGGTGGTGATCACAGTGAATTGGGTGCTCTCCCATCCACTTATTCTGCATTACTGGGAAGTTACTGTGCTTGTCAGGAGAGGAAAAGTTGTATTTCTTCACATCTTTTTGCAAAGTCCATGGGCTGAGCTGCTTGTAGAGACGCTTTAGTCAGTCATCTTTGCTTGTGCCCATCGTTTTTGCCACTGGTAAAGCTGGAGAGGGGATCCTCAGTGTCACTGCAGCCTGTTGGTGGTCTAGCAGCCGTTTGCTTACTGTAGGCTCTGTGTTGGGTGTGTTGTGTGCAAATTTTGTTAGCTTACAGCTGAGACTGTTTCATCTTTCTACCCCTTACTAAGCTGTCCTGCTTTGTAATCCAAGCTTTCCTGAGAGCCAGGGTCACCAGCTCTGCCCCAGTAGCTGAACCCACCACCTCTTGATGGGCCAAGGTGTGTGTGGAGCATCTTCCCTGCCTCCCCCCTGAGCCCTCCTTCTTTGGGCTCATAGCTCCATGCTTCAGAGGCCTTTGAAGTGTGCATTCATGGGGTGAGAGGGGACTTCTTGGTTGTCTGTTTGTTTTCCCCCCTTTCTGTGTCTTCCTGCCTACCATCACCCTCTGGACATATTTGGTAACACAGTCATTGGCCTATATTTATTACCTTTCCTCTGTGCTTTCATCATCCATTAATTGTGGCGTGTAGTCCCACACAATTGAATTTGTTTTGAATTTTCAGTTGTTTGGGTTTTTTAAATCTATTAATCAGGCCTCTCTGACAAAGAGGCCTGTGAGAGTTTTTGGCATAGTTGTGAAATACTGCAACTGTGAGAGAGAATTCATACCCTGCCTTTTTTTTTTTTAGCACTTGGCTTTAAGAACTGCAGTCTCCTTGCTCTAATGTGAATTCCAGAAGACAAAGGATTTATATTTCCGTTTTTAAGTCTCTTGAAGCCCAGGCACCTTTTAAAGATCTTTATAAATGTGTGGCGTACGTTTTGGTAGAAATAATTAATTGGGGAGGGCTCACATGCGTTATTGCTTCTGTATGCCCTGGGAGCTTCTGGTTGGGCTGGCTGGCTGCCACGAACCCTCGTTGGCTGGCTGGCCAGCCAGCCTTCACGTCGGCCTGGTTTCCAGAGTAAGTGCTGTCCAAATCAACACATTCCCATGGAATGTTTTAGATTTCAGCAAAGTAACATTTTCCTATGGAAAAGCCTTCCTTCAGAAAAATCCCTGCTAGCCCTTGGTCAGGCGGCTTCCCGTGCCTGGGGGCCCTGTGGCACAATGAAGTTTCCTACTGGTTGTGTCATCAGAGGGAAAAACAGTTCCATCGCTTGCCTTGAGCGGAAATCGAGTCCCACTTGTCGTTAAAAATCAACAGCGAATGCCCAGGAAGGGTTGGGTTTGATCGGGGGTGACTCGTGATTCCAGGTATCTCATGTCACCTGAGCAGACGCTCCTGGGTTGTGAAGTTCTCTCAGGTGCTGGTGTTCAGCAGGTGTGTGAACGCCTCATTTGCTCCCTGCGGTGGTGCACGGGTGCCACAGGGACAGTGACTGTGCTTCAGAGAGAGGTGGATCCTCCACTGGATGGAGGTGAACTTGTACCCCTGGATCCTGTTTGATGGATTTGCTACAAATCCTCTTGCAGCCTGGATATCCCTTTGAAACGATAGCATTTTCTGCAAATCAAACCAACGGTCCTTGGCAGGTTACTGTTGGGGTTTCACAACAGTTTCATAAGTGTCGTCTTATCCATAAACTGTATTAATTCGTTTTCTGCCAAGATTTTAGTTTGAAATGTTAGCTCTTTATGGTTCATCCAGATCCATCTCTCCCTTCCTCTCCTCCCCAAGTGCCCTGTGTTCATCTGCTGCTGGGAGTTAAGTCAGTCCAAACCTGTGCGTAACAGAAATGTACTAGGTCACAAGTTCCTTGCACTGATATAAAAGTTCAAACTAGTTACTGCTTTTCTTCTAGTAGCAATGTGGGGATTTATTAGAAATTAAATATTACTTTAGTCATTGTGTTTGGTTGGTAAGTTTGGGGAAAAACTCTGCCATCAATAATGCTAATTGAATAAATATTAATCTTGGAGCATGTATTGACTGCAAAAGGAACTTCTAAAACCAGATTTTGCATTTTTATTTTGCCTAAGTACAGAATATGCTGTTATTTCTCTAGGAGAGCAACCCACTCTTCTCCAGTAGCTTACAGGCTACACCGAAGAAACAATTAGTTTGAAAAAACGCCTGGGGTGGATCAAATGTTTGAGTTTTTTTGTTATAGATGGTCTTTAGAGGAATGAACTTCTACAAATGGTTTCTTAATCTGGAACAGGGAGAAAACAGCTTTTGAACACTTTAAAGTGAGAGATAGTTTAACTCTGTCATTTCTCAACTTGAAATACGTTTTAATAATTAATACCATTTGAGACTTCACGTGCAAAAGTTTGGGAACAGAGAGAGAGTTTATCCAACACAAGACCAGGCACAGCTAAACTTCATCAGAGCCCTGCAAACACACAAGTTTGTTGTTTGAAAGGCTTGACCGGTCGCTGTGGTATATTATTTACATGCTCGAATTCTTTAGCTTCCTTCCCTGGGAAGGCACAGTTAATTTTCTCAGTTCATGTGGGTTTGTGCTGAATCAGATGGAGTTTTTTATGAGAGCCTTGGGCCTTTTTTCAAGTTGGAAAATAAGATAAATCACTATGGCTTTGTTTCTCTAGTGGAGACATTTTGTCTATTCAAATATATATGCTTTTCCCTCTCCTTTCTTTAACCCTCTTCCACTCGCATACAGGGATACGACAGCCTGACAAGAAATTTTTTCTATGGCTTCACTTCAGAACTTCACCATTTTTTTTCTTGGGCTTTTGCGAGGCATATAGTTGCCATACTGTGATTTCTGATTTCCGTGGCAAAATTTGTACAGTGTGAAGGCTACGCTACGCCTTTCCACTTGTGGCTCGATGGGTCCTCTCCCGGAGATTATCCTGGGCTCTGATGCACTATAAAAATGTGGGCCAGTCCTACAAGAGCATGAATACCTTCAAAAGCTCTTGACCTCGGTGGCAGTTGAGGAGCTGCACTGGAAGAGCTGGTGCTTTCTCTAAGGAGTGCAAACAGTAGGTTACGTTAAGCCCCGTGAAGTGAGTGTGTGTATTCAGAGGGGTGCATGCCCCAGCGCACTCCAGCACTTAGGAACGTCGACCTACTTAACTTCTTTTTTGGTCATTTTGGTCTCTCTCTCTCTCTCTTTCAACTCCCCTTTTTGTTCAGGAGTATTGGAGGCTTTTATTACTCGTGTAATTGCTTGGGATCCTTTTACAGTCTGTATTTTAGCACGGTGAAGTTTTTGTACGTTAGCACACAAGAGTGTCTGCAGAATAATTGTGAAAGCAGCGTGTTTTTTATATATGGCTTTTTATCAGAACTTTGCTCACGCTGTCAGTGAAATAGACAACATCTGTTTTCCATTTCGTTGAGTTTTGTGTCAACTTGAGAGGAGACAAAAGTAACTTTGAACGGAAATGGCGTGTGGTGTTTGGTTCACATTTTGCATTCGAAGAGGAAGGTGAATCACCTTAAAAAGGCCAAATGCCTTACAGTAACCTCACTAAAGGGTATTTAGTCCCTTGCTTTTAGTTTGTGCTCAAATTTAGGCATAGGGCAATTATTTTTACATAGATAGCGTAGTTTCATGACACCAATTTCGATAAAAACTTAGTGTTTTAAAATACTTACGATTACCTTCAAGAGTTAGAGGACTTTGAAACCCGTTTCATGACTACAGGTCATTCCGACCTCCTGCCAGTCTGTCTCTTCCGCCTGCCTTGAGGAGGCTGCAACAAGTCTTTTCCGTGTTTTTAGTTACTTCCCCTGAGTACTGTGCTTTTAAAATATTTGCTTCCTCCTCTTCCCTTTCCTGCATTTGAATCTGTCCTTTGCCTTCAGCCCCACTTGTCACAGGGAACGCCCCTCAGAGGCCATTACCTTGGGGCAGCCTCTGCCGCAGCAGGAGGCAAAGCCAGGAGGGGCCTGGTGGTGGCCCGAGCTCCAGGGAAGGAGTCACCTTCGGGGTGGGCTTCGGGGAAGACAGGAACTGAGTACTCCAGGGCCTGCGGTGGCCACCACCCTGTCTGGGGGTCTCACCGGAGCCTCCGTGGCCACCAAGTACATATGCATGGCCAAGATCAAGCTTCGTTAATGGTGGTGCTGGCAGGATGGCTCATTGAGTGGTGGGGTGACCTCTGCCCGTGAGGGGGTTTGGTGGACAAAGTGCTCTGGTGGAAGCACGGGAGCCACCCGGCGCCTGGCCAGGGCTTTTCTGGGTTGATGCAATAGCTGGGGTAGCGCGTTGTTACAGCCGAGTAAAAGCCATAAAGCATTGGAGTTTTTAGCAGATGGCTTTGGGAAAAGGCGTATCTTTTGCTGTACTGAGAATTCAGTAAATATTTTTGACATTGATTTGGGGTTGGTGGTTTCTTTTTTATTATTTATTCCAAACTGCTTTTTTTTCTCTCTTCCTCTCAGAGAGTGTGGGCGTGTGCTTTGCTGAGGAGGTTTTTCCTTGTGAAGAGAATGTGAATTTTGAATCAAATTGACCTATTTTTAACGTGAAATTTTAGACCCTTGCTTGAAGGCAAAAATGCCATGATGTTACATTAACTTTAAAAACAAGACAGAATTCATGCAAATAGTAACTTATAATTGCTTAATGTAAATGAGATTTTCTTTACACTTATTTCTTATTACCTTTAGCACATCAGGTCCACCCATTTGGCCAGGAAGCACCTTTTTCAAGAGAAATGGAGCCCTTCTACAAGGTAGGTGATTGATAAGCTAAATCTTGGAGTAACTGTTTTACTTAATAAATACCTCTTGCAAATCGCACGGCTTTTGTAATATTCACTGGGCAACAAGTAACCAAATGTTTTTTGTTTCCTTTAACCTGTCTCCTTTATTGCGCATCCGGTGCCTTGAAAATGACGATTTACTACATACAGTGAGTGTAGTCTATGAAAGCTGCTGCTTTTTTTCTTTCCTCAGATTATTTATTTGCTTGCTGTAAAATATGGCAAAGGGTGGCTTTTTTTTTTTTTTCCCTTTATGTGGATAAGGAGTGCCCAGAAGGAAATGTTCCAGGAACATGGCTTTTAGCTCTGTGGATGAAGTAAGGTTGTTCTTTGAGAGAGACCTTTTCTTTTACTCCCTATTTGTGTGGGTAGCAAAAGGTACCTGAAGGTGGGTAGTGGTGCTGTGGTGGGGAAAACAGTGGCAGCAGAGTATTTGTCTCAAGAAACCTACCATGTTTGAGGGTGCTTATATTCATAGAGGAATGTTAAAGATCTTATTTCCATTGGATGGACAATATAAACAGAAGCTATATGACTGCAGTTTTGATAGGTGAGATTTTCAGCCTATCTTACTGTACTTCTAAAAATCATTATTCACTGCTAAGTGTGTTTATGTTTCTGCCATCGATACATGGAACTACCGTTGCATTTAATGGAAGTGTCTTGGGAACACAGAAGGCTGTTTGACCCGACTGCATGTGTTTGTCTATGGTGCAAAAGTAACTTACACCATGTAGGATGATTTTATGGTCTTTGCAAGTATTTGTCCATGAAGTGTCTCAGTTTTGTGTTCATTCTCGTGGTGCCAAGAGTTTTCTGGCTTTCTTTCTGGTAGAAAATGCTGTATAATGTTCTCTGGAACATTTATCCAAATCACCTAGGATGGAGCCTTACTCACAGCGAGGCTCACCAGCAAATAATTGGCAGGCAGTAACGCTCATCTTCAACACTCCAAAGTAATCCAGCATCTGTAGTTTACCCAAGAATATTTTTCAACTGATTCCTTATACATATCTAAGAATTTTCATCATTCTATTATCTAATATCTATGCTGAGATTTGTTCAAACAAATTTTAAATACATTAAAGCATTCAGATTATTTCTTAACACTAGCGGATGGTATAAGTTGTACAGTTTGGCAGATTTTTGGCTTTAGTCTTGATAGGACAGATCTGCTTCCTTTGCAGTCCTTCCTAATGGAAAGAACTAGATTTTTTTTAATACATTTTTTTTTAAGGATAAAAAGAAGCTATTGTGAGTGGAAATGCTTGATTGGTTTTCAGTTGTTCACCAAGTACGGTTTTAAATGTGTACCTGCACATACACAGTCTTTGTCATTTGAGTTCATAAAGTGTAAACTACTCTGTCAAGTCTGTATGGCACAAATGTTCTACCTCTTCTTACGATGCAAGATACCCAGGAATTAATAACAGCTGTGTTGTAGTCCTCCCTATCTCAGTTGTTGCTTAAAGCCTTCTCCCAATAAAGAGTACGCTGTTCTCCACCCTCTTCTCTGCCCTCTTCTGCCTTCCAAGTCAGGGGGGAAAAAACAACCTTAAAAGCCCCAAAACTTTTCAGGATATTAAAGAAATAGAGAAGAGAGAGATGACTGCCTTTTCAAACAACTAACAAAGCCTAATGGACCTTTAACTGAGTTGGCATTCTGCGTTGCCATTTCGAGTGGAAAACGCAGCCAATTTGAACTCAAAATGTGCACGATACGATGGAGGTTGGAAGGATGAGAGACTCTGAAGGAAAAACCTCAGTAAAGTCATCTTTTAACATTTCCTGGTTTTAATTTTAAAACAAGAAAATAACTGAACCAAGACTTTCTGTCTTTCGTTTTTCCCTACAGTGAACTCTTGCGGGTACAGGCTTCAGCAGGTTGCATGGAAATAGGGCATCCACCTCTTTGCTGCTTCTGACTGTCTTTTTCTGGCAGACCCGTGTAGAGGAATGGTAGCGGGTGCAGGGAGGTGTGAGATGAGGGAGTGGAGAGGTTTGTTTGAGTCTCTTTTTCCAGTGCTTATATCCAACTTAATGCAAACGAGAGAATGAAAAATTGACTCAATTACTGGTTTCAAGTTATAGCACTGCATTTTGATTGGCAAAAGTTTAGGTAACAAAGGGATATTAAATTATTTTGACTTGATACATGTTTTGCTACATTTGAAAAGAATGTTCAGTGTGTGTTATAGAAAATAATACAGAATAATTCTGAAATTTTAGTAAATGTGATACTCGTGTGCACTTGTCACACCTCATTTCTTCTGAGTTGTTAAGGAAAATGCTCTTTTCTGGTCTGGGGAATGAAGAGAAGAAAAATCTGTAATGTAAGTAGTACTTTTTTTAGCCAAGAAAGATTTGTAGATGCTCCTGGTTTCCATTCATTTTATACCTGAACTATTTGGCAAAGTTATCTTAACGATTGTAAAGCATTTAACAGATCTCTCCAGAGAAAGTGACTGAGAAACCGGTTACCTGTGTACCGCAAAACAGCAAAGGAAGAGAAAGGGAAGCTAAAATACAGTGTAGCTATTCTGTGTCCTTAATGTCTTTGACATGAGCAGGATTAATTCTCTGTTCCTTTCTGGCTGTCTTTGCTTCTACTTTGTCGAAGAATTTTGAATAAAATATATATATGTTGTTTGCTTTTTGCCTATGAATTTATTAGCTACGAGATGACTACCTCAGTTTCTTTTTTGAGGATCATGGTACTGTTGTTCCTAGCATTAACTCGCTAATCAAAACAAATGAACAATAAATTTACTTTCTATTTTGAATAAGTCACCTGCTCAGGTGCTTTTTGAAATGTTGCGCTCCTCCTACTAGGTGAGGATTGCTCCTTATATCTTGTGCTCTTTCCTCTTTGGTCTTCTCATGAAGTCCCGTGCAGAGCTTGATCTAGGTAGGACCTTCAGCCTTGCCAGTCTCTGATACCTTCTCCTAAAACTTAATTACACATCCGTGGAGGCTGCTGCATTCTAGCCTTCAGGATTCCCAGATAGAACAGGTTTTTTCTCTTACTGTTTTACTTTTTCTGTTGGTTTTTGTAACTTGTTATTGTACTTACTGTATTTTTGTTTCAAATCATGGCTTAATTTCTTTAAATCTGCTGTATGGACAGCCTTAATACCCACTGTTTTTTCTGTTCTCAGCTGTCATAACATCCATTTTTATTTAATAAAATATATGACAGGAAAAAATCTTTATGGTGGAAGAGATTTAGACATATTCTAAACTCTTCAGGAACTTGTGCTGGGTGAGAAAGGTGAGAACATAATCACATTAACTTCCAGACCTTGAAAGTACTGCATCATGTTCAGATAAGGTTAGTTTCCTTGCCTTTGCTCTGGACTTGGGTATTAATTTCATGTTATAGACTTGGATGCAGTTGCTTACGTTTATTTATTACATATTTATTATGGTAATAATAAAACTATTTTGCTCTCAATATATCTTAACATTCTCCGTGAAAAAATTTAAAGTCCATCTTCAAACTAACTTTTAGCAGCAGTCATGTAAATTCCAGCTGCTGTGCCACCCGTAAGATGTAACTGGACTGGGGAGGGGTTTGGTTCTGTTTCTTAAAAGATACAACTTTCATTTTGAGGAAAAAAAACCCCGAATTTACCACTGCCTTTTTGTCTTATTTGCCCTCACACTTAATTGAACTAAATGCAACATATTACTATGTCTTCTCGTATCGAATTAGTTCTGTCCTGAGTTGCGAGGAAGCCTATGTAGAAGGTGCTTGTGGGTGTGATTACAGCTGGCAGGGAAAGAGAGCCGTACAGTGAGAACAGTGATCTATGTCTGCTGGCGCTGCTGCGGTGGGGATTGAAACAAGAACTGCAGGAGCTGCCCCAGAAGATGGAGGAGTCCCATGACTGGGCACCAGCTTACATAAAGCGGTGCCTCTTCTCTGGTTTATGGCAAGTACGTGGCAGCCAGGCTTAATGCCATTCCTGGGTAAGCTTCCTGAGTTTCCAGTCACAGGCTTGAAGGAGGAGGCCCTCATGGTAGCACAAGTAGTGATTTTTCCTTGTCCAGGGAAGGAAAGTGAACCCGGGTCATCCAGTCCCTATTGCTGTTGGAGCTGAAAATGGAGATGGCCCTCATCACTGTGGCTAGATGGTCCACCTTGGGTTGCTGCTTCCAGAAGTTCCCGACTAACTGGAGGTACAGCCGTGATCGCTGCCACGCTGTCTGCTTTCTTGTGTGAGCAAGGTCTTCTACTTCCTCTTCTGATGGTCAGTACAGTTTAAATCTGCTGCCTGTGGATGTTAAATCAAAGATACGAGCTCTTGCTGCAGAGATCCTGCAGACCTGAGCTCACACCTGTGAACAGGATTGCAGCATTCAGACTGCATGACTTTCCTTTGGAACCACCATTCCCTTTTAATTAGAATGGAAGAAAAGATTTGCAAAAATTCCTTCCCGTTCACAGAACACAGGAGGGGAGGAGCGAGGAGTCGTGTGGGGCCTCTGGTCCTGCTTGTCTGAGGGAGCCTGAGAAAGGAGAGATTGTCTTCCCCAGAGCTCATAAGCTGCTTGGTTCTCTCTCTACCATCGGCTGCAGGGAACAGGAATCCTCATGCTCCGGAACAGAGCAAGCGATAGGATGCTTATGTGTGGTTGGCATGGCCTCTTCTCCTCTGAGAAAGTGTTGTATGAGACACTTTCATCTCTGACTGATGCTTCCAGCAGCTGGTGCATCATCTGCCTTGGTCCAGCTGCCATGGCTGTAGCTGGAACTACCTGTGAGGAGCTCTGGCAGGAAAGAGTTGGAAGATACGTCTTCACAGGGTCAGGTATCACCAAAACCAGCGTGAGACAGTGACTCCAGAGTGTGTTGCGGAGTAGAAATGGAAACTCTGGGCACTGCTGCTGCAGGCAAGTTATCAACCCTTGATGTCCTCAATCTAAGATGGTGGCTTTCATGTTTTAGCGTACTGACATCTGACCATAACATGAGACTTTAAGGAAATTGCCAGAGCACACTTTATTCTTGCATGAGAATGGTAATTTATTTGAGAGAGCGAGAAAATTGCATCCCTAATTCGGAAAGTTTATTTTGTACGAAATGTGGACAGACCAGACCTGAGAAGTTCTACAGAAAAAGATGGGGAACTCTCTCATGTTATGAACACATGCACACATTTCTAAAGAGATCTTTTTCTTCTCTAATAAGCATGAGAATCCTTGAAACAACTAAATAGTACGTTTAATCCATTGTCCTTTGAGTAATTGTACAAAATGAGAGAGCAGATTTGGGACTTCACGTTTCCAAGTGTTAGCTATTAATAGAAGCACTTGCTGAGGTGGAAATAAGCCAGCGGGAAGGAGGCAGAAAGGGGGCAACTGTCGCTGGTTTCCCTTGTGAAGGCTAAATTGGAATCGTCCCCTCTTACAAATGAAGACATCCAGCCTGAGTTTTATGTTAATAGTGATATTAGGATAAAAATATAACACCCATAGGGACTGGTTTCCTTGGACAACAAGTACTGCTCATACCAGCTACTCAGTCTTTTCTCTGGAGAGGTTTTGGGAGGAGTTGTTCTCGTTACCTTCAAGATGGAAGTTGACAACAAGTTCACAAAGAGAAGACTCCTGCATGTGTGCAGCCACATGCATTTTCGCTCTAGGAATGTGAAAAAAATGGGATGTGTTTGTCAGCACCTGCCAACAAACACCCAAGGGCCCCCACAGGCACAGCGGGCTTCCTTCTTCTGGTGGAAATTCAGTTCATCTGCTCTTTCCACTGCAGGAGCAGGACAGGTCAAATGCCCAGGAGCGAGTCCTGGGCGTGTGGGGCAGAGGTGCAGCCCATCCTGGGACACAAGATATTACCTGCTGGTACTAATGGGGGTGAGGAGAGGAGGAGCAGGGGGGAGCTGAAAGACGAGAGGATTCGGTAAGACTTGCATGCATTTAATTTTCAGAATTGCATGTCTTACACCTCAAAAGAAAACCAAACTGGGAGAGAAGTGCTCTGTTTTCTTCTGCTACCTAGAAGTGCAAAGAAAACCCCAACGTGGCGAGGTAGCATATATATGGCAGATAATTTAATATTATATAATACTTAAGTATAATGATGACTATAAGAAAAAAGGCCAAAAGTGATGAAAGACAGTCCAGCCTTAAGACTGGTAGATTTGGGTGCAGTGACCTATAACACAACCTTGGGCAAGACCCTTGTGCCCAAATCCCACTAAACATTAGTTTCCTAATTCATATTTGGGCATCTCACATTCCCCAGGAATCTAAATAAATGACTGTTTTGTGTGGAGATCGGGGGTTTTGAGTGTCTAGTTTAGTTCCTATTTAGTATCTTCATCAGAAGAGCACCAAACCTTTTGGCTTCACCATGTTCTCTTCAAATATTGCTTCTCCAACCTCCAGTTCCAGCCTCTTTAAAATTATGGTGACAGTCATGCTCTGTGTTTGCTGGAGACTAGGTTTTGGTCAACCTATTGAATTAACAGCAAAGGCTGTATCTCCTTGTTAAAATAAATCACTTTTCATTCGCATTGCATTATTATTTTAATCAGCTATTTTTTTTTTCCCCTTTCTCTCCCTCCCCTCCCCCCAGAAGGGTACCTGACAATCTCTTCAGGAGTTTCTTTTCAGGAAGATAATTCATGTGGTGCTTCCATAGAGACCAAATATTTGAATAATTTATTTATTGTTAGCATTCAGTGTGTTTGCAGTGGTATTATTGAAGAAGTAAAATGAAGTCAGAGGGGCTGTGCAGCGTGTCCCTGGGGGAGTAATTTGCACAGCGGAGCTCTCCTTTGTTTGGGAAAGTGGGTAAAACTCTAGTGGGGCTGCTGGGGTCCTGAGGGTGCTGGTAAGGGCTCGTGTTTGTGAGAGGATTTTAAAATGGCCTTAACACCTTGCATTCAATAAAAAAAATCCCAGTGAGAGCATTTTCCAGCGATTCATACAGAAATGGTCACTTTGGGGTGACATTTTTAGCTCTGTGTTCTGTGTAGGACGTTTGTATGTAGGGTGCTACGCATTAGCTGTGTTGTATGCGTGTAGTCTTTTTATTCCTGTTCTGCTAGTCGAGTGTATAAGACAGTGGCAAAAGCTGTAATTTATTAAGTGTCTGAAGCGTGGTGCTGTTCACGTTGGTGTTAGAGCCATTAGTAAGGAAATGTGACCGCTGGCTGTTTGTGTTCCCCGTGACCAAAACACCTGAGCTACCTTTGGCCTCCGAAGTTGAGAGGGAAGAAAACCGAACCGGGGCAGACAGGTCTTGCCTGCTAACGGCAGGTCACGTTGCAGAGTACACCAAGATAAGTTAAATTCCTACCATGTTTAAACTCAGTCACCTATGTTTTAGATCTGCATAGGTGTCTCTGCTGTCTTTGCAGATAACTTGGCTTATTTTGTAACAGTCTGGCCTAGTGACTTTGAAATTACTACTTCTGGGTGACTCAAGATGAAGTTTACTGGCTTTGTTTACTTTCCTTGACGACTGGAGGGTGTGGGTGAGTGCTGCAAGGCGAGTTCTGCCGCAGCTCTAACCTTGGGGCAGAGGAGAGGAGACATCTGTGTGTACCCGCCTGTTTTAACCTTCCATGTCAACTGCCCTGTGAGCGGTGGCAGTAAAACAGCTCTTTGCCATCGCGCCGAAGAGAGAAATAACTGCTGCTGCCCGTCCCCGCAGTGCTGCCCTGGCTGCCCCGGTAACTGCTGTAGTATAGGAAGGGAACGGGAAGCTACTTAAAGCGTAGAGGAGATGAGGAGTGGATACTCCTTGCCCAGAGTTCAGTGCTGAGGTAACCTACAGGTGGCATTGCTTCAGGGATGCCACTAAATGGCTTCAAATACCTTCTTAGCGTCTTTTCAGGTTGGTCCTGCGGGTGATGTGCTTGGGACTTTGCAGTTTGAACACTGGAATCTAGGATAGGATAGGATAGGATAGGATAGGATAGGATAGGATAGGATAGGATAGGATAGGATAGGATAGGATAGGATAGGTTGGAAGGGACCTTTAAGATCATTTAGTCCAACCATCAACCTAACCCTGATAAAAAACCATCACTAAGCCATGTCACTAAGCTCAATGTCAACCCGTCTTTTAAATACCTCCAGGGATGGTGACTCAACCACTTCCCTGGGCAGCCCATTTACTTCTTGTAAATCACCAGTAGCTGATCTCAGCTTTTTAAAGAAAACTATTTTCCATGACTGGCCCTTTTTTAGGCATCAGTACAGGTGCTTTTGGCCAGAGACATGTCCCCTTGTCTGCCTCTTGCCCCCAAATATACATATGGGACTGACTTACTGTGGGTTTCAGCGGGGTGAAGGAGGATGTAGACTAGATACAGCAAGAGAAATGGTAGATTCCTCTTCAGTGGCTTTCTCCTTTACCAGGACTGCCGTACATCCAGGATTCCTCCAATGTTTTCCTTTCCCCATGAGGAGCTACAGCCTGCTCAGAGTATGGGGGTTCTTTGCCTGTGCCCAGGGTTTCTGGATGCCTGGTGGCAGGGTGAGAGCATCTCCTACGAGGCTGTCGGGTGGCTGGGAAGTCTGTGACATGATCACTGCAGATAAAGACAAGGGTGGCAGCAGGCTCTGTCAAAACTTTTCTGTAGGTGGAACCTGGGGCCAGGCTGCCTCTCGTTAGGCTGGAGTTTAGAGAAGGAAATCTCAGTGGCCTGTGACAGGGACATCACGTACCACCAGTTAGATCCCATTTTGCAGCAGCAGTGCTCTGAACAAGCCATGGTTAGAAACTAGCAGTAAAATTCATACAGTGACTTGGAAAATGGTAGAGTATGTAAAGATTTATTTTCCGTAACTGTGAAATTATTGTGATTATTGCCATCAAAATCTCTGGGCGGATGATCTGGAGCATATGCTGTGTGCTGAGAGCCTGTGATGTTTGGCATTCCTAAAACGTGAAGGTGGCTGATATTAGAAGTAATCTTGGCTTTCATAATTGTAGAGTCTGTTGGAGAGCACAGCTACAAGAGAGGCATAAGCCTGGGGTTTACATGGAGATTACTAAAATAAGAATAATACTGCAATTATGTTGCTGTGAGCAGTTCTGGTGATGCATAGACTGCTATGAGCCAAGGGAAAGCTGTTGTCAAGTTGGGCTGTTCCTTGACTGCATGTCAGGTTTCTTGAGACAGACCTATATTGAGAGAATTAAAACAGAAGCTCTGGAAATGTCTAAGATGCTCTCTTGCTATGACCTGCTTGTGTGATGGGCAGTTACATGGTTTTGAATCCCTGGGGAAATCAAAGCTTCATAACTAGCAAACAGAAGAAAATTATGGGAAAAACGGTGATGGTGATCAAGTCCAAGCAATGTTCATGTCTTGTGTTTTTTGTATGCTGTCTGTGTTGATGTTGTTCGTGGTTAACGTTGGCAATAATTTTTCCTCTCTAACATGCTAAGAATTTCTCCCCGCTGGTCAGAGCAGATCTCTGTGCTGCTGGTTAAAGACTGGTAAGTTTTTGGTTCTATAAAAGGCATTTCTTAAACAGCTAGAAGAAAAGGCAAATTAATGGAAATAGCATATTACTAAGACAGCTTAACTTTATTTGAGCATTTGAGAAAAGTAGAGGCTATTGTGAATTAGAAAGGTTGTCAGTGATGTGCACATTTCACTGTTGTGTGTTATTTAAACGAAATGTGAAAAAAAAAATACGTTGGTTTCAGATACTGTAATAAATGTTACCGCTAGAAATTCTTCAGTTGTACACCTGAGAGTATGCAGAGCTCTGGGATGGCCACGTTCGTTCTTAACAACTGTGACTGCATCCCTTGATTTTCCTGCAATTTATAAGTGACTCAAAACTGAATTGGGACTTTAAGAGGGAGGGAGGCAAGATATTTTTTCTTTATCAGTAGAAGTACAGTGTGTTCAGAAACCCCAAAACCAAAGCTAGAGCTCCTTTTGGGATATGTAGTTCTTTACAATAGTGGTTTCAAGCTACTTGAAGTACACCTGCCAAGGCAGTAGACTGTGAACATGAACCTACTGTGTACAGCACTTCTTCCTTGCATTCCTCCCCCTTTGTGAGGGAAAGATAAGTTGCATCTGGATCCTGAAGGATGCACTTTTACAAAACATTTCTCTCTAATCAGCAGAGTGGGATAAACTCTCATTTTCTTGTAATCTTTGGGAAGAGTCTGTAAGACTTCTAGGCTGGTGACAGAATTTATCCTCTCTTTAATGCATTTAATACTGACCACAAATTAGAAAGAAAACATGACTTTTCTTTAAATTACTTTAGGACAGCCTCTGTCAATTTGGAAATACCATTATAGGATCCTTGGCTTCATCTTACATGTTATTTCTTTTAGTGTCCTTTCTCTTTATAGGTCAAAATCTGACAGTGGTTGCACTTGCATAGAATAAAGGTAATAAATTCTCTCTCTCTGACGATATTTATTTCTATGTGTAGCCTGCCATGCTGGTCTCTAGTGCATGAGAAGGATAAGGTAGAATTGAAATTAAAATTGTTCACAAGAGTGATGGGAAATTCCAGCCCTGGTTTTTACATATATGCACAAATTGAATGAAGACACTAAGAACAATTCCTGCGTACCTTTCATTTTCATATTTCTACAGTACATCCTTGCTTTGCAACTTTCATTTCTTTCATTTGAATACATACTTTGTTTTTCTTTATAATAAAATTGGATATGCTGCTTTGTGAACCACATGTTGCGTTTCAGCACTCAGATTCTCATACTACTATATTAATTAAGTTATTTCTTCTGAGAAATAAGAACAATAAGTTATTTTCTCCTGGAGATGAAAAAATAAAATAGCTCAGGTCAGACCACCTGATCAGCTGTGCATCTACAAATATGTCTGTGCCCCCGTGTATATTTACATAAATGCATTTAAATATGTGCAGTTATCTAATATATTGAGGACATGCAAAGAAATACTCTGTTATGTAGAAAAATATCCCTTTTTGTGCTAGAGATTTGGTTCATCTGCCCTGTTCTCATAAACTCTGAAACCCATCCATGGAGGAAAAATTACCTGTAAATATGTTCTAATGTTTTTCTGGTAAACTCGGGTATTTCAAGTCCTGTTTGCAAATGTTTTCTGTGTCATTTGAATGCTAAGCTTGAGATATAAATACAGCAAAATAGTAAGTTTTAGTATTTTCTTTGGTGACAAATGTTGTCCTTCCCACCACCATGTGTTATATCTCTCCCTTTTTCTACAGTTCTTTCTCGATAAACATTTTCTTCTCTCTAGTATATTGTGTTTCTGTCAGTCCTCCCTTTCGGTCCTTTGGAGCAAATCTGAAGTTGTTCCCTTAGTGATTTTTTTCCTCCCCTCTCCCCTTTAAGCAGTTCCAGTTTTGATCACTGCAGTTGACATTGCTAATGCTTAAGGCAATTTGGAGCTTAACAAATTAGGTGTATTGTAAAGTAGTTTGTTTGTGGGGCTTTTTTTAAACAAAATTAGTTTAATCTTACACTACCATGAGTTTGTGTTGACTTCTGCCCCCCTGCCCCGTAATTCCCCTGGATGTCATTATGTTAATAACAAATTAGTCTATTACCAAACAAAGTTACGTTTCTATATGTGTGTTAAGTAGAAGACACTTTATTTACTCTATGATGTCTAGAGTGGTCAAAGAGTACTTTTGGATCTGTCTCCTGCAAATTTTGCTATAGTGGCTGGTGAGAGAGGAGGGTTTTTTTTGCTTTTAATAATAATCACAACTTGCCGTGGTCACACTGCTAAACCACAGGAATAACTAGGTCTACATTTTCAAACTTGTAGAAATGAGTTAATGGCTTAAAAGCATAAACCAGCAAATGCTGGCCGAGGTGAACAATCGATTAAGAAATTAGAGAATCTGTTTATTTATTTTATTGGGTTGTAGTCAGTCTCTGAGGTGTTCTATGTATTTGGTTTTGCTCTTTGGCTTTTCTAGATAGTTCTTTATACTGTTTGTGTAACTTAACTGCTTCTTTAAGTGGGTTACCGTATCTTGCACAAACACATCTGTTCTACCCTTCCTGTGCAAATGAGGCCAGTACAGTATATGTAAGAGAGATGAAGCCTGAAACATGTGAACTGGTGCCTGAGGAAGGGTTTGCGGCGACTGGTGTGGAGTCCAGCTCTGATGCTCGTTCTTTGGACTGTATTTATTGACGAGGCAACCTGCCTGCGACCTGTGCGGTTTCAGACGCAAAGGCAAGAGAAGTAGCGTGGTACAGTCTACTCCAGTTGATACTTCAAATACCCAGCAAACCCTTAATTTCTCTGTGCCATCTGTTGAACAGCTTAATGCTCGGAGGCAGAAATGAGACAGGGCTCTGGATGGGGACAGAACAGAGCGAGCACATGGTACTGCAAGGTCATGACTCCCTGGCTTTTCTCTTCAGTCACGATGGGGCTGGCAGAGCTCCGGTTACTTCGGAAGAACGAGATCCAAATTTACTGGAGGATTTCTGAAATGAATCCTTCTGAAATTTTGTTGCTAGGATCAGCAGTTACTCTCTTGCCAGACTTGCAGTTGCATATAGGTCAGTGGCGTCATGATTTATTTTGTAAACATTTCATGATTTGACTGCTATCTTTAGACATGTTTTCCTTGAAGAGCTACACACATTAAACTCTTCCAGGTAGCCCTTTGTTTCCACTCTTGGGAGGACGGTGAGCAAAGACGGTAAAGCAAACATCGCTGAGTTTTTCACTGATGTTGTACTTCCTCTGTGCTTAACTGCAACAACAAATCTTAAATATTTATTTTGCAGGAGGAGGAAAATGAAATGTAAAGGTCCAGATGAGATTTGCTAGTGCACAAGAGCACTGAACAGCTGTTTAGCAATCCACAGATTGAGCAAAATAGCTTAAGATGATGATAGTGAAACACCAGTCTAACTAAAGGCATCTCCTGGTTTTTTGAGTTTATCTGAACAAATAGAGATGTTGTGGCAGTACTTCGAGTGGAATAATGCTGTTTGCCACTGAAGATTAGTTTAAAATAATAATAAAGAAAAAACATACCTTAAGACAGATCTATTATGTGAAAACAGATCCTAAAGTATACAGTTCCTCTAGATGTTTTATTCAGCTGGTAAACCTGTTTTATAAGCTGAAATTCTTTTCCAGATAATATCCTAGGGGACTGTGCTCTGTAAGCCTGGCAGGAGGAGGGACAGCTTTATAGACCCGAGACAATATGTGAAGAATTTTAAAACGGCTTCTTGGAACAGCCCATAACCTGCAATTCAGGGCACACCCAGGGCGTTGCAGAGGCTGGGCCGGGGTCCTGAGAGCGGAGAGGAGCTTTGGCAGTTCCTGCTGCCCATCTGCCGCCGTGGAAAACTCCGGTTAGAAAACATCTAGCCGTGGTTTCAATTTGAACTCGTAACTCACACGAGCAACGGTGTAACCCCTCCACCAGGCTTTGCGCATGTTTCAGGTTATTTTACAGAATCACAGAATGATATGGGGTTGGAAGGGACCTCTGGAGATCATCTAGTCCAATCCCCCTGCCAGAGCAGGTCCACCCAGAGCAGGTTGCACAGGAACGTGTCCAGGCGGGTTTTGAATGTCTCCAGAGACGGAGACTCCACCAGCCACTCTCTGGGCAGCCTGTTCCAGGGCTCTGCTGCTCTCAAAGTAAAGAAGTTCCTCCTCATGTTTAGATGGAACTTCTTATGTTCGTTCATGTTTGTGCCCGTTACCTCTTGTCCTGGCACTGGGCACTGCTGAAAAAAGATTTTACATCTGTTACTTCACAAATAATTGGATGAAAGTTGGGATATTCTTATCAAAAGATGTGAATTGCGTGGGTCACTGTGTGGCAGCTGTAATTAGCATCGTGAGCCTCTGCTCGTATCTCTGTGCGAATTAAACCAGCCACCTGCACTGCTGTTTGGGACTGCCTGTTGTGCTCAAGTGCAGCACCCAACACGCTTGAGGCATTGTCTTACTACAGGTATCTTTTTCCACACCCCAGCTTTCCCGAATTCTTCATTTAGGTTGTTTCTTCAGTATTTATTAACCAAAAATCAGGAAGGAAAACGCTGTTGAATTTACATAGGAAGCCAACAAGCTGAAGCCTGTAGAAGTTCCTCCCTGCAGGCACGACGTTTGGTCATTCAGAAGTGAAAAAAAAGCCTGTGTGATAAGTAGCTCCAGGTATGCAAACTGCAAGCAAAATTATAAACGGGGGTTTCCCCTTGCCCTCACTGCTTGGAAAGCAGTGGTTGCCTTTGGCCAGGAGACTGGCCACTTACGGTTACATAGCAGGGAACTGTGGTTGGCCTTCCCTGGGGGAGGTGATGGTCCTCAGCTGGCTGGTGCCAGAAGGTCCCTGCAAAGAGCGAGATGGCCTCTGTGAAGGGAACCAGTCTCTCTGTTACATCCCTGTGTGACAGGTACCATTTTGCAAAGAGGCAATTTGAAAAGCAATGTTCAGACTGTGAAAGGAGACAGACACGAAGTGATGAGGACTAATTGGGATAAACTATGGTTCGTGTTAAAGATGTCTTCAGAAGTGCCCTGTTGCATCTGACTCACCTGTCTGAGAATCTGGATGTTCATTTTTATCTGCTTGGATTCCGTGAGCTGGCAAGGAATGGTTTTACATGAAGTACTAAGTTTCCTAAATGACTCGCAATTAAGCTAATTCTCATGAATTCAGGACAAATGCTGAAGTTTGGGAAGGTTTTGACATGCTCTTCTTGTTATACCAACACAAAGATTCATCCCAGCTTTCGCCGGGCTGCTTTGTGGTGGTGGTGGTTTCACAAGTCGTATTTCTTCTGCACTTGCTGAACTCCGCCAGGCTGCTGTTCTGCCATCATGTATTCTACTGACAAAGCTGACTGTCAGCTGCGTTAATTAGCTATTGGTAGTGATTTGTCTACTCTAAGTAGACTATAGGCTGGGGGGGGGAAAGCTTATATCTTTCCATGCAGTTTTAATTCTGCTCTCCTGTTATGTGTACTTTAGGATACAGATCCTCTTATTGTGTAGTTGCTTAATCTTTTTTTTTTTTTTTTTCCATTAGTCTCCTGCTTTATTCAGTGCATTAACTGTGGAAACTGAGATTTGGGGGGCTACTGAAGATCTACCGAAATATAGCATTTCCTTGCTTTTAAGTGCTTCACCTTTTGGTGGGTGGAGTTGGGTTTGGGGTTTCTCGGATCTGCCACCTTCATGACTTTCATTTAGGTTAGTTATCTGTATATTTAAGAAAATCTAGACTACCAGATCTGCCATGCTTTTGCACGCTGCATGCCAAGTCTGTATGAGATGGAAAGAGTTTATTGTATTATCCGAGGTGCTCAAAAAATAATAAAAAAGGAACTCTTTGAGTACCCATTCTAAAATTTTCAATCTACTCAGGTAGAGACTAAGGTATTCATTTAACAGAAAAGATTATTCTGTTACTTGGTTGTTTAGTCAGGGGTTTGTTCTCCTTGACTCTGCCCATTATAGGTGCTGGTGTCATTATTTATTATTTCCTTCACTGAAATTGAAACTCTGGGTCAGTTTCTGTTATCAAGGAAAGCTGTTTGCATTTTTTAGGACTTCTTAATCTGGTCACTCTAATAGAAGTATAGTATGTGATACCTGAGTTTACTCAGGCAGTACTTTTCTGTAGGTGGCACGGCACTTTGCAGAAAATCAAAATGACAGACCTTTGCCCTGCAATATCCAGTGTCTAAATGTAACGTGTCTAAATAGCACCCCTTGGATATTTTTTTTGTCCTCAAAAATTATGAAATATTTTCAAGAATGATAAATTACTTGGATTGTGATAATAACTCTGAGCAGTTACCAAATACAGCACTCCTCATCTTCAAAATACTTTAAAGCATTATGTAATTAAATCACACAGCACCCTTTTTAGTGGGTTTGGGTGAGCACCAGTACCCCTGGCTTAAATGGAGAGTTTGAGTAACTTCTTCAGGGCGAGCCTGTGCCCATCAGGTGTGGCAGGAGCCACAGGATCCCTCATCCCTCCTTGCTTCCTGCATTCTTTTTTAAAATCCACCTTGAGAGAGGTTCCCGTCATAGTCTAGAAACGTGCCCCAGAATTGTTAGGTATCTGCCTGTAAGTTTCAGACACTGGATTTCGAGGCCCAAATGAATAATTGTGTGGTCTCTCAGTTTGGTAGGAAATTTGCCAGAGGTTTTCTTTGTATGTAATGGACATTTACTGAGAGATTGCTTCACAGAAGACCAGAAATAGACAGGTGGTAAAGAGGATGAAAGACCTTCTGCACTTGGACAAGTAAGAAAGTGCACATCATGTCCAAGGAGTGGGGAAAGCAACCGGGGAATGGCAGATTATCTGTGAAGAGGTTGTAAATCCCATTAGTACTTCCATGACCAGAGAGGGTATCTTTTTATCTCCAGTAATCTGTACGACTCTTCACTGCAGGCAGGGCTGCTGTCTTAAGATCTGGGCTAACCTGTGTGTGACGAACCCTGGTGGCACCTTCTGCTGTGGATTCCTGAACTTTGGCGTGTGAACTCCCTGCAACCCCGGGCAGGAGACCGAGGGTTTCTCAGGTGTCTGTACTGGCAGCTGGGGCTGCACACACATCTGCAGCTCAGTCTGTCCCTACAGCTGTTGGAGCAGTGACATAAGCAAGTATGAGGTCTGTCATTTCCTGCAGTATTTTCTCTATTTAAAGTACTCGGATTGCAGAGCGCTCAAATGAAGCAGTTCGTGCACTTTGGAATTGAAGAGACTGCCTTGGAGAAACTCTCCAGCTGCAGCTGAATTAATGCTACCCAGGGCCCGAGGATTGCTAGAAACGGGAGCGGATGAGGGGCTGAGAAATCTGGCAGAGTTTCAGAATGCAGGGGTGGGGTGGCTGGGGAGCATTATCTTATCTGAATGGTAATTTCTATTCTGTACGTTAATTAAAACACATAGTGTACAAACCAACATTTAGGAAATCTTTCGGAGGATCTTTTCCTAAGGGGGTGTTTTGGAAGTAAATTGTATGTGCCTGCTCAGTGCAGCCTCTCCGAACTGTACTGAAGCAAACAGTCCACACTATACACCCTCATTAAGCAGCACGGTTTTATGTATGTTGATAGTTTGGGGGGAACTGTTTTTATTTTGTTCTTAATAATGCATTTTGGATATTCTCATTCTCTTAGGGAAGGGATAAAAACATGTTTGTCAAGCAGTAGAGACTAACAGTGTGAGATGGAGGAAGAGTTCAAGAATATAGAAAGGAGTCATCAGTTTTAAAAGAAAATTTTCAGTAGCAGTTAAGAAGTTTTACTTATTTCTTAATGGTTCTTCATGAAGACTGCTTGAACAAACTTTTCCAGGAACCGGTTTGGATGAGTTAAACCTGTTAGAGGTGGGTCTGACTGTGTGTTTATTTTAAGTGTAGAAACAAGGTTCCCATTTAGTAATCAGAAAATGTTTACATGGGAGGCATGTTTTTCCTTATCTTGTCACTTTGGTTTTCTTTGCTGTCTTATTGTGCATTCAGGACTCTGATTTGTATTCATCCTTGCTTCTGCGTAATGTTCCATATTCTGTGTCTCGGGTGGAATGATCTCATGCACTGGCAGAGGTGGGTACTGCTGGTATTTTATGTGCTACTTTGCCTTTTTATAGAACATAGGCACATACCACCTCAAAAAATCAACAAACCAATCCCCCTGCAAAATATTTCTCACTTGAAAAGGTGTAGAATTTCTTGGATTCTTAGTAATTGCAATGACCTCAGGTGTAGCAAATGAGTAACGATGAATGCCAAATAACAGTCTTCTGCTGGGTTTAGAGGCAGGGATTTTGTTTCTTAAACTTTTGCAGAGGGACAAATATTTCCTGTCATGGGAAAAAGAAGTTACAAATGCCTGTGCAGAATTAAAAGGGATTTGGAAATGAAATGCAACCCTGTGCCCCAAATATGAAATTGCATGTGGTTTGCCTGGGCATTTTGGGAAAATCCACTGCCCTAATCTAATCCAAATAATTAGATTTTGGATTAAGGTAGGCTATAGTCATCAAAACCAGAACAGGTAGAGATAATTTTTCTCCAGTCTGGACCCTCTCTTATTATGCCTAGGTTATTTTTCCTATTTATAAACCTCTGTATCTTTCCCTTCAATGATTAATCTACAGGCAGAGTGCAAAAGTTATTAAGGCTAGAAACAGACAAAAAGATAAATGCTGACCTTTCTAATTGGCTCTTGAAACCTGAAATATTTACCGCTTGGAGGATTAATAATGTTTGTGGAATGATTTGTCATCCAAACTAAGTATTTCTTGCTTCTTCATGGAGCCGTGCTAACCTCGGATAAATAAATATCTGCTGGGGCCTCCACGTAATGGATTTTTCGACATCATCCTGGAAAGACATCTTACTTCCCAGCGGTTCACAATAAACTTTGGTAGCCGAGCATACTTTACCGTTGGTTCCCTCGCTTGCTTTGCGAAGTGCGATCGTGGCTGGAAATGAATGGTTTGCTGCTTTATCTGAAGTCTTTGGCACCCGGAATCAAGACTTAATCATTCTCTGCATTGATGGGTAGCGGAGCATAACGGCTCTCTCGAGGCTGACAGGGTGGTGTTTTGTTCTTTGCTCCTGTTCTCCGGAGTTAGCGGAAAGGGCTATAAAACCTGTGATTCTTTGCTCCGCTATGGATTAGGGGTTTTCAAGCATAACTTGGAGATTTTTATTTTTTTTTTCCCCCTCTCTGTTGGTACTGAAGCGGAGATGTCTGGTAGTACCCTAGAAAGTGTAACGATGTCGCCACCAAGAACGTGCTTGTTTTTAGTGTGTTCTGCAAACTAGCTAGGCTTAACTATTTGCATTGCACTGTGTTACAGCGAGTTTTATTAGCAGAGGATAATAACCTCAGCATTTCACTGACAAACCTATAGTCTCTCCTCACAATAAGGACTCTGTAAATGTGATGAAACGGATTGTCTTTGTTTGGAGTGTTGCTCTGTTAAAAGTGACTGTGAAAAGAAAAGAATGCCAGAAAGTACTATACTTTTACAAAGGGGGGAAAAAAGGCAAACATAAAGAAAAACAAAAAGACCTTTCCTGTGGTTTTGTTGCTGTGATAAATGCAGTGTGTTCCAGGGACTTCTGAAAGCGAGTCTTTAATACTGGCCTGACACACGAAAGTGCAAACACTGAGCTAATCTTGAAGAGCAAGTAAAATCACATTGTATTTGACTTTAAAAGGAATGGTAAACTCTATCCTGCTGGGCCCCTGATGGATAAATGAACATTGATGTTCCAGAATCAAAGCAGCCTGTGCAAATTCAGTCTTACGTGTTATGTAACAGCTGAGGATTTTAGGAGAATTATGACGTAAAAGCCTGATGCTTATTTAATAAACTGAGCATTAATTACAGTTCAACAACTTACTTCTGGAGTGAAGGGAAGAGTAGCTTTGTGGCTCTTTTCTTTTTAATTGCAGCGTCTGTTGCAAGCCTGAGCTTCTCTTCCCTGACAGAGAATTTAGCTGCACTGATGCCGTATGTGTATTATTGGCAGTGTCTTAGGACAGCTTGGTTGTTTATTTTGGGGGAGTGTCCACTCCATGTGACACTGACCGGTTTGTTCGGGACAAACAGCAGCGGAAATTGTTGATCCGCTCTAGCTGGTTTTGATCATGGCTTCCTAGCTGTGCTTTTCCTTTTTTCCCCTCTCTCTCTTCTACCGCTTCCAATTAAAACATGTAAATGTAGAGGAAGGCACATGTCATTGTACCAGCGTTATAAAAGATGATTTTGCAGGTCATTTATAATTCAGTTTGCACGGAAGCTCTGCTGTGGCTGGTGGAGGGTAGGGAGCAAGATCTCCGATCAAAAGCTTCAAATAAGGTGCCAACTACTTAAAGTTTGGGACCACGAATTGCGCCTCTGAATCTGCCGCGTACTGTGGCAGCCACTTCAACTCTGAAGTTGTTGCTCTGAGGTGAGAACGTGGCTCGAACTCAGAAAATGTTTGAAACTTTTGAATTGCCTCCATTTCTACAGACGCCACTGACTCAATCGAGAAAGAAGAACGGGCTTTTCATGTTTGCTCTTTCCAAGGCGTGGATCTCCTGTCCTAGGAGGGAGATCGTGGAAGCAGATACAGGTGTTGCAGAGAAGGAAGAGTTACTACCTGAGCTGCTAGATAAAAATAAAAAAAGTCAGCAAAGCATTCCGAAGCACTACATGGGAGATCAATTAAAAAGGGAAAGAAAGTCAGTATTATCCTCTTGAACTAACACCAGAACATCTTACAACTTCAATTCTTCCTGAAAATCTTTGTTTTCCGAGAATAATTATCCCCAAATTTTGCAGTGAAGAATTGAGCTTCTTGTTGTCCAGAGGTATGAATAAAAATTTACATTTCCTGAGAGGGTAAACAAATTCAAGATAATGCTGCTTCAGGTTTGATGATAACTCCTGCAGTCGTTTTCTCCTGTGGCCATTAGCAGAATAAAACCAAACCGGTTCCTCTTACCTGAGCCCGTGGTATAAGACAGTGTTCACAGCACACGGTGCCAGGTGTTGGTAAGAGTAGTCTTGGGAAAATTGTTGCCATTTCTTTTTAGGTAGAAAATCTGACGTTTCCGCCCCCCCAACCTTTTAGTGTTGATTTACTAAGTTTTTGAGGAAGTCCTGATTTCACACAGACACATTAATAAAGAAAAAAAGTTTTTGCACTCTGCGCATGTACTAGAGTTGACGCAGAGAACAGTGTTCCAGTGTTGCCTTGGCTAAATGTAGATTTTAATTGTTTTCTTTTATAAGGGAGCAGTATATCAACTGAAGCAGCAGAAAAAAACTTTCATATACACAGTTTATGAGTACTAATACTAAAGCCACTTTTTTGTTGCCCACGTATGGAGTCCTGGTACCAACCTGCGCCTCTGGTACACACAGTACGGTGTCACTGCTGGTGGGCTGGTCTGGAGGTGACAGAAATACCAGCAGTGATGTTCAGCTGTGTCACGCGAAGAACCAGTTGTTCGGCCCCTGGAAGTCTGTCGAGGAGCTTTCACCGAAGGATTTCAGACTGAGTGTGTTCTGCGGGAAGGAAATGTAAAGAAAACTTTGCCATAAAGGCTGGGAGTTTGCTGTGGGAGTTAGTGCTGACAAGTCCCTTTCATGAAGCCGGAGTTTGAACAGGCGGAAAAGAGCTCGTTCCAAAATATTAGCACAAATTGGGGGCTTTAAGCTTAATTAGGGCATGGATGTTGTAAAATGAATTGCGGGGGGAGGGGGAAGTTTCCACCTTATTTTTAATTATATTTGTACAACTTTTTATACAGTAATTATGTGTTTGAACATCAAGTTATATTGGGAAGTAAATGGTGTAGGCTGAGTCTGAATTTTAAGTGTGAGCAACATTTAAAAAGCAATTAAGGCAGAGAGGTGTGCTGAGTGATAAATGGGGGAGGAGGCAAGCGATTGAAAACTAAATGATCTTGCTGTAAGAGTTTAATGTTCAGGAGATGCGGTAGGAAAGCGGCTCGGGCATCGCCTGAATTTCCGCCGGGCTTTTTTTGCGCCAGGCAAGTCCTGTGGCGGCGTGTTTGTGTGCGAGGCTCCAGCTGGCAGCTTTGACTTGCCCAGTGGCTTTCCTTTGCCCACGGTATTGACGAGTGTTTAATTACGTAAACATCATTTGCTGAATATACCATAACGTTAATTAGAAAAAGTTTAGGGTTTATTGCGGTTTTGGAAGACGTTAAAGAAGCGAGATTTCTATCCGTCTTAACTTTTCCTGCTGGTGACTTGGGGGCCTTCATGCAGCTCTCTGGTAGTTGTGTGGTTTACAGCTGGGGCTGTAAAAGTAAACAGACTGATATTCTGAAGAGGTTGGAGCAGTACTATCGTGTTATCTAAGGGGCCTTTTGACTACTAATCAACTTAAAATACTTTCTTTGTATGCAGTTCTCTCCTCCGCGCAGGTGTGTCTGACTGCCAGTCACCTTACTGGGGGCAACACCAGTACTGGGAGGAGGAGAACCAGCCCCATGTGGCTTTGATTTAGTTGGATCTTTCAAGCAAACATTTCCCTTCCTTCCAGAAATGACAGACAGAACCTGAAGTAATAGAATTTATGAAGTAAATTTAGGGAGATGCAGTGGGTGATGAGTCATTACTTCAGCTCAGTTTTTGTGTTTTAAAATGTTTATTTTGTTTGTAACCTAAAACTCTTCCCAAATGTTGGGCCGGTTTTAATCCTTTCTTGTATTCAAGAAAGAGAGTGATTTACCAAAGTTACAGAGAGTAAGTTATGATACTGATTCAATTTGCTAAAAGAAATAAAGAAAATGAAGTTTCTGTGCTGTTTTGAAAACTCGTTTCTTTAAAAACCTTCCAGATCTTTAAGCTTCTAAGTCTTGCAAGTGCAGTAGAAATTATTTAACATGCAAAGCAGCAATATTTTGAAACACGAGTAACTTAAAGTGTTGCTGCAATTACTATACTTAAAAGTACTTACTTGGAAATATTTCAGAGCCCTTCCTCTTACTTGGTGGCTTGCGTGCTGTATTTTGTTCTACAAGAAATGCAGAACTATAGCCTCCTGAGCACTAGGCTTGGGTCAGTTTTGTGTTGATGAGGGTTTGTTAATGTGGTTTCATAGGTAAATTCTCCTTGCAAGAACACTGTACCACCAAAAAGCATTTTTGGTGGCCCAGTTGCATTTACTAACTGGAGTATATCTTCAGAGGCATCACCAAATACTCAATTATAAATCACCGATTATGGCACAAGGTGACTCTCGCTGTGTTACACTGAGGCATGCGCTCCCTCACCTGGTTCCATCCAAAGGTGATGTGGATGTGTCCCTGGCCAGCGGTGGGGCAGGGTCCTGCTGCTGTTGGACATACGGTGGTGGGTGAGCATCGCCCCGGGGGGGACCCCACCAGCATATCCTGACTGTACCTGGGCAAGAAGTTGGCAAGTGTGTTGGTGTATTATTTATCTGTACTAAAACTGGAAAATTCCTTGGCGTCGCTACTGCTGAACAGCTTCATGATTGTGTGGGTAAGACTGCCTTTTGGGGCAGAATTGCCACTATTAAAGCATCTGAGAGCACAGTGATGCTATCAGCAATAAGCAAAACCCCACAGCTATAGATCAGATCACACCTGCCATGGAAGGAGTGTTTCTTCTGGTGCGGTGCTGCACACCTTGCCTGTGTTTGGCGTTTGTTGGCTCTCTGAGGTCTCGCAACAAAAACTACTCCAAACGCTGTTGCTATTGCTGAAAATGGAGCACAAGTTTGAAACCAAAAGTCTTTCTGGATTTCAGGTTCCAGCAGCCACCAAGGAGGGCAGAAAATCAGTGCTGCCAGTGGCGAAGCACCAAATGAGCAGGGGGAATAAATCTGACTCTTAGGCTCAGAAAAGGAGGTTACAAGGATTGTCGATGCTATTCGTTATGGTGGTTTTTATTTAGGAACAAAGACTCCATATACATTTGTAACCAGTTGCTTATACTGTAGGCCACTTCTATTTTCAGTAATACACAGAAATACATTGTAACTTGACATTTCTTTGCTATAATTAGTTTAAAACACCAGCATAAAGGAGTAGGGTTTGGGATAGGTTTTTTTCAGGTCTTTGTTTCTTAAAAAAATTGCTTATATCAAATAAGTTTAAAAATGTTTTGTTTTGTTTGAAGTGCAGATCAAGTCAGCATCGCAGCAGCCACCCTGTATGAAGAACATCTTTTTGTAAATATCAGTCGATACATCTTTGGAGTGTTTTATGGAACGTAACATAAAAGGCACATTCCTTGCCAAAACTTCCTTTGTGCTGGGCTTCTCTCTAATGTAATTTCCATCAGTTAAAGAATAAAGAGAGCATGTTTTGGGGCCCGTTTTGCTTGGCAGTGCACAAAGGAAAAGAAGGTTGGAAGGGGTTGAGAGTATTATTTCTCAGCTACTTCACACAAAGAAATACTGTACTGCTTTCAGAAATCTCCCGGTACAAATGCCTCCTGTCACAGGCGATCAGTGTTAGGCCATTTTGACACAGCTGTACGGGATACTGCAGCCTATTATAAAATTGTTGTCCTGGACTCAGTGCAGGAGGGCTGGAGCTGGGCGAGAGCCATAGGTCTGACGTTCCGTACTCACGTGGGTGCTAATTGTGGAGCAGGAGTCATTTCAGTGAGTAGCTCTTCGGAAACAGCCTTGTCTGACTCAGTGCACTGAAAGGACGAGGCTCACCTGGTGCGGAGCTGCTTGGAGAGAGGCTGGTTTGGAAGGACCAAGGGTGTCTGTGTCTTTCTGTCTTTGGGTCTGTCTTACGGGAAGGGTAGGAGACATCCTCCATCACTTGCGTGGCGCTCATGTTGACTTGGTCTCTGGTTTTGTCACCGTGTCTCTATCACAACCCTGATCATTGGTTTTTCTTTCTCTAGTTTGAACTTAAACACAACAGCTTGGTTGAATGCTCCATCTTAAAAGGAATCCAAATTATGTGGGAGGGCTGGATGTCTTTTTTTCAAGCCTTTACATCCAGAGCAATAGACGTCCTTCCTACCAGGGCATTATCCCAACCTGAAAAGTTTGACTGTAGAACATGGAGTGCATGGCTCTGTCTTCCAGCAGAGAAACACTTCTGCCGGTCCTCTGTACTGGGAGCCAAGGTTTGACCGGGAAAAAGAGCTGAACCCTCACTTGGAGATAGTGGGGAGGGAAGAAGCCAGAGAGCTGCCAAAGAGGGACTGGCCCTGGCTGCCAGCAGTTAAACCTGGTTCAGCATCTGCCTGAGGACGTGGGGAGGAGAGACTGGGTGCTGCGTGCTTGGCATGCACCAAAGTTCTTCTGCTATCACAGCCCCGCACGGGGAAAAGGCAGAAGGTAAAGAGCTGAAGTTCCCCGTGGTTGTTAGCATAAACATATGCACACGGACGTTCTTCATGCTTGTTAAATCTACAGCCCTGTTGCCCTCTTTCAAATGATCTGTGTAATACTGAAAACGAGATAGCGGTAAATAAAATGTTCGGCCTACTTTGCAACTGTCAATAAACAAATGTCTCCATTTTGTTTTGTGTGCGCACATTTGGTTGTCAGGTGTTTCCTGCAGTCCTGCTGCTCGATGCTCTTTGTATGTCTCTCCTTCTGGGACTAGCATACGAATTTTCTCTCCTAATTACAATCTTGCACTGCTTAAACTAGTAATGACAAGAGTGGCCATTACTTCATTAACATGTAAGAAGAAAGTACGATTCAACTCCCTTGACTTCTGCTGGTCTCAGGTACTTTGAAGGTAGGTGACTTTATTCCCACACTTAAAATTTGAATATACCATCTTTTTTTATGCTCAAAACATCAGACTTCCTCATTAGTGGACTTACTGTGAGAACATCCGCTAGATCTGGCTCTTTGACTTGAAACAGAAACTAAAAATTTTGTCGGACTTATTTGTGTTTTACTGAATTCCATCAGATTTTCTTGGTGTCCTTATATTTTTCAATTTTTATCAAAGTGCCTAGTTTAAAACTTAGTTTTAAGAGGTGGTTTCGCGATGTTGGTTCAATATTGCAGCCTGTTCTATTTGTAGTGTGTCTCTAGTACATGCCACAGTACAGCTTGCTGGGGGAAAGAGGATGTTCGGAGATTTGAGAGGAGGCAAAGGCCTGTCTGTACTTTTTCATGTTTGTTTGGGCTTTTTTTGTTCCGTTCTAATTCACTGCTTTTTTAATAAGTGTGAGCCATTCAACTTCCAATGCTAGTTTTGTTTTTGGTGTTCTTGAAGTTGAGGAAACATATCAATGTTTGTGATTGTAACACATTTTGAAGCAGAACTGGCATATTTCTTTGCTAGCGTATTCTAGCAAAATTACATGGGCATTGCATGATGAAAACAACTAATTTTGCCTCTGGGTATCCATTTTATTCACAGTGAGAAGGGGAATCCTGATGTGCAAATGAAGAGCACTCTGTATTTGCGTAAACCTTTTTCTTTTTTGGTCTTTCAGTCCAGAGTTTTCCTGATATTTTGTTTATTGCAGGCATTTATACGTAGCCAGTTTAGCAGTTTTCCTTCAATAGTTTCTGAGATTTTCCAGGTTCTTCTGGGTGCTTACTCTTGTATTTCCCTTGAAAAGAATCTTCTGTCCATCTATAGATAATTTTGCAGCTTTACTCGAACTGCGAGATCACGAATTCTGTACCTTCAAGTGAACTGTAACTTTTTTTTTTTTCTTAGCGTGGGTCAGGTTTTAACTTCGTTTGCCTTTAAACATGGTTTCATGCTTTACTTTCACAGTAAAGGCACGATGCCTGTTCCAGTACACGGTGTTCCTTTATATTTGCTGTTGGTGTGGATGTAGGCTATTGCTAACACAGTAAGAAGAAAGGTTTTTATTGATATTTATATAAGGTGTGTGGTTTATTTTTCCCCATTGGATGTGTTGTTAAATAATAACTGCTATAGCTCAGTGTTATTTCCAGTTAAGTTTATAAAAGTACACACATCACTTGAAGAACTAAGGGTTTGGGTTTTTTCCCCTAAACTGTTGCAGGGAGAGAGTGCTGTTCAGCATATGATGTGTTAGACTGCAGCAGTGAAAAATGTGTTCTATAGGTGGAAAGAGAGAGGTGTATGACACTCTGATGACATGTGTATAATTAGTTCTGGGGAAGTGAAAAAGAGCTACATTTTGTGGTCATCTATATATTAAAATAGGTTTGTGTTATTTCCTTGAACAGATGTAGAAAGCTTTAACCAAACCGAAGTACTCCTGGTAGTGGGTTTTCCCTTGGCTTGGGTAGAGCAGCCTGCGCTCCAAGGACAGAAGTGGACGGGTGAAAGTTACCTTATCGTGGCACAAGAAACGGTTCATAGAACCATAGAATGGTTAGAGTTGGAAGGGACCTTAAAGATCATAGAGTTTCAATCCCCTGCCATGGGCAGGGACACCTCCCACTAGAGCAAGATGCTCAAAGCCCCATCCAGCCTGGCCTTGAACACCTCCAGCGATGGGGCATCCACAGCTTCTCTGGGCAGTTATTTGCTCCTGCGTATCATCTGGCCTTGGTTTTGGTCTGCTTCATGCTCAGCTGAGATGTAGGGGGCTCTAGGGGGCTGCTTTCTGGGGTGGGCAGCTTCTCCACACAGGTTGGGTCTGGCTTTACCGCTGGCTGGAAACTGTGAGGAGAGAGAAACGTGTATTTCCAAGTTGATCGGCAACTGCTTAAAAAGAAAGAGGTAAATGCTGAAAAAACCAAGGGCTGCCTCCTCTCTGACTGACTGAAATGAGGCCAGCTGGGTATTTCAGTCAAACAAAACACCTTCCTCGGAGTGATTTAAGGCACAGTCTGCAGCCGAGCGTGTGGGGCGAGGGAGAGGTTTGTGATGAGCAGATTCTTTCATCTGGTACCCACGAGAGTCGTCAGGGCCTCTCACTCTCCTTGGTGTTGATTTGTTTTGTCTTTAAGGAAGGTGGCTTTTAAGCATGGCACTGCATTTCCTGTCCTGCCGGGGTGAGGGATGCGGTCCTCTGTGGTGTGTGGACCGCTGCTGGTTGCCATGGCAATAGAAAGCCTCCCCAGCCGAGGAGGGAAATGCTCCATCGCAATGTCTTTGCCAGGAAATGGCTACGGCGGCAGAGACATCTCATCCTGTGGGGAGCAAAGCTGCCTTTGAGTATCTCATCAGTGATTGAAATGTACTGACCCTGCGCAATTGTGGATCATAGGATGAGGGTGGGTTTTTTCAGACTGAAAGGGCATCACGGCATATTGAAATACATCTCTGCTCTCGTGTGGAGACACAGCCATTTCTGGTGTGCTGTGTTCCCTCTGCCTAGCAAGGATGCTTTTCCCTCACCTGCTCCCATGCGAGAGTACACACACCACATCGGACTTTCTTAGATCAATCAAATCCTGTATTTAGTCATCTTTCTCTTACTTGGTAAGTTATATTTCAGTACACCATGAGCAAGTATAAAGACGATTCTTATATAAGGCACTTTAATTGAGTTTGTCGACTTTAATATCCCGTTCTCATCTCATTTGCCGCTCTTCAACTTCACCGACTTCAGCAGAATGATTTCTGATGTGCAGGGTGATGAAGGAGGTTCGCATCTGAGATGGCCGAGTGCTGTGGTGAGGACAGGCAGCCGGGGGAGTGCTCCTTTGCATGTTGCCGTTTCCCTGATGTGGCTTTTCCATCAGAATAATCCTGGTCCTCACATGATGCAAGTATCCACTGGTTAGGGTGGAAACTGATGGCTCTTTCTGTCCACAGAAGAAAATATGTCCCAACTTTCAAAGCTGTTGCATTCCCTCGCTCTCTCTGCACACATAAGAATGTCATATAATTAAATTTGTAGACCATGGCCTATATTTTTTTATAACTCTTTTTTTTTTTTACCTCATTTAGCCTGCCGTGGGTGCTGCCACAATATAAAAAGTAAGCAATGAAGGGAATCTTCAGTAGGGTGTGTTTGAAAAGCTTTTATAATAGTTTATTTTAAATTCTTGCCTCTGTGTGGGTAAAATGTAATTAAAGCAAGAGTTGCCTTGCAAATGATGCTAATTCATTAAGTATATATCATCAAAGTTTTTATTTCTGAAAGCTCTAATTTTGTAAAAATACCAGAAACCAATGGAAATAGAAGCCTGGTTGCTCTGTAAATAGTGCAAAAGTATTTTAGTAACTGTAGTACTAATGAGCAGAACTTTTTCTTTTTTTCCTTTAATTTTTTTAAATGGCATTAGTATTCCAAACAGCAAAATCCCTGGCTGGAGAATTGTGGAAATGATGATTGCTCATTAGCAAATAGAATACAGATGTTCTGTTCATTTTGCCTGAGTGCTTCACATAAACACCTTGGGGAGTGACTGGCACAGAGTACAAAACTTGATAGCATAACAGTGTGCTAAACACTTCGGGGCTGGCAACAGAAGCAGAACTGTACCATGTAATTTTGTAAAATTTCATGTAATTTTTAATCATTTGTAGTGTTTGTGTAATGCAATAACCTTGGTGTGGGAAGTGCAGGGGGGTGTGGTGTCTCTACAGGGCTGTAATCAACACCAGAAACTAGAGTTGGGTCAACTTTGTGGAGGTCTGTTCATGTCTTTTTGGTTGAGTTTCTACCTTCAGCTTACAAAGGAGTAAACTTCTGGCCCCTTCCAGGTCCATGAGTCTTGTAGCAGTTGTAAATTTTTGTATTTGCCTGACCAGTTGCCCAGAATTTCCCAGGCCTCTGAGGTGGCATCTTTTTGGTTCTTTTCTCTTCAGGTGGGGTTACCAGGTAAGAAATTTGGTTTTCCTTCTCTCACCTTCTTCCATTCCTCCATCCTCACACCCCAACAGTAATCACAGTTACTTCTTTTTATTCTTTTTAACAGCGCCCTGACTGTTTTCAAGCGCGTATTCAATAAGGACTGGAGCAGTAAGGCACTGCTGGGGACTTACTGATACTTGTGTGTTAGTGGCAATGGGGTTTTACATCCCAGCATGATGTTGCCGAGTCTACAGTTCTCTGCTGATGCCTGTGGTGCTTATGGAGTAGCTGAAGGGGGAGATGCCCCTACTCTGCTGGAGGGGCCATGTGAGTTAAGCCTCTCTGTCCCCCTTGCCCTTGGTCTCTGCTCCTTGCAGAATTTTGTCAGAGAGAGTTCCGTTTCAGGGAAGATGCAGGAATTGTTTGGGTTTTAAAATCCGTGTAAGACATGCTGATTCTCATTCATGCAATTGGGTGGACTTTTAAAGAGAGGGGATTCCGAGCTGTGATATTACTCTGGCCTCTTGCCACGATGTGTGTTGTACTTGTTTAGTTGCCAGGGCCAGGCTGGGAAGAAGCTCAATGAACTTTGCAAGTTTCAAAATGCATTTATTTATTTTATTAAAGAATATGTTGATTCCAGTGGGTTCTTCTTCATAATATTTTTGAAGTCGGGTAAGAAGTCTTCAAATTACTGCCATAAAGTCATGGAATAGTGAAGTTGTGCTTCAGAGCAGTACCGACTTCAGACTGCAGCTGAAGTGCCATATGCCAGACCCGATTGCCTGCTGCAGCTACTCTGCGAAATTATGATGCGGCATTGCATCCTTGGCAAGCAATTATTAAAAAATGCTTTTGTGGGGTGTTTTGTTATTTAGACCTCTTAAAGTAGCTTTTTCTTTTCCACCTCAGTGGAAAAAGTCTTCAAAGTGTCAGCGCTGGGAACTGGTCAGATGCTAGAAGTGAGAAGGTGGCATTGAGCACCCTGAGAGCTGGTTATAACCTCAGGGTTTTCTGGTTGCAAGTCTCCACCCCCCTTTTAAGTAAATACTCAAAACTAAAGGGAACTTCTTGATGTTAGTTTGTCCTGCTGAGTTGAAAACAATCCGTCTAAATGCAAAAAAAACGTAGTAGGTATCAACGTTAAACCACTTCTAGAGGCGGAATCAAATTAAAGTGAACTGAAACAAGTTGGATCAGCATGAAGTGACTCCTTTTGTAAAGAGTACTTTGCATTTCTGTATCTTTTCACAGCCATAATTGAGAGGAGAATATCAGCAACTTCACTTACAAAGCTGCTGTTTGCTTCCTCCTTTTTGACCTAAAGCAAACAAAATAGGCAGGCTCCCAATTTGGAATCTATTGAATGAACCCAAATCACTTATTTGCAGTTTAGTTGTCGTGGCAGCAAGGCAAATAGATGTGAAAAGATTAGGCAAACAAAAAGGCAGAAATCCTTGGCCCTGTCCTAAGAATTTGGAAACCTGTTTAGTAGTTCATCAATTGTTGAGGCTGCAGGATCAAGGCATGTAGGAAAAAGCAAGCTGAAAGTGAAATGCCTTATCTGTGAGGTCTGTAGGAATGGGAAGATTCTTGGAATGAAGTTTTAAGTTTTATTGTCATCTCTTCCTGTTTCTGTTTCATTGCAGCTTCAACATGGATTGAAAATCATATTAACGAATAGTGAGGGTTTGAAGGAAAGTATGTTGAAGAAGAAAATTAATGATCATGGTGGCTTAGTGACTGAGACGCTGCCCTGTTTTGTAAAGATATAACTGAGAAAGGTGTCGGGACATCAGTTTGTTTATTCAATCCAATTTAAAAAATCTGAGCAATTGTAGACTTCAGGACAACTACAGCAATTATTGTCAACCAAGACGCACGTAGCAAGAGACAGCCTTTGTCTCACAAAGCTTGCCGGGTGAGCAGACCAGCCAGGCAGCCCATGCAAAGGAGAACAATTAAACCTCCTCCATTTAGGAGGGAGGATGGAACACCTTACCTGAAACTACAGTGTCTGCATGGAAATAGGATGTGAATTTGAGGCCGTGCTACTCCCAGGGTTTTGCTGACACAGGCTTTGCTGGGCATATGTATCCAGTTTTGGGCCTCTTACCACAAAAAAAACATTTGAGTTGCTGGAGCAGGTCCGGAGAAGGGCAACGAAGCTGGTGAGGGGTCTGGAGAACAAGTCTTGTGAGGAGAGGCTGAGGGAGCTGGCGTTGTTCAGCCTGGAGAAAAGGAGGCTGAGGGGAGACCTTCTCGCTCTCTACAACTCCCTGGAAGGAGGGTGTAGCCAGGGAGGGTCGGCCTCTTCTCCCACGTCACAGGCGATGGGACAAGAGGAAACGGCCTCAAGTTGCGCCAGGGGAGGTTCAGATTGGGTATTAGGAAAAATTTTTACACTGAAAGGGTTATTAAGCCTTGGAATGGGCTGCCCAGGGAAGTGGTTGAGACATCATCCCTGGATGTATTCAAGAGACGCGTTGACATAGTGCTTAGTGACACGGTTTAGTGATGGTTTTTTATCAGTTAGGTTGATGGTTGGACTAGATGATCTTGAAGGTCCCTTCCAACCTAGACAATTCTATGATTCTGTGTATAGGTGAAGAAGGATTGCTCCCATATATCTTACTCTGAGAGTCCAGCCTTGAATATGGGCCCAGGGCTCTACAGAGAGAGTCCAGATGAACTGAGCCTGTGGTCTGCCATCACTGCCTGGGGGTCTGACGCACTTCAGTTTGAAATTGATAAATGGAGTGGCAGAGTATTGTTGCTGTGATATGAATTATTCCCACTGTTATTAAATAATAAACATGACCACAGCGACCTGCTCGCTCTCTCGACTGGATTCCTTCTGTGGCTTAATCTTGGTAATGGCTTCAGATTTGAACTACATGTCACGGGTGAGCTGCGGGCCACTGAAGAAAGTGGCAGCCGAAGAAGGTTGGTAGATTGATACCATATCGTGTGTATCATAAAGTAAGGTAGTAAAAAGCCTCAGGAAATTATATTTCTTAAGTAATGCAATCAGAATTGCACTTAGACAGAGGAGATTGCTTTGTATTTACTAGCTGTGTTTACTGCTTTTTCTGATGTGCCTAAATAGGAAAAACAGGTATTTGGAAACTTCAGGGAGTGGAAATTGGAGTTCTAGACCCGAATCTGTACAGTTACTTTTGGGAATAACACAGCAAAATGAGTGAGCTTGATTTGCTGCACAGCAGATGCCAGGATTATATGATGTGGAAGGAATTTTTTACTTTTAAACCCTTTCAGTGTGATGAAATGCAGGGGAGAGGAAGGAGGGGCTGACATAAGTGCCCTCGTTTTTTTTTAACCTCTTCTGCGCTCTGAATCCAGAGATACCAGTTGATTCATGCAAGCACAGCCCGTCTGCGTAGGTGGACTCTACCAAAACAGTAATTAAATGTAGTGTATGTTTCTGGACTGGAGCTAAAATGGAACGGAAAAATAATACTATTTATTCTGTGGTTTAAAGCATGCTGCTATAAACAGAAAACGCAACAAACAGAGAAATGAGTTTGCATGAAAATTGATGAAGAGTACAGTGTGTCTTTTTTGGTATTTATGCATTATTTAAAACAAGTTTAGCAGACTATAAAGCTTTTTATTATAGTCAGCTAGTAAGTGCGTTCTGCTACATTGTGCAGCTTCTCAAAATAAAATGGACCAGCAGTTGTTTACAAAAGCTAAAGGCTTTCAAGACCAGCTCATGGGAGCAGCAGATGGTGTTTGGGCATCGTGTTGTGGTCCTGGGGTTCACGGGATGCCATGTTGGGCTGATTCATGGAGATCCATTTGCAGAGGCATCACAGTGAGCTGCTTCATTGAGATGAGAATAAACATTTCAATGAACTCTCTTGCCTTTTGCGCTATATTTAACAAATGCCATTGACTGCTGTTGTATTTAAAGAAAATGACAAGAGTGTATCAGAGCCTTTATTAAAATAAATGTGTCCTTTGCAAGCAGTGATCCTTCTGTTCAGGAGAGCTTTCTGTATCGGCTGTGGTGAGGTGAAGAAGCCACCTGGGCAAGGTGCAGCCCCAGGGTTTTTTATGGCGGGATCACGCAGGGAAGCGGTGGAATCGCCATCCCTGTAGGTATTTAAAATAAAAACCGAAAAGTGCTCCCCCTCCCCTGTGGGCAGGGTGCTGCCCCCCCACACCTCCCCTTCCCACGGGTGCAGCCCTGCCTCAGGAGCCCGCAATAGGTTGGGACACTGAGTGTTTTAGTTGGACGGGAGGGAAATATTATTCTTGACTAATTTAAAGAGGGTCAAAATACTTCCTTGCCAAAGGGAGGGGGGGGAACTGCTCTAAAGCAGGGACAGCAGTGAAACCCCAGGTGACGAGGTCTTTGCCTCGTTTCCCTTTTAGGCACTCGTAAAGCTTGGGGTGACTCAATATTCAAAACCTGTTGGACCTGTTGGCAAGAACAGAGCCCTAGATCCTAGTTGCAGGCTGGTTTGTTTGTTGCTACCAACTGCATTTCAATTGCCTAGTGATAGTGTTTGTTTTCTTGGAATTGGCTTTCTGGTGCGAGGTTTCAGCCCTGCAGAGGCGGGGAGGGGGACAAGGGCACCCCACCAGCCCTGCCCTGCCACCGGGAGGGCAGCGGCATAGCCGGAGTGTCCTGGCTTCGAAGGGGCTGGGATGTGGGAAACAGGGGAAAACAGCAGTCGCTTCCTACTCCCACTGGCAGGCACGGCCGGCATTAAACCCGTTGCTTTTATAGGAACAAACTGACCTACTTATTAACGCATTGTATTTCAGTGTTCAGCTACGGCTGTCAGCCCCAGAGGGGTTTTGTTTCCGACCTCGTGAAAATGGGGCCCCCAGACCTCTGCCAGCCTTGCTTGGGGTCTTGGGCAAAGCTGTGTTGCGGTTCTGTCCTTCAGCAGACTGTGAGGGGCATCCCTCCGGTGGCAGGGAGCTCTGGTACCAGCGTGATGGCCACCACGCGCTTGTCTGTGGGGAAAAGCCCCACTGATGTATGCCAAAGAGTGACAGGAAAATAGAAAGAATGGAAAATCGGAGGGGAGTGATGTTTAAGTATTACGAAAGGTTTTGACCGGAAATGTGTTTTCAGTTGCGTTCTGTGGGGTAAAGAAGGGACAGTCGCTAATGGCAGTAGCTGTGGGTACGTTCAGAGTATCTGACAGGAAGACTGTATTTCCAGCTTGTGAAACTCAGAGGTGGTTGTAGTCAGCTGCTTGTCCTTAGCCGCATTCGAGGTAAGGCTTGGTTTGTTAAGAACATGCGCAAACGAGCAAATTTGCAGAAGACTAAACATCTGTGCAGGGTCAGGGAGGAGCTTCCTCTAGATTTGGTCAGCTGGTGGCACTGTGGTGATACAAGATTTGTGAATCTCATCTGATGGAGATGACGGCATCAGACAACAGGGGAGTCAAGCCGGCAGCTCCTTCCAATCAGGGCTTTGGCCTGTTTCAGTAAATTCAGATTTCTGTGAGCAAATGACACAAATGTGGTGGTGGAGAAGATGGGACAGTGCAAGGCAGTTTCCTTTCTGTGGCGGACTGTTGCTTCTGCCGCTGCTCGGGGGGCCTTTCAGTTTACCAGCCCGTTTTGCTGGGCCAGCAAGAAGTATCTGCTGCATCCATCTGTAACAGTGGACCTGCATCCTCTCTCTTGGACTGGGTGGAATATATACTCTTACATGACTTACCAGTAAAAATGGATTTGCTGCTCCAACAGAACCTTTCAGCTGATTTAAAAAAAAAAAAAATAAAAAAATTCTGCTGTGATCTATAGAGGCTCTTAGGAATGTATCTGTTTAGTTTCCAGCCTGGAGAGCCAACAGAGTTGTCCAAATAGTCAAAGCTTTCCAAGAGATTTCCTGCAGTTTTTCCCCCCTGAAAAGCTGTGACCTCCTTCGGTAATTATATTCCAGTGGAGCCTTATCTTTGAGGACCATGGAAGGTGGAGTTCACGTAGGATACGTGCTCAACCAGAGTGTTGTCACAGCTGCAAAATTCCTTTTTCTGCCTTTTGCCCTCTTTCTCCAGTGCCTTGTACGTGCATGCGTGTCTCTTTTTCTTTGATGTACACATATACCCGTAGTCAAATTGCTTAATCTAGAAGTTTGGAAAGAAAAGAGAGAATTTCTGTGTTTAAACTCTTGAGAGGCACTCTGCTATCATAATGATAGAGCTGTAGGATTACCCAGAGATACAAAATGACAGACATCATAGTTAATACTCATCAGCATCCTTTCTAGCAATCTCAAAGCAGTCCCATCAGTAAAAGCCTAAGCAAGCTGTGCTGCATTATCATGATTGAGGGCCAGATCAGATTTGATGTTGCTGGCTGACATGAGAGGAGTGGAAGTTTTCCTACTTGTAAAGCTAACTTTATAGATAAGCTCTTTGTAACATTGCAAATACATCCTCACATATCTGTTAAAATACCCAGTAATTACATGAAAATCAACCTCAAACATGTTTCCAGATACTTTGCCTTGAAACTAAAAGGGAAGGAGCTGCTTACATTCATCCCTGATAAAGGCAGATGCAGCTCAATGCTTTCCCAGCATTAGGAATTTGGGGTTTATATATTCCAGGCCCTTCTGAGCCAACACCCATTCCAGCAACACTGATTTTTAATCAGGCACAGTTACCACTGTTAGTCTCCTCTGAAACAAGGGAGTGATGTGACTTATCTCCAGCCATTTTAAGGCTTTACACTGTTTTCAGTAACTCTATTGTCCTTGTACAATCCAACACTTGGGTTCCTGCACTAAGGAGTCCTGTAACTACCAGGTCTCTAACTTTACTGGAATTTCACTGACAATTTAGCATAAAATAGAAATACTTTCGTTGGTGTGTTCCCAATGGAAGAATATTTGTGGCTTTTATAACAAAGGCTCTACAAAGACTATAATACATGCCATTAGCATTTTTGTTGTAGCAGATGAAATGTTGCACCAGATTTATGAATAATTGTTTCTAAATTGGGGCATCAGGTATGTGCTTGGAGAGAGGAAAGGATCCCTATAAGGTTTTCAGTTCTATTCCTGACTGCGTGCAATGCAGCTGTTTGCCTATAAATGATGGCATTAAAATAAAAAAAATAAATAGGAGCTTTTTTTTCATTTTGCGTTTGCTTTTCTGGAGGTCTGCTGCCCTTCTCCTTCGAGATTTTTCTACCCCCTGCTGGAGGCAGGAAGAAGAGAAGCAAAGGAGGTTCAGAGTTGAGAGGGAGATCTTCGAGAGACAGTGGGGTGCTTAGAAATTCTTCATCTTCCGGCCATGAAGGGTGGTGAGATGAGTCGGGAGAGCATCTGTCTGGTGCTGGGTACTGTCTGTCTGACTCTCCATGAGAGGACAAGCCATCATTGAAGATCAGTGTGTGGAGAGGCAGAGATGGGGAGGGGGGCAAGATGAGTACGTCCTCTCTGTTCTGTTTTGTTGTAATCGATCTCATTACCAAACGTTATTAAGGTTTGTTTCCCCAGACAGCCGGTCCTTTGCTCTCACAGACACGCAGATCTGATGCACAGATCATGCTAGGAAATTGAATTTGAGCTGGCAGCGTTAGTATGAACCGTTTGCCTGTACGTACACGAGGCAGAACTCTCTAAAAGACCAGAGAGATTCCCGTGTGCTGCACCGACGAGGATTACAGAAACTTGGGGTTAAAATCAGCAAACCAGCTCTCAGTGGAGTTGGTTAAAATTTTGGTGCACAAAAAGAAATGTGGGGCATTTTTTCTATTTGGCTGTAAATACAAAATTGAGAAGAGGACTTCTTACTTACTAAAAGCAAGCCCTCTCTTCCTTCGTGGCAGCTGTTGTCGTGCTGCCTGCTTGGCTGGAGCGACGGCCGTTCCTCCCCAGCAGGGACATGGGAGGGGGAGCCCGGGATGGGGAACTCCAGGGGAAACGAGATGTAGCACCATTTAAAAAGTTGTTTCTCTTCTGGCCTTGCTGTATGTATTACACACTGATAATTCTTGTTAATGAAAGCACTAATTTTTACAAAACTGTCCTGAGCTATAGTTAAGCTGCCCAGCTGTTCCAGTCCAGGGCTGAGGATGCTGGTGCTCTGATCCTCTTCCACGGGCACGACTCATTCTCTGGCTTGTATACACACATAAGTGCTTTCCTGGATGACAGCCACAGCTCTCACTACTGTCTGGATAAAGCTTCGTTTCATTTTATTATTTTTTTTTTTTTAATGCCCAGCAACTTCTTTTAGGCACAGCCTGTGCACGTGGTCATTTTGGGATCCCTTTTCACCACGTAAAGAGAACAGGACGAGAGCCCCTTACCTGACCCATGCTGTTTTGTGAAGTAAATACACTTTGCACCTTTCAGCTGAAGATCTGAAAGAATTTGCAAAGGAATTGTGGTCGTATTCTGCCCATTCCTTCCTCCTCTGATACCCTCACCTGTCAGCGAGCGGCGATGTCTTAGACTGGACATTAGGAAAAAATTCTTCACAGAAGGAGCGATCGGACACTGGAACAGGCTGCCCAGGGAGGTGGTCGAGTCACCATCCCTGAATGTGTTTAAGAGTTGTTTAGATGTGGTGTTGGGGGATATGGCGTAGGGGAGAACTTTTGTAGAGTAGGGTTGATGGTTGGACTCGATGATCCCAAGGGTCTTTTCCAACCTGATTGATTCTATGATTCTGTGATTCAGAGGCCAAGGGGTTTGAACGGGATCATTCATAGCAAATCAGAGGTTGGCAGAAGCAGAATCCCATCTCTCCCCTTCTTTTTTTAATTGAAATGTGACAGATAATAGTAAGTAGAAGGTTGTTTCAACTGTTTTGGATAGAATGGAGCTACGTGATAGCAGTTTGGCACATTAGAAGCATCCATGGGGCCTGTAAATGCGACTTAGCTGCAAAGCCCTGCCTTAGTGCTTGCTCTCTAGAGACTCAAGCGAATTATTCTCTCGCCATGTTTCAGTTCATGGCATTTCATGTTTCCTCTGTTTTTGAAATGTTGAAGTAAAAAATTCCAGCGAAGCCAATATTTAACTTACACGTTCGCTACTATATAGCGCAGATGGTACTAAGTCTTTGCATTAGCAAAGTGTTTACTGGAGGCTCTGAGAGGCGTACGCAACTGAAGTTGAGAAAAATGTGAGAAAAAGCAAGTTTGGTAGGTTTTTGCAGATTTGCAACATATCTTCTACAAAACCTCTTCTATGAAGTATTGAAGTAGGAAACAAAAAAATCCTATTAACTGGGTTGTAATGTTTGGTCTAAACAAATTGTGTTGCAGCTGTTTTAAATAAATCCTATTATTACATATGCTATTTAAGCGAAGTTAAAGCCCCAACCTAAGGCTGACTAATTTCACTCTTAAAGTCTTGTCAGTGTTCAGGCTGCTTACGTTCACTGGGTTGCTTTCAGCAGGAGCTTTCACTAAAAAAGGCCAGTATGGTCTCAGAGTATTGGTTGTTGTAATTAGAAAGTAATTCTCCTACTCCATTGGTTATCTTGTAGACATCTGCAGTGGGAATGTCAAGACCTTCAAAGGCTATCTTTGTTTTTGTAGTTTATGATAATAATCCTTCAAAAACAACGTTACTTCCTGAACTGCCTTAACATTGGCCTGTGTCTCATCCCGCAGCCCATTTGGGAAGCTCTACAGAAAAAAATAAGTCAAAAGGCCCTAGACACTAGATTCCTGCTCTTCTGTCATTTCCTTTACCTGAAAATTAAAGAAGTTTAGAAGGAGTATTGCAGGAAGGGTGGAACCAGTTTTGTCAGATGATGGCAGTGTTGCTGGGGCTGTCTTTCCTCCTCCATGGATTTCCTTCCGAGAAGCAGAAGAGCAACTTGTTCCAGCCACGTTGAACATCGCTCCCTGTGGAGAGTGCTCAGCCATCGTCCATAGACCTGGGCCAGCCTTTAGGGTCTCCGTGTCCAGGCTGGGGCTGGCTCGCAGGGATGCAAAATGACACTTGTCAAGTGCTCTGATGGAAAATAGGCTTTAGTCTGCTTCTGTTCGTTTGGGTAAGTTTGTGTAGAGTTCTGTTGGTCTTTAACGGGATACACTTGCAAAAGATTGGCAAGGGAGAAACAATTCCCCCAGAGGGTTTTCCAATGTGTTTAATAATGGGTTTGCAAAACTAGTAATTTGATTTATTTCTTTATTGATTGATTCGTAATAGTGACTGTTAGTTGGTCTCAGTCTTAGGAAGAAGGGAAGTAAATGGTACAGACTTTGATTTTTCTTTATTTGTAATATGCCTGCCTGTCTTGGGCATAACTCTACAAACAAAGTGTGATGTGTTCCCTCAGGTGTGACGTTACTCAAGAATTAGCACTAACACACCTCCATTTATCCACTGTCCCTCCTGGGGAAAAAAGCCACCTAATCTAGAACTGGAGGACAAGTCTGGGCTGGCTGTCATGGCTCTGGTATGGAGTTGAGCCCTGACAGACTGCATGTCTGCCTGTTGTGTACCTGCTGCTTGGTCATCCTTCTACTGCTTTTTTTAAATATACATCTGGTGGCAATTCTAACTCTCCTGCCTACATCTACACCTTGAACCCCAGGATTGCACAGCAGACACCAGAGTGGGAGCTGTTAGGTTCGCCACCACTTTTCCCAGCCTTTCCTAGGCTCACGAAAATGCCCCTGTGCACAGACCTCCCTAAGCTGTGGGCCACTGTCCTTCCCCTCTGGTTCTTCCCAGTGCCTCACGTACGAGGTTCTGCCTGCTGGCACCTCTCTACACCTTCCTGCCTGGACCTGCTACACTGTCCTGCAGAGCAAAGCAGAAGAAAGAAGGCAAGAGTATGAACAAAACTTTATATGTGGATATGGGAGTGCAATGGGAGAGGTGAGACCACTTGCAAGCCAGGTGGCTTTCCTTCATAGTCCCATGGTTCAATTGCTACTGGAGTAGCCTCTGGCCAACTCTTCAGCTTTATACCAGGAGTCTTGCTTACGTGTTCAAGGCTGCTGCCACAGAGCTCAGGCCGGCTGCATGTGACAGCTGTGGTCCAGAGGTCCTCAACTCAGTCTGTTTCCCAGAAGTTCCCAAGGAACCATTTAATTAATCAAAACTTGCTCTTTGGAAATCATAGATCTTAAACAAAATTAGGCTTGCTCTTATCCTTGCCACTTAATCTAAACTGAATCACTCTGTGGTCCCCTGTTCCAAAGTCATCCTCATTACTCGAGATAAAGAGCAGAAAAGAATCTATTCTTGTTCATCCAGCAACGTGGATAAAGAAACTTGTCAGCTGTCACATCCAGGAATAACCAGCCTTGCCATGGTCTAGCAATCGTTCTCCAATCTGTACCGTGAAGTTAGTCTCCCCTGTTGATATAATTCCCATTTCTTTAATGATACAGAGCTCTATCCAGATCCGTAGCTGGTGCAGGAACTCAAGAGCAGACCCAGCATCTCTCTCTTAGAAGTCTTCTTTGACCATCTTTCCACAACATTTCTAAACATTTTCTATTTTCTTCAATTTCCAAAGTCTGCTGTTTCATTACTGCACGACAGTATCCTACCGTGTAAAACCCGTATTTCTTTTTCTTGAAAAGCACAGACCTTTTGACACCTGTTTCAATAATAATTGCCATTCCACCCTGTTTGTGAATTTTCCTGTAATAACACAAGTGCTTTGAGTTCCTCTTTTGTTATGTCAGTCTGCCTGGGTTATTAGCACGCAGCTATTTTAGCTGCTGGGTTTTTTGTTCACCTTTTCTGCTCTTGTTTTTGGTTTTAGACTGCATTTGGCTCCTCAGTTAGACTATATACAGTCCTTTCACTGGCAGTGTCACATGCCTGACCCCTTTTCCCATCATTAGTAGCATTTTTTTCCTTCAGATCCCTGAAATACTTTTCTCACTATTGTTTTCATGTTTATCTGATATTTTGCCATTTACTTTCTGGATCCTGAAACCAGTGTGGACTTTATGTTTGCCTTCCTTTGCCATGTTCATGCTGTGGTTTGTGCCTTGGTGGTTCCAGCAGTTGAGATGTTTGGGTGAAGCCCTCCTGAAGACTCATCTTGCAGTGAAGGTACCCGAAAGCCCCCTTTTCCTGCAGAGCTAGTGGCTGAGAGCCAGGGGGACTGTAAACATTTCCCTAAGGGTCACTCGGGCTGTGCGAGATGCGTTGGTTCTTTTCCAGTTGGAATGTCCTGCCGGACTGGACCGGAGGACATACTTGGTTCTCAAGGTCTGGTGGACACAAATGTATCTTGAAATAGCATGAGAAGGAAACGAGTGCTTACAACAAACACTTGTATGGGACAGTAAGGTATGGTTTATTTGGTCTTAGATGGTCAGAGTTCTGTAGAGGGCTTCCCCCTGCCAGCCATCCTCCCGCTTTGCTGGAAGAAAAACCTGTTGTTAGCAGCAGGGACCATTATGAAAGCTTGAGCAACGATGACCTTGGTGTCCCAATTAAGAGATATCACACATCTTCATAACCTGGGCCAAAGAGCATGTGTGTTTGTGTAGATATATATCCTTTGGTCAAAAAAACATGTGTGCAACCTGTAAGGCTGCAAGGAATTACGGCCCTCACAATCCCGTTTCCACTGTAGAAGCTGAGGCTGCAGCAGTCAGTTAAGAAGATGGTTGACATTCCTGGTCACAAATTAGGTAAGTACATGATGGAACAGAAAATTGTTTCTCTCTTTCCTTCTGTGCAAGGCTCACTGGCTAGTGCTTTCTCCAACCGATGTTTTCTGTTCAGCGCTACAAGTGGGACAGGCTGGATGGAGTTAAAAAAAGACTTTACTGTTGCCTTTGTGATGGGTAGATTTTATTTTCACATCTTTCAGTGCTGAAAATTAAGCTTGCCAGTAATGTATACTGAAATGAAAAAGTATTTTAAAAATAAAGGAACAAAACCAAAGCAAGCATTTCCACCCTGTTTTTAAGCAGAGAATGTGTTATAATACACCATTTTTATCTGTAAGATGTATATCTCATCTCTCTGTAGTCAGCTGTCTCTTAAAATATTTTTATCTTGCACTGGTAAAATATATATCAGTGTTGTGAGTCTTTCTTTTAACAGCTAATTGATCTTAATCTTTACTACTGAGATGAAAAGTTAGGATGGTATGTTTTGGTTTCATACAGCTTTCCAGATGATAAATGAACCTCTTTGAGTTTGTGCATGTGCAAGACCTTCTGTAACTCTTTCTCCTACCATTCTTTTTATTAAAACCTTTAACAAGAATATATATTGTAACTGTTTGTACAGTTTTTCAGATGATAAAATGGTATTGTTAGAGAATGGAAATTGTATGTGTTGCTTCATGATGATAGAAATTTAACAAAATAGAAGAGCAGGAAAGTTTCTCTTACAAATGTTCTGCATTTTTTAAAACTAGACCTCTCAGAATGATTTGTGCCATACCTTACTTGGCAGTGCCAGAAATGAACTTAAAAACCAGGAAAAAATTACTGGTTCGTTTAGACCCGTACCTTTCTTCTTCCTGTGTCCCTGTGTCCCATCGTAGATCCTTTCAAAGGAGTGGGAGAACCACTGTGACTGCCAGAGCAGTTTTGTATTGCTAGTGAAATTGCTTCTTCCTGGCCTCTGTTATAGCTTCCAGAATTCTTATTCTTGGTCTTCCATGCACTGTTGTTGAGGTATGAATATAATTTCTTGTTTCTTCCCAAGATCCTGGTTCTGAATCCTATTATTGGTTTACCATACGCTTCCACAAGTATTCTGTTTATTTTAAGAGCTCTTCTCAACCTTATTTAAATATTTCAGAAGTGGGCTTAGTGGCATCCTACACCAAGGAGTCTGGCAGAGTTACAGTACTTAGAGTTTTCTTCAGGTATTTCTTTCTGTCTTGCACATCGCAGTTTTATTTTAACAGCTATGTTCTTATTCTGTCATCAGGGAAAATAAATTAAAAATAGAAAAGAAAAAAAAAACAAACAGGAAAAAAAAGCCTTCACTCTATTAATTATTCTCTATGTCTTTCACCTAACCTGACTCCTACCAAGGGTAACTATCATGATGTGAGAAGGGAAAAGGCACATCAATTAACAGACAAGTTAAATAGGGGCAAGCTGCTGTTTGCTCTGTTGCAGTTTAATAAGCCTGGAGGTAAAAGGTGGAAGACAGTGTGTTGCTTTTCCACCATTTTCCTACTGCTGAAAATGGAAAATATCAAAGAATCAAATCACAAAAAAACCATGTAGAAATCGGCTGTGCTGGGAATTGAGGCAGGGAGTAAAAAGACAGATTCTGTAGAAAAGGAATAAACTGGACTTTTATCTTCTGAGTACAGTGGCAGTAAGTTTTATGCATTCCAACTGGAGTAGAGCATTTGAATGGAAAAAAGCAGTGGAGGATGCTGAGGCAGAATTAGAAGGGGCCAAAAGCTGGCATACTGAATGGTGAAGTGAAATTCTTTACAAAAATAGTTCTCTTTTAGATGTAGTAACTTTAAATTAAAAGATCTTATAAATTCCTTCCTGATGAGATAACATGGCAATGGTTGTAGTGTACAGATGGTGCAGTTTATTTACTAACTATATTTTTTACGTCAGTTGGCAGTAACATTTTATAGTACCTAAATATGCATCTTCAGTGCCTCTCTCTAGGCATCTGTGCTGGAAAATTCAGGCCATGGTTGCTTTGAACTGCTTCAACTGCTATTTTCTTTAAAACCTTATAGTATGGCTGTTAAAATAAGTACCCTCTAGCAAAATCAAAAGGGACTGTGTTATCCTAATTTTTATTACTGTTTAGTTAGAAGGGGACGGATTTGAAGCATTCAGTGAAATCAGATCAAAGTTTGAAATAAAAATATCAAAATAATGAAAATAATATGAATTATTAGAACTTACTTCCTCTTTCTGAGAAATTAACTCGGTTCAGACATCACAAACATAATAAAAGGGCAGCTGTCACATCCGGCTTTCTCAGGTATCCTGTTTGTTTTTAATTATTTTTTGTCCATTCTAGAATAAACAGCCTGCTACCTGAGGGCTGTCCTTACTGCTGAATGTTTGTATTTAACCTCATGCCAAAATATTTCATGCCTCCTGTTTCGCCACTTTGACATGTCTGTGCAGGACAGATTCTCCTCTGTACAGACAATGCGCAGAGCGGAGTTTGGCTCAGAGCACCTCTCGGTGATACGCACTGCATCATAATTCCACGGAGCGATAAATTGTAGGTGAGTTCCTCGGTGAAAGAACGAGGTGCTCTTTACCCATTCGGTGTTCGCTTTTGAACACTTTGCTGAACAGGGGCTTGGATCTACGATGCAGCGAACAGACCCGCCATGAGGTTGGGGACTTAGCCTTCATCGGCATCGTCTTCATCAAAAGAAGTTTTATCTTTTAAAGCAATGCTGGCAAAAATAACACGGTAACTGCAAGGGGAGGTCCTGCAGCTGTGATGGGGTGCCTGCCCCGTCTTGGCTTTGAAGTGTGTTGGGATGCATGCTTTTGTGCTTTACACGTTTGTGTAAGTGTTTAAGGTTTCTTCCAGGTCCTTTCTGATACCCTGTGAAGGACACTTGGTGGATGAGGGACCGAGGACTGAAACTTCAGGTTGTAGCATGAAGCACTGAGTGTACAGACAGCAGTCATCTGTCAGGGAGAGCTGTGGCTGCTGGCAATTTTTGTCACTATGTTTTTGTCACACTCCAGTGTTGGCTGTTTGAGACTTTGATGTACTCTTCCTTCTTCATACAACACCCACAATCCTCCCTCTTCTTTGTTGTTACGTACTTTCCTCTTTCACTGGGGAAGTTGGGCATCTTCTACTTTCCAGTAGCGAAAAATGGACGTACAGTTTGTGTATGCAGTCAATTCACCACTTCAATTAGCAAAAAAGAAACCAGAATGCATTCATTTAAATCCTTAATTTTCTCAATTCCGAAACTTTGTATGTAGTTATTTTTAACCTGGTTTCCTAGGGAAAGATGTTCCTGCAATCATTTTTCACTAACCACCCACTGTTAATAACTTCAGGAGCCTCTGTGTTGATCGCAGACTTCAGGTAGGGCAGAGATCTCAGCGTGACATCCACGGCTTCACAAACGTGGGTAGAAGGGAGAGGATCCAGTTCCCAGCCTGTTCGGGCTGCCAGGCGAGGTCAGCCCTTACTGCTGGAAATCAGAGGATGGAAGAGACTTCAGGAGACGCCAACTGTGGGGAAAGAGCTGTCAGCAGGGAGGGGGGCTCTGGTGGGTAGCAGGAGTCTAAGCAGAAATTCCAGTCCAAGCAAAGGAGCCCTTCATTCACCTGCCTTCAGTGCTGCTCCTCATGACTACTTCTTGCCTCTTCTTCTTCTTCTTGATGTCCTTCTCAGGAGAACACCTCCAAATTGTGGCAAAAACACTGCACAAGAATGAACTGGCCTTTCAGTTTGCCATCGGACATCGCTTCTGCACCTCTCTGTGGTCTCCTCGACCCTTGTTTTCCTTGTGCACCCAGACCCGCTCTGCAGGACAACCCAAGGCATGTTGTCCTGGATCCTACTGACACCACCCTGGGTGCATGTCTCCAAGCCCTCTTACCTCTGCCAAGGCATTATGGAATAGCTGTCTGGTTATATATATACCAACAGAAAGAGATGGAGACACCCTAGCAGATGTGGATGGGCTTGAGTCATGGTTGTGCTTTGGAAAACGGCTGCTGTGGGTGCAGTTGTGTGTTGTAAACAGCTTGTGTTAGTGTTGTGAAGTCAGTACAGAACTTAGTGGTCCAAAGGCTAAGAACCCACCTTTCAAGATGAACTGGTTGCATCAGTTTTATCGCAAAGCACAGATTTTGTTACACAAAGCAAGCCCAAAGTCAGCAGGAAATGTGTTTTTTCTGGTTGCGTCCTTTTCTTCTTTCAACAGCAAAATTAGCATTATGCTACAGTGTTACCCAGTGGTGGAACCTTATTTAAAGGAAAACAAGAAAACAAAATTTAGGAACAGCCAACGAACGAATGTTGGAGTTGGTTGTATGAATTATGATATATTAAATTCAACTTCTAACACTCTTCTGATTTTACGGTATGAAAGAGATGGGAGAATTCTGGTTTGGTTTGGCTTTATTTCTCAGGCTTCTCTGCTTTTTGTCTTGCTTTTTAATGTTAGATAGATTGTCCCTCTTCAGTTTGACTCAAGGGAAACTCTTGCTGTGTGGGCTGTGTGGTGTGTGGACCAGGTCCTGCACCAGGGCTCAAATTCAGGAGCAAAGCTGTTTGGAAATGGCACTTTTGGCAGAGATGCTCACAGTAGGAGAACTGCTTCTGATGTGTCTTCAGATTTGACGATGAACATAAGTTGGTAAAGCTGCTTTTCTGAGGAGTCTTGACGGTGACTTTTGGGAAAGGACATGCTGATCTGTCCAGGAGACAGACCAGCATCTGCTTTCCAGTATGTGGGCACCTTCTATATAATTTAGTCTGCTGCTGCTTCAACTTTAGTTTTATACCCAGTACGCTATTGCTCTATTTACTGTTTCAGCAATTAAATAATAGAGTAGCCATTAGATGTGTGTTTCCAGCTATTCACAGAAAAGTATATACTTAAACTAATAAAAAATCCCTTTTTTTTTTTTTTTAACCAGTTAAGCAAAGTGAATTTGCTTAAGCAGATATTGAAAAACTCTCTGTGTCATTTGTGTTGTTAAAAAATTGCAGGGTTTTACATGACATTACATTACTGAAAATAGATTTGAAATACATAAAGGCACAATATACATATATTTTTAAAAGTGAAAAGTAATTTTCTGACATAATAGCCAAAATAAAGTGCCATGAAGCTATTAGTAGTAAATTGAATTTTTTGGTATGTAATTTAGTATAAATACTGACAAGCTGAAAAAAAGACAAACCTCAAACAACAAATGCATACTCATTAGTCATTCAGTTTAGCGGCACGGAGGCAGCAGTCGGGCAGGGTGTGCGTTTTTCTGTCTGCTTCGATTGCACACTTCATTTATTTGGACATGGCATAGGCGGCTTTCTCTGTCACACGGCATCACTGGGCGATTAGCAAGTTGTGCCCCAGGGCAGCTGGGACGCTTTGCTGGGGCAGATGTTCTTTTCAGCTTATTCAGTGGCCGTTGTGGGGTTGTTTACTGTTGTCATAGCTACCTACATTGCCATAGCAGCCGAGCTGCCGTGTGTGAAGCAAGTGAATATAGTTATAAAAGGATCATATTTTGTTCTGTCTCTATAACTTACCATCTGTCAACTGACTGTTCGTGATGGATTCAGAAACCAATTTAAGAAGAGCAGCCAGCCAATGATTTTTGCTTCTACTAAAGTGACAGTGGGCGAGGATGTAAATAAGTTGGTGCTTCAATGAAATGCTAGGTTTTTTTTTTTCTTCCCCCTTAATTCTAGCAGTTTGGCTTCCAACGCTTTTCTCAAACATTGCTGAAATCTGTATCGACAAGTCAAAATGACCCGGTGTCGTCCTCTGCGCTGAACTTGCTCAGGTGTAGGTGTTCCTTCCGCTTTCCCACGCTGCTGTCAGCTCCCCCCTGTGCGTCGCTTACCAATTGCGGTGTTGCACCCGCTTTCACAGACCCTTTGTAATGAAATCTAAATACTCTCCGCAGAATTAAAGAGCAAATTCACGAGGCTATCGGCGAAGGTATCATGCACACACGAGTGTGGTTTGGTAACCTCCATCGCCACGCTGTACTTAATAGTAGCAATGGGATCACGTGCAAGTTTGGGGGTAAATTCAATGTGTGATCAACAAGCCCTCTGAATAATGAACTCTTATATCTTTTCACTGCAGAGATTTGGTTGAACCTATAGTTTAGCAACGGGGGCAAGAAGATTAGCCCAGTTGTAAATAATGTATTTATTGGTTGATTTTTCCAGATCCTGACATTGATGCTGCCACTGCCATGATGCTTTTGAATACTCCCCCTGAGATACAAGCAGGTTGTGAGTAGATATTTCTATAGCATATAGCAACATAGACGTGTAAAGTTAATATTCTCTTTTATAAGTATACAGCGTACCAGATAAAAAGGAAGAATTCGTGAAGAAATACAACTTCCCTTGTAGATCCTTACACTTCCTTGACCCTTCCATGAGTATAATTTTGTGGTTCATGTTACATTCTTTGTTACATGAATAATAGTAATCCGTGATCTCTAATGTAAAAGAGGGGTTATTGTTATTCATGGCATACACATAATTGAGTAACATACTATTATCCGTACTGATAGGAAGACCTGGGGCAACAGCCAGGAGAGAGGCAGGGAGGGAAAGAGAGCAGGAGAGCGAAGGGTACATGGCATATGGTTTTGTTTTCATTTTGTTTTGATTTGACTCCCATCGTGTGAGTTACCACAGCCATCTGGATACTTTCCATTCACTTGGGCACTGGTTCAACTCCTTCCTTGCACACATCCTGCCCGTTTTGCTTTTGTGCTCTCTCTGATGCAAGGCAGTGGGCAGGCTCCGGGGAGCAAGGAAAGGTCTCATTTCCTGCCAATACTGTCCCCGTTCTCTGACCAGACCCGAGGTTTTGATGCTGTGTATTAGGAGAGCGCTGAGGGGGCCCCGACCCCCTCTGTACCGGGCTGTGCAAATACTGCAGGAATCATCCTGCCCCACAGAGCTTGCAGTGCCGGTATTAGGGGGATCCGTAGAGGAATACAGCAGCACAAAAGCAGGGAGCACAAGCAAACAAACATATCGCTGGTCAGCAAGCACAGTAGTAATGCCAAGTGACAGGCAGCTCTAAAAAATAAAAGCAGAAGTTAAAATAGAATCCATTATCAAGCCTGTCTAGCATCACCGCTATTGTTCTAGCTCGGGCAACCAAATCCAAATTCCAGGGAAAGCCTTGATTCGCACTTTGATACTCTGCCTGGGGAAGAGAGTCAATTACCATCAAAGCTTTTCCTGTGCAGCCGAGGACAGCAATTGTCAGCCGGCTGTGTGACCCTGCCAAAGAAATGCCTCTTGAGAAGCTCCTCTTGGGGGAGAGCGCCACATACCAAGAAACTGTTCATTCTGGAAGGAGATGAGTGGTCCTTGTCCTCCTCTCCTCAACAGCCTTCGGGGACTGTGCACAGTAAAAGGGTGAGCAATCCCAGGTATGTGTAGGTAGGAAGAAGGAAAGATTTTATCAGGGAGAGGAGGTTATCGTTGGGCTTAGCGGGAAGAATAAAATGACAGATCTTCAAAGGTTCAGAAATTTAAAGAAGCCAGCCTTGTGGGGCAGAGAAAGAGGGAAAAGAAGTTGGGGTAGAATGAGAGTGCTGGGGTAAAAGGGTATGTGAGAAGAGGGAAGGAGACATAAAGCAGAACGTGCAGGAAAAGGATGGGGAAAATGCAGAATAATCTGAATTCCTGGAAGAACTGGAGAGCAGGAGAAGTTTGCAGACAAGAAAGGGAGGAGATACTAAACACGCTGCAGATTTTTATCACATGCACATGCTTTGCAGGTGTTTGTGTGGAAGTGATTTGGAGACCTGGGCACTGTCATTTCATAGAGATGGTGGCTTGCAGGTTGGCAAATGGCTTATTGCTATTTTAGTTTGTAGAGGTCGCTCTGAGGAAGGAAATTCTAGCCTTCCACGAGTTTGGCATCTCTCTCCCCCCATGTCACCTTCCCAGTGGGCTGTTGTGCCAGGACGTCAAAAGCCAGAGGGAGATGAAAGCAGAAAGATGGCTCCTCGTTCACATTGCTCCCTCCTTGATGTCCGCAGTAACGAGACCTTCCTCTGTGCCTTCAAACTGAAATGCAGGGTCTGCTCAGAAGTTTATGAATCCTTCCAAACGTTGGGTAGAATTGACTGGTGCCAGGAGGAAAGAGCAGAAGTTTTTACTGTAACCTCAGAGGTCCTCTCAATTTAGGAAGGAGAAACATTTCTGTGTGTGTGTGTGAATGGATACCTGAGGAAGTAAATCAGCCTCTCCTATGAATTGCAGTTAGGTCTCAACCTATCTACCATGTTAGGAAAATCTTAAACGTAAAGCAAATTAATTACTACTGCAATTCAAGAAAAAATTGCATGAAAAATCACATTTAAAATTAGTTTTCAAATAAAAGGCAATTGGGCTATAAAATTTTCATTGCGATGCTGAGCGTCATCCATAAGTTGGCAGTTCATTCTCTGCTCTGTCAGTGACTGCAGTGGTCTGTAAATCAAACTGCGAGTGATGGGGGCAGAGAGCTGCTGGGACTGTTTGATCCCGTGAAGATTTAAAGTTCTGTTCATCGCATCCGACTGTGGTGTCAAGCACACGCTCAAGCCATCAGGGCTGCCAAATGCCGTGTGTTCTGAAGACAACGTTTTAAGAAGGAGGGATGTAGTTTACAGTTTGGCCACAGGTGTTAATTCCTGACTGAAAACACCCTTTGGGTCCAAGAGTCTGACTCAAGATGTGCCAGTTCCACCACAAAGATGGTCAGATGGAAGCAGAACCCGAGTGTCATTTCACGGTGTAACAACCTGACAAGTCAGGAAGTTTAAAACTCTGGTCCGTGAAGGCCTTTGGGTGTCCTACAGATATTTAACCATCGCCGTGAAACGTGGATACCCCCAAAGCAGACTGTGGCAGAGTCTGTGGATTTCTGTTTGTGTGGGTGGTTACATGTGTTGTCTTCTGACTTTGAAGGCATCTTTTTGGATGAAAAGCTACTTTCCGAGCAGGATAACAATCCAGGCTAACCTAGGCAGTGTGGGTGCTAAAAGCACCTTTGGCATGAAGTTAGCTACAGCCATTATTCAAAAGTCTTATTAAAATTTATTCTTTTAATACAGTCTGTCAGAAAGGAATCCCATCTCCGCGGCATTAGAAAATCCAGAGTAAACTATTCCTGCTTTGTAACAGATTGATTAATTAGTTTTATGGTTTTAAATGAGCATTTAAAATTCCATGCCCATGTGTGAAACACTGCTAACAACCACACGTGAAGTCTAAAATCAGATTTTGCTTTTATATGAAATCTTGAAATGGTGTCTGAGCTGGCACAAACGTTGCTTACCATTTACCCCAATCACACCATGCTTTAGTTTTCCTGTCAAAAATTATGGCAGAATAAAAAAGTAAAATACAGTTATTAGGATTATTTTGTGTTTGTGGGGATTTTACTTTATAGATCCATGAAACTGATTGTTCACATTGTCACTAAAGGTTGGAAATAATGCAACTATAGTTGGGGTGTTGGCATCAGAAGTCAGTTTCTAAAATATTACACTTTTCAGTATTTTCAGAGGCCAAATATTTCTAGATTGTAACCAAAGGCAGAAGTTCAAAGTAGGGAGCTCCATGCAAGAGTCTACAGAAACATACGATCCAGCTGGCTCCAAAAATACAGCATGAAAGATACAGTGATATGCTAAGAGCGAGCATGTAGGAACATACTTTTAATACTTTATTTGCTTCAGTTTATGGAAGTCCTTGCATTTCATCAAGTTTTGTATGATTTGGTTATGTTTAAAAAGAAACAGCAAGTGAAACACCTGCTTTGTTCAGTAGCAGCTATCACAAGTTACAAATCTTTGGATTTTATTAGTAGCCAATACATGAATATGAATCCCAAAATGCGTGACTTGCATTGAAAACTGTACTTTGCCGTGGTGGGGACTGGCTGGGCCATCGTGGGCAAATTGCGTCACATTTCTGGGCCTGTTTTCCCCCATGGGAACGTAGTTCACAGAGAGGACAGAGGAAGAGGAGATGGTGAGCAAACAGTGAAGCTCAGTTCAGAAGTCATGGCTACTAACTCCATGAAGCCCATGGGTTAGTTTTGTACAATTGCTAAGATTTTTGATACTTCAGTTCTTACCAGTGTCTTGAAAGTAAACATTCCCAGCTGTCACTCAAGTGTAGCTTTCCCAGCTCCTAAGAGCGTCGCGTCCAGGGCACGTCATTTAGCCTTGCCAAACCATTGTGTTTTGCCATGAATAAAATGGAGGTTGTTTTGGGTGGTTTTGCAGTGTTTGGACTTCCTGAGATTCAAGTCACTGTAAGCATTTTAAGTAGTGATACCTACTTAATTGGTGAGGTCACTCTGAACTTGGAACCCTTTGCCCTTCAGGAAGGACCAGTGAGAAGGGAGCGTGTGGAGTGTGTGTTTCTGCTGCTGCTCGTGAAACAATGCTGTGGTCAAAGTCATTATACTGGAAATCTTCATTTAATTCAAGAAGCCCCTGACTCAGCAGTATTAAACATAGATTCAAATTCATGAGTAGTCCTTTGCCCGTTGCTATGTAATTTGGGAATTACAACCACATGTAAGTGCATTGCTCTACGAACAGCTATAAACAGTGATTGCAGAAAGGGTTTGGGTAGAAACCAGGAAACTGAGAGTCCTCAACTCAGAACATCAATCTTCTGCTCTCGATACTGCTCACCCAGGTTAGCTGGAAAGTGGTGGCCTTCAGGAGACTTTGCAACACTGGTTTTGTGGGTGGTTCCTTCTAGGAGACTGAAGCACTGTGGTGAAGAGGTCTGGGAAGACATCAGCATGCAGTTTTGCTGAGTCCTTCTTAAAAAGCAAGCTTTCCAGTGGTGAGATCAACATCTCTCTGGTCTGGAAATCTTTATTAATCTTTGTCTCAAAGCATATAAAACCCAGAAGAGATACATATATTTTAAATTTGACAGGAGGAGAAGTAATTCCCTAAAAAGATCTACTAATACTGTACCTTTATACTTCTAAAATTGTACCTCCATGAAATTTGCTTTTTAAGCTAATGCAAGTGGATTGTACATGTGGAAGATATATTTACAGAAATCAAGACAAAAAATTGATATAAAGTTGCCTTAGACAGAAATCCTCCAAATAGGATCAAATAGAACATGCTGTTTTCTTGGGACATTTTTATTGTATATGAAACTTGATAACTGTAATGTTCTGTTTGTACTGCTTGTGGACAAGTCACTTATTATAACTTATTAAGGTTCCAGCCTAACTTTTTATATCAGAAAATAATAAATCATTGACAGTAAAATGTTTTATAAAGCACTATGTGCTGACAATTCTGTATCAAAGTGAAAAATAGGAAAAGACATTTTCATAGAGTTGAAACTTTCCATTCTAGTTGCTGGGATTTTTTGCTGGGATTTTTTGGGGAATGGCATCCTAAACTTCTACTGAAGAGGACTTTTTTTTTTTTTTTTTTTTTTTTACTTCTCTGTTTCAGTATTAAGTCATTAAGGTGAGAAAATAGAATTAGAAAGAAAACTTACTATTTTCTACTTTTTTCTCCCTACTCCTCATAATTTGATTTAGCAGCATGGTTCAGTTTCTAGTTGAGAAATTCCAGCATCACCAAAATGAAGAATCATTAGCCATGGTTTTATACTTATACAAAAAATAACTCAGAAGATTGAATTTTTTTTATTAAATACCCTTAGACAAGGTATGGGTGTGACAGTATTATCAGGATACACTTCTCTCCCCCCACCTCAAATTTTTGTTTAGAGTAAACGGCTTGTTGGATACATCCTTGATTTGCATTTTGTTAGGACTCCAGACTATGAAATTTAAGAGCTGTAAAATTGTCTTTGAGCAGTAAAGTAGAAGTTAGGCAGATGGCATCAAATTTATGCCTGGGATAATAGAGCTGAAGTGAATAAAGTTATACATTTGGCAGATAACATTTGCTTTTGGCAACTTCTTCTGTCCCATCAATTATACATCATTAGCAGTTTCCTATTTTCAGTTCTTGTAGCCTGAGATAAAATATTCTGCTAAACACTGTCCTGGAAGGGAGATTGGCAGAAAAAAGCTGAAGCTGACAGATATTAGCAGAAATTCGGTACCTCTTGTCTATAATGATTTCTGTATAGGGCTATGATGACTTCTGTGGGTCAGGGAAGAGAGCCCTGAGATAAATGCACATGCCACAGGATGACAGAAGAGGCAGAGAACCAGCCTGTCCCTACAGGATGCCTTCATATTCTTAATATTCCACTTTTTTAAAGTTCATTTTCAAGAAATGCTATTCAGTCTTCGTCACTAACCTAAATATTGGCCACCTTGAGCTAGACAGTTTAATGAAGTGTATGCTTGTTTCCCAGACATAAAGAACGTTTGTTCCCCCTTTTTTTTAAATTTCCTTGATTTACAACACATCACTCTCAACGCTGATACTTCATTTAACTTCCATGTGCCAATATTTAACCGAGAAGTCGGTTTCCTTATTTATTGAGCTGCTGGGGTGTCGGTGTGTCTGATGACTCTATCCATTGAGTATTTCCTCTTTCTTTTCCATTTAAATTTTGCCAAATTGCCGTATTGTGTGTTACACAATCAAATCTTCAGGGAAGGACCCGGTCTAACATGGGTTTGATTGTTGTGAAGGTCTTGGATGAGGTTGGTAGCTCAGCTGGTTGGGGGAAGTTTGCTTCACCCGCACACAGGCTTGGCAAGTAAGAGATTATGGATGCAATCTGTCGAGGGATGTGATGAAAGAAGTCCATGGTTTGGGATGTTCTACTCCGCTAACATGCACACAAGACCATGCGCTAATTAAAACACTCATGCACTGGCCGTGGAGTGATCGTGTGGCCTTCTGCTGATTTTCCACCTCCACAGGCTGAGTACAGGCTACAAAACAAGATTTTTCGGGGCTTCTGCCGGATCTTTTTAACACTATCTGAACGTAGTGTTTTGATGGATTCAGATTATGGTGTGTTCTCCTACATGGCATTCACTTTATTATGGGTTAAACTGTAATGTGAAAGTTTGCTACAAAAGACAGATTATTTTCCCCCCAGGAGAATTTCAGTCTTGCTTTTTGACGTGGGATGAATTGCCTCTCTCCGCAGTTAGCTGGTGGAGACTTGATATGCCAGCAGATTCTACTCAGGTTGTGGAATTCCACCAGCACAGCATAAGAACCAAAAATCACTTACCCACTCACGCAGCAGATTAGGGGCAGATTCTCTGTACATGGTTTAACTCTACTCCAGGAAGTATTTCCTGGGTTTAAGCTTTCTGAGAGCAGAATGAGATCCAGTGCCTCCTTGGAAACGTAGCAGTGATGAAAGCTGAAAGGTGAATAATGATTTTGCTGTTTCAGACTCTTTGCATTTCACTAGGAACATTTTGTGAAAGGGGAAACCTTCATCAAAGAGATGCACAGATCTTTTTGCATTGTTTTCTTGAGCTGAGTTTCTCACACATAAACACCTCAAAGGTGTAAATTGCATTTCACACTTCTGCCTAGGAACTGGGAACCATGTAACCTGCCTGTGCAGTTGGGTAAAGAAGCATTAGAAAAAAGGAGTCCGGACTGTAAGGTGTTAGTCCAGAGTGGCACTGATTGATGATAAGGCTTAGAGTGAATTATCTTAACTCCACACCTTGAATCTTCAATCTAAAATATAAATACTCCACCTCAAAGTATGGTTTTGAAATGTAATTAAAGTTTGTAAGACATAAATGTTTCTCTGGAATAAAAGCACCGTGCATTTTCCAGTAAAAAATTCACAACCCTTCAAAAGTACCAACTTGTGGAAATAATTCCATGGATAGTAAGTAGCCATCTTCATACAGCCTGCACAAAGGCAGGGGAAGTGTCTGGATACCAGGGACAACGTATTAGCAGTTTATATAGATGGATTTTTGTTTAAAAATAAAGTAATTACTGTCATTTTGTGAAGGATGAGTATTGGTGCTTTAAATGCTGTAAGTAGAGATGCGTGAGCAATAGAGATCAGTCTTACAGTGGCACACTGGTTATGTGGATAACTAGAAATTAATCCCTTCTACCACTGAATTATTTTGGTCTTGCTTTGCATTTTAGGTTTAGAATGCTACAGAAACTAATTTGTCAGCAAGTTGTGATGGGTTTTTGCGGGGGGTTTTTTTTTCATTATGGTCCCAGATGTCTACTGAAAGGACGCACTGCATCATCCAGCGTCCGCCTTCAGTTGATCCCTTCCATACACCCTTTCTGTTTGTCTGTCTGCATAAGTTAACTAGTGATGTAGTGATACTGCTGCAGCATAAATCAGAGATTTGGGAAACAAAAATAAATAGCAACACTGCTGTTGCAAGCTCAAATAGTTACTGAATTCTGAGTGGTGGTTTCAATATACAAAGCTGTGGTGTACTTCAGAGGAAAGTTAGAAGCACAGAATCACAGTTAAAGTCTTTTCTGACATGAATAGTCCTATTGAAGCCTTTCAATGGGTGGAACTGTGCTGAACAGATACCATGGAAGTGAATTTCATGGGCAGGAGCAGGTACCAAGTTGTGTCCTTGGGAGTATTTTCAAAGGACAGCAAACTTCTACTTAGTCTTTTTTTTGTTTGTTTGTTTGTTTTTTTAACAGTTGTCAATTCCTGAAGGGAAGATGGGGGTAGGGGGTTGTTGAGGTGCGGATGTTAACTGTGAAGCTTTCCAAGACAATAGCACACCGTAACTTAGAAACCTCTACTTTATCGATCTTCTGATACTTAGCAGGTTTATCTGCTGGTTTCAATTTACCTGTTATCTGTGCATTTTAGGTTAGCCGTATCCTTGGGCAGACGGCTTTTCTTTCGTAACACTGGTCTTTTAGCCATCTTAAGGTCACGTGTTGAAACAAATATAATAAGGAATTTAGATTTTGGAGTTTTTAGCAAGATAACATTCCTCTACGGTATCTACAAACGCAAACATTGAAAGCCTGATAGTGCCCCCTGCGTGAAGCAGATCTGATCGATTTCTCATAATCTTGTGCTGGAGGAAAAAGTACACAAAGTAGTGAAGTATAAATAGCAAAAAGCAATTTTTAAATTATTTTGGTCATTGAAAGCTGACCCTAGCTGTTACAAAGTAGGTTCTGTAATTTTAGCCATTTGAGGCTGTACTTAAGCACCTAAATATAAATGACCTATTCTTCAGAGGTGCTCAGAAGCAAGGGTGGCTGTAAGGCAGTGACAGGATTTGGTCAGGGGGGTGATGTGCTCTCAGCAGCAGGAGAAAGAAGATTATTTTCCCAGAACTAATCTGTGTGGTCTGGAGTGAAGCAAGGTGAGCATCAGGATAGCGGGGAGGGAGGTGTGGATCTGGCTTGGTGTTGACAGGAAGGTGAAATAATGTAGAAATAATGTACTTCTGAGCTTATATTTCTCTGCCTCAGAATACATTAATATTTTCAGGTGTGAGCATTTGAAGTTGGGCGTGTGAAGTGTATGTGTTGATTCTTAGGCTGAATGATTTTTCTAGTCTCCCTGTAGTTTTTCTAAAAATAAAAATCTCTGGAGGATTATATAAAGTGAATGCTTTACATTTATCTTCTATATATTTATATAATAACCCTATGTTTAAAAATAATACATCCAGAATAATGCTCATCATTCTCTTTTTGGGCATTCCCCATCAGGGGAAGTCACGGTGTGAATAATGACTTAGAATAAAGAAAAAGTGAGCGAACTGGTCAGCTGTGGACATTTAAAGAAGCAAGTTCAGGTTGAGGCTGTTGTAGGTTAGGGTTCCCACCTGAAGGGACATAATAGCTGTGCCAACGAATGGCGTTATGTATTAGTCCCTGGTAAGTGCCAAGCATAAGAACTGTGTTCAGTAGTCCTGCATCCCACCAGGGAGGAGGAAAATGCTGAGGACAGACTCTTCCTTTGGTGGTGCTTGGGCGTGCTTCCTCTGCTGTTCCTTCAGCTGGGGGGTTGGCTGCTGTGGGCTGAGCAGCGCACAGGAACACGGATAGAAAAGAAGTACTTGGTGGTAGGTTACAATCTTGTTGGCCAGAGCTGCAGTTTTTGATATGCAGCCCAGTTAAAAGTCCCCGGTGAAATCTCTCATCTGTAGTGGCCAATACTTGTGCAGTTCGGTGTCAGTGGCATCGGCGGGTCACGTTGGATGGAGGAGACTCGGCTGCATGACTGCTGTCAGGCTGGGTGACAGAGGTCATTGGTGGCAAGAGAGAGGGGCTAATTAGTGGTATGGAGCTAATGCCTTTCATAGCCTCTTCTTTTTTCTTTCCTGGTAAATCCACATTTGTAGTTAATATTTTATTTTGCAGGAGACAGAGGCCAAGAGGTGGCTGCTCAGAAAGTAAGCTGGGATGATAAAAAGCGATGACCTACGTTCTTACAGTGAAGCGCTTCTATTCTGTTTATCTGTAAAGGGTCGTTTTTTCTTACTGTAGACAAAATGGTTACATCTGTGCTCAGAGCTGGTTTTCACATGCGTTCCCAGCAGAACGGCGATTACAAAACAGAAGTAGTTTGGTTGTACGAGGCAAGGTCTGCAGCAACTAGGTCAGGCAGTGGCTTCCACGAGCCATGTTATCATTGGTTGCTGTTACATTTTTTGCCATGAAAATAGCACTGGAAATAGCATGGCATATCGCAAGAGTTGAGGCTGAGATGTTCAAGGTAAGCAGTGTACTACACGAGCCTCGCTAATGTTTTCTCAATTCATTGAAAAGCTTAAGTTCCACATTTTGCTCCTATATTTTTCTAACTTTTCCTTTAAAAGAAAAAATGTTCTTTTGTTGTTGTTGTTTTTTTTTAGTTCCTCCGGGAGTGATACAAAATGGAGCTCGAGTTCTGAGTAGAGGAATATTTCCTGGAGCCAGGCCATTGCCAATCAACCCTATAGGAAGCATGGCTGTTGCAGTAAGGTAAGAGTGGCTCATTGTGGGATCTTTTTAAAATAAATGAGTATTTTGCAGAGAATGTAAAACTATTGTAAGCTCTGGTCAGCAGATACTTCACTGCTTGCTGATACTTCTGAGGTTCTACATGAAATAAAACTGTGCCACCTAAAACTCTTAGGTTATCATTCTTTGTGAGATAGCCATGGCATATCTGTCTGTTGCACACTGGTTTGTAAAAAGCAGTTTTGTTTTCACTAGCAAATTGCAGGCAGTTTATGGTGAGAACCTCCTGCGGTGACCTGTTTTTCTAAGTGCAAATGCCTTTTCCTGCTCCTCCCTCCCTTTTCCTAAAGACCTTTTCCTGCATTAAATACCTGCGAGAAGAATATCAATAATATTAAAGCAAATGCTGAAAGATACCTAAACATATATCTGTGGGTTTGTTATTAACAAAAGGTTAATGATTATTAGGTCTTTGTGAGGCAGTTTCTTTCACTGCAGTTTCTATTTCAAGGTTATACCAAAACATTCAAGGTTAAAATGTTGTTTGAAGATATTCAACTTTTTGAGAAAGCAGGGCAGTAAGAGACATCTAGTGATGACAGTAAGAACTGTGGTTCGGTGGTTTGCTTTACTTCAAGCAGTGATGGTTTATTGGTGGAAGAACAATTTGCTTCAGGTGTAGCTCCGTTTTCAGTCAGTCACAACCGAGATTAATTTGGTCAAGTGCGCTGCCAGTGCCCTTCTCATTCAGAACTCTCGGTATCTGCAAAAGCTATTTCGGCTCAGGCAGTTGGGTATTCTGGGGGGGGTTTCATAATTAGCACTGACCCTGCTTCGCTGGGCTGTTCCAATTACACCCTCTGATCTCAGTAAATGGCTGCAAGGCACTGAAATAAAGTATCTTGATAGCTACTTATTCCGTTATTATTTACTTGGAATTTTTTTCCCATTTCCTCTTTATTTTTTTATCCCTTTTCAGAATCAGTGTCTAGCCCTTTGGGTCTGCTGTTTCCATCCAATAAAGAGAAGGGAACCTTTGACGTTCATATACTCTTGATGCTTAAAATATATAGAGGGGAAGACGCTAATTGGAATAAAATCCATATTTTTTGATGGGCAGCTGTTTCTCATATTTGCTGCGCCGAAGGGATGCAACCTTGAGGGCCATCTGCCAGAAGTCTGCAGAGTTCCTCTCCATCCTGCTTTACCACAGTCTGGCCTTGCTAGCGGTGGAGGAGGTCAAACATCTTCAGTAGCTTTGCTGCTGGCTTTAGCCAGCACTTGTATTCTGCTCCAGTGGGAATTGCAGAGCTGTTGGAGTACAGGATCATTAATTATATATAATTTTTATGAGGTGTCCAAGCTAACTGGAGGACATAGTGGTCTGAATATTCCCTCTTGCTTTTATCTGCATTTCCTGCTTAGACCCCTTGACGTAGTCAGGGTGGATTCAAGGAGGAGATGGAACTGTTTTTCCTTCCAGGCCACTTGAAAACTTTCTTCTGTGTAGACATCCTCAAATTGCTATGCTGTAAGGCTATATATAGTTACATTTTATGCGTTTTCTGAGGACTACTCATGTTTTTTCACAGCATGTATAACATGTTCTATACCAGCTACCTGCTAATGCATATTTGAGAAATTAGGGATTTTACCCCTCCCTTGCTTATGTTCTTTTTGCTCTGTCTCAGAGAAAAACATTTATAATTAGTTAATGCAGACATTTCTAATTCTTTTTGTTCTCTTCTCCAGCCTCAGGCAGTATTAGAAATAGCTTGCTATGAATATATTCCTGGTCTGCATGATGTCTGCTCATATTTAAGGGCTCCTGCAATATCCCCTCTTCTAATCCTTGAAAAGGGGGCGGACGGGGAGAAGAGGCTTTGAAAGCTTCTGAGAAGTTAAAGGACTCTCTGCAATAGAGCAAGTTCAGCAGGCAGTTTTGTTTTATTTCTCTGGGGGGTTTCAGAACTTCTTTAGGAAAAAGGTCAGTCTGGATGCACGATGCCTCTCAGAACATCATCTGGTCCTTTCAAAACTGAATACTTCTGTTATCAGTTACTGTAAAAATGACACCCTGTTTCTTGGTGCTTACCCCTCTTCTCAGATACATGGGGCTGAATAGGACCTGTCGTGTTGAGCTTTCATGGCATCTCATGAGAGTAACTTCTGCTTTTCGTGTGCAGCAGGAGGAATCTACCACAGCATCCAGGCGGCCGCCTGCTCTTGCAGTTAAGAGCAGGAGCACTGCTCACATGGACCGTAGAGGGACACGCTCCGGTCAGGCTGGCAGTGGGTGGTTTTAGACGTGTTTAGGTGCAGGAAGGTTTGATTCCCCCTTCCAGCTTTCACCAGGAGGGAGGTCTGCTGGGCAGCCACGGGAGGGGATGCTGTCTCCTCTTACAGTTATCTGCAGAAATGGTGTGCCTCTGCCAATATATTGAGAAGCCAGACAACTTCTTTCCAAGAAGTTTTTACTCGAATGTTTATTTTCTTCAGAAGAGTTCTTTTGGCACCTGAATGAAAGGCCTAAAACCACCTTAAAAAGGTGGGTTTCATCATTCTCATATAGGGGACCTCTAGTGTTTTCTTGGTAGTCAATCCTTGCATAATAAATTAAACCTCTTAACTGGTTACTATATGTAGGAGCTATGGGTTCTTCTGTAAGGTGCTGGTCTTCTGTTGGGACTTCTTGCTGTCTGAGCTGTTTATTTCATTTTGTGTTTATTTCCTCAATATCTTAATGCTCTTTGGTTTTGTTGCCCCCCCAAACTGCACGCGAATAACCTGCAGCGTGTTATCCTGTGGCACAGACTGCCCTTAGTGTCAAAACAGAGTAACAGAAAGTTTGGTCTTAGGTTAAATTTGCAGTTGTAATTAGGTGTTTTGACTAATCTGTTACTCAGGAAGGAGGCCAAAACCATAGCGTTGGACTAAGATGTTGAAACCTGTGATTTCTGATGTGTTAGCTCTCATTAGTTGGAAAGTTTATGGTGCTGTTCTTTTTCAACAGTGTGACTGAATGTATCAGCGTATTTTTTTTCCGCACAAGGTATTGATGTGTTGCTGTTCCCATGTAATTACATGTAATTACTTTATTTTTTTATATATGTACAATAAAGTATGATTGAATTAAGTAGTTTGGATTAAAAAACCCTACTGAAAAGTATTTAACAAACACTACAAATCCACCACTTTCCATGAATAAAGAATAGCAATTGAGGAGAGCATCATTATGTTGTAGTGCATTTGGCTTAAATTGCACAAATAGACCTTTCGTTCCAAACTAATCTACAAATGGAAAAGGCATCCCACACTATTTTTACTTTGAAAACCATCCTCTGGTGTTAAATCTCCACAGCAGAGCATAATTGGATGTGTTTTGACAGTAGCTTTTTATTTACTTTATTCACACCACTTTCAGCTTGTTTACCATCCATATTTTCCATGTTGTGGCTGACAAGTCTAAGACCCACCCGAAGACAGCAGGGGAAAATAACGCTTCAAAGCTGCACAGCGTGGAGCATGTCTCTAACATGAGATCCATCATACATATTTTTGGCAGACCACATTCCGTTACAGTTCCCTGAGAGACTCTAAAAGCAATCGCAGTGATAGTCTGGATATGTAGAAAAGAAAATAGCGACTTACAAAGGTATTAAATGAAAGGAAGCAAAGCCAGCAGTGCCTTACACGCAGCAAGGAGTTGGGTGTGCTTTGAAGGTGAGCTCTTGCTCTTCTACGTGCATCCATTGGAAAACACCTTTCAAATGTTTACTAAGGAGGACTTCTGTGTCCACTTTAGTAGGCGTAGTGTCTGTGAAAGTGGCCAGTGCATCTGCCAACGTGCATCTTGGCAAGGTGCGAGAAGCTGTATCGTATATAATCACCTTCCACGTGGGTAAGGTGTTACCAGTTACACCAGCACCTTTGGAAGAGCACCAGCTTGGAAGCTGGTATAATATTAGAGCTCTTTGAACTGCGATTTCAGCACATTCAGCAGACATCCTCTACCATGCTGTCTGTAATTTTCTTGGGTTATCGGTAGTGCATGAGAGGTGTGTGTCTGTGTCCCCGTCCTGCTGCAGTGCAGTAGACCTGAGCCTGAGCCTCGTCTGCCTGATGTGGGCAAATCCACTGAGGTGAGGCTGATGGAATTTAACTCCACAGAGAATCTCGCCAGCTGCGTGGTTTACACCTTGTAATTTGGTCCAGGTTATTCTGCAGCGTTTCACAAAATCTCGTTGGTAATTTTTATCTATTGGGCCTTTTTTTCTTTTCCTCTGCCCCAAACGTTCACTGCAACAGAGGCCACTGAAGTGTTCAGATGGGGTCCCAGGGAAACCATGGTTTATGAAGCTCTGGTCTTCAGTGCATTTTATTCTGTGTAGGCCAAGATTCCCCCAGATTTTTTTGCCAGATTAAGGTGCTGTTAGTCCTGGCCAACAGGGCTTAATGGCCTGTTGAGTGGTCTGTTCTGGTGGGAAGGCCGGCCGAGACACCATCCCACAACACTGGCCAGTAAAGAAAAAGAGGGAAGAAAAGCTCACAGTCATCTTGGTGGGAAACCTGAAGGAGCAGGTAAAATCTGTAGGATTAGGGAGGAACTAAGCAGGGCCAGTCCCAGTAAAGATGCTTTGGCTGGATTTGCCATTCTCTTTGTTTGTCCAGGCGTCAGAAATGTCAGGATGGAGGATAGCATAGAGTTCGTTGCATAACTGCCTTTTTTAGCTCGTATTTCCCCAGAATGAATCCAAGCCATTGTTTCAGGCTAGTTGAAAATTTAGGCAAAACTTCCTTATGCCACTTATGCCTAGGTAATAGGTTAAATTAGTTTTGGTAGTGTTTGTTAGAAATACTTTGTTTTCATTAATTATTGAGGGTTAAAAATAAAAATTAATGGGAAATTACTTAGGTTTTTTCCCTTTTTTTTTTTCCCAATTCTCCTTTCTCACCAAAAATTTGAAGTTTTTTAAGGAATTTCACAATTATCTGTAAATTGCAAACAAACACAAGCTTCCTAGGGAATTTCCCTAAGTAAAAAAATTTTCCATTCAAGTTTGCAAGACAAAATGTTCCCTCGGGAAAACAAGTGCGTCCGCACTGGCACAGCCTGCTGCTCTTCCTTTACTTTGAAAAAAAAAAAGATCAAAAAAACCAACCAAACCCCAAGAAAACACCTCAAAATGCAACACTAACAAAACTTACCTGCTTTGTCATGAGTAGATTTTAAAATATCTGTTATTCTTCTGCTATTAATGCCACGGTTCCTTGTGCAGCTCCTGATCGTTGGGGTGTGACGAGAATGAGTTTTGTGCCTAACTTTATTCAAAGATTGTTATTTATGATTATTTTCACTTTGAATTTATAGGGCAATTACTAGATTCTTCCTCAAGCCTAGCTTTCATTATGGTGACTTTATTTCTCACGCTGGCTTTATTTTTGGTTATTTTTTCCTCCCTTGAAGCAGCCATTCAAGCACTGATTAAATAAACCAAACATAAGTAACCTGTGCTGTATAGATGTCAAAGCATAAGTAAAATTATATACTTACAGTATATGCGAGTGATTATTTTTGCTTAGGTAAAGGAACTGGTAGGCATTTCCTTTTATACGTTCTTAAAGTTATTCTTAATTGTCTTGCTTATTCCTGGCTTGATTAGCTTAACAAACCCCAACTTGTCCTTGTTGCGTTGCATTCCCCTTCCCACCTGCAACAGGAGGGATGAGTTATTCTTGGGAGCTGAAGGAATCCTTTAGTAACTGAAGGACAAAAATACTGGCTGACTTGATTATTCTTTTTTTGCAAAATGCAGAGGGCTGCATTTGTCTTAACTTCAGATCTGCTGTTGATACTGACAAAGTACTTCTGCTGCTGGTGGTTCATGACTCACATTTACTGTGGTCCTTTGCATACAATTATGCTGTGAAGTACCTTTGTAAGAGCTTCTATCAATACTATGATCGACTTGTTGCTGTTGACTTTTAACTCAATAACCCCTGACAGAATCTCATCATACAGCAAGTGAGCACCACCTACTTTTCATATGCTTGCTCATCCTCCTGTCTCCTGGCATGTAGCAGATTTAAGTAACAGTTCAGCTACCTGTAGCTAAAAGTTCCGAGTGTCCTGAATTTCCATTTGAAATTATGGTACCTGGACAGTGAAAAGAGTGTTATTTTTTTTTTTAGCTAATGTGGAACCTGTCAAAATCCACAACTCCAACTGACCTGTACTGCTTTCTTTGTATCTTTTAACTGGGTGTTTCCAATTACATACCAAACCTGTCACCTGTGGGTATACAGTATCTGTCATCCAGAAGGATCAGAGATAGATAAGGTGATAGTTAAACACCACATAGGTTTGCTTTGTTCATCAAAGGAAAATATCTGTCTCTGGTGTGGAATACAGTAAGTATTTTTCAGCAAAACTTTTTGCCATTTTGCAAACAGACTCTGATTACCTATCTTCTTTTAAAGCTGGTAGAGAATCTTAAGGAAGATGTATCTGTCTTTGGTAAAATGACAGATTTATTTTCATCTCATCCTGAGGAAGACCTCTTTGCAAGGCAGAGGTACTAGCACTGTGCAAAGGACGTTATTTCCTTACTGACTTGAGATGCGGCTGCTGTGAGTCCCACCTGGCTCCTGATGACATGAGTAGCAGAACTCCTGTCCATTAACAGCGAGATTGGAGCTGGGCTTTCAGAAGTCCAAACTTACCTCTGTGGTGCTTGGGGCCTGTGTCATTGTGCTACAGTCAAACTGAAATATTTTAAGAAGAGTCTGTGCGTGGTACTTTTATCCATATAACTACGGTTAAGATCTCAAACAAATCAAATAGTCCATGTCAGTAGGATGAAAAGCTGTAGAGGCTGTCCCATGGACCTTCCCGAAAGGGCAAGCCACTGCTTTAAAACGTGTGAAAATACATCAGGTTCTGGAAATTTTGAAATAAAGTTCTGAACAAAAAATGGGGAAAAAAATAAGGTATTACTTGAAATAAATTTCCCCTCACTGTTACAGTAAGCACAGTATTCTTAAATACCTTTTCTTCCTCTCTGTAATTTAAAATAATGCAAACATCGGAGCAAGCGCTTGATTTAAAAATCTGTTAATTGTTTCAATAACAAAGTTAGAGCTACAGCCAGGACCGTGAGTAAAAATACTCAGCTGGCCAAAATCTGGCCCAGGGGAGTTCTGTTCACTGGTGATCTAGATGGAACTAAGTATATCATAGATCCATTTCTTAGTGAGGATGTGACTGTGAGCAATATAAAGCTTTAGAATGTCTCAGAAGGGCATACGGAATACGAGTGGTTTAGATATTAGTTTATTCAACTCTTACTAATCTACTAATATCAATTATAAGTAATTTTTCATATCCTATGTTTGAGCTATTGCGTATCAAGATACAAATCAGATTAATTTACTTTCAGGGTACGTGACTTTTGATCTTGTGAAACACTCTGCCTGTATAACTCATTTTCATTTCTGCGGATATCTTTTGCTAATTCTCTCCTTGACCTGCTTTCTCTTCCTTTTTTTATTTCCCCAAGCAGAACTGGTTGGAAATCTTTCAAAATGTAAGTGAAATCCAAAGATTTTTCTGAGATGCAAATGCTATCCATTTCCTGACCAGTTCCACCATAGATGCTTTTCTTCTGAAGTGTATTGGTATTTCCTTTCCTCCCATTTTTTTTTTAAGTGATTTCTTTTTTTCACCTTTCTGTGGCCTTCTTTTTTCCTTTGTCATCATCCCTATTTGCAGTCACTCCCTGTGGGATGCTAACCCCATAGTAGTACACCTTCCCCCAGGACATCACTTCAGTAATCCCCGGGCCTCTCATTCTATTTCTATGCTTTTTTGAAAGGATTGGGATCTGGAGAAAGTCCCATGGGCAGAGCTTTTGAATCCAAATTATAGCCCCTTTATGCAAAAGCAAACACTAGAGATTAAAGTGCAGGGGGGAATCAGGGATGTCTTTTTGGCATGTGGTTGCTCTGCTCCATGGAACTGTAGCTTTCCTTTTATTGATAGTCTCTCAGTACAAACTAACACATAGGAGTAGATCTAATAAGATGAAAATGGGCATCTTGATTTAAATTCCATCTGTTAGAAGCCTTGTTCACTAATAACTAGTCAGTAGGAATCCCGTTTGAGTTCCTACCTATTCTGTCCTGTGTTTGTTTCCCTGGAGCAAGAATTCAGTGCTATTTTTTAATGGAAAATTAGTAGCATGTGATTTCTATTGAGCCGCATTGCTCTGACTATTGGCTGCTTAGTAAAATCAAGTAACTTTAATTTTATGCTAATTTATGCTAATTTTTAACATCTTTAAATGTAAATTCACCCTAAAAATGAAGAATCTGTCGCTTAAAATGCATCACATGCTTCCTTATAATGACTGATCTTAAGGAGTTAGTTACAAATTCACCTTACAACTAGTGTAGTATGGGTGATTTCTTCTTTTAAGCATTTGGCATCCTCTGATGACAACCCCTGCAGTGGGAAACCATCACAGAGTAAATGCAGCTGGCTTGCTGCACAACCATGAATGACATTGCATTTAGTTATTAATAATTGAAGGAGCTTTGTGTATTCCTTCTGGGTTCTGTATATAATTTATGGATCATAAAGCTACTCGAAAATCTAGGGGAAAATAATTTTGTTGAGCAAAAGAGGTTGGCAAGAGGCTTTCTTTGCTAATAACTGGGCCTTCTATTATATACATTTCTTTGAAAATACAGTAAATAAGAACATGAATGACTGATTAATTTGCTACCATCTAGTATTGTCCTGTCACTGGTTCACAAAAGCCTGTTTCTCACTTCAGCAAGCTCTACAGACAAGAGCATTAGATCAATGGGAACTGCAGAATTATGTACCACTCTTGTATTTTCCACCTTTCAGCCTTACCTTTCAGAAATGGATAATACTCTGCTGTTTCTTCTGTAAAGAAACCAGATGTGAGGTCCATTCCCTGAAACCTAAAGCACTTTCCCGTTTTTTTAAGTAGAAGAGCAGGAAGAGCTGCTGTGCCATTCCTCTTAAGAAATACCTATCTTTGGGGTGTGCGTTTAAGAAAAGGTTTTAATCCACCACTGCCATGAGTGTGCAAAAGCACTGTAGTGATAGCATGAAGCTGGCAAGAGGAGATTTTTAAAGCAGTTTATCATGTGATAGTTGAAACGGTCTTGCTTGTTTTGTTATTTTTTAAATGATAGAGGGGTTCAAGGCTGATGAACTGGCGGGCGGCAACAATGATGCTTTTACTCAATGATGGGCATCCTCCTCTCCTTTTTTTCAGTGGGAATTAAGCGCTGCACAGGGCCAGTCCCTGCTTTAACAGACTTGCAGGCATCGCATTCTGTATTGTGAAGTCAGTGGCAAAGCTCTGATATTTTCCAGTGCAGAGGAGGACACTCTTTTAGTTTTTAAATATATCATGTTGCAGTAGTTCCCACAGCACCGTGTGCCATAAAAGCAAAGGGGAACATGACAACTTCTAGAGCAAAACCAGATTGCTTTTTTTCTACTGTTTGTTTTTAAACAAGTAGCTTGAGAGTATATTGCTTTTAAGATTAATCATAAACTGATCACAGTCAGAAATGTGACTGGACTGCTACCTGGGTGCCATACTTAGTTGCTCCCTCTGTGGGAAAGAGTCCTAGCTGGAAACGAGTCTTTGAGAGGAGAAAAAACCAGTACCCCAGAAAGCTAGCGTCTCTTCCCCACATTTTCGGTAGTATCATTTTATATGAAAGGAAGAGAGGATATTTATGCAACTCATCAGAGTTTCTTTAATAGCCAGTCGGTAAAATAATGGGGATTTTTTCTTTTTAATTTTTTTTTTTTTTTTTTAAAGTGTAAACTATTAGTTGAAACATAAATCAGGACTGTTGGGACATCACTGATTTCTGACCATCCCCTACTCGCTCCTGCCTCTTGTGCTGTTACCTGTCTTTTGGCTTGTTTTACGTGTGGAGCCATTTGAGCCAGGCTTTGAAACGGGCCTGCGTGGACATTACTTTGATAGTCATAATTTTAGATTGTCTGTCAGTTGGCTTTACTTTCTCATGGCTTGCGCTGAAGCAGGGTCACACACCTCCGTGGCTTCTAAGACCGCTGTGATTTGTTCTTGCAGGAATGGAATAACAAACTGCCGGATGCGGACAGAAAGCGAACAGTCCTGTGGCTCTCCAGTTGTCAGCGGTGACCCAAAGGAGGATCACAACTACAGCAGTGCCAAATCTTCCAACCACAGGAGCACATCGCCTGCTAGTGACTCCGTTTCCTCTTCCTCTGCTGACGACCAGTATGAATTTGCAACTAAAGGTAGCCAAGACAGCAGCGAAGGAAGTGAAGTTAGCTTCCAGAGCCACGAGAGCCATAGCGAAACAGAAGAGGAGGACAAAAAGCAAAATCGGAAGGAGACCAAGGATTCTTTAGCTGACAGTGGGTATGCGTCCCAGCACAAGAAAAGGCAACATTTAATGAAGGCGAAAAAAGTACCAAGTGACACACTGCCTCTTAAAAAGAGACGTACAGAAAAGCCCCCTGAGAGTGATGATGAGGAGATGAAAGAAGCAGCAGGATCGCTCCTGCATTTAGCAGGAATTCGATCCTGTTTGAACAACATCACCAATCGGACGGCAAAGGGGCAGAAAGAGCAAAAGGAAACCACAAAAAATTAGAACAAATCAATGATTTGTTTGAACTTACAAAGTTTTGTTTCAGCACGTCAGGTGAATTCTAATGATTTGTGGCAATATCAGCAATTTTTTCCTTTTTTGTTTTTCTTTCTATTTGTTTTTGTTTCGTTTCTTTCTTTTTTTTTTTTTTTTGACCCTTAAGATTTTTATTTTTAAAGGAGATTGAAGCCATAGAACTCATACTGACACTCAGCTAAGTTACAAAAGCTTTTCATTACCTGAAGACAAAAAGTTGACAAACAAAACAAAACAAAAGAGCCAAAATCGCCATTGCTTTCTCCGGCCTGTCAAAAACGCATGGTTGAATACACAGTGACATCAACATTAATGTGATGGGAGTAAAATTGTGCATAATTTAGTAATCATTCAGGCCTGGCCCTTAAGAATCTTTTTTTTTTTTTTTAATGGCCTTAACGATTGGGTTAAAAGTGAATGTGAATAAAGAGATTTGGGGGGAAGAGGAGGCACGTACTTCTCAGCACCAAACCAAGAACCATCTAGTGGCACTTGGATACGCTGTGCCATACGAGGCTTTGGACAGCCACTGGTGGCAACTGCGCAAACCGTAACGCACTTTTTTAGTGCTTCGCGTACTACATGTGGCTTATAATGTGAAGACTGATAACTTTTAAGTTTGGGGAAATTTGAACTGTGTATGCAATGGGTTTCAGTGAAATAAGGAGAAGAAATGGGAGGGAGGTGCACTGTTAGTAGCATCGTTAATCATTGAATTCTGTCTTCTATATTAAATTTAAAGAATGTTCAAAAAGCCATAAGCCCGAAGATTGGCACTGCGTGCAAAAAATAATAGTAATAGGGAAAAACAAGCTATGTCTTCTAAACTGCCTGAGTGAAAAGCAATCAAATCTAAGCAATTACACTAGATATTAAGGAAGGAAGTACATCAGAATCGTTTTCTGTGGATCAAATCCTTGATCTAACTGGGGAAACAAAGCTACAAAACCTGCCACTAGTAGTATTCCGTATTTAAAAATAAAAGGAAAGCATATTAGTGAACAGTAAAATTCAGAAGTTCAACAAAAGAGCTCCTACGCTGCCCTCGGAAAGGAGTGTGCAGTTACCGTCAGTCAGGATTCATCTGTGCAAAAATGGCAACAGATTGCCAGATTCAACCAGCGTAGCCAGCAGAAGAAATTTGATCCGCGTTGCATGGATTCCTTTGGGGAGGGGGGGATACAAAAAGCAAACAAATCTTTTTTTATTCAAAGATGACAAAGTTCTTGTAAGGTAAATAATGTATTTAGCATGAAGCATGAATTATTTTCATATAAATATAGAAAATAGAGAAAAAGGCTATGCCTCTAATTTTTAAGCCCTTAGGCTTAGAGTTTGTTTTTTTGGGTTTTATTTTTTTTTGTTTGTTTTGTTTTTGTTTTGGTTCTTTTTTGTTGTTGTTGGGGTTTTTTTGAAGCAGGTGTTTAAGGTTTAACCTTCTTCAGGGACAAACACTGACTGTTGGGGAACTTACTCTGCAATATTAAAAAAAATAAAATCTTCATGCTCTGGTAGGGCTTGGATGGTTGAATTATACTGCCTTGTCTGCACATTCAGCCCCCCTCTCCCTACTTCTGTTTAAAATAAGAAAAAAAAAAAAAAAAAAAAAAAGAAAAAAAGTAAAAGTGTGTCCTTTCTTCGTCTGTACATGTGTAACATGACGCAATAATCTGAGGGCAAATTTAGTAGTGAGTGTGTATGACAGAATCAAGAGAATAATGGGAGGTTAATTGAGGAAAACTCTTTGATTTGATTCAGGAATAAGTATATGAGAAAATAGCTTTGCTAATTTGCCATGAGAAAATGAAGTTAGTGAAGAGCCTTACTGAGGTGTCCAGAGAAAAACCAGTGTTACAGAGAGTGTGATTCAGGTATAGTGCTACTCTCCTGGCCATGATGACTATTAGACTGGAGATCCCTACAGCAGAGGGAAGCTGTGAAATAAGTAAGACAGTCTCTCTCACCTGGATTTGTGAATTTGGCATGAAAAATTCTACTCTTAGAATATCGTAGAGGCAAAGAGGAAAATCCCAGGTACCAATGACTTAACAGAATGTAATGGTTGTTTTTTTTTTTCAAAAAGAAAATAGGTTTATATTTATCCCTAACAACTGTATGAGGCAGCAGTTTCACCAAGACCGATCTAGTTTATGAAGAGCGAGTTAGAGAGGGGTTTGACTTTCCCACTCAGTGGAGTGAACTAAAGACGGCATTGCGAGATGCGGGTGGTGTGTGTTCGTTTAGGAAGCTGAAGGACTGAAGGGCAGGGCTGGTCCGGACCTGTTCCTGTGCTCCGTGGAAAGAACAGGGACACGCTGGGGACAGCGCAGCCAAACGCTGCCTCTCCTCCCATCTCGCCCAGCGTGTCCTGGTAGCCAGGAGCTGCCACCCAGCTGTGCAGATAAGGAAGGAGGAAGCCAAGGCCAGTGCAAGGAACCCCTCCGTTTGCTGGGGCCGATGCACGCAGGGTTGATTCCCAGCCTTAGTTAAGTCAGGAGTGGATGGATAATAATTTTTGTTGGCTGCCTGCAGCCCTTAGGATAAAGTTGGGGAAAACAGGAAGGCCCAGCCCCTTGGCCAGGTAGCACAGAGATGAAAGAGCCATAGCTTTTCCCTTGTGTGCTTGGACTGGGATAATCGGCCTTGTCCCAGATCCGTGCTCCCTGCAGCCAGTCTGCAGGCAGTGAACCACACAACCCTTGCACAAGAAAACTTGGTCCTTTGTCTTTTTACAGCCTTTGGAAAGAGTAATCTGAAATATAAAATGCTAGAGCATCAGTTTGCTGCCACCTTTGCTCGTTAATGCGTAGTGGTACCAGCTTGAGAGGGCTTCAGTATTTATCAAAAAGCAACACTGAAAAGTCAAATTTAGTGGCAGAAAAATGCAACTCAAGCTGTGGCTCAGCCATCTCTGTCCTCCAGAGAAAGTGATGTGGTTGTGTGCCGGTGACCAGATTCTGTCCACAGTCACGACACTAATGCCAGAGCAGCTTCACTGATTGCAGCGTGTCAGTGCAAATGAGATCAGTATCTGCTGATCCACAAGTACCATTCATTAATGTGGACTCTTGGTGGCTAAATATATAATTACCACTAGTATTATTCACCTTAGAAAACAGTCATTTTGCATAAGTATCTGATTAGGCAAGTTATCTTTATAGAGAGATATATATATATATAATCTAAGACTTCAACAACTCCTTTATATACTTGCTGGTAAACCTAAAATGTTGGTAAGCATCTATTTTCATGTAAAATTTGTTGCTCCTGGTCTGATCTGCTCAGGAGGTATTATTCAGTAGGAGTTTACAAAGTTATGTTCAGGAACCAGCAGTTTGGCTGAGGGCTAATGCCATCAACAGATTATTTCTGGAGTTTAAAAACAACTTGTCCTTACTGACTCTTACTCTGACTATTGATGAAAATAATTTGGAATTGTATTAAATATTTAGGAGTCACCTTTTGATATATTTTTGTGCCTGGCTGACAATGGCAGCTTTGTCAGAACTGGTTCTGCTCCATCAGAAAAGTTCACTTATTTTTTAATAAGAATTGAGACAGATTCGTTTTCCAAAAGAAGTATGATGTCAGCTTTTCAATCCAGTTGTCTCTACTTTGACTGAATCATGCCAAAACAGAGTGGTAATTGCACTGTATTATGAACTCTCTCACTTGGCAGACGTGAGGTGGTTTGGTTTTACTTGTTTGCTTCCCTTACTAAGCCATTTTTTGGAGTGAGAAGTCGTCAACTCTCTAACTTTTCCATTTTCCTCACTCTATCAGTATTGCCAAATTAGCGTTTCTCCAAGACAGGTGGGGGCTCAGGTGGTGAATCCCAGTAGGTCAGCAAGCATGCGGTGGCCAGTTTCACGTAGGCGGGAGTTGTAAGGGTCACTCGGACTTTGGGTTCCTTTGGAATATGCCTTTTGCAGCAAGAAGCTCTTTGCAGGCCAGAGCTAATGCCACAAGCAGATTTCACCGGCGTCGCAGGGAGGTGAAACCTGCTGGTCGTGCTTGCCTTCTGCAAGCAATTGGATGTCCTCCTGCACTTTGATGCAGATTTTTTTTGCCTGCATTTAAAAATTCAAGCGCAGGTCTTGAACAGCTTTAATGTATCACCCCATAGCTGTTGCTGAAAGCAGCCTGATTCTGATCTTCTCCTGGCAAAACCAGCAGTAGTTCTACCCAGATCACAGGGTTTTTACAGCTGAAAAGCCTGATGTGGGAGCGAGGAGGTGGGCCAGGTAGGACTTCAGAGCTGTCCTGTGACTGTGTTCTCTTCTCACTGGCAATTCAGTTGAGATCCATGTTCTGGCTCCTCTCTTACCTTAACGGGAGAAGGGAATCCCGAAGGAGGTGCTTCGGCTCCCAGTGTTTGACTGAATTACTGTCTGCCTTTGGAAAAGATGCAGAGGAACTCTGGGGGCTGCATTCTTCACTGGAGTGAGGTAGAGTTACATCAACGCCTTTAGCAGAGAACAAAATCCTGAACCGTACACCAAATGGCACCAGGGATAAAATGACAAAAACACTTTATCCCATTTTCTCAGCAGCCATGATTGATTGATTTTCACCGAGATTTCGGCTCCCAAATCATCTAACGATGTAGATAGGCACAATCTGAAGTTTTCTACAACCTGAAGGTGTCTTATCTCCTTTGCAGTCAGTGGAGCTATAGGCACTTAAACGCTCCTGGAAATCTTTACCATTTCACTATTACTACCATTTTAACTTGAATCTGGCCCTCGGCATTTTTGAAAACAGGATCAGAATAAAACTATCGAGAGAACACATCCAATTTCCGATGCAATGTAGTTTTACTTCACTTCATGGAGAATGCAAACCCGGCTCCTTCAGGTGTGTCAGTACTGCCTGAACAAGCTCATTGGCATATTTTATAGGAAATATTTTGAAACGTTTTCTTGACTTTGCCACCAAAAGAGCATTTGAACCATACATCCTCCTGATTGTAACAGAATATCAGTGTTGACCGTCTGACTAGTTAAGTTTTAGTAGTGTTCTTCACAGCCCTCCAGTAATATATCAAACACTGTTATGCACATAATGCAGCACTGTGATCTAATTTAAATAATACTTTTTTATTATTTATACTACTCTATGTAATATACATCAACACTTTGCTATATAACCTAAGTGATAACCCTCTTCTTAGTTATCTGCCAAACTTTGAATTTCTGTTTGGTTTATATTGCAGTTAGCACAGTTACCAAGTTGTAATGATGTCTCTTTTCCTTTGAAACGGGATGTGTAAGTCAAACTATACATTTTGTGTGTTTCTGTTTTGAGCTGGAGTTTATAAGGATTTACACACAACATTCGGTGTTCTGTATAAATCTGCATACGTTGTGAATTCATCTGTTAATCCCCTTTTATTTAGAAAGTATTAATTGATGGTGGTTTATTAGGGGTTTTTATTTTTTGCATTTTTATTTTTTAGTACTGGTTATTCTTGAATTAAGCAGAGACTTGTCAGCTGGGTTGCTTTATCTTTGATCATGTACATGACCTTATAATTCTTCCACAGTTCAGCAAACAAGTACTAGCTTCACTGACCAAAAAAAAGAAGTCTCAACCTAATGTGTCTATGGTGCTGTATTTTGCTGGTGTACATTTAAAACCAGAAACGATTTAAAGGTCACTTTTGAGTTGTTCTAATAAGTAGCCTTTCCTGGTTTTGGGAGTTTGGATTTTGTTCTGTTTTAGCATTGAAACAAGGTATATTTATCTGAAGCTACATGATGGTTTTTCTACTGTATCACATTTCCTTTTGCAAAGAGGGGGAAATCGACCTGATGTAACATCCTTTCACAGCCAGTGGAAGGGGTTTGGTTTCAAGTTTTTTATTTTCAGTGGATTTCGTTGGGCTTTGGATCAGGCCAGCAGTTACGAGAGCGCATCATCTGAGGGTTTAAAGGATAAATGAAACTTGTGCTGGCCCTCAGCGCTAGAAGGGATTTTACTGGATGCTGAAATCACATGCTGGATTCTGGGCTGGCCGATCGTCTAGAAATGGGAATCCTTTTCATTTTTTAACTCTGGCCTGAAATCCCAAGACTTACTTTTTTTTTTTTTTTTTTTTCATTCAGAAGACATTAAACTTGAGTACATTTTTAAGTTACTAGAGCATTGTACGTTTCCTGAGTATGTGTGTGGGACAACAATTGAAATTCATACCTGTATCTGATAACCAGTTCCATGCCTGCATCATTCACACTCACTACTTAAAACTGCCATGATGTAAAATGTTGGGGGGAATGATTTGTGTGTGTATGAAAAGCATTATGGACTTGTACATTTTTTTTATACTCTGATCTGTAATTTCTGAAATATTTTGTTTTACAGAAAAAAAAAGTGATAAAGCAATCAAAAGACCAAGAGATTTAGTATCAATGCTTAAGGGTCACAGGACCTTAACTGGCCAATAAGTTAATTTAGTACAGCGATAAGCCAATTTTTTTCCTGTACTTGGCGTCTGAAACTGCCAATTTCATCAATATCAAAACACAAACTGTGATGGGGAATGAACAGTGATGTTAAGTTGTATTTGTGTTTACCTAAATGAGCAGTCCGAAGACAAGTGCAATCAGCTGATCTTTAGGAAATATGAAAATGTTGATTTAGAGGCATACTTGCATTTTACATTTTCTTGATGTGTAATCATATTGCCAAAGACAAACTATTTCATCAATTATTATTGTAAATAACACTTTCCCAAAACCTACCATAAAGTTTCTGTGATGTATTGTCTTCCAGTTGCAATAAAAATTACTGAGTTGCATCAATTGAACAATTGTAGTTGTGTGAATGAATATTGGCTTCAAAATATGCCCAGGTATTAAGGAGGAGCAACAGTGATTTTTTTACAAATTAATTCCTTCATTATTAAATAGTTCTAGCCCCTGTGGGATGTTACCTGTATCTTCACTGCAGTAGATACCAGCTCATGTTAATTTGCTGTCACGTGCAAATGGCTAGATGTTCTAAATTGGTGTTGAGTTAGGGCCTGATCTTCCGTTCTCATCAGTTTGGCAGCCTGGAAACAAAGCTTATTTTGCTGGGAATAGTATGGTTTTTTGAGATTACCAACAACCAGAAGAGATTCAGTAATAAGACGGGTCTAACGGTGTGTATATATATATAACACCCTGAAAACCATTGCTTTCTACTCTTTGCATCAACATTCCCCGGGTTTTATTCTGGTTTCTGCAGCACCAGGACCAAGAATTATTTTGCCACGTTACTCCTTTACCTTGCAGCGTGAGGGGACTGTTTGTAGGAGGAAATCCTGTAGAGCTCAGAGCTTCAAAGCTGGTTGCCTCAACTGTCTCAATCTGTAACCACTGAGGAGGTATCCTCCTCTTCAGATACCTGGAGTCTCCCTGGGTCACCTTGGGCTGCTGCAGGGATCAGTAATGCTCTTTGTTCACCAGTGCGAAAAACTAGCCCGGTCGGTGCCTCTCCGTATAGATCCAGGCACACAGCCTAGGTCTGGAGTTGAAGAAAACAGTGCAAAAGTCACCTCTTCAGAGAGTGAATAATGAGAGTATAAAGAAATTGTAGTTGCCTTATAGCTTTTTGCAATTAAAATTAAAGTAGTAAAATCTTATAAATAAAGTCATTCCCCAAACACTGTGATTAGAAAGTGTTCGACGGAGAGCCCCATGTGTCTATAGATTAAACTTTTAAAAGGATTGAGAAAAAACCAAGCCCCTCTGTTCTTCTGGCAAATTCAAATCTTTCCCCTACCTGGTGTGAGAGGCTGCTGAAGCCGGGGAGGGGGGTTTCTCGGCTGTGTAATGGGAATGTTGGCTGCTGAAGCTGGAATCACAGCTGATCAGGAGCTATAAAAGTGTCCCCCTCACTTGTCTCAACGCCACTCTGCTCAATCAGTTGGTTTTGGAGACCAGCACAGTAGGCACCTGAGTGACAAGACGGATGTAAACAGGTCCTGGGGTGAGTGAGGCAGAAGCAGCAAATGTCTGAGATAGACACAACAGAGCATAAAAAGGCCCAGCCCCAAGATCTGACCAATTATCTTATCAATTATCTTGCTAATTCAATGTACTGCCTGAAAAAGTTTGAGTTGGTAACCTATCCTCAGCCTCTCCTGCCACGGTGATGGAACGACGAGGAGAGGAAAAACCTTGGCCAAGGAGACGAGACGAGAGAGAGACTGGCGAGAAGGAAAAAAACACTTAAGTGTCCTCTGGACCGTCTTCCTTTAATGGATCCCCCCTCCCATCCGCCGCCAGTTAAGCAAGTCTCACACAGCACGGCCTGTGGATGGATCCGTAGCGACGTGTGGAGGAACAGGGAGACCCACAGGCTCCACAGAAAATGTTGTTGCCTTTATGCTGAAGCCAGCAAGCTCGCCGAGGGGCTGGGCTTGGGCTAGGTTCAGCATAGGGCTTTACATGAGGGCCTTAAGCCATTTAGGTCAGGCAAGCTATTTGAGATGTACCGAATCCCAGTCACGCTACGGGCTTTTTGTCCAACCTTGCAATTTGCCTGTCACGGGGAAAAAAAAAAAATCTCCAAGTTGTGAGTTTTACTTCATTGTCAATTAACACAGACTGCTGATTGCTCCTTTGGGTACTTAGAAAGGACACAACCAACCAACCACTTATATAAACACCTGTCCTACCTCCTCTCCAGCCTCAGTGCCCTCATTTCCACCACAGGTTACAGTCAGTGTGTATGAAATGCCTCTGGAAACCTGCTGGGCCACATGAGCAGTTGAAGTGGTTTATGTACCGTCTCTTTCGGCTGCTCTTTGGCTCTTGCTGGTTGTCCAGCTGCTTTGGACATACTTGGTTCCTCTGCTGCTCTTCCTGAAGCCATGTCTCTTCTCCAGCCCGGGTGGCCTGTGGGCTGCGCTCCCTCAGGGGTGTCCCTTCTCCAGCATGGGTGGCCCATGGGCTGCACAAATCCCTTTTGACCTCAAGCAGGTCTCCAGCAGCCCTCCATTTGCTGGTTCCTTTATTAAATACCCCTGAGGAGGAGCACCCCTGGCTTCTCTGACTGCCTGCAGCGGTGACACCCAGCCGGTTCCTCCCCCTTGCCGACATCAGCCCTCAGCTGCCTGGAACCACTGTGACCAGCTCAGGGTGGCTTCTGGCCGGCTCCCACCTGGGCATTGCTGCTGTCCCCCTGCCAAAATCTGGTCCCTCCTGGCCACTGCAGCACCTCAGTCCCTCAGCACCTCAGCCGTGGGTGCATTTGGCCCACTCAGGGCCTACCCTGGCCCTGAGAAACCCAAGGGGCAGGCGCCATGGCGGCGCTCTGGGATAGAGCCCTGTTGGGGGGCACAGGGCAGAGCACCAGCCCACCCTCATGGCCAAGGCACCCACCCTTGGCACAGGGTGGCCGCCTCCGGGCTCCCAGCCCCTCATCTGTCTCCCCTTTAGCAGTCCCCAGGTAAAGCATGGTGGTGGGGCTCCTGCCCTTCCTCACTGTGTGGAAATAGATGTGGTTTTGTAAGTGTGTGGTTGTGTGTGTGTAAAGGACTATGACCTTTTACACTGTAATTTTGGCTACAGAGGCCCAAACAGCCCAGGTAGCGCAGACAGGGTGCTGCCCACCCAGACTGCAGAGCTACCACGGGTCCCCATCCAGACACTCCTGCAGGCTCCTCCCTGAAGTTCAGCAGCTGTGTGGCCAGAGGTGTGAGGCTTTGGGGACCCAAACTGTTTGGGGCCCTTCACTGCAAGAAAGACACTGAGGTGCTGGAGCAGGTCCAGAGAAGGGCAATGAAGCTGGTGAGGGGTCTGGAGCACGTGTCTTACGAGGAGCAGCTGAGGGAGCTGGGGTTGTTCAGCCTGGAGAAAAGGAGGCTGAGGGAAGACCTTCTCGCTCTCTACAACTACCTGAAAGGAGGGTGTAGCAGCATGGAAGTTGGTCTCTTCTCCCAAATAACGAGAGGAAATGGTCTCAAGCCGTGCCAGGGGAGGTTTAGATTGGATATTAGGAAAAATTTCTTCACCAAATGGGCTATCAAGCATTGGAACAGGCTGCCCAGGGAAGTGGTTGAATCACCATCCCTGGAGGTATTCAAAAGACGGGTAGATGTGCTGAAGGACACGGTTTAGTCGCGGTTTGGGCAGTGTTAGGTTAACAGTTGGACTCGATGGTCTTAAAGGTTTCTTCCAACCTATATGATTCTATGATTCAGGCAAGCAAGACAGACCCCCCCTGGTCAGGGCACTCGAGGGACACCATGGGTCAGCAAGCTTGCTGGCAGGAGCAGGTACCTAATGGGTGTCTTGCACAATGGGTATGCACAAATCACCTCAGTGCATACAGCCTCCATGTTAAACTCCTTTCTTTACACACCACCATCTGTTACTGCGAGCGCCCCGTAAAGAGGCTGCATTTGACCCTCCTGCTGGCTTATGCACGCTCTCTGGTGAAGCTGCCTAGAAAGAGTGGAAATAACAGCAAAAAATCTTTGTTCTACCTACTCCAGATCCTGTATCATGCCAGGAAATGAAATAACAATGGTTTCTGTGATGTCTGCTTCTTAAAGAAATATTATAAAGGAATAAATCTTCAGCTTTAAGGCACTGTGATGCTTTGACTGGGCACGTGCAATCCACATAAGATAATTAAAGAGTTTTTAAACTTCATCATAAAATACAGATGATTAACAATGGTAAGAAACTCCAAGGAAAATACAGCAAACCTCTGTCAGAATTAATAACAAATACACTCTGCCTTTAATCTTAGGCTGTTTGACATGATTTTGATTGCCTATAAATCTGCAGGTTTTGTTTATATTTCTATTTGCGTTAGGATTGGTTGCCGCCGTATATTTGATCAGCAGTGCTGCTATTCACCCTGGTGTAAGAAATCAAATAATGATTGTGTACATATAGCAATCTGAGCGTTACAGTGCAGGAGACTGTAAACACAAAATTTTAAAATCTCTGCTTATCACCATAAGCGATGTTCTCGCCGGGTCTTTAATGACAATTTCTAGAGGCCTCTCCCAAATAGCCGTCGTTGGAAACAACAGCATCTTTCTCGGAAGCCTGGTCCCGAAGCGCAGCATCTGTCAGGTAAACAATACACAAAGGTAGTGCCGACATTTTTCTCTTCTCCTGCTTTTTTTTCAAACGAGCCTTAGGACATCAGCAGAGAGGAGGGACGTGCTTGTTGTAGCTGTGCCTCGGGAGCGAGAAGCTGTGTGCCAGGGACACCCCGTCACTGGGCTGCGTGCCGGGGGATGACGCAGCAGATTCCTCCCGCGCCGGCATTGCCGAAGGTACGCACCCAGCCCGCAAAAACTAAACGGCTTATCGGCAAAACAGAATAGAGCAAAAGTAGGATGAGCCGGAACGACAGCGCAGAGGTTGATGACACGGTTGCTTTGCCCTTAATTAGGACAGGCAAACAGAGAGCCTTTTAAAATAATACAGTCTCCTGTCATTCCCGTGCAGTTCTGTTTTCCCGTCGCTGAGACACGGGTCGGTCCATGATGTGGGGACCTGATTTTAATCATCATCTTACATAATCTCCGCAATCATATTAAAGAGCAGGGCTGTTCATTGATTTTAAAAATAGCTTCATTCCGCTATCAGCATACTAATTAATACTACTTGCTTATCCCAGCCTAGTTCATTCACCCTCTCAGTTACAGAAGCCACGCTACCTGGGGTGTAATCAAATACCACCGGCTTTGCGGGTGACAGTTGTACGAAGCAGCTCATCAATCAGGAGGAGAGACCCGGCTCCTGTTCCTGGTGGCCACCACCTGCTACCTCCTCCAGGCATAGCAGTGGGGAGGAGCCGCGGCTGCAGCGAGATATAGCTGGTGATCCACCACGCAAAAAAACCCCATGGATTTGGGGAATATTGTCTATTCAGTCAGCCATTTCGAAGTGCTGAGCTTTGCAATGGAGGCAGGGGGGAAGGGAGGGGAAAGGAAAGCTCCGGCTGGCTGCCGAGGAAGAAAAGATGATCGCATGGGTGGTTCCGGGTGCTGCCTGAGACATCCAGGAGCCGTAGGGAAAGGACTCTGCAAGAAGCCAGTGCTCGGGGTCTGATGTAGGAAGCCAGTGGGGCTTGGTCTCCGCCAGCCCTTTTGTTTCTGAGGGACTTGTCCCTCCCTGCCTTTTAAAGCGTTTTGCCTACTCCGAAGCATCAGGGCTGTCTGTTCTGTGTCACCGCTGCCACCGTCCTGGCACTGTGGCTGCTCCTGGCCATCTGGGGCCCAGCTGCCTTGTGTGACTTCCTCGCCCAGGTACCAGAGTTAAATGATACTGAAGAACTGCCTGGAGGGCTTTCCTGAACCTCAGTTAGACTAAACGCCGTTACCTCCAGTGGGCTGGATGGAGGCTGATGGCTGCTGATGTGAGCGAGAACGGAATCACAGCCTTGAAATTATTCCACTTGTTAAATGACTTGGAAGAGAATCATCAGCCGATTCCCGGGTACTGTGTCAGGATACATCTCCGCTGCTGAAAAGTCATGTCTCCATCTTCCTTTCTTCTTCTTTACCATCCTATTTTGCTTCATTTTGGGCAACTGAACCATACCCTGGGTGGTGGCAGGCTGGCTGCCTCAAACACGAAACCTGGGTACTAAGTACCAGTTTTTCTTAATCTCTGTTTTTACAGCTCTTTGCAAAGAGAGCCCTCCGATTTAACCCGGCATCTAACCTCTTAGCCAGGTCCCACCTTACCCAGACATTGTGTTTGCTTTAGTAAGCTGGAGTGTAAACAGATGTGAAAACAGGGGACTGCTTAAATTCGGTGAACAAGAAGCCTAATTGCTTGGGCATTTATTGCTCCCACGTAGACGGTAGCTGTTTGCTTGCCCTGCTGCTTCACCACTCCTTTCAAATGAGGCTGCAGTAAAATTAATAGTCTGTGACAATGTATCTAACTGGAAGCAAATCATTCACCTCCGTCAGGCTGGTAATATCATCCCCATCGACAGGGGTGTTTACGGCCACCGGAGGGATCACACGGGGACCCCAGTCTGTAGGACAAGTCCCTGTGAAGAAGGAAGGACTGGGCATGACCAAGTAGCCATGAGGAGCTGGGCTTCCAAGTTGGCATTCGGTGGCCTGTTTTAGAGTTAAGTAGCAGCAGCCAAAAAAAATTAATTAATTATTTCCAAGAGTTGGGAGATTTTTTTTTCTTTTTTCTTTTTTTTTTTTTTTTTTTTTTTTTTTTTTTTAAGTAATTCATCTTGAAACAGCCAAGTAATAGCTTGTGCCTGGCTGTGTTTGCAAGGTAGAATTGTAATCATTTCTGGTTCAGGGGCAGAAGAAAAGATTATTTGCTCAAAGGCAGGCAAGTCTCGTACCCCTTCAAGTGCCTCCAGTTGTTTATTCATGCAGACTGTAAATGCCACTAAAATACATGAGCGCTCGCTATGGGACAACTGTCTGATGTGCATAAAAATAAAAAGACAAACATATTTCATTTTAGAAAGAAGACATGTTACTATAAAATATAGATTTTGAGACAAAAAGAGAAGCTTGCAAGTGGCTGCCAAAGGAAGAGGTGAGCTGCCAGAAGGATTAGCTCCTCAGAAGTTTTTCACTGGGGCACAGCCAGGGTTTGTGGGATGAGACGTAGCCCACTCCTAATGTTAAGGTTAGGGTTAGGAGGGAAAGCCTGGAGCCCTGGTATGACTCAGGCTGCAAAGGCGCTGCCACAGGGAAAGGATATGTCACCAAGACGGCAATTTTTCATGGGAGACAGAGCTGGGTTTCCGGGATGAAGTCTGAGCCTCAGCCCAGGTAGGGAGATGGACAGAGCCTGGAGCTGTGGTGTGAATGGGGATGCAAAGGGGCTGCCAAGGGAAGGGATAGTCAGCTGAGAGGGTCCTGCTCTGACAACTTTTTCATCTGGGCCAGGGTGTTTTGTTTGCATCTCCTCACCTCTTTGTGAGGTGAGGTGTTTACTAACATGACGTGAGCAAACACCAGCTCTAAACTGAGGTTCTTGCTGAAATGCAAAAGCAAATATTTGTCTTGAAAAATCAGATTTAATGTCAGAGCACTAACAGACCTTCATGGCCCTGACCAGCCTCATCTGGGGTCTTCACCTACACCCCTGCCCATGGACCCAGGAGCCCCATTTCAGCTCTGCCCTGGGCTGTCAGTCTTGACCTGAGCTATGCTGTAGGAGTACCAGTCTCCAGCTTGGCCACAGCCATGCCAGTGCCTGGCCATGGACCCTCTTGATCCAGCTCCTGACCAGCAGACTGACTTCCCTGCTTGACCCTAGACCTGCCTTGTCACTGTGGACCTGCCCAGCAATTGCTGGGCTGTATCCAATCCTGGTTACCATCACCAAACCTGACTCTGACCAACTGATTGACTTCCCAGCTTGATTTCGGAGCTGCCTCATAAGCACAAAGTTGCCTGATGAGCTCTGGATTCTTGGTAGAACCTGGCTACCGTCTCCAGGTCTGCCCTGCTCATCTTGCTCAGTTACTGTGAGGCCAGCCCCCGGCTGGAGAGGTCCCTGTCTCTTTGGGAGCAGCTTGCCTTCATGGCTCACTGTCACCAAGGTGGAGTCAGGCCTCATGGTGCTCTTTAAAGAGCTACAGGACTCTTAGGCATTGCAGATGGGGCACGCTGTGCCATGAAGCCAGCACACGATTTGCCCATCTAATCTATTCAGTAAGCTGGAAAATATAACTAATTCATTTAAATTGCTACTGCAAAAAAAGTTGTTTAAATGTCTAATCAAGTCCAATTAGAAATCTAAATGGATTATGTTTTCCATCGGGATACAAATGACTGCCTCGTTTCTAATCACCACTGCTGGTACCAAAGCCCTGGGTTTGCATTCCCTGCAGCCCTGAAGGTGTACCTCATGCACACACGGCTTCTTTCCCACCAAGGCAGCTCATCGCTGGAGGTCACCTCCTGTCCACATGGGTCAGAGCTGCCACGCAGCTGAGAGTGGGCAAGGTCCATTGCCCCCATGAGGACCTAGGACCTCGTGTGCTTCTTGCCAGACTGTTCCCCATGTCACCAAGGCTTCAGCAGCCCTTAAACAGAGGGCTGTCCAACACTAACTTCATCTCTACTGACATAAAACAACCATTCCCTTCTTTGCTGAAGAAAGCAAAGTACTTTTTTTTGGGTGTTTTCTAATTTTACTTGACCCCCTACTTTGCCCTGCCCTGTCCATCACTTGAAGGAAATTTTATATGTGAATAACCAAAAGGTATAATTAACTCTGGAGATAAAGTAAGGAAGCAAGAAAAGCAAAACTAAACCTGTTCTCTCTCCCATTACCCACGTACCTGTTGCACATTCATACTCTCCGGTGAGAAAAAAATACATGAGATGATTTTATTTTTGGTATTTCTCAACTATGATCAAATGGTCAGGCTAAAGTTTTCTTAATTTTAGTACAAATAATTGTCTTTTTATCAATATTGGCCCACGGGTACCATGTTGGTAATCTTGTCAGAGATGCTGCCATCCAGGTAACCAGAGCATCAGTCCTGGTTCCACCAAAGCTGGTGGCAAAGCTTAAATTTTGAGAGGAGGGCTGTCCCCTTTAATAATGCACGCCTGTAGGTACATCTATTTACATTTGGTCATTTTTTACAATTTTAAACTAATAGAAGATTCAGTTACTTGCTTTTCCAAGCCTATAATTTTCTTGTCATTTCCTGTTCCCTTTACTTGCAGCAGTTGTAGAGAATAGCCTGTATAAAGGAAATCTCACACACAAAAACATGGCAATGATTTTGCCCCTCTTTCCCCCCATATACGTTTTCCCACTTTGCTCTAAAGAACCATCTTCTGGGCGGGGTACTGCAGATCCAATTAAATATGCCTCTGTATCAACACTGCTCCTAAGCAAAATATATTGATTGGTGAAGCTTTGGACCTACTTTAATCAAGTAATCTAAACAGGGCTTAAGCTTCAAAAGCCTGGTGATGCTCCTAGCTTCAAAGCTTTTACTTACACTGAATTAATTTATCCTGGATGTTCTAATGCTCCCAGCAACCCTATGGATTATAATGTTAGAGGTTGCAATCATGGCTCTGATAAAATTCCCTAAGCTTAGACTGTATTGATCATAATGTAAAGGCAGAAAGGAGAGTGAGAAACACAAGGAGAAAACAAAAGGATTTGATTTGAAGCGGGGGTGAATCTGTTCACCCCTGAAACCAGCTGCTGGGAGGGAGTATCAGAAGGTGTTAACAGTTGCTTTTTTCTTGACTGAAAATCTATTTTGATATGGTCCGAGTGTCAAATGCTCATTTCCAGACTCCTTCTTGCATAATATTGTAGGTGTATTATGTCATAAATATAATTATTTGGCAAAAGGAAGGTTGGTTTGGATTTCACGTGCAGTATCTAGCACAGCATTGTTGAACATCAGTACAAGTTACAGCATTAGTCTCAGCTCCACTCTGGGAAATGGGAACAAGGTTTTTCCCCAGTCCAAGCAAGAGCTAGAAGCCCTTGTGTGTAGCCACCTGATGCTAGATCATGTGCGCTAATCACACAACTGATGTATGCTCAAGAAGCAGACCTGGCAGTGTAAGGTTAACACTTGGACTCGATGGTCTTAAGGGTCTTTTCCAACCTAAGTGATTCTATGATTCTAAGAATATTCTCATCTTTACAAGCCAACATGTTTATAGTTGTAAGAACCAGCAGGGCTCTTCATAAGCCCTAGTTGATGCATTGAACATCTGTGCAAACACAGGGAAATGTCTAACCCAATGTGCACTGTAGTCTAAAGATGCCATTAAATCTGATACGGTTTGACCTTCATTAGTGCGAAGAGAAACATGACAGTGTTTGCTTAAACAAACATAACTGCACCCACTCTGGTGTTGATGCTGGGTCCCTTGGGGCTGCAGGCACATAAGCTAGTGGCATCCAGCAGTTTTATCAGAAACACACAGGGCTGGTGTCCTTTATTCCTGTTCCCCGCTCAGAGACCTGGGATGGTCTATTCAGGTCTCTCCATCCTGGCTGGTGAAGTCTGCAGAGGGCCCAGGCAGCTGGGCAGTTATCCTCCATCAGTGGAGGGTGGCAGGAACCCCCCCTCCAGATAACTCCCAAAACGTCTTCAGTGGCCTCGCCTGTCTTCCAGAGATTATAATGAAAACAGTGTTATTAGGTAGCCAGGTAAAGGCTTATGCTATTTTCAATGCAGACTATCTCCTGCTTTATGAAACTCAAAGCCTATGAAGCGATTTCACACAGAGAGCTCTGATTACTACAGCAATAATTTCTTCTAACAGCCTTTCAAACACTTATTAATAGAAAAAAGTATCAGTTCAAACTGTCTTCCCATCACACAGAAAATATCAATGTTCACAGTGTGAACTTTAAAATCCCATCTGATTAGTTAATGCCAACAATTATTAGCGTACTGACTATTTATATTTATATTGTCCTCCATTGAGCTCTGTCTTCATATACTGTGCAGTGCACATCACTCAAAAAGTACCTTTCCTGTGCTGACTGGCTAGGGAGGATGTTCTGTCCTGCTGTCAACTGGCAGCGAGTAAAATAAGAAATTTTGGCACATTTTCCTGTGACGGGCTCCCCCCAGTAGGACAGCATCTTTAAGGATACAGAAGGCGGCTTCAAGAAGGGAGCAAGGAAGCGATAGCAAGAAAAGTGCCACTTGTTTTTCTTTCTCATACTCCTCTCTTATTTCATAAGCCTTTGGGCACACACAGATAGCAAATTTTCCATTTCCACCGTGGCAGAGATGACTAGTACCTCCCATGAGAAAAGACACAAAAAGGAGCTAAAAGGTCTGTCGTGGTTTAGGCAAGATACCGATACTGCTGCACCTGGTGTTTGGAAGGGATCAGGGCTCCTAAACTATTTCTTTCTTCTAGTCTGCTGTCAGGAATCATATTCCTCCAAGGGATGAGGTAAGGCAGCCTCTGGCATTTTGGCATTCCTCCTCCGAGCCCTAATTAAGCTTGAATACTATTTACAGTGCTATTTAAATTCTAATTTACCATATTGTGGCCAACCTAAGCTTGCCCCTTTTTTTCACTTATATCCCAGAATGGGTTGAATTATTCCATGGCCACTGATTTCTGAAGCAGGGTTAATACGGACTGTAGCTGCCAAAGCCATGAATAAGGGGATGGCACCAGCCCCCACTTCCCTTACAGTTCTCCCACCTGATACTCCGAGATCTCTTAAGAGAGACCAAGACATTTAGACAGCTGCATCCCAGTGGAAGGGAGGGCTCTGCAAGATCTGCCTCTCGGGTTCACAGGTGCTGGAGAAGACTGAGGAGACCCAGCCCAGCTGATTAGTTTTGCTTAAGGTCACGTAACGCAACCTCAGTCCTGGGTAAAGGTGGATCCCTCGCACACGTCTGACTTTGTGGCACAGTATGTGGGTTTTTTTCCTGTTTTATTTCCAAAGCCCTTGGAAACCATATATAGAAAGTAGACATCTGGACTCCTAATTTCTCTCTCCCTGTTTCTGCCTTCCTCCCCCCGCAACAGTAATCCCTTTCTGTGCTGCCCGCAGGAGAAAATGAGTCCGCCTGTACCTTCTGCGCGCTGCTGCCAGGCCATTTTACATAAGCATCCTTTTCTGTTCTCCATCGCAGGACAGCGCGTCCTGTTGTCTTTAATCTCGGAACGTACACACGCAGATTACATTCCATTCTGTCACCAGTGCCTGGTGGCCAGCAGATGGGCTGTCATATCTGTGCTGCTTTCCCTGGGCTGCGCTGAGCACCCTCCAACCGAGCACGTGGCACCAGATCACTTGCCATCGATGATATGCAGGCTGGGATAAGCCTTGCTTGCCCCCCTCCTCCCAAGGCTTTGATATATCAGGTTGCTCCATTCAGCCCTCTACGGGAAGCTTAACGGGAAGCTGCTGCTCATTCAGGGAGAGAAGGACATCGCAATGGGCAGGCTGGGTTCCCTGTGGCTGTGGTCACATTTGAGACTCTCCCCTCTGCCCATAGAGTTTTCCTGTGTTTGACCTTCATGGCATCTCCCCCAGCGTTGTCAGAGGTTGGAGAAGAGGTTTGAATTGAAATCCAGCTGTTTGAATTGAAATCCACTAAAGTATACTGTGTGGACTGATTGCCCCACACAGTGACAATACAACCAAAATGCCAGAAATGTTTGTCTTGGACAATCCCCCACCCCCAGTTTTATCTCCTTCCACTGGTGGGGCTGCTTTTAGGACGGGAAATGGAATTATATAGCTTGAGATTAGTCAACAGCTGGGGTCTACATGATGTTTTCACTGCCAGGAGTAGGTATGGGAGGGCCGGCAAGCAAGTGCAGGTTGCTCCCTTCCATGCAAAGCCCAAGGCTTCCACCCCTCACCATGCTGGACACCAGACCATGGCCAAAAAGGCTCCCATCTTGCACAGTCACTGAAAGTCTTGCTGCAGGTTTCTGTGCTGGAGGATTAGCAGCTGCCTACGCAGTGCAGCAGAGCCCATTTTACCAGATTTTCATCATGGCATGCAGTCAGGGCTTTGAGAGCAGTACCGGAGAAGATCAAGCATCCTTGTATTGAGGAGGCAATGGGAGTTCACTGAGAGGTTGCAAAGCTTTCCGAGTGCCCTGATTGCTCATTTTGTATTCATGTGCTGCTTTCAAGCAGAGGGTGGCAAGAGGGGGTGAAACGCCATGGTTCATTCAGTCATTAATTTAATAAATACAGGGAAAGAGTAGACAAATTTGGATGTTTTCTTTGCTTAATGTTTTAAATTTGACCTTTATCTATGTCAGGGAATGAAGAATGGCATTATTGTACATCAGCTGTTCCGGCTGCTCTGAACAAACTGAATTTAGGAGGCTCAAATTTGGGACTCTCAGCCTCTTCTCAAGCTCAGGCTGAAGCATGGGCAACCAAAATGGTGCTGGGAGGAGCAAGCCTACAAATGGGACCTGCTGCCCAGCTCTCCCTCACATCATCATTGTACAAGCCTGGAAAATTTGTCGGGTTTCTGCCCTGATTTACCTAACACCAATACAAATCTCTAACACAGACTTAGTTGCACTGCTTTGAACACATGTACCAAAGTTGAGTAGGTTGAAATAAAGGATGGCTTGCAACCAGTTAACTGCGGTTGTTGTACAGGTTTCTACTGGATCACCAATCTACATTGGTCACAGCAGAGAAAATTACCTAATATAACCAAATCCCAAGCGACAGAGCGTGCTGCATCCCAGGCTGTGTACTAAATTGCTGTTCACTTTCTATCCAAGTCTTTGTCTTTCTCTCATTTTCTCTCTCTCTCATTTCTTTTTTCCTTTCTTCGTGCAGAGAAGAGAAATGATTGCTAATGAATTGCAAGCATGGGGTATGGAAAGATCAGTTAATATGGCCCAACTATTCAGTAATACAAATACATTAAAGTGATCAAGCAATGAATGAAAATTGACCCAAAGAGCAGGTTCCACTGAGAAAACATGTGAGAATGTAAATTAATGTGACTTGATGAAACTTGAAATGTCATAACACAGCAGGGCATACAACACATCAGAGGAAATGTGAAAATTATACTTTTTCCTGAAATCATAGTTTTCAAAAATAAGTGGCTTTTAAATTCTTCTAAAAATATAATAAAGGAATTAGTGTCAAGAAAAGGGTTATTGTTGTTTATCAGACTGCAGGCTCAGTCCATGGTGGCTTTTCACAAATATCTTCTTTTATTCCTCTGACTACACAGTGGGAAAAGGAAAAGAAAAATCCTGAAGCCTTTCTACTTGTCTGGTTCCCTCTTCTTCTTAACTTAGCGCAAGGGAATTTTTTAAGTCCTTTGGAGGGTAAATGGCATGCTAATCTATCGCGCCTTTTTTGCCTTTTGGCCATCTGCTTTAATCTGAAAGTTCTAATGCTTAGAAACAAGCAAACAAAACAAGAGGAAATGTCACTTGAAATTAGTCTGTCTTCTAATAAAACTTACTTAAAAGGGAGGAATAAAAGCATTGGGAGACAGAATTAAGCAGTGCCTGGCAAGTTTCCAGATCCAAACAGAAAATGTAACATATTCTCCTCCATCCCAGGTGTCTCTATTTGGTTGGTGATGGCATGACTGGTCCATGCATTGGGAAAGTCTTTCCTCTCTTTGTCATGAGAGATGTCAGGTTTTTCTGCTGGAATATGGTCCTCACAGGCGTCTAGGACACGAATAGGGGGGAAAGGATTCCTCCTCTATACCACACCGCACAGCCAGCAAGCAGTACAAGAATGCAAGAAATCCCTTTTCATCCGGCGCAGAATGGATTAGGAAGAACATCGAGAATGCATCTCCGCAGAGTGAAAGGAGAAATTGCCACACACCACAAAACTGTTGGTTTGGTCCTCTGCCTGCAGGGACCACGCGTGGAAAAGGGAGCCTCAGCCTCTTTCTCTAACACCCAGTTCTCCACGGGAAGACTGTGGACTGGATTCTGGCTGAAGATGATTATCCTCTCCAGATTATGTCCTAACTGTCCCTCTGCCAACCATCACCACTCTGCACTGCTCCAGCTCAGATGCTTTCCTCACACTATTTCTCAAGTTTTTGTTTCCCAGGTCTCCCTAGCCTTCTTTCTCTCAACTGAGTTAATATGCATGTAGGAAGGATTAACCAAAGCCTATCTCCAGGAGGGAAAAGAAATGACTTTTATTCCATAGAAGAGTGTCCATTAACAGTCTGAGTTACCAGGGACTACCTGAGCACAAGGAATTCCTGATGCAACCCAGTTCCCATCTCCTTTCCTGTAAAACTGAACCAAGGTGGGATGATACTGCCCAACGAGAAATTTGGGAGACTCCTGTGTAATGAAGTCTATTAAGACACGAAAGAAACAGAAAGCAAAAAAAGAGAGAAAAATTCATGCAAGTGCAAAACAAAAAACAGACTGGAAAGAAGAAATACAGCAGGTCAGTAAAGCTGTTAGGTGGCTAATTAAATAGCATGGTACGTAATGTTGTCTTCTTATTCTTGTATAATACATAGTATTAATTTCATGAAATGTCATGATAATGACCAGAGACTTAATTCCTGTTTTGTTTTTTTTAAAAAAATGCAGAAAGCTGGTTGTAAAAGAAAAGGGGAAAAACAGGTTAAAGGATATTTTACAACTCACAGCCTGCTTAGAAAATTTGTGAATGCAACGTGCGTAGCTTTCCATTGGTGCAAATAAGCAGAGCATGAAGCTGGTTGGCCCATTTTCATCAGTTCATGACAGAAGCAGAAATAGTCAGTGAGAACGGGTTGCAGATCTTCTATGTCTCAGCCCAGGTAATTGGGGTTTTTTTTCATATTTTAATTATATCCTGAAACATGAGGCCACTGTAAAGCAAATGACCAACAATATAATACTTTTGCCACCGTGAACAGAAATGCAGCCTTTCAGAAAAATTCAGCACTCCAACTAAAGGAAAAGATATTACAGGTTTCAAATTTGTTTAATGTGACTAAGCAAATGATAAATGGGAAATTATTCACTAGCTGTTTTTTTCTGAACGTTTTCTTGGCATGGATTCTGTGTAGCTTCTCCAGTTGGGTTACAGTGTAAATTAAAGTTATTTTTCTTGGTAAGGTTTGTTACGTATTTATAATATGTCTACTATTCACACAGAAAGTGGAATCTGAGGAATGAGACCCTGAATAGTCCTATGCCTTCTATTAATTATTGGCTAAAGCATGCAGAAGAACCTTCCACTCCTATTACGAATAAATCTTGAGTATCAATGAAAAATATGATTGTTTAGTGTTGTCTGGTTAGGATCCAATTACGGATGGTGTATTTATTTCAGACATATAAGATACACACTAGAGATCTCCAGGAACAAAAACGAGCCGAAATCGGCTGAGCACTGAATGGAAAAAATAATGATCCATGTTACACAGCTTGTGTACTGGGGACGACACATGAAGGATTAAAAAATTAAGGCCATGGCTATTTACCCTGCGCAGCACAGATTGCTCTGAGTGTTATTTGAGTGCTGGCACACAGCAGATAGACATCCCCTTTATCCATGATTTAAGTACATCTTCTGCAACACAAAAGGATGGCATGAGGTATGAATGTAAGGTAGTAGCTACTATACCAAAACCGAATGCCAGCTTTGTCCTTCGGATTGAATGCCGATATGTGCCGAAGTGCCCGGGTGCCCTCCTGTGCTGTGTGAGGGGGGCTCCGGTGCATGGGCAGCTCCTCTGAATGGTTGGTACTTGTGTGAGCCTGGAGGTGGATATCTACAGCAGAGAGCATATCATTGGCACAAACACAGACGCAGAGCCACCAAAGCTTTCTTCTGCTGACTCCGGTGACAGACAGAGCTTCCCAGGATCAACAGTGTGAGGAAAAGCCTGGTAGTCATTTGTCTTCAGGCACACCAAGGTCATCTTTTTCCAACCAGGACTCTGACACAGCAGATTACTGTGGGAAATTTTCATCCCCGGGCATACAGAAACTGTGGTGGGGAGGAAGGGAAACACTTTTCCGAAAGAGATGGCTGTTGAAGAAGAGGGATTCTAATTCCCTAAGTATTGGTAGCAGAATATGAAGCAAAACCATGGAAGTGGAGATCCATCCACTTACTTGGTAGAGATAAGTAAAGAAGCCGGTTTGCTTTTGCAGTTCTCAGCACGTGTGATCTCTCCAAGATCTCTTTTAATTACTTATTTATGTATATCATTGCTGAGGAAGATGATTAAACTTCCCTGTTACAACCCACCTTTGACGATACATTATTGTATTGCTTTCTACATCCTTCGCTGCATGTGTTTAGACAGGACTTCTGAAATATCTTGCCCGTGTTTCCCAGAGGAGTCATCGTTGGCCTGCGGAAAACCTCTTCTGTCTCAGAAAGCCAGGGGACTGCACACAGTGTTTAGTCTTGCCTTGTTCTAAACAAACCTTACAAATGACCTTTCCCTGCTGTTAGACTTTTGCTGCTGGAAGTTATTTCTAAAGCAGTTTTATGTCTTGTCAGTTTGTCTGTATTTACACTGCAGCCCCATCTGTCTGCTTGTATTTGAGCCCTACAAGTGCTTTGCTGCCCACTTTAATTTTTTTGCCTGGTGGGATGAGATATGTCCATGAGTGGGGAGTCACTATTATTAGGACATTTCCAGAACTATTAATTCTGGCTAGTTTCTGATAGCCATAGGCTTTCACTTCCCCGCTACTTTTCCTGGTTTTGGGTGGCAGCCTTTGCTTATTGCTTAGAATCAGCAATGCCAGAAGAGGAGACATTAACATCCTGCAGTGCAAGCCAGTTTTTAACAAATAAACTCGTTTCATTAGTAGCGATTGTGAACTACAAGTGGAAACTGAGCATCTGGGCGAGCTACACCTCAGAAGAACTGAAGAGAATGAGCCACTGGGGAAAATGTGAGCTAGGAGTACAAATGCCAGTCTGTATCATCCCAGACTACAGAGTATCAACAGTGATGCCCATACTACTGGGATCAGTAGTGGGGACTGGCTCTTTGAAAGCTTTTCACCAGGTTAAATAAGATCCAGTCACAGCAACGAACTAGCTGTACATTGTTGAAGTGCTGGGACTGGTTTCAAGTAGGTTTTGAAAACAGAATGAATTGCAAAACAAACAAACCAACAGAAAAGGCGTGAAATATTTTGCAGTTGCTTAATAGAAAATGAGACATTATCACAGGTGTTTTGCAGAACAATTATGTGTATTCTTTGGAACATTAACTCTTGACATACTCCTAAAACAGCTATTAATATAAACAAATAATTTTTTCCAAGAGACCAATACAGTTATATGATTTATACAATCATATTAAGAATTATTTATACAAAACTTAGAGAGTGAAGACCTGACCCCTTAAATCCCTGAAAATATTGGTTTCACTAGGATCAGGATTTATTCTCATTTCTTAGTCTCTGACATATCCTGGTAAAACTGTTAAATACTGTATCTGATCATCCTGTGCTAAACTGACTTACGATTTTCTAGCTTATAGACAGCTGTCACAGTAGCACAAAGGAGTCACTATTTTTAAACAAAACAAAGTCAAAAGATTTTTATGGCATTTTGCATATTGCAGTAGCCTTTAAAGAGCTTAGTGATGGTACAGCTGGAATTAAGGTACAAGTCTCAGGTAATATTTTGTAGCACTTGGTGCTTGCTGTTATTAGCACGTTTGCCTTCCTTCTCTGTAAGTCTATAAGCCATTTGTATGAACCACTGAGGTCCTGTAGTACCGCATTGGAGCATCTTTGTCTAAATCAATATGTAAATCCCATTCCTTAAACCCAACAAAATTAAAGGAGAAGATCTCAGTTTAAAGACCTATTTAAAAGAGCGTCAGCCACCTTCATTTTACTGTCACCTGCTTGGAAAGTAATGAAGGGAATGGATATAAGTGACTATGAGTTGTAGGAATAGACACAGAGGGAAGATCAGGCTGTTTTTTTTTTCTCAGGAGCATAAGCTGGTGTCCATCCGGCAAGACTCTTGACTACTGGCTCATATCATCAAAAACCACCATGCTCCCACTGCAACCTGTACAAAACCTCTCATTTCTCATTCTCCAGCCATATCTCATTCCCTGCCACTGCTTCATTTCCTTGCACTATGCCCCTTACCACACTCCATTTGCTAGCATGAGCCACTGCTGCCAGCAACAGCAGCTCCTCATCTGTGCCAGGCCACGTCCCTCTCTGAAGCAGATTTTGTCATGGCAGTATTATACATACCACAAAAGGAACAGCTGCTCCACATTATTCCTTCCTCCCCCAAGCCACCTCTCTTATTTCCTCCTACTCCCCATCTTTGTTCTTTCAACTTAAACATTCCTCCTATATACAATTCCCACCACTCACCTTTGCATGCTTTTGCTGAGCTGCCGCTTCTTAGAACTTAGAAACGTGTTTGTTTCTTCTGCAGAGGAGGTCAGCAGGGGATTCTGGGATCCTAGGAACAGCTATTAAGTGCTATTGTAGTCAGGTGAGCTAAGAGGTATCACCTGTGCTTCCTTTGCATCCTTTCAAAAAGGATATAGATCACCTGATTGGCCATCATCTTGTGAGATCCTAAAGGATTTTAAAGTGACACTAGCCACCCATGTTTTAACACCTAAATGCCTCCCCAGTTGTGGTCAGCCAGCTTCTTTCTCCAAAATTCCACATTATCATTTGTTATCAGATCTCATAACTTGGCTGTACCCAGTAGTGTCCACAAACATCCAATGAACAGTATCTTAGTGGTAGAATTTCTCATTGCTCACATGAAGTCATGGAAGCTTCATGGAAGCTGCCAAAGCCAAAAGAACTACGCCATTTATTACACCAGCTCATGACATGACTTGCTCTTGTAAAGTGCGCATCTTCTTATGCCTACAGATTTCTTGTGCGAGTCTGACGAGCAAATTCCTTGGAGTAAGGATGGTTTTCTCAGCATACTTCAAGGTGTGAGTAACAGAAAATCTGAAGCATATCCCCTAAAGGACTGTCCAATTATACCAGTCAATTTTCAGCTGTTTTTTTCACCTATTTCTCTCTGTCACTTGCTTAGTCATTCTGTAATATTCTGTTTGGAGGTTATAATACCCATTTTGTACTCAATGACAGTGTTCACATTGCCTTGAATGGAAGGTGGCCTGGATTTCAAGTGGGTGTATAAAATACACGTAACAAGAACCTTTTGGCAGTCTTCCAAATTCTTCCATTCTTTCCAGGTAGGTTATGATGTACCTTGTCAAGAGTAAAGTACCAAATTGCATCAGATTTGGACAACCTTTTCAAATCAAATGTTGAAGTTGAGATCAAGTATTATATCCTTACGTGAACTAGTCAATGCAGATGTTACGCAGATATATATTTTCATAACTCTTGCATAAATTATCATATCCTAGTAACTATTTATATTAAAAGAATGAGTTGTACTCAAACACCTGTTCTTATGTCGTGTATTTGATCCTATACCTCCCTACATATATCATGTTTTTATCAGCAGGAACTTGGGGACTAAATTATTGGTACGTGGTAAAGACAGGCAAGAGGCAAGTAAGTTATCCTGAATGAAGGCACAGGAAAACCACCCTGCCGTGCCACAGAAGGCTGTGCTCCACATATACCACAGGAAGATTGCTTTTGGATATTTCCAGATTCTTCCAATGCTCTCCACTGCAGCCTTTCCGTCTCTCGTGAAGGCAGACTTCTTTCTTCATCCTCTACCTATGGCATCATAAAAATTATCCTCCTCTTGCCACCTCCCCCCCAAGCCCATCTGTGGCTACAAGTGTCATGGAAGCAAAATGTGCTGTTCATCCATTTGGAGAAAGAAGACGTCTTTGATTAGCAGGAATCTCTTGTCTCTGGCTCACAAGGTCTTTGAGGAATGGCCTGTCATTATTATATGTGTATGGCGTTTAGCACAGAGGGGCTGCCCCACTGGAAGCCCCGGGGTGGTATTGCAATACAAATGTTAGCTGTGCAGGTTTGTGGTAAAATGATGAACTGCACAGCCATGTGGCATCATTTATCACACAGCCGTTACTTCAACAAACAAAGCATGGAATATAATAATTTATAAAGATATATATTACTTTTTCTTCCTTGCTTTTTGTCGTCTTTAGGGGGGAAAGTTATAGAACTCCACGGTAAATTGTGACTAAGAGAGTTAGTACCATTAGAAAACAGGGCTGCAGAAAAAGTATTGTTTCAGAATACTAAAATGCTTAAGAAAGCTTCACTAGAGGAGGCTGAAAAAAACTTGATAATCTGCCCTCAGTCTTGGAAGAGTAAGATGATGCTGATAAAGTAACATTCGAAACTTGAGCATTTCTCTGTGGCATTAGGGTTTTTTAATTAATCAGCTTTCCAAGTGCACTACAATATATCTGCATTTGGCATTTAGTCATTACAGATAGTAAACTGTATTTAGTAATCTTGCCTATTCCTCATGCATCTTCTTGACAGACAGATGGGAGCTGTACATCTGCCTGAAGCCAAAGAGGTCCTCTCACACATGACAAAACCTATCATCAAAACCAGACCAACAAAAATGATCCCCTAAAGTCAGTGGTGCTGTGATAGCAATGCACAGAAGAGCAGGAAAGGCTGGGAAAGGAGCGGGAGATTGATGGGAAAGAGTCTGCAGGGCGGGCCACGACCTGCAAAGGGATGGGGAAGGCATGTCTGGGACCACTGGGAAGGCACAGGGATAAACAAGGCAGTTTCCCACAGACCCAAACGTGCAAATGGCCTTTGTCTCTCGCTACATCTGTCTCCCACAGGGAAAAGTCTGGCATCTCATGTCCTGGATCACCGGGAAGGAGGGGGCTTGCCAGCACATGTGTGATTCCTCCTCACACCCACCACTTCTCTGCTGCTAAATGCAATATGCTTTGCCGTTACCTAGCTGTAATTTGTTAAATCGTTATAAAGAACTTTATCGCTATAAAGAAAAGCTTCAGGTGCAGAGTTGAAAGGCTTGTTCCAAATGTGAATATTCCACATGAAAGAATTTCTCTTGTTTCAAACCATTTGCATTTTCCTTACATGTTATTGATCTGATTGAACAGTTCCCAGATCAAAGGCAGGCTGGTAAATGAGCAGCCAAGGTGGCAATATGCGAAGTGGACAGCTGTTAAGAGAGCAGCTTAAATAATTGCTCAAGGATTTATTGGGTAACATGATTAATGATTACGGAAATATGATGACATGATCCCAAAGAGTAGTGTGCAGTGATTGATGGGGAAGTTGGATAAGGCCAAGCTTAGATGCCAGACTATGGGAAACAGTAATATAGCTTGTAGTCATGGTATATGGGATGCTTAGTAGTTAGGAAATGCTGGTATTCATTTTTGCCTTCCGATAGGAACTCAAACTGCAAAGTATGCTGTGTGTAATATTTCTCTTGTAATACAGAGGTAAGGTAAAAACCTCCTGCTAACAGTGCGTTATAATAGCAGGACTGATTCAAAGAGACACCCTCATCTTTTAAAAAAAAATCTTTTAAATCCCCACAAAACTTAGTGGAAGCTCATGCTGCTGTTTTAATTAACACCTGAGAGAATAATACGTAACACATTAAAGGAGAAAAAGATCTGTTTGTAGAATTGACAGTAGTTTGCATACACTCTGCTTTTTTCCTGTTGTTTTTTTTTTTTTTTTTTAACCTTACATTCCAGCAGCCAACAGCAGCATAATGCAAGAGATGGGAAAGCAGAGGACTGAAGTGCAGGCTAGAGCTATTCCATGGCAAAAATATTGGAAACTTTTAGTTGATTCTCCGTTGAGAGTTGCATGAGATTCCTATTCACGCTGTGCTGGTGGGGGATGCAAACCCTCCTCCTCCTTCAGAAATTTTGGTTTAAGAGAAACAGAAGCTGACATTTGAAAAAATAATAAAGAGCTATTATAAAATGTGAAACATTAGCAGACAATTTTAGAGGTGAAAGTAGGGAGCAAAATCCTCAGTGTGAAATCCCAGTTGAGGAAAATAGAGTGCAAAATTCCAGTGTGGGCAGGATTCCACGCTGGCTTGTTGGGGTTTTTTTAATTATATTTCTTATATTGAATATACTTGGATATAAATAGGATCCTACACTGGATTTGAGACACACAGTTTCTGTGTGCCAGAGACTTGGCTGCTTTAAGTGAGGGTACCTCATCAGAATTTTCAGTTGGGTTGCAGTCAATGACAGCTATTAGGCCCAGAACTCCAGATCCTGCCATTAGACGGTTGTGGTATGACAACAATTGTCATAGCTTTAAAAACAGAGTGATGTGGGTAGAGCTATTTAAATCAAAACAACATTGCTCATGCTAGGCAAAGCAGACAGCTCTGGAAAGAAATATCTATATTTGAAACATTGGAAATGTTGTTAATCTCTTCAGGGATGTGAGACAACAACAGAGATGGTGTAGGATTTGAGAAAGATACCAGGAAGTCTGGTATTTTAAAGCCATAATCTAGTTTGCAAGCCTCAAGAGTGACTATTAGTGAGATGACAGTTTTGGTGAACAGTTTTCACAATAGAAGGCAAGAGGTTGAGTTGGAGCATCTGTTGGCATTTACGGACAGATTCGTTTGTAGCCTTAGTTGGCTTCCTTGGCATTATTCAGGGCACAGGATTATGTGATGGGTCAAACAGACAATATTTAGTTATGATCATGTTCAAAACACCCTGAAATATTGTCTCTTTCTTTAATCCATCACAAATACCATCTACTCCATCACTCTCATCACTGGGAAGACCTCACCTCGTTTTATAGTCCATACAGGCTTTCCTATGAGAGAGAAAACTGGGATCTCTCTGCAGCCCTTTCACACCAGGTGGACATGCCTACTCTGCCTGGCCCTTGAGAGCTGTTTTGAGGCAACTGCAAATAAGGGTTATTTATAGGTTTCACATACCATTTCAGTCATTTCAGTATTTTCAACATGTAGCCTGTAAGTACTACCTGGCAAGGACTGTGTCTGCCCAAGGGTCTCTGTATGCTGCAGTCATGGTGTTAGAACCACTGAACTATAATTTATAACCTTGCACACACTTGTAAAAAATCTGTTGTGTGTTTCTATCTTGTTCCTCTTCTCTGAGCAGAGGTTGGTTCTTACAGAGTTTCTCATGAATACCAGACTGCTGGCACTGTTTTTTTTCTAATTATACTTACAACCAGCATGAAATCTGGGCTAGCCCTGCCTGGCTTTTGCAATGCACCATGGCACATTGGGATTTCTGCAGTGGCATTCTTTTAAAACAAACAAACAAAAAAAAAAAAAGGAAAAAAGTTTGTTATTGATTTAAATGTGATCAGGACAATCTTGTTTATCTACTTTGCTACAGTGTTTATTTTGAAATACTTTGTTGACTGTTCTCCTGATCATTTCAGTTCTCATTATTTTTCCAACTGCAGGTTGTGTAAACCTGCACGGTAGAAGTTTGGAAAGCATGTTAATTCCATACACCCACTGTGTATGGGTCATCTGAGGTTTTGTGCATCAAGCTGGGGTGGAAATGCTTACGATGTTCTTGTTTCAAGAAGGTCTGACTGGCAGATCCTCTGTCCTTTCTCGCCCTCTACCAAGACCATAGCTCATTTCTGGCCAGCCCAGCTTTGACATCCCCTGGCAACCCCACTGGTGTTCCAGTTTCTTGGGACCCCCCCACGTACCCCTAACAGGCACTTCCAGGTCTCCCTCACCACCCAGAGAAGTGGGGAGATGGCTCTACTGTTGCGTGGCCCCTCGACTGCTCCCCCTAGTACCTGACTGCTCGGTGACTGGGCGGCCAAAGCCACTTTTTAGCCTGTCTGTCTTCCTGACAGTGGTTCTCCCATGAGGAGTCCTTTACACTTTTAATGGGAAATTTTGTAGTTCCACTCCATTTTATATTTCTACTTGAGAATTTAATTTTTTCATCTAGTTATCTGAAAGTAGTTATTTAGCTGCAGGACAGAAATTCAGGTAAGAATGAGTGATCAAACCTTTCATCTGTGACTCCAGCTTTAAGCTGAGGTTAAACTGCTCTTGCTGTGTCTGGTTATTGCAATCAAATTATTAGTAAAAATATTAACTGGGCTAATTTGAATCAGTGCAAGTGACCGATTAATACTATAGGCATTATAAGAACCCAGCAGCTCAAGCAAAAAAAATGAACTTTTCTTTTTTCCCATGAAGTACACTGGAAAGTTACATGGATTATTAATGAAATAGGGAGCATTTGGGACCTTCTGGAAGGCACTGAGGTTAGTAACGAAGCTCCTTTCACAGAACATGAGAGCAATTTGTATCGCAGGAATCCCTAAATCATTCTCAGATTGTGGGAGCTTGTTGGCATAATGAATGTGATAGCTTCAAACATACTTCTGACAGAAAGCTGTGCAAACCATAAAGCATTGCTGCTAAGCTTGGCACACTTGTTGGAAGCTCTACCAAAGGGCTGAGGACTGAAAAAGTAAATGAGTGTGAAGACAAAGGCTCAGATCCAGAGAGGAACTAGAATTGTCTGCATGATGGGTTCTGTTCTGCATCAGAATTATGTCCAGTTCTGGGCTACCTTGTTCAAGACAGACATGGACTTACCAGAGTGAGTCCAGCCAAGGGCTGTGAAGATGACTAAGGGACTGGAGCACCTTTCACATGAGGAGAGGCTGGGACAGCTGGGACTGTTAAGCCTGGAGAAGAGAAAGTTCAGGGGGGTGGGATCTTACCAATGCATATAAATACCTGATGGGAAGGAATGAAGATGAGGGAACCAGACTCTTCTCAGAGGTGCCCAGTGATAGGACAAGAGACAATGGGCACAAGTTAAACCACATAAAATTCAAACTGAACACAAGAAGATTTTTTTTTTTACTGTGAGGATGGTCAAACACTGGCACAGGTTGCTCAGAAAGGTTATGAATCTCCACCTATTGAGATATTAAAAACCCAACCGGACACAGTCCTGGGCAACTGGCTCCAGATGACCCTGCTTGAGCACAGGGGTTGGACTAGATGATCTCAAGAGGTCCTTTCAAACCTCAACCAATCTGTGTTTCCATGATTCAAAACCCATATTCACAGAATCACAGAATCACAGAATCTTAGTGGTTGGAAGGGACCTTTGAGATCATCGAGTCCAACCACATTAAAAAAAAAACAAAAAAAACAAAAAAAACAAAAAAACAAAAAACAAAAAACAAAAAAAAAACAAAACACAAAAACACACAAACAAACAAAAAAACACAACACAAAACCAAACAAACAACAACACCCCCCCCAAAAAAAAAAAAAAAAAAAAAAAAAAAAAAAAAAAAGCAAGCAGCATCCATCAACTAAACCCCACACACAACACCCCACCACAAACCAACAATCCCGGGCACTAGAGCATGCCCTGAAGAGCCACGTCTACACGTTTCTTAAATACCTCCAGGGATGGTGACTCCACCACCTCCCTGGGCAGGCTGTTCCAGTGCTTGACCACTCTCTCAGTAAAGTAATTCTTCCTAATATCTAATCTAAACCTCCCCTGCCGCAACTTCAGACCATTTCCTCTGGTCCTGTCGTTATTCCCTTGGGAGAAGAGGCCAACCCCCGCCTCTCTACAGTTTCCTTTCAGGTAGTTGTAGAGGGCAATGAGGTCTCCCCTCAGCCTCCTCTTCTCCAAACTAAACATGCCCAGTTCCCTCAGCCTCTCCTCATAGGACTTGTTCTCCAGACCCCTCACCAGCTTGGTGGCTCTCCTCTGGACACGCTCCAGCACTTCAATGTCTTTCCTGTAGCGAGGGGCCCAAAACTGAACACAGTACTCGAGGTGAGGCCTCACCAGTGCCGAGTACAGAGGCACGATGACTTCCCTGCTCCTGCTGGCCACGCTATTCCTGATACAGGCCAGGATGCCGTTGGCCTTCTTGGCTGCCTGGGCACACTGCTGGCTCATGTTAAGCCGGCTGTCCACTAACACTCCCAGGTCCTTTTCTGCCAGGCAGCTTTCCAGCCACTCTTCCCCAAGCCTGTAGCATTGCCTGGGGTTGTTGTGGCCGAAATGCAGAACCCGGCACTTGGCCTTATTAAACCTCATCCCATTGGCCTTGGCCCATTGGTCCAACCTGTCCAGGTCCCTCTGTAGAGCCTGCCGACCCTCAAGCAGATCAACACTCCCACCTAGTTTGGTGTCATCCGCAAACTTACTGAGGGTGCACTCAATCCCCTTATCTAGATCATCAATGAAGATATTGAACAAGACTGGCCCCAAAACTGAGCCCTGAGGGACACCACTGATGACCGGCCGCCAACCAGATTTTGCTCCATTAATCACAACTCGCTGAGCACGGCCATCCAGCCAGTTTTTTATCCAGCGGAGGGTACACTTGTCTATGCCATGATTCTCCAGTTTCTCCAGGAGAATGCCGTGAGGGACGGTGTCAAAGGCCTTACCAAAGTCCAGGTAGACAACATCCACAGCCTTCCCCTCATCGAGAAAGCGGGTCACATGGTCATAGAAAGAGATCAAGTTGGTCAGGCAGGACCTCCCTCTCATAAACCCATGCTGGCTGGCCCTGATCCCTTGGCTGCCCTGCACATGCCTTGAGAGCTCACTCAGGATGATCCTCTCCATGATCTTTCCCGGTACCGAGGTCAGGCTGACAGGCCTGTAGTTTCCAGGATCCTCCTTCCGGCCCTTCTTGTAGATGGGCGTCACATTGGCCACCCTCCAGTCATCTGGCACCTCTCCTGTTGACCAGGATTGTTGATAAATAATGGAGAGAGGCTTGGTAAGCTCTCTTGCCAGCTCCCTGAGAACCTTTGGGTGAATGCCATCCGGCCCCATAGACTTATGCGTGTCCAGGTGCATAAGCAAATCATTAACTACTTCCTCTTGGATTACAGGGGAGTTGTTCTGTTCTCCATTCTTATCTTCCAGCCCAAGAAGCTGAACTCCCTGGGGGTAGCTGGTCTGACTATTAAAGACAGAGGTAAAGAAGGCATTAAGTATCTCAGCCTTCTCCTCATCCTTGGTTGCAAGGTTTCCCCCCGCATCCAGTAAGGGATGGACATTCTCTGTCACTCTCTTTTTGTTGATGTATTTATAGAAACTTTTTTTGTTGTCCCTTATATTAATGGCCAGGTTGAGTTCTAGCTGGGCTTTTGCCTTCCTGATTTTTTCTCTGTATGACCTAACACAATCTCTGTACTCCTCCCGAGTTGCCTGTCCCCTCTTCCAAAGGTGGTAAACCTTCCTTTTTTCCTTAAGTCCCATCAAGAGCTCTTTGTTCATCCAGGCCGGCCATTTTCCCCGCCCTTTAATTTTGCGCTTCATGGGGACAGCCTGCTCCTGGGCCTTTAGGATTTCCCTCTTGAAGAGCGTCCAGCCTTCCTGGGCTCCTTTGTCTCTCAGGACTACCTCCCACGGGACTCTCCCAACCAGGGTTCTGAACAGGTTAAAGTCTGCCCACCGGAAGTCCAAGATGGAGGTTTTGTTAATCCCCTTCCTTACCTCACTATGAATGGAAAACTTAACCATTTCATGATCACTAAGCCCAAGACTGTCTCCGACCTCCACGTCCCCAACTAGCCCTTCTTTATTTGTGAACAGTAGGTCTAGCAAGGCACCTCCCCTGGTAGGCTTACCTACCATTTGTGTCAGGAAGTTATCCTCCATACACTCGAGGAACCTCCTAGCCTGCCTGCTCTCTGCTGTGTTATATTTCCAGCAGATGTCTGGTAAGTTGAAGTCCCCAACTAGAACAAGGGCTGGCGTTTGCGAGACTGCAGCCAGCCGCTTATAGAATACCTCATCAGCCTGCTCATCCTGGTTGGGTGGTCTATAGCAGACTCCCAGCACAAAATCACCTTTGTTAGCCTTCCCTTTCACCCTTACCCATAAACACTCCACTTCTTCATCACTGGAGTCTATCTCTATAGAGTCAAACAACTCCCTAATGTACAGAGCCACACCCCCCCCCCTCCTTCCTTGCCTATTCCTTCTGAAGAGCTTATAGCCACTTATTGCAGCATTCCAGTCATGACCATCGTCCCACCACGTTTCCGTGATGGCAACTATGTCATAGTTGTCCTGCCGCACCATGGCTTCCAGCTCATCCTGTTTGTTGCCCATGCTACGTGCATTAGCGTAGATGCACTTGACCTGGGCTACTGATTTCACCCCCATCTTTGGCCCTTGACACTCAGGTTCATTACCAGCAGGCCTGGTTTTATCCCCATCCCCCTTAACTTTCGGCTTAAAGCTCTGTCCGTGAGCTTTGTTAACTCTTAGCCTAGTACCCTTTTCCCCTTCTAGGAAAGGGTTTTCCCATTGTTCTCTAGCAGTAATTTCTAAACGTCTATCACCTTTCTCTGATGAAATGTCAGAGTGTGAGTCCTCACTAATGTGGCCTCCTTCAAACCGTGGCATGCTTTCCTCAGGCTTAATCTTGACAGGCCCAGTTATCTCCCCTTCCCCCCTCATATCTAGTTTAAAGACCGGTCAATGAGCCCTGCTAACTCCTGCCCCAAAATTCTTTTCCCCCTCTGGGACAGCTGTGTCTCACCTGACAATGGCATGCCAGGTGTCTCATATAGCCACCTATGTTCGAAAAACCCAAAGCCCTGCCTGTAACACCAGTCCCGGAGCCACAAGCTGAATTCAGCTGCTGCTTAAATTCAGCTGGTACATGCCTGTCTTCCCATGTATGTCTGCATCCAACATCTCGAGAGTCCCTTTGCCTTCTGGTCACCATGCAGTGTTTCCAGTGGAGTACTAGGAACCCAAAGCACCTTGCTCCACCCTGTGCACAGCATTTCAAAGGTACCTCATTACGTTTCTGCCTGGGCACAGAAGGGCTTCAGTACTGAGAGGCTTCAGAAGCCGAGTACATAAGATCACACACACAGATCGTTACAGTCAGGTTTCAGAAACAGGGATTCCTTTGTCAGTCTGTCCTGGTTAAACCTGGGAAGTGACCTGAGAACCAGCTGTAGGATCAGCTGTGTGGGTCCAACAGCAGCTGCTGCTGCTTTCTATGAAATGTAGCTGGAGGAAGAGGAAGCAGCGGTGTGTGATCTCTGCAGTAGCTTTGTGGTTCTTTCTGTTAGAGAGTCCACAAAGATGCAAGTTAAATTACTCTCAGTCTGAGATATTCAAACCCAAACCTTTCACTGCCCCAAAGCACCAGCTGCAAAACTAGTCTATTGCAAAGTAGAACAGTAATTTTTCTGTTCACATTACTCAACAGTACTTAAAGTAATTCATACTTTATTGCACCAGACTTGGAGGATAACAAGCTGGTCTAAAATCTGAACAGCCCTTATCTAAGATCCATTTGTCTTGTAAAGCATCTACCTCAAAGTAGCCTACAGCCATGTTACTGAGGTATTCCTATGGGAGGAAGGAGCTATGAGTGTAAATCCTAACTAGAAAGATGTAATTAAGACCTTGTAGAGCCAGGAATTAAACCACCCTGCTCTGCTAAGCATTCCATATAATGGTGACTGTGTACCCTGCATGTGAACGTTGCTGCAGATGTTGAATTCTGCAGCTGCGTGGACTCCATTTTGGAAGGTGCCCACTAAAAGATAGGAGTTGCAATAGTAAATGACAAGCGCCTACATGTCCTTCTGGATCTTGGCTTTGGTGGCTTACTCTCCAGCGTGTTTCCCTAGATCAGAGCTGAGGTACTTCATCAGAGGTGCCCGTAAGGGAAGGAGGGAGGAGGTGGCATCACAGTGCAGTATTGCTGTATTTGATTTTTGAGTAGGCTCTAGTCATTAGTGTTGTCACATCCCTGGAAATTCACTCAAAGACAACATTTGAAGGAGAACCTCTTTCTTTCTGCACACACAAGCAAGGTTTTTTTGATTACACTTTCAGATAAACAGCCACAGCAAAGCCTCAGTTTCATTTTATCTCCATAGATAGCTTCAGGAAAAAAATCACTGCTTCTGCCTGCAGCCTAAACAACTCACTTTGCTGCCAAGTGCCATCTCAGAAATAGGAACAATATAAACTAATTTCATACCTATTCAGTTCAATAATAGGTATTGTTCTAACTATACCTCTAGTGATGAGACAGAATAGCTTATTTGCCATTGCTAAGCAACTGTTAAAACGGTGTGTAGAATTCAGCCAGCTCTAATGGGCTGATAGGAATCAGTATCTGAAGTTCTTGTTTGCATTCTGAAGTCAACAATAACTGTCCTTCTCTATTAACATTCATTTAAGATAGTTTATGGCTGCACCAGATTCAGTGGAGATTCTGTCTTAATGGTGTTCTGAATGGTCTGCTTTCCCTTAGAAAGAAATGTTTAACCATAATGCATTAAACCACTTTAATCCACTTGTTTTGTTTTGATGTAGTGATGAAGTGGCATAGAAGGTAACATGGGGAAAAGAAGGTAATATGAAACACTCTGCAGAAAGAAAAGCTGATGGTATGAATGGTACCAAGTTGCAGGAAGAGCACTTGAGGTATTTAGGGATGGTTCCATAAATCACAAGATGGTATTTGTGTCTGAGATCCAAAGGCATCTGCAAAACCCCTAAATATTTGGAAAAATGGGATCTAGGCAAGACAGATGTAAAAGCCTAAGTGCATTAAACCATGGGATTTTTTTTCCAACCTTAATTTATGAGTTCAGATTTTAGTCATTTGTGTACATGATTTCGGAGAAGGGAGTTTCTGGCTCCGATCATGCCTTACTGAGATAAGGAATGGGCAAATAAATAAATGCAAAGGAAGAAATGTTGCACAAGAGGATCCTGCATTCACAAGGATTTCTATGTAGCTGCAGAATGATTTCCATGACCTACAAGGAGAATGCATTATCATGAGAGGATGATCGCTCTTCAGCTGCTCTGTTCCTTACCTGTGCATGAGGTAAGAAGTAACGCACAAGCAATGATGCATAAGCAGAGGGACTGAAGGCTTACTACTGCTGGAGTTGGAATTCTGTGCTTGCACCCAACACTGCTCCATTTATGGGTGCGTAAACATATGATTAACACTTATGCATGTCAGCAATCCCATCACATTCAGCAGAACCACTGCCGTTCCCTGTTGAGTAAATGCTTAAATGCTCTGTTAGCACAAGCTGAGAAAATCCACACTTTGTCAGATGGAGCCCACACAGGTGAAACAACATTGCCTTGCTTAGCCCACTGTGCCTCACGCCATGACTTCATGAGCCAGGTAACACCAGAAGAATAAGTGCTTTGAAATAAGGACGTCAGCCGGTGCCTGAGTCAGAAGACCAGGTTGTCACACAATGATATGAAAATGTGGGGGTAAAAAGTTGAGAGCGTCCCTCTGCGAAGCTTTCGGCGATGTCTGAGTCACCACAGGACATGAGGAAGCTGCAGGCAGTGGATGCAAAGGAGGCTCGGTCTGACTTCCTTTATGTAACTCCCGCGTTAGCATCTTCTCTGCTCCATATATAAACCAGAAAACATCAAAAAGCTGTTACTGAACAGAGTACTCTTATTTATTCGTTTGTATGAGCCAAATGTGACTTAAGAAATTTAGACAGTTTCGACACAAGCTTTAATACAGGACCAGGCACTTTTCTTGCTGGCCCTGGTAAGACCATTTATTTCTGGATTCATTAAAGGAATGTTTGCACCCCCTAGTGTATAAGAATTTGCAAGAAATCAGGTTCTTATAACAGCCTCAGCTGAATGAGGATAATTAATATTAAACCATAATAAAATCCCCCTGTTACGATCTTAACAACTTCCAGAGAAAGGATTTCAAACTCCAAGATCATCCTAGGTGTAATCCCTGATGTCCCTGTACTCAGCAACTGTAGGACCAGAAAACAGGTTCTACTGAGTTGGGTTTTTATCCCACTGGAAGATATCAGGGATTTATAGTAAGAAAAAAGAGACTGTACTGAAAACAGACAATTCAAATCCAGACCTTCCTGAAACTCAGGGATGTCAGATCCAGCTTCAGCCCATTAGTGAGATAAAGTCTGTAGCTGCGTTTCACTGAAGGACAGGGATCTTTGGATCTGAACTTTACTCCAGTTAACAGAACTGCAAAAATGAGAGGCACGTGCTTAACTGTCCTCCAAGAACTGCTGCCCAGTTTGTCACAGGTAAGTAGATTTCTAACTTCTAACTGCATCCCGCTGTCGGGAGTTAGGTCTTCAAACACCTTTGAAAAACTTCTTACAGCTGTGGATCACTTTCTCATTCTTCAGATGTGACTTCACTTATGCCAAGTTCTGCTCATCGTGTTAAACGAGGTAGAACCAGTCACTGAGATGAACTAATAGAGCTTGCCTTGTTGGGACCCAAAGTGGCAGTTCAGCTCCCTGCATCCAGCATAAATTTGGAACCTGAGCAAAACCCAGCTGCTCCTGGAACCAAACCAATCCCAGGTGCTGGCTCCTGGCTGTGAGCCTGAGAAGGGAATGGCTTATGCGTGCATTTTCTGGTGGGTCCTGCATTGATTTTTGAGGGTTGGAATGTGTGACCCAAACCTTCACTCTGGTTTGTGCTATTTGGCTGACTGTCACCACTGCGGTCACGGGCAGGCTCTGATCTGACCAAATTAGATATACATGTTTTCAAGAATTCCCCTGCTCAGCCCTCCACTGAAAACAGGATTTAACCATTTCCCCTGAGGTGTCTGAAACCCAATCACTGCAGCTTTGGCAAATGCCTGACAACCAGAAAAATGATATCGCCAAGGGAAAAAAGTGGTCTGTTTTCATTATCCAAGCAGAATTAAATGAAAAAGCAAACAAACTGCATAAATGATGAAAATTAAATTAGATTTTCTTTACTTTCATTATCTAAGTAGTTTCTTATAATTTATTCTAAAATATGACTTTCAGCCAATGGTATTTACTATATTAAAAATCAGACTGATTTTATTTACTGTACAATGCTTAATAGCTCCTCCAAGTCACTTTATTCTGTAATTTCAAATGAATTCTTTGGGCTTTTTTCAAAACAAGAAACTTGGCGTTTTGACAGAATAGTCCTTAATAACTCACACTGAAGATACTGCCAGGAGCTGTGATGATGACTTCTGTCAGGTATTCTTTTCTTCCAGAAGAATGGCGTCATTGTGATGTTAATGCAGAGGTTTTGACATTTGTGTAAATAAATAATAATAACGTAATATATGAAAAGCACCAGCATATTGCTGCTAAGTGTCCCCAAAGAGTTACATTTCAAGGCACAGTAGTACCACTGTGACATAAATCAGGCGAACGGTATAATGAGAACAAGTTTTTAAAAAGTACGTTAACAATAAGAAAATTACACTGGCATGTGCAGGTGCCAATTGTAAAAGTAACTCTCCACTCGTATTTCTAAAATTAAATCTATCTACTCTAGAAACTGGACTAGTTATTTGCAAACTCCTTTTTAATTAAAAAGCCAGATCTTTCAATATCAATTAATTTCTGGTTTACAGCCTTTCTTTTTCACTATCGTAACTTGATACCCAAAACTGTGATGTCCGTTAGACAAAATTCCAGCTGGAAAACTATTGAAGTTTACAAACTCTTCATTGTAATTAAGAAAGTGCTGGAACTGTGTGTCTTATTTCTAAGAACAGAGAGAAAAATGCTACCTGTTTCCTTCTGCAGATTTCCGCTTGGAATTAACTCCAGACCACTGATGCTGAGCTGTGATGGTACTGCTTAGTCCTGGCCTCTAAATCTCTCCGTGGCTCGTGAATATAGGACCGTGGGTCCTGGTCACAGGGTGTAGAAATATTGACGAACAGGTTGAGGTTCAGACGCAGCTCGACCTGGTGATGCCGAAGTCATCACTCCCACAGCCTGTTTGAAGTGAGTTGGTAGAGTTTTAATTTATAGTCAATATGACTATTGACAGTAAGCAAGCAGGACCAGGAGACTGCTTGAAGTTTCAACAAATGGCCCAAGTGAACACTTGAATTCCTTTCCCAACCAAGGTTGAGATGTTTTAGCAGGAGAATATGGTGCTATTGGCACAGAGCCTGTTACGGGGACATAGAGCTCCTAGGCTTCAACTCGAATAGCCCCAGGACTCTAAATTAGCCACCTAAAAGCAGTGCGGATAGGAAACAAGAAGAATTTTTATTACACTATAAAAAGAAATCTTGAACAAGCAAGCAAAATCTGCCCAACACACCTGTCATTTTTCACAGGAGGATGTCAACATGAAATGCAGGTAAAGAAGAGTGATGTGCGGCTTTCAGGGGGATTCAGCTGAAAACAAGCGAAGGAGTGGAAGATGTGACAATCCCCACCCCCCACTAAATAGTGAAAATAATTCAGGAATTGGGAGATTAACTGAAAGGCTACATTAAATCTCCTTAAAAATTCAAATCAGTGTCATGTAGAAGTTCCTTTTAAACTTCGCAGCTGTTGCCATTCTGTTTATGACCATATGATACAGCTTGCAACGAAATATACTGGCTACATTGAAATTCCATATAAACTGAAATGGGCCTTTGCTCTCAGGGCTCTCAAAGATATGGTTGTACTTCCCTGGTCTTCCAATAATTCCCCAGGATGTTTCCACAGGATAGGCAGGGTGAGCCACTTCTCTTTCTTATAATATCGCACCGTGCAAAATAAAAATTATAGATGAGACGGGTCCTTGCATTGATTTTGCAGCCAGGATTGTCTGAAATCATATTCAAAGTTTTGATTGTTTCTTTCCTTTTGAAGGAAAACTAGTCCCGCTCTGTCGTTGGTGAGGTGCCGTACTTTTGAATGTCTCATGTGGTATTTTATATGACTATTAGGGTGCATGTTCATGGGGAGATTTTTTTTGGATTTGAGCCTTTGCAAAGATGCTAATACTCAGTCAGGTTTCCCAACAGCCTCATGCGGCTGTTATTCCAAGAGGCATCTTCTTAAGGTTTTGGAGAGAAAGCATTATGGTTAATGCAATTTGCCAAATCAGTGTAATACTCGCTGTACTACCATGACGTGGTTTAACAGCATGAGCATCACGCACTCTGCGTCAGAGAACTTTACCTGCTGACCCTTGCTGTAGGTTGGTGCCTGTTCTTAACTGGATAGCTATGAAATGGTGTGGAAAATCTTATACAAACTCCTTTTGATGTCTCAGGTAACATGAAAGGCAGCCTATGCCCCTGTTCTGGTACAGTGACATTAAAAAATCAAAATAGAGAGAGAAATCATCGACCGTAGAGGAGATCCCTGCAATTTGGCAGCGCTCCTGATCCATAAAGCTACTTTTCTGGTTTCTCCCATTAGCCCAACTGCAGTATGTACAGAGCCAGATTACTGCTCAGGCCAGAATATTAACATTCACAGCATTAATGTTTTGGGGCCTTTAAAATGAAGAGCACTAACAGAAAAATCTTTTCAATCCTTTCATATGAAATCCCACCATTCTGAACTGACAAAAATAAATGCAGTGAACTTTCAGTGATATTGCACCATATAAAAAGGTTATTAAAAATGTATTTGAAGGACTAGCTTTGTCAATACTAATGCACTGAAGAAATGGAGGGTTTCCCAGCTCAGGCACTGATGTACAGACTTAGAGAAGGAGTGATTACTCCAAGAATAGATTTTGGTAGCTTTAGTTAGACACGCATTTGTAGACTTCATATGCAAAGAATCATCCCCTGTTATAAAAAGATGGGATACTGAGTAATATTGAGGTGAAATAAGAATATGTTTTTAAAGGAATATTGCCAAGTTGACAGTGGTTCAGCTCTGAAAATGTGTTTGAAAGATGGGGGAGAGACAAAATAAAGCAGTGTAGAGGAATAGAAGAGTACTGAGAGGAATGCAAATGACTTATTGGTTTATTTGTTGATTCTTATTTCCTTAGTAATCAGAGGGGTTTTTAGAGATGATCTGTACGTTCCCTAAAGTGATGCAAACATAGCAACAAAGTGCCAGCACATGAAAATTTTAAAGCACAATTAAGTCCACTTTGAGCAACAGATACATTCTCTTATCTTGAATTTGGACACCTCTGACCTTTAGTCCATTTTTGGACTAAATAACTGCTTGATCAAAATTTCAGTATTCCTACTCTGAGGCTTTAGCACATATCTTCCAGGACCAAATGAAAACCAGTCAATCTTGGTTTATTGCTGTAAATGAGTCTAGAATAAAGAGATAGCAAGGAGAGAAAAAGCCAGGCTTTCAAATGCTTACTTCCTTAAGATGACGGTAAGACAGGTAAGAATTTATTTTTAATTTATTTTTAATTACAATTGTGGGTTTTTTGGGATAATGCTCCCTTTGAAGAATGCAGCAAATACCTTACTCCTCCCATTGATATGTGCTGCCACTCTCAGTTTTGTTCTCCTCAGGTATCACTGCTGATGTGTTTCTTTTGGTGCCTGAGGGAAGGTGAACACCCTTCTCTCCAGCAGTCAGTCCCTGTTAAGTGAGAGCCAACCTCCTCTGCTGTGCTGCCAGCTCTCACACAGGCTGTGTACAATCCTTCCTTTGTGAGTCTCAGCTCCTAAAGAAACTATCAGCTGCATTCTGTATCACTTTATTTCAGTGCACAATTGTCTGGTTTTCCCAGGTTAATTTAATCAGTCCAAGTGCCCGTTAGTTCTTGAAGACTGTCCTTCTTCAGGATGTAAGGGTTTTAAATACTAAACCCAGTACAATCATTCTTGTTCAAAGAGGGTTCCTTTGTTCTATAGCTAGAATCTGGGGCAGCTCTTGCCCTAGGGATGACAGGTCCATCCCCATCAGGAGTTAAAAAACCTTGCTGGAATCTTTTCTAGTTGTTCTGTCTTAGCAGTGATGTGCGGTAGCAGAAGGGTACAACAGAGGTTTAAGAGAACAATATGGTAACGTGTAACAAGTTTTCACAAAGGGTTTTTTGTTGGGCTTTTCCAGTGTTGTTTTTTAAAATAATGCTTAAATATGTTGTGGGCTTCTTGTACATTGATGTGCCTGCATGATAGCCTCCAGTGCGGTTTTCACTGACTTTTCCAAGTTCACAGATGGGCATGAAAAGGCTGAGCATGAAAAGGGAAAATTTCAAGGTAATAGAATCACAAAATCACATAATGATATGGGGTTGGAAGGGACCTCTGGAGATCATCTAGTCCAATCCCCCTGCTAGAGCAGGTCCACCTAGAGCAGGTCCACCTAATGAAGGTTGCACAGGAATGTGTCCAGGCAGGTTTTTAATGTCTCCAGAGATGGAGACTCCACCATCTCTCTGGGCAGCCTGTTCCAGTGCTCTGCCACCCTCAAAGTAAAGAAGTTCCTCCTCAAATAGGATTTTTTCTGTTTTCCAGAGTGTAGCAACTAACCATGCCAACATTATCTTGATAATGAAAAATCTGTACGCCTTTTGTTTTCTACAATGTTGTTCCCAAACTTCCATTGCATTACACACACAAAGGCACACACATGCACACACGCATCTACTATAAAATTTTCTGCTGAGATCCCTCAATGCCATCTGCCACTCATTGCTGCCACTGGCAATCATAGTTTTGAAGATCAAAAACCCTGCAACCTGGCTTATTATCAAGTATAGTACATCAGAGGAGACACATCTCTAGCAAGAAACAACATAGAAAATAATATCTAATTAATAGATAGATCTGTAATTTTAACAAGCATACCTTTATCATGATGCCCAGAAATACAACTTAGACTTTCTTGTTAATTTCCAGAGTTAATAGAGAATTAAGAGGAAACTCTTAGTGGATTTAAACACTTATCTTCACTGAGTATTATCACAATAATTTGAATTCATAGCTATGTAATCAATATCATTCAGTGGAGAAAATGGACCTGCCACCCCCCTGTTGCTTTGTTGAGTATCTACTGTCTAGCTGCCCCATGGAGCTTTGTTTTCCAGGAGTCGGCAATAATTGTTCAGAGTTTAGTTCCAATTTTTACTGCTGTCATTTATTACAAACTATCAGGGGTTAATGTGGAAAAATCCTTTGCCAGAAAAACCCTTTGGGCAGAAATCACATATTTATAGATCTAGCGCCCAGAGTACTGCAGACCCTGATCCTGCTGTGGACTTTGGGGTTTATTTCCATTGTGTAACACTTTTAATAAGACTTCTCTAAGCAAAGTCAGGTTTATGAGCTATCCCATTGCATCTCTTTCCCACCTGCTGATCCAAGTCTGAATTCTACAGAAACAGATATTCCTACAGAATTAAGACAGGGCCCTGAATATTGCTTTCGGAAAGGCATACGACTGGAATTTAAATAATTTTATCAGCATGGAGTTTAAAAAACCAAAAAGTTCAGTCCAGCCATAAGCAACCAAAGCGCTTTGCAAGGCTTCAATGTCTGCTATTGGGAGTGATGACACCCAGCACTGGATGCGGTACACTTAAACGGGTCCTGCAGCATTGCCGCCTTCCACCTTTTAGCTGTTACCCAAAGCTTCCCCCTTCTAGCTCTGAACTCCAAAACCTCTGTCAAAGTGGCTTGCAGGTACCAAGTGAGAAAACAAGCTGGAAATCTCTAAGGTTAATGCTCAGTGCTTCCCAGGGGGGGTCACACAGCAAGTGGTGCTTAGAATCATGGAATCACTTAGGTTGGAAGGGACCCTTAAGACAATCGAGACCAACCATTAACCTAACACTGCCAAAACCATGCCACTGCCACTGAACTATGTCCCTCAGCACTGCATCTACACGTGTTTTAAATACCTCCAGGGATGGAGACTCGGCCACTTCCCTGGGCAGCCTGTTCCAATGCTTGACAACTCTTTTGGTGAATAAATTTTTCCTACCATGCATCTTAAACCTCCCTGGTGCAAAACCTGGCCTAAACCTCCAGAGCCCTGGGGCAACGCCTCAGTCCTCCAGGACCGTTTCTCAGACTTCCCAAGACTAAGCACAAAAACACCCTGCACCACCTTATACAGCTTTGTCAGAGTTTTTACTCCTCACCTGTAAAAATCAGGCTCTATTTCAAACAGTCCCCTACTTCTGATTTCTCCTCTGGTGGGTGTGGGTTTGGTTTTTTTTTTTTTTGGCTTGAATGGAAGTGTGTTTTATTTCTCGGTTTGCGAGCGCCCCTTCAGCGGCCTGGCCACCCCCCGCGCAGCCGCGGCCCTGACCGGCGGGAAGCGCCGTCAGCCACCTCCCGGCGTCGGCGGCCGAAGCGGGGCAGCCGCCACCTTCCCGCGGCCCAGCAACGGCTGCCGGCGGGCCGCGGGCTCCTCCCGGCGGCGGTCGCCGGGCAGGGCGAGCCCCTCGCCGCCGGGGCCGGTGGAGGGCGGGCGGTGGAGGGCGGCGTGGCCCGCCGCAGGAGGGAAGCCCGGCAGGGGGCGGCGGGCAGGTCTACGGCGGCCGTTAGGGACAGCTGTGACGCTATGCGAGCGGCGGCTCCATAGCTCAGTGGTTAGAGCACTGGTCTTGTAAACCAGGGGTCGCGAGTTCGATCCTCGCTGGGGCCTAGTTACGTTTTTTAGACGCCAGTATCCCTGAGCGCAGTATAACCCTAATTTTGGGGTCTTTTGGTGGTGGCGGACTACACCGCGCCTGGGGGCTCTGTGGACATCTTGGTATGGGGAGCGCTTTAGAAACAAACAGCTTTGGTAAAATCTGAGTGTTAACAGTAATACCGGTCAGTAAATTACCTCGTGGCTGTGCTTGGAGCTGGGGGGAACAATAAACTCTTTGGGAAGGGGTGTGGGGATGGCTGCGTAAATATTTGTACAGCTCACAGCACAATTTCCCTGATGGGAGCTTTGGCAAAATGCTGTTAAGGGGTTTAAAAGGAACAAATTGCCCCTGAGAGGAGAATAAGCTGGACAGGATTATCTGACTCTTCACAGCTTGTCAGGGCAGCCGAGCTGGTGGTTTTATTTCTGTGCTGGAGGCTGGACAGGGAAGGTGTAATAATTCTTTGCCTTTTTTTTTTTTTTTTTTCGCTTTTAGGTTATAGAAAGAGCTAGAAACCTCCACACAAATCCTCTTGAACACCACACTTCAAAAAATATGCATTAGTTTTTTTTTTTAAAGAAATCTCCTGAGCGAGGCATTTAGTTTCTAGCACTGCAAACACCGCAGCAATCGCTGCCCACACCAAGCAGGGAAATTGAAACGTACGCTTTGGCGAGGGGAAAGGAGGAGACCTACAGCTCACACGCTGCAAGGAACTTGAATGAAGGCAGGCAGTTGCTGGAGGCTACGTCTTGACATGTCAAGAAAGACACGTGGGCTGTGGCGTGGCACCCCAGCCCTTGTTACACCCTTCCGTCTGCTGTCACGGCTTCTCTCCAGCCTCCTTTCATGGAGTAGATAAAAGCTGTGGTGATGCACGGGGCTGCACGAGTTGCTGTTGGTGTGGCGAGAGGAGCAGGGGGCTGACAGGCCGTTTCCCCCTTACGGCAGGAGTCCTGCTACGCCACAAGGCCCAAAAAGCATTTGAATTTGCTGTGGTTTGGAATTCTTGCACGTAAGAGTTTGCTTGGAATGACTTCTTGGTTGCAGCATTGCCTCTCTGTCCCGTTTGGGAAAAGGGTGCTTTGTCCTAATCTCAGTGTTCCCAGCTGACTAACGTCCTAACCAGTTCCACGGTTCAGTAGCCCTCCCAGAGCCCTTGCGGCCGGCTCACGGAGGTGATGATAAAAGCCATCCCTTGAGAGGATCTGTCCCCTCCGGGGTGACTGGGCACAGCGTGGCCGTAGTTTCTCTGTTGACGGGGAGCTGGGCTTCACCATCACCACCCAGAGCATCATCAGATCCCTGGGATGCCACAGATGGTTTTAGGAAGCAGTCACGTGTGTGCTTATGAAGGCTGCATAGTTTGTTTAGTCTCTCACAGGGTCATCCAGAACCAAGGTGGGGGAACAGCCCCCGCAGCTGGGCCCGGCGCAGCCCAGCGCAATGGGTATCTGGGTGCAGGGGATGGGACGATGGCGCCTCAGCCGTGGAAGGGAACCATCTTGCACCCAGTGCTTGGCTGCTGCGTCCCCCACATCCACAAAATGTCACAGTAATAGGGTTCAGCTACTCCCGTTTGTCAAAGCCATATAGATGAGCTGCGGCAGAGGCTTTTCCAAATCTTGACGAGGTTGCCGGTATGGCAACTCGGCAGCTGGAGAGAAGCCACCCACTGCCGGCGCTGGCACCGAGCGACCTTCCATGTTGGGGCTCTCCCGGCCGGCTTCCCTGCGCGGCGGGTGGCGGCCGATGCCGACGGCGGCCTCCAGAGGGAGAGCCGGCTCCTCCGAGCGGGGCGGCCGCCACCCGCCGCCCCTCACCGCCCGGGGCAGCCGCGCTGCGGAGACGCCGGCTCGCCCGGGCCCCCGCAGCACCTTGGAACTGGGCCCGGAGCGGGCGGCGCCGGTTGTAACAAGCAGAAAGGAGAGGCGGGTGGGGCGAGGGAAAGGACGCGGAGCCACAGCCCGACTTTCGGCTCCGAAAATCGGTGTCTGAGCGCCTGGAAGTGCCGCCGCGGTGGGGCGGTGGCTGGCCTGCCCGGCCCCAGCGGGCGCTGCCGGGGCCACCTGCTGCCACCGAGGGTCGGAGCGAGGCCTGGGCCCTCCCTGCGAAGCCGGGAGCGCCGCTCGACCAGGGGAATGGAGTCACAGGACCATGGGATCCTTTAGGCTGGAAAGACCCTTGAGATCATCAAGTCCAACCATTAACCGAACACTGACAAAACCACTGCTAAACCATATCCTTCAGCGCCACATCTGCACATCTCAAATACCTCCAGGGGTGGTGACTCGGCCACTTTCCTGGGCAGCCCGTTCCAATGCCTGAGAAACCCTCTGGTGAAGAAATTTTTCCTAATATCCATCCTAAACCTCCCCTGGTGCAACTTGAGGCCATTTCCTCTTGTCCTATCACCTGTTACTTGGGAGAAGAGACCGACTCCCACCTCACTACACCCTCCTTTCAGGGAGTTGTAGAGATCATTAAGGTGTCCCCTTCAGCCTCCTTTTCTCCAGGCTGAACAACCCCAGCTCCCTCAGCCTCTCCTCAGAAGACTTGTTCTCCAGACCCCTCACCAGCTTCATTGCCCTTCTCTGGACCCACTCCAGCCCCTCAATGTCTCTCTTTATTTCATGCTGCCTTAAATTCTGAGTTTTCTCATTTTCATTTTCATTTTTCAAAGATATCTCTTTACAATTAAACAGGGACTATATTAGAACAGCAGGCATAAAAGAAAAGTCTTTTACAATTGTTCTGCTCTCATGTTATACGCAGCAGACTGGCTGGCTTGCTATCACAGCTGACCCCGCAGAAACCTGCAGGAACCTGCAGCTGGAGGCAAGGTCTGGGACCAGCAGGACATGGTGGCCCCTTGGTGAATGTGGCTGCACTTGGCTGTAATTACTCTTGGTGGCACTGCTCCACGTCTTTCTGTGGAACCTATCAGCACTGCCCAGTGGCAAAAGCAATCGGTGGTGCCACCTTCCCTGCCCTCAATGCATTCATGCACAGGTTTGGGTAGAAAGCAGGAGATGCGCCTAGGCCTCCTCTGACCTCATTTTCCCTGCCTTCTCCATCCCCCGTGGGACATCTATATAGTATTCCCTGATCCCAGCCAAGGAGTGATCCCAAAATTTCCTCCATCCTCTACAGGTGATGTCATTCACACTCCATTTCTTGCTATAAAGGAAGCTTTATTAGTAGCTGCTGTTACTGCCGGTGAGAAACATGTCACATCCTTGCTCAAAAAAGCTGAGGTGACCTTCACTAAGTCCAGTGATACAGTCATTGGTGATATCATTAGAAAATGTCTTTTTTGTTTGTTTCTCCAAACTGTGGTGATGGGCCTGGACAGTACCAGCTGTGTTTTTGTTTTGGGTCACTAGCAGAGCCCCTGGGAGTTACCACAGTGTCTGGAAAGACAGATACCTTGCCATCACTGCAAGGCATTCTGAGCTCATCTCAGAGATATTTCACCTTGTTAGGTTATTTTCCAGGAAATTTATACCCATCTTGTTCAGTTCAGCAGCAGGAGGCCTTATACAAGAAGAAGCTGTTTTCTTCACGAGCTTACTATTTTTCTTTCCAGATGTGTAACAAAAATTGACATTCTAAGCATAACTCACTGCAGTGTGATACCATTTTTGACAATGGGAATAGGGAATCAAAGTCAATGACTGTGAAACTGGTTTCACCAACAGAGGAAAATTGATACATAAACTCTTTCAGTATTCCACATGCTTTAATGTTGTACAGATGCTGCCAAAACATCATCAATTTCTAAAAAAAACCCAAACAACCTCTCTCCCACCAAACTCCAAGCACTTTCAAACTCTAAGATCAATAAAGAATGTTTCCATTTGTTTAGTCAGAAAAGAACTAAAGAAATTCTGATTTGTGTTTCTGGACTTTCTGCAAGTACCTAAAGTTTGATGAGTTTGGATTTGTGCCAGTGAGGAAAAGCTGAAAAGGGAAAGCTGAGAGATTTTGTTTCCTCACTTGATGCAAATGCAGCCATCAAGAAAGTCTTCAATGAACAATGAAAATGTTTACTTGTAATAACCTAAGGTGTTAACAGTAACACCAAAAAGAAAAATGTGTTTGTCTTCTAAATACACTATTTTTAGTCAGACATTGCTCTTTTAATCCGTTTTTTCCGGTTGCTAAAACGACACAAAATTCCTTGTGCGTGACCAGCTATCATGCTCCGAGTCAGGCTCTCCCAGGGTGTTCCACACTTCGATGCCTGACCACCTATTTTTACAAGTTTAATGGTCCTGTTACTTTGTGTAGAGTTCCTTTTGTAGGGTGTCATTAACAAATTTGCAAGAGCTGTTTGAAGGTGGGTAGAAAGAGGTCTGAACATCATGATCAGCAGCTATAATGTTGATCCAGTCCAGTGTATCCTGACCTCCAGACCAAGCTGTCTCCTTGCCCCTTTTCCTCCTCCTCTGTGAAGAAATCTCTCCCTGCTAGAAGAAAGTAATTAAAATGCCGCTGTTCAAGACCAGATGCAGGCCAAATGCATCCCCAGATAAAGTGGGAGCTCAATGCATTAGGACTTTGAATGATGATCCAAGGCAATCTTCACAGGGGAGTAACATAGGTAAATCTGTGCTTACTGGTATTCTTGGCAAAAGACTGTATTTCTGAGCCAGTTAGCTATGGATGGAGGGACAACTAATGAACCCATTTGGCTTCTAGTATGGATGTTATTCACTGTGATGTTAGCATATGAATAAGGATGCTTAAAAAGAACAGGGACCTCTGGTAATGAGAAAGTGCAGATGAATTAAATCCTTCAGTGTTCGCCAGGAGAGTGACTATTGTGTTTTAAAGAAAAATGATGTTTTCTATATTTTCAGGGAATCTTTAAAGAATAGACAATAGATATAGCAAACATCAATGTCTTATTGCAACCCCCCAAGAGTTACATTAGACTGTGCAATATGTGATACTAACCTTGCTTATATTTTAATATCAATGTCTGTCTACAGGTTTTGATGGTGCACTTCAGTAGAGAGATGTTGCCTAAGATAAAACATGGCCTTTTTTCCAGGCAGTTTATAATCTAATGATGGGAACACCAGGTCCTGGCAGTACAGAATCTAGGCACAATACAATAGGTTTGAATATAATGAAATGCCTAGAGGAGTAGAGGGGAGGCTCCTTTAAAAATCTTATGTGTGTGTAATTTATTATGATTTGAGAATGGATGAAAAAGAGCAAGAAAGCTAGAGTTTAGAAAGGATGAAGCATTTAGAATCTATGTATCTTATGTATAGACAAAAAATACCTTAATATGAACATAAATTAATCCGGAATCTGTAAATGGAGAACTTTTACTGTAAAATAAGGCTGGTATCAACTGTGTCAACCTCTCTTCAAAGCAGAGAGGCTGCTCGGCTGACAACAGAGCAGGCAGAACACTACCTAACGCTGCATGTATCTGACTGCCCCTCTGCATATATCTGATTACGTCTCAGACAGACCCTGTACGTAAGCTTCTCACAAGTGAAGCGCATTCATCCCTTCTGAAGATAAACAGAGGAGTTGTTCCTTTTGGTCACCAAGTTACAGACTATTTCTGGACAAGAATGCTGCTGCTTGCAATCCCCCTGCTGTATCTGTGAGACTTGCTAATGACTGTGGTGCCGGTACAAGTAAACAGTCTCAAATCATGATACAATCCCTCCTGAAAAGAAGCTACGAATATGTCTGCTCATTCCCTTCAGAGGACTGGTGCTGTTGATCGCATCACCACAGCAAGAACCTCTACTCATACCAAAAGCCATTTGTAAGGAAAATTAATAAAGAGCAAACCCACAAGGATGAGCATTTCTCACTGCATGTGGCAGTTCTATAGAGAGAGCTGTCTCTACCAACATGCTAATATTTTTTTATATTGATAAAACACAGCATTGAAAGTCATAGAGTTGAACTATGCAATAAAAAGACTGTAATTTAAACATGACCACATCCTTCTGTAGAGGCTTCCTCAAGACAAGGATGTATAGTTTCTATGCTTAATGTACATTGAAAGCACTGTGTGTTAGTTACAACCAAGTAAATAACACGAGAAAGCTTAAATTTAAGATATTGAACTGTAATCCATGAGAGACCTTCCTTTTAGATTAGAAATGCCTCAGCTATTTATAACTTTTTAAGCATTGAGTAATGTGGATATCACATTTTATTTCACTGAATTTTTTCACTGAATTTTTTTTAGAGTTGGAAGGGACCATATAGATCATCTAGTCCAACTCCCCTGCTGAAGCAGGATTGCTTAGAGAATGCTACTCAGGACTGCATCCAGGCGGGTCTTGAAAATCTCCAAAGAAGGGGACTCCATGACCTCCCTGGGCAGCCTGTTCCAGGGCTCTGTCACCCTCACCGTGAAGAAATTCTTCCTCATATTCGAGTGGAACCTCCTATGTTCCAACTTGTGCCCGTTGCCCCTCGTCCTGTCACTGGGAACCACTGAAAAGAGTCTGGCTCCCTCCTCCTTCAACCCACCCTTGAGATACTTATAGGCGTTAATAAGGTCTCCCCTCAGCCTTCTCTTCTCCAGACTAAAGAGTCCCAGCTCTCTTAGCCTTTCCTCATAAGGGAGGAAAGCTGGCTATTTTGAGCTGGCTATTTTAAAATTATCTGTGTAAGAACTTGGGATGTGCATGTTTAATTTGCAGCAAGGTATTTGCAGTCACTACTTGTAACTTGTTTTATTCTAGAAGCTAGATGAAAAAAATATACAGGAACTGACTATGTTAAGAGTATCTACCGTTCTTGCAGAAGTGGGCTTCCATGAAGACTAGTGATGGAAGAGTAAAACCAGATGATCTTTAATATGTAAGTTTGGTTTTTTTTAAATCTTGGATTTGCATAGAAACAATAGCATTTGCATCCGGCTGTCATTCTTGGTGTTATTTCTATTACAGATTGTTCACTGCTCTTTGATCATTACTGTAAATGTTTTTAGCGAATCAGAAAGAGTTTTGCTTTCTGGTGCAGAGCCCTGCCTTTGGTAACACACCCTTCCAGTCGGCAGCTGACTAAGAAGAGGTCTGAGAAAGCTCTCCCTGCTTCTTTTATGTTTTGAACAAAAAGGGTTTTTTTCCTATGATTTTTGTATTTTTCCTTATATTTAATGAGCTTCCTGGGCTCTGCAGATCTGTTCTCCCACGAGGCTGATGGAAATGCTGGTATATTTGGGTCCTCTTTCAATGAATAATAGCAGCCGTTATTCAGTGCCAAACTTTAAACATGGCAATCCCAGTGCATGGGGAGCAGATCTCCAAGGGCAATCAGATGTGTATACGCTGGCAGAGTGTTCACTTCACCTTGCAAAGAAGGGCTGTTTGAGTCTACTAGATTTTTTGAACTACCCAGGCTGGATTTACTGGGGGAAGATGCTTGTTCAGGTGTTATAATTAACTGCTTAATAACTGCAGGCTCCTTACCAGCAGAATAGCGGGAACAAAACTGGAAAGTGCTGTCATGACCGTTGTAATATCACCTGATTGCCCCTTGAAAACATTTCTGCTGGGTGCTGGCCTGAGCAGTGTGTCTCTGCTGCCTGCTCTGTGTCCTCAGAGGGGAAACACATCTGATTTTTTTCAAAAATCAGACCATATTTCAAAGGCTCTGTGACCACTTCTGTGTCGCCATCGATGTGATTCTCAGAAGTGGTGAAATACCTGAGTGAGCTGTAACTTGACCATCTTAGGTACCAATATCTGGGAAAATGCAGCAATCTGGAGTTCAGGAGCCTGACATCCGAGTGAGTGTCCAGAACCAGGGCCTGGATTTTTCAGCCCAAACTGAGCCTCTTGTGCTGTGCTCCAACTGTACGTTGTGTCTGGTTTTTGGAAGCTTGAGCTCACTGAGTCCAATGTGCAGCCTGTGAGCCTGAGCTGGTCCTTCTGGGCTCATGCTTCCCACTTGGTGAAGCCGTTTCCTTGTTCCAGGTCTGAGCCAGGGAGAAACCCAAAATGCAGGCCTTGTGGATGATCAATGAGTTGGTGTTTGACAGAGAGCTTGAGCCTTGAGCAAGCACAGCAACAGAGATGTGACTGGAGACAGTGTGCTAGCTGTGACATGCTGCAACACCACTGCTGCTTGTTTGGCTTAAAAACGTCAGTCAGTCAATTAGTTCAGTGAAGCTTTTCAAAACATCGCCTGTGAGGCTATTATAATTAAAGTGCTAACACAAATAGCCCACGTTCCAAGTGCTGAGGAGCAGAGAAGAAATCTCAACACAGGGCCGAGCCTGGACCAGATAGAAACTGTGCTGATAAACCCTTGACACTAGAATCAGGGGTTTTTAATGCCAAGCTTGCACGGTGATTTTCATCTGTCTGCCCCATTCTGCATAGCTTGCTTAGCACGACAGCATGTCTGCCCAAGTCCCCTCCAGCCAGCTGATGGAAAAGCTGACTGCTGAAGTACTACAGGTGTCCCTCATAAACTGGGGCTGTTACAGTATATGGCCCCATGCAGCGCAGAGGGGCTGCGTTCCAGCTGTGCTTCAGGGACGAGGGGCACTTGCTGTGCAGCTGTGCAGAGGAATTAGCGGCTGCATTCAAGCACAGCAACATCAATCATGAAGAATCAATTCTTGCTCCTCCCCTCGGAGCCGCAAAGTGCCAGGGGCCAGCTGCCCTCAAACGGGGTTGATAAACACATCTGAGGAAATGTCAGACTGGTTCAGGCAAACCTAATACTCGTAAACCGCCGCTGACAGGAGCCCGTATCTCATCCAGCCCTCAGTGATGCTGCTCTAACAGCTCAAGCCTCTGATCCAGCCTGTCTTTTATCCATTCCTCCATCCTCCCCTGGGCTTTCCACACATCCTTGCTCTCTTGGCTTCATGCTGTTTCGACCCTTCATTTGCATTTATCTCTTACTGTTCTAATCTGCTTTTTAAAAGCTGGTCTTTAATTTATATCTCTTTGTTGCTTTATCCCACCACAAAAGCCCTGAGATATGCTTTTTCAACACTCTCACAGACAAGTTCAATTTTTAAAAAAAAAATTCCCTCCCTAAAAATAGATAAATTTTCCTGTGATTATTTTCAGTTTCTTTTTTTTCTTTTTTTGCAAGACATTTATATCCCACTACTCCACCATTTCCAATGTCATTTAATATTCAGCTCGGTTTTTCTGCTTCCTCGGGGGTTCAATTTCCTTTTGGCTAAGAAGGAGAATCTAGGTGAAGATGTAATGCAGCTGGACAATTAGCCACTAAAAATAGTTTGCTAAAGGTCTGGGCAATACAGAGACCTCTATAAACATCAGATTTGCAGACGGATTCAGGCTGAGTAGTTTGCTTAATCCTCAGTGCTCTGCTAAACAATTTACCAAGGCTGCTTTTTAATAAACCTTCCTGAACCAACTATATTCTCCTGCTATCAACGGTTCCCAAATTTGTAAATACAGTTGCCCTCCATGGCCTGCAGAGTTTAAGTTAGAAAATAGAATAAGATTATGGTGACATCTATATTGTTTTGTCTCATAAAATTTATGCCATTTTTGCTTAAATCAAAAGGACATCAGCATCAGTTATTGAATAGCAATCAAACAAACGTCATGTAACTGAGAAGTAAAATTAAAGTCCAGTGGGACTGAGTTATCAGAATCTGAGGTCTACTTCATTCAGCAGCGGCTTTTTGTTCAGTGTATTCATTCAAATGAAAGTAATGTCAATTCACTTACACTTTGTGCTCTGTGGCAGCATGCTCAGTCAGCATTTTACTCATACCTCCCTCAAAACTCCCGCTGACTTCACCCTGAGGAAATGTTGGCCAGATGCTAAGTCAGGACTTCAGCATTGGGCTCTCAGTGATCACAGTCCATCAGTCCATATGTTAAACTATTGTTTGCTGGGTAAATCAAGGTTATTGTATGATTCTTAATGAATTCATTACCTTCCCATGCTCAGTCATTCCTGCTTCACTTAATATTGCCTCTCAGCTTTCTCTAATTTTTAAGTGTCTCCATTTTCCTCAGAACATTTCTTTGCTTCCCTTTTCTGATCCTACGATGTGAATTTATGTTTCCTAATGCTGAAAGAAGCATGAGAGGGTTTCTGATATGCTAGAGTTAGCACCAAAGAGTTTTGAGATAGCGAAGAGTGATGGTGAGAAAAAAGGGAAAAGGAAACCTTGCAGGCACCGAGAGATGTTCGCCCAAACCAGGTTTTGCCTTTTCCTGAGGCTTCCAAAGGACAGTCACAATGCAACACACCAGCTAATGCAAAGGATGATCAGACCTATTATCTTGATAGGGCTTACCTATTGAAAAATTAGTGAAGGATATAGTGACACTGATTGTTAGCTGCATTCCAAATTACTATCTGTAACAATATAATTATTACCAGTTAAACTTCAAAAAGCCTGTCAACTAATTAGTTTAGGAGAACTATTCAAAACATTGTCCTTGAGGTTATTATAATCAAAATCCTAATATACATAGCCTATATTTCAAACTTAAACTCTAGAGTAGCTTGCTTCACACAAATTGGCAAATGCCAGGACCTTGCAATGTTGTAAAGAATAGACCAGAGGCCCTCCTGTGCTAAACCTGATGAAAGAATTCATTGAAATTTTAGTCAGTCAGAAGAGGCAGCTGAGGCTGGGTGGACAGAGAAAAGAGGAATGATCAATGAGTCTGTTGAATCCAGAGATCAGGCATACATTCACACCAGCAAATTTCTGAGCTGCAAGTCATCCTTAATGAGGTCTCAGCAGTGGTATCAACAGTAGCGAACTCTGTAGTGCCTTAGGGGCTGCATCTCTCTTTTTCTCGACAGAGAAAAAAAGCCACTCATGCCCTTTATCAACTTAACCTGTAGTACAAACACTCACAAACTCTTTTCACATTAACATTTCTGTCATTGCTACCAGTGAATGAGAGAGGAGACACCAGAGAAGATTTCTTGAGAATGCTGGAAGCGGACAAAACCAGAGGCTTCTTTTTCTCTTTCCCCTTGACCTCTTGACTGCTTTCTAATATCTTCCTGCTGAGCTACTGCCTCTTCTACTGCAGTTCCTTTCTAGCTAAGAGTGGTTTTGGCTGGATGATAACTCGACACAGCAATTTTAGACTCCTGTAATTGCTCTTCTTCCTCTCCAAGTCCCACAGAGCAAATGATATTTTATATAAAGTTCTTTTGCTAATCTAGGTGGCACTACTTTGATGGGGGATGCAGAAGCAAATTCAGTAAAACACCTTGCTGTTGATTCAAAGGTAACGAATATGTGGTGTAGTTTGGACTTGTGATGAAGATTTGTCCCTTCTCTGCTCTCCACCCTCATCAAGCTGAGATCAGGAATCTGAGAAGCCAAAGATGTCGTAACACTTGCTGTTTGACATGGGGCAGTCATCTGCCACTATGTCTGTCTTAACTAGTCATTAATTACAGGCATTCTGCCTTTGTACTGTTTGCCTTTGGATGAACCCCTTTTATTGAGTGTCCCCTGTAGACATGCCCTTGGGTGACTCTTGCTAATCATTTCTGTGACACCACAAGGGCCACAAGCAGAACATATAGATCAGTTTCTACTTGAACTTAAATCAGATAAGGTAAGTTATAATTTAAAACCCTCCTAAGGGAGAGATTAGTCTTGCACGGTCTAGTAGCTGTCCCTGACCTTGCTTATTGAAAGAAAATGACCCATAGGAAAGCTGATAGAAAAAAAAAGCATTTCAGTCACAGAATATTTATTATTAAAGATGTATTTTTACTTCATGGTAAGAACAGAACCTATTACTTGATCTCCTTTTTTTAAAGACAGGAAAAGGAACAGTCTTAACTCTTTTTATTAGTAAAGGATTATTACTATATATTAAAGAAACCAAAAAATTTGAGGAAAGATGTATAAAAATACAGTGGACTACATCCAGATGTAGTACAGGGCTTAAGCACATGTGATTCAATCCAACGTGATCCAATTAACTATGGCAGCCTGTCAGCTAAAGCTACTATAGGGGACTGCATGTATGCTTCAATTGCTCAGTTAATTGCTCAGTTAATGCATCTCAGCTGATGAAGATCTGTAACTTAGGAATATAAGTAACTTATTGATACTCCTTGTAAACAAATGTACATTTGCAAAATAATGCGTGCTGCGTATTCAAACAATCCCTTCATTCTTCCCAAATTATCTATTTTACGGAGATTTCATATATATCAAAATTTAGGATTTGTAGATAATGACCTGAAAGTATCAATTTGGTCACTGTGAATTAGTATAAATATATTGTTCACAATCTGTGAATATTTTGATAAAGTTGTAGGTACTTTAGATTACAAACAGTAAAGACCAGCTGAATTTATATGGGCATGTGCCTTTCCCGGACGGGACTAAGTGTTACGGGATGCGTAGAGCAATGCGTACATCACGGGGCGCGTACAACCAGATTGAATTTGTTTGCTGTGCCTCAAGGACATGAGACGGGTATTTGTCTCCTTCCTTTCTACTGATGTGCTGAAAAAGGTGTTTTTTGAAGTGCCCTCTGAGGGAGGCATTTTATCCATCTGCCGAAGGGTACCAGAGAAGAGAAACTCATAGCCAGATGCCACAGTGGTTTAGGACAATACTAACCACTATTTCCCAGGAATACTTTGGTCTACAGATGGAGATAAAACTGCTAATTGCATTGAGAGTCACTGACAATCAGGGTCCCTGGAACTCATTCGTGGCTACTTCCCTCTGCCCTGACAGCACCAGTCACCCTGCACAGGCAAAGAACTGGCTCAGCGGTGGCTCTCCTGCAGAGATGTTTTAATGCTTCCAGACCAACCATCTGCCTCGAGCTCCATCCGTTTGTCTTGTGATGAGCACAGGAATGGTCTGGCACCATTCCTCTGCGCAGGGCTGCCCTCGCTGCTGGCTAGAAATCACCCCTTCCCATTACAGGTGTGCTGAGAACAGAAGCTCCACACTGTGAAGGATTTCACTGTTTCAAAAGCTGGTGCAATTTCAAACTGGAATGAGAATACTATTGACTATTCTTTGAGCAGGCCTTCTCCACAGCTGAAAGGCTTCTTTTATGGTGATATAATAGAGTCCACGTTCCCTGAGTTTGCTTGGGGAGAAGGTTGTCTGAGACTGCAACAACTTCACTAAATTGAACATCCATTTCCTCTATTACCTTCCTCCATCCAAAAAGGCAAGTTATTCTGAAAAGCCAAGTTATTTACTTGGTAAGAAGATAGCTTGGTTTAGCACACTTTATTTTGGTAAATACAAGCTGTTTGTTTCTTATCACATTTATGTCTCTAGATGCTTATATACAGATTGTTTCACATTTTGTTATGGTATCTTTCCATGTATTACACTTCAGCTGAGTAGCCTACAATTTTCCAGCGTCTTCTGTTCCCTTTCTGCAGAAAAGCACTATAGTTGTTCTCATCAGTCCTCTGTGTGTCCTCAAAGTAGTTCAGATTGTTTCAATTATTTCTTCATCTTCCAAGGTAGATTTCAGCAGGCTCCGTTATCATGCGCACGTGTCTCAGCTAAACATTTGCTGTCTCTTCTCTCCTAATTCTAGCTGGTGTTCCAGACCACTGAAATGTGTTAAGAATCTGGTCACAGCTACTCTTTTTATGAAGGCTCAGGCACTGAACACTTTGTCCTTTTGCGTTCCTTCATACATTTTTCACCATTGCTGCTTCAGACCAGTGCAATGCTCTCCACCTGTTATCCTAAATGTATTTATAAAAGCTTTTCTCACTGCCTTTTATCTCCTTTGCTCGTTGCAGCTCGTTTTATGCCTCAGATTTTCTGATGTTATCTGCAAATCACTTTAAGTTATGTTCAGTGAGTGTCTGTGTTTCCATTTTTAAACAATCAGTTTTTGATTTTTAGGTCATTAGCAAGCTTTTGATGTTCTTGATATTGAGCATTTACAATACTTCTTATCTCTCCTCTGCAGAGGGATAACCTGCTATTGTTTCAATACAGAACACTGCTGTACTTTATTCCAAAAAAAGTCAAAAGGATATTTCAACACTAGCTAAACTTTTTTCCAGTTTTATTCTATTAAAAAGAAATCGTAGCAAATCAATCCCATTTCAGAAGAATGTGGATTTTGACAGACTGCATAGAAGACTAAAATAAGATTTCATCAAACTTTTTGCAGCCAACTGCTATTTTAATAATAACGTTTCAAAAATCCGCAGGAACAGGAGGAAAGAAAGAGGAAATAAAAATGGTCTGAATATATCTAATGTGGCAAGAACATCAGATAATGCTCCATTACAGCAGTGTTATTGAAGACTTACTGGCAAAAGGGATCTGGCAAAGAAAGCCCTTCTTGCCTTCTGCAGGATAGAAGTTTGTGTGGGAGATCCATATCAAGGCACCAGCAATGCTGCCCTGAGGCCATTTCCATGGGGATTGCAGATCATCAGGACTGTGGTACCAGATGGCAGAACTGTAAAACTTTTGCTATATGCCCTAGTTATCCCTGATAATCTGCCAGGCCTGGTTTATAGGTGAACTGTGTACCCTTTTCCTGGGCAACTTGGGTTTTTTGTTTCTAGCTAAGTGGGGAGTTTTCTCGGCTGAAGAAAGTCCAACTAAGGACAAATCAGTCAGTGAGAACTGTCAAAATAGTGGAAAATGCTTTGTTAGAAACAGTAGAGTTTAGGCCCAATGGATGTATATCTGATGTTTACATATGAATTATCTTTGGAAATCTGTCCTGCTATTCTTTATTTCTTAACTTGAATAGACTGTAACTATCACTTGTTATAATCTGTATTAGATCCCAATTCTGGAGGCTCACTCTACTGCTGACCTCAACCACAGCGATGAAGCAGTCCCAGGATCTGCCCCACAATGAACTCTGTGTCTTCATTTGGCATGGCAGAGTGTTCGCTCGTTTGCTTTCTTCCAGGAATTTAGAGCCCCACAGTCCAGCTGTCCTCAGCCCCAAAGCCCTGCTGACTCCCCCCGCTGAGTTAAGGACATCTTCCCGCAGACCACCCCCATCCCCGCCTTCAGAGATACTCTGATTAATAATTGCATCTTTCAAAGACTAGAAGAGTTTTGCACATCTTTGTAAAAGCACTTTTACATTCAAAGCATTTTGCTAGCGGATATAGTGCATGAGACATAGAGCTCTAAAGACAGCCCATGGCCAAAACCTGCTAAATCACCTCTAAGTTTTGGTGTTTTATTTGAGAGAACTTCTAATTTTAATAAGAGTCTTCCACAAATTAGAGCCTTCCTACTCCTTTGGCCAACTGCAGAAGCTTGTTTCAAACTGATTTCCCTGAGGTTTTTCTTCTCTCTACTCTGCCACTTCCAATTCTCCTTGACAGTTGCTGCAGATAAGCATCATTAGCAAATCAGTAGTGTTTGGCAGGCTGTCTTCATTCTCCTGCTAGGGCAGAGTTATGCCACCGTCAATAGTCCATCAGTCTTCTCAGACTTCACAGCAGACACTGAGGCAGAGCGTTCAGCTCTTCTAAATGAATTAGATGATCGGGCTGGATCCAGTCTTCTTGGAAGAGCAGACCCTATGGCTCATTCTGGTGGCTAGGGAGGGGTGAACGCCACCAACTCACTCTGCTGACACTATCTCAGTCCTGGAGGTGACAGAAGAAAATGGAATATATATGTGCACTCGTGCAGTGAAGCTTGGCAGGACAGGATGGTGTTAATGCCCAGGGCAGGGCACTCTGGAGAGCTATGGCAATGGAGAGCAGACCACCCTCAGCAGGCTCAGTTGGGTTAGTTCTCCTCGCAGGCTGTACATAGTCCGGGAGTGGAAGGCTGAGCTCTTCTGGTGTCATCAGAAGTATAGAGTAACAAACATAAGTAGGGTTATAGCTATATGGAGAGTTGATAAAGTCAGACTGAGTATATTGGTTTATACAGATAGCTCAGACTGTCAGGGGAACACTGTATGACTGACACAGAGCAAAGGATATATTTTTCATGGAGAATCAGTTGGTTGATAAAAAATAAATACTTCCAAACTGCACAATACACCTCACAAGGAATATATTATGTTGCCAGCATTAGTTGGAATGAACCTTTCTTAACAACCAAAAGTACTTGTATGACTGAGATGTGAGCAGTAAATGTTAGTGATATCCCACTCTGCTAATTCTCGCATAAACTTATGTGTTGTGGCCTGTATCTGTATAAATATAGAAGTGGCAGAGAAGAGGGTGGCAGAGCCCTGGAATAGGCTGCCCAGGGAGGTGGTGGAGTCTCCGTCTCTGGAGATATTCAAAACCTGCCTGGACATGTTCCTGTGCAACCTGCTCTAGGTGGACCTGCTTTTGCAGGGGTGTTGGACTAGATGATCTCCAGAGGTCCCTTCTGACCCCATATGATCCTGTGATTCTGAGATGTCCTCAGCCAGCCCCGTGTGGTGATGGGTACATAGCAAATTGTATCGATGTGGTGATCGGTAATTAGCTTTTTGCAATTATAACAAGACATTCCAGCACCTACATTACGGTAGATATTGTCACTTCTGAGGGCATTTGTTTTTTATTCAGACACTCAGCTTTGCCTCATGCTTTGCAAATGCACTTGAGGCAGACTGACATTCGACACAGCTCATGGTCTGGTGTGTCTTAGCTCTGAATTTCAAACCAGCTGTGTCTTAGCTCACTGCTCAAAGCAGCTGATAATGTCAGACTGCCTTATAGTTTAGGCCAGATGGGACTCAGCTGAGTTTCTTAGAACAGCTGGCATCTCAATTGAAATAATTCTTGCAGCTAATCAGAAAAAGCTTGAAAGATCAAATTAAAAAATAAATACAGGAAGAAATCTGAAGCCTTTTGCATTTCTCTGAGTGTCCTCAAACCAGGAAAAGTGTATTTGCTTTTCTGACCTCAGACTGTTTGGCCTTTTTTTTATTCTACTGCACCCCAACCCTACTATGTGTTAAAATCTTTAGCTAGTGGGGAAGATATAAAAGTTATTACACTGCAAGGGCTTAAGACAAATACCAAGGCTGCATGCTGAAAGATTCTGTCTGATTGCCAGGGTTACACGTTGTGGAAGCAAAGCTAAGTTGGGAGTTAACATGAAAGAAGCATGGGCATAAAGAGTAAGGTATTGAAAATAAGGAAAAGGATGTTTACATGAACTTTGAAAATAGTATATTAATGGAAACATTGTGCCTGAGTTTTGACTTAGCTCAATATCTAGAGCTTATGCTGAAGCTGGTCAGAGTCATCTGGTTCTGTGAGTAATGCTCAGTCTTGGTTTAAGTAATATAAGGTCTCACTGCTCTTGATAAATTTCTGCTTTTGTAGATTGTTGACTTTGCTTGTAGTTATTTTCTAGGAAAATAACTAATTTTTTTTTCTATTTGCTTGCTTATTTTCTAGGAAAGCTTAGCTACGGCTGCTCATTTAGTGAAATGCTGTCAAATTATCTGTGTGCCTCTATCAAAAACTGCCTTGTGCTGACACTGAAATGCTCTTCCCAGGTTCCAGTCTCCACTCTCTGGTGGCTGGGCACTTTCAACTAATTGTGATGGTACCTGCATATCCACGGGCTGTGACAGAAGGTTAGTAAAATGAAGGCAAGGGTTTTGGACATGGTTAGATTAAATACAGTGGGCAGAATATGCCACGTAATAATATTTCTAATAGAAACATTAGAGTACAGGTCTCCACTGGCTATTGAAAATCATCTGCAGAAAACATGAACAATGTGTGTTCTGTCTCTCCCTGACTGGAGCCCATCAGTTCTCCATAGATCTGTATTGTTCATCATGGATAGAGGTCCTCAAAATAAAGTTTCCCAGGCTGTGCAAGTGGTACGTAATGAAACCACAACAGTCCTATTAAGCATACAGATATTTAATTTCATGAGCGAAATGTATTACTTCCTTGCTTACAAATTTCAAAGTCTATTTGATGTACTTTAAGAAGGTAGAATGTACTTTTAAAAAGGTAAAATAAGTGTACTTTAAAAATTACATATAATGTGTTTTAAATCTGATGCCATTGCTGCCACCAGCTTGGTGCTGGATTCATTGTTCTTATGTGCTAAGAGAAGGGAACAAGAAATGGCAACTGACCTCCAAAATATCCTTGATGACTTGTATATCTACCCTGTATCTCCTTAGCTATCACTAAATTTCCCAGGAAAAGAAAAACTAAAAAAGGCTTCAAATGGATTTTGTTACTTGAAAAGAACCAAACCTCTTAGGATTATCTGACTTGGTTGTTTTTCCCCCACTTTAGAACTTCTAGAGCTGTGGGGTTTTTTATTTTGTAGCTGTTATTAGCTGATTAGCCTTGATCACGTTGAAAAACAGTGTGAGATTTTTCACCACAGAGCATGTCTTCAAGTTTTTAGTTCTTTTTTATGTATAACACAGGCTGTTAAGAACTGCAGTTGAAAGTAAGGAAAATGATGAGTGTAGAATAAAAATTTGTTCTTTACATTCTCTTGCAGCACAAACTGAAATAATTTTGACAGAGCATTTAAACAGACATGAAATAGGAATGTGGAAAATAGTGCATCCTCAAGTTCTTTTTAACAAAATGCAAAAACAAGGAAGAAAACTTGTTTATATGTTAGAAATTCAGGGCTTTTTCTACTATGCTTTTCCTGGGTTTTAATCAAAAATATCAAGAAATGTGCTGTAAAATGCAAGATACTAATTTTTTCTCTACTGGTTTCTTACATAAAGTTTCTTTCTGGCTAAACTAATGCAGGTAAGCAGTATTATTCCCTTCCATCCATTCCCATCCCCTTCCCTCTCCCCTCCCTTATTAACACTAGGCTTCTTCCTTGGCAGGGTGTAAGCTGAGTTCACTTCTCAGTGGCTGTGAGCAGCTTCGGGCACGGAGACAGTGAAAGCACTACATTGCCTTCCAAATACCCTGCATATATACTGGGCAATCAAGCTGTGGTAGAGCTGGTATTTTCAATATTGTCAGCAAATGCTGGGTAGTACTTCTTGACTGGGAGAGAGGAGTTAAATTGTTCCCCACCTTTACAAGCCCTTGCAAAACCAACTTCTGGCCTGCTGCTGCTCTGAATGTGGAAGTCTTACCAATGTGAATGAGGGCTGCAGTATATGAGCCTAAGAAACAGCACTAGGCCTTAAAATGGAGTTTGTGCATCTCTAAAGCAAATAAAAAGTACCCTAAAACGTTTTCTGAAGACCTATCTACAACCTAACATCTCATCTCTATTAACATTCGTCAGGAGCTGAAGCCATTTTCCTGTGGACTTCGTGCAGGGTGTTAGGGAAGCTTAGCCTGTGCGAGCAGCTAGGCTGTAGTGAACTATTGGCCATCAAAAAAGATTTAAGTTGCTTTAAATAGACTTGTAGGAATCTGAAATACTTTAATCGCCTAGCTTGCAGCAAAGCATTTGCAGTGTCTGGATTTATTTATATTCTCGTCACATCCTCTGGAGCAAGAGATAATGGCTGATAACATTTCCTTCTACCCCACTAACTTTCCATAATTATTGTACAAAGGTTTCTGCACATGTCCCCGGACTTAAGGCATGGTGACAGGGCTGCCTGTGCAGAACAGAGGATCTATTTACTAGAGTAAATAGGAAGTGAAGAGTCAGGATTTGATACATATTTTATGAATAAGCAATATGGGGAAAACAATTACTGTTGTGAAAGAGTAGGTGGTTCATTAAATTTTAAAGTCAAGGAATTTGAAATTATCCACTAGCTACAGCATGGCAGGTTTGGACAAGGATAGTGGTGAGGTGGAAATCTCTTTGCTGTGAGGAAGGAAGTAATGTATATGATAGACATTACATAATAACTATATATTTAGTATCCGCTCCTTAAATCTTGTTTTGGATATTTCAGTGGCCTTTTTGACATCCCAACTCAGCTGCTTTCATCATTGCCATGGTTTGAACTTGAGCTGCATGTTTGCCTGACACAGGAATTGGTCAGACGAAGCTCTGAATGACCCAGATGCAGGGTCCCCATGTCGGAACCCCTCAGTTAACCCCTGCTCCCCAGTGCTGACCGCTGGATTTAGTGATGCACAGACATGGATGGGGGGGATCTTTGTCAGGACGCTCATTGGCCTTACAACCTGCCCAATAGGGTAGCTGATAAAAAGATACCCCCATGGCTGAGGGTATCCCCCTCAGCCCATATCAGCCCCCCCGGGGATGCCAGCCCCAGTGACACTGCAGCAGGGCCGGTCTCCAGCTCCCCACAGCCCTGCCCTGCCCTGCCATGGGCCCTGCCCAGCTGGGCCTACCCACGGCCCAGCCCAGCCTGGTCCCTTCCCCAGGATGGTGCCCCATTCCCCAGGGCTGGGGCTCTGCCGGGTGTCCCCGGTGGCCTGCTCCTGGCTGGGGCGGTGGGACAGGCCCAGGCTGCCAGGCCGTGCCCTGCCACCCTGAGGGACCCCACGCCACAGGGGGCTGCTGGCCATCTTTTCTTCTTTTCAGTCTCATTTCCAACTCACGGCAGATTGTTTTTTCTTAATAAAATGTGAAACGCAAGCTAGTATTTCTTTTTATCTGAAAGGTCAACATTTGGGAATGCTCTTTCATGCCTTATATGCAGAGAGATCTCCCTATAGGACGGAAACACAGATTGTCACACAGGGCTGGGCCTAGTCTTCCCTTGCACATCCACATAAAACATATCAATGGCTCATTTCAAAATTCTCTCTCAGTTCATCCACGTGCTGGCACCCCAGCCCACCTGGTTCCTCCACATGCTTTTCATTTCAGTGCTTTTTAATTTGTGCTGAGTTTTTCCTTAATTTATGCCATCCACAAAAGTTTGAGCTTTTAATGCCCAAGGGACATCCTGGAGTGAGACACAACGGGCTGTTGCTGTCAGCGAGGAAACAGCTGGAGTTATTGACTGTCTTGATCTTTGGCTAGTCATTTGGGAGGCTGCCCATGCCCACTAGATAGCTGTCAAGTTGACAGAAGAGAGGAAGCTTTTCTGCGTAGAAAATTTCTAATGAGATTTTTATGCTTCTCGGAAGTCAGAAAGCTAGGACCTGTGAACCCAGCTGTCCTACTAGGCAGGTTTGAGCCTCTTACAGAGGTCAATCTGCATTCCCAATATCCGAGTCTTGGTATTAAACACCCCAAAGTCTTGTGGGCTAAAGTACAGTAATGATATTTCAGTTTGGATTCTGTATTTTGATGGTATTCAGCTCTAAGTGTAAAAAATAATCAGTAGGCAGAAGACACCTCCTACTCAAATAGTCATATTCCTGTAATCACAAGGACACAGAGGAAAAAATGTCACCTGATTTGGCTGAATTTTCTCTACTAATTTTCAGTGATGCTTAGACACAAACAATGGTGGGTATTTTTATATACATATGTACGTAATCTAACATCCTACCACTTCTATCAAAATACTTAAGGTACTTTTTTTTTTTTTATTTGTGTAAATCTAGCACAATTTCATACACAGACACAGCTAGAAATGGCACTAAACTTAAGGTGAGGAACAAACAGCTTAAACACAGGATCACATCACTGGTGCTGTTTGTGGACCAGCTGCAGCTTTTCTTCTTTCTGACTTCCTGCAAGGAACAACAGGTCCAACCAACAGCTTCGGCAACATCAGCAGTTACTCAGAGCTCACGGAAAAGTAATTTTTTCATAAGGCACAGTGAAGAAAACATTGGATTTGACTGATATGCACTTGAATTTTTATATCATGTTCCTGGTCAATACAGGGGTGGAGAAGAAACTGTTGTGTGGATTTCCTAGGTCCTTTCACTCTTCCCAAGATGGCTTGGATGGTTCGTGCAGCTAAGCTAGTACTCCAGATGACTGCTTCACTTTGTGCTGTGTGCGTCCCTCTATCCGAAGTCACACTGAACCTTGCTGACATAAATGTAATGGCTCAGGATCTCTCTCCATGGGGACTTCCCGTCACATCTTGAATGAGCATAACTATTATATCATGGTAATGGGGTATAAAAGAGGTCAACAATATTCAAGGTAAAAAAAATTATAATAACTTGCTTCTAATTTTACTTCTTTGGACTGAAAGTAATGAATTTCCAGATATTTCTGTTATGACTTCAGATTTCATGGTTTGATTTTGGAAGACTTCCTCTCCCGAAACTGAGATTTTTTGGACAAACATTTTTGTGACATTTTATTACATATTATTACCAGTTGCAATTTTTCTTTTTCCTAGAATTTCTCACAATGTTCCAGAGTTGTGTTATGTTAACAGAATTTTAAAAATACAGCAGTTAAATGCTTTTCATACAGTAATAAAAATAAATCTAGTGTTAGAAAGGATGAATAAGGCCTACACTCAGCTGCTGTTTGCATAGTAAACATTAATTGGACATAAAGAAATAAAATTTTATATAAACTCGCAATGACTGGCAGGCTTAAAAAAAGGCTTCTTAGTTTTCCTATATTTATTACAATTTGGCCAAGATTTTTAGAATGTGCAGTGCCCATGTGAAAGATACAATAAGTGTTTTTTTGTGTTTATCATTAATCCATTTGAAAGCTCGACATTTTTAGTGTCTGTGATTAAAATGTCTCAATATTTTTTTGTGTGTTATGTTCTGTTTCTCAAAATGGCAGAGGTTCACAGAATTAATAAAAAGAAAGCAATCAACCAGCAAGCATCTGTTGGTCTGAAATAAACTGGGACCAATAAGCCCTTCACACAAGGAAGCAGCCGTCCACATTTCTCACAGTCCTTGCATAAAGTTCAGCTCGCTGGGCTTTTCAATGACAAGTGAAGCTAGAACCAGCAGCCGTCACTCGCCTGAACCATCTGCTCTGTTCTCCATTCAGTGGGAATGGAAAAATAAAATGGCACTGTAAAAGACCCGGTTAACATATTTATTGATCTCGGGTATCTGGAAGCATCCAAGGCACGTGCAGCTTTTGTATTAGTGAGAGTCTTCATTGAACTGATAGTTCGTCATCTTGAAACTGGCCTCCTTCTCTGTTCTGCATGTGTGTGTGCACGTGTGTGTGCGAACCTGCAATGTGTTATACATGCAAAAGGTAAAGCATTTGCCCATTTGCCAACATTTCTCAACACTGAGATTATTAATTTGGGACCACGAAGAAGAAAGAGGTAAATCATGGTTTAGAAGCTTCACAGCATAGTGTGCACGGCTTAAAATGGTCCTCTTACTATTTGTTCATTTGACATAATGCTGATAGAAATTCTCAGATGTGATCTGTAATAGAGAGCAGTATTAGCCATATCACTATAAAAGGGTGGCTTTTTATATGCTACTTGTTTATTCAAATTTATTAAAAAGGCCTGAAAATTTCAAATGCTTCTGCATATGCATAAGCATTTAAGAGCCAGATCAGAATTCAGTCTGGCTGTTCTGATTTAGTGCATTGAATGACTAATGTGATGAAAATCAGGAAATCTGGGCTTTCTTCCACATTTTGCTGCTTGTTTGACTAATTTTTTAAATTTATTTGTGCCTCGGTTTCCCCATCTCTAAAAAGAAGAACATTTCATGTGTCCATATTTGTAAAGTGCTTTAAGACATCAATTAAATTTGGTCCATTAATGGAAAGTTTTATTTATCATCTCTTGTTCAGTGCCTGCTACTCATGGACATTTTGGAAATGGATTAATCAGATGCAGATGCACTTCTGTGTTTGTGAGATTATTTCAGTTCAACAACCATTGAGAAAACCTCAAAATATTTCTGAAGGCATTGAAAAAAAAGAATGTAGGATTTAACAAAGGACTGAAGTCTCAAGAGTGTAATGAATCAACAAGTCTTGTGAAATTTCACAAATTAAATATACATGATAAAGGTGACGAGTTTTGTGCCTCAGTTTCTCTATCTGCAGAATGGGATTAAGAAATTACCGGCTTCCCAGCAAAGCAATAAGAAGTCATTTCAGCCATAGCTACCCAGTGTGTCGAAGACGTAAATTGCTAATCATTGCTTTGTTTCTTTTAAAGTCATAATAAGGTAGAACGAAGGAACTAAGACTTCACCAAAAAAAAAAGAAGTGGCTTCAAATGCATGTTTACAAAAGGATTATTGGTTTCTCCAGGTGCTCTGTTCCCTCTGATATCCACAACAGAAATTAGGTAGACTTTTCTGGAAATAGGATCAGATTCTTTTTCTGATACATCTAAATCTAATGATGTTGTGTTTTGGAATTCAGATGGGTAACAACAGTTGGCAATGCTCAGACAGATTTATGGAGCCTGACAACACCCAGATGTGTACCAGGAGCAGCAGACAAGCAACAGAAGCTGCAAGTGAATAAATAATGAAAGTCAGAGGATACGGTTCATGAAAGCAGTTGAAAAAATTTGGATGAAAATCCAGTCACCTTCCTGCTCTTGGTTCCTGTTGACAAGTGGCAGACATTTGTCCTACACCTCCTGCCATCTTGCTGGGTGTCTCACCATCACATATGTTGAGCCGTGGAAATGGAAGAATCAGGGAAATAAGAGCCCAATCCATTGAGGAGTGAACTCATGGGGCACGCGGGTTTTTTTATAGCTGGTTCCATGTAGTGATAATGAGCAGCCATGTGGCATTGCAACCTACTCCTTATTTACAGCATAAAACAGCTTTATTCCTGCAAGAGCAGAGCCAAATGTTTTCCAAGCAAGCAGTCCGCATATTTCAAATGAGCTGTTTCTATAATTCTAGTACTTGGTAGTAAGAACCGAATAGCATAATTATAGGTAAGGAAGTGGTGGTGTTGGGAGGAGATGATGGAAAGGTTTTTTCAGCAAACAAGCAGAGCTGGGAGCTTGTATCCTGCTGCTGCTGACACACCACAATGTCCCATGAAGTCACCAAAGGAAATCTTCAAAACATAAGAATATACAACAGGCATATCCTAAACAAAAGCATGTGTAGCATAACATGGAGTTCAAGTGTGCCTGGTCCATGATTAGCTCAGGAGATATGGACAGGAGTCCTCTGATCTGAGCTCAAGGCTGGCAGATGGCCAGAGCCTTCTAAGGAGCTCTGAAGGGGTTACTTTTGAAAATGAAAAGAAAATCAGTAAGAAGTAGGGAGCAACAGGGTTTTTCTTTATTGCTGCAGCAGCTCTGGTTTAAATTATAAGATAGCTATACTGGCTTATTTTTTTCTTTTCACACTGCAGAAAATTTGAGGAAGGCTGGTCTGTGGGCCTGCCCAGGTGCTATGGGGTCTCGTCTTGTATCCAATAAGAAATATTTTAGCCATCACTCGCTCCTGCACAATATATAGAACGGAATTTTGTTTATTCGATAATACATATTTATATGGAGAGCATGAAATTAGAAACTGTTAATATTTGGACATGTCTTGAGATACGCTATGTATAGAATCATAGAATGGTTTTGGTTGGAAGGGACCTTAACGATCATCTATGTAGATAGAGAATGTAATATATTGCACAAAATGTTGCACCAATTGTACTGCAACCACTGTACTCCTCTCTAAAATTATGTTTCCTTGTTGCTATCTCCTGCCTCATAAGTAAGGAGTCAACATGAATATGTTTATATTATGCAGAAGAGGCTTTTCACTGGTGTGAAGCAATTGTGTGTAATCCACATTGCACTGGGCGTTTAGCCAGCCGGGGTTGTAGGCAAGTGCCATATGTCATTTCTCAAGTACATGATACATCATTGCTTGAGACCCAAGCATATTTTACCGCATATATTGCCCATCAGTTTCTTGTTTTTATCTGTGGATTCTGCATGTTTCTCATTGCAAGCTCTCTGCCTTCTGTTCTTTTTGGAAATCGGTTTGCTGATTATGGATACTATCAGCAAAACCAAGAGCAAAAATGATGCCGTATCCTCATTTCATGTAAAACTGAAGATTATATTTGTGAGATTGAGCTGCTGTTACGATGCCCAGAGGAACTGGGCAAAATCAAGGAACAATACAGCTCCTTTATTAGCAGATTAAAAAGAATAACACTCAAAGCAGTCACTGAAAAGGGTGAAATTTTTCTCTGGGCTCTACCTGCAGGTGTCTGGTATGTTCCATAAGCTATAAGGAGATAACAGTTCTATTTTAGCTGCCTATTTATTCCTCTTGCAAAATTCGTCTTTAAGAAATCTTTTTGGTTTATTTGTAAGTTTATTACATTATGAATGACCAGGTGATTATTTACTTCTCAATCACCAATAAGTCCTTGAAAATGGACCAAACAAATAGGACTATCTGAATAGTGATGAGGACAAAGACATTTTAAAATGGAACTGTTTCACATTGGAATCAGAGTTGTATTTCTGCATGGGATGTGCCATTGGATCTGCAATAAAATACTCTGTGGGCATATGAGATTGAAAAAGGTGGTGAGTTTGAGTTGCAATCTTGGAGGCAGAAGCCCTTAAGCTAGTGACTGTGTGGTGAGGACTTTTTCCCAGCACACAGGAAACTCAGATTCAGTTTTGTTCTTCTCAGCAGGATTAATCCCACATTTTCTGGTTTTCCTCCTCTCTGTGCAGGTAAACTTCTGACTGACCTGTTTCACTTTGCATAAATAACTAACAAGTTCCCAGAACTGGGATTCGAGGTGCTTTCTCCAGGCTAGAATGTGATTCTCACAGTCTGGGTCCATGGCTAGAAAATCTTTTATCATCACCAGCATCACCCTTCTGGCAGTGCTGTGGATCTAGCCATAGACATCTGGCCAAAATGATCTAGCAAATTCACTGTGGATGTACAGATAGTCTGGGGAATGATTGAAACAGTGTTATTCGCTTATAATTATCTTTGTCTTGAACAGTTTGTACTCTAAAAGCTGGAAGACCCCAAACTATCATTAATATGGTTGCATCCCTCCTGTGTGGCATTTTCTCTTTATTGCTTTTTCTGCATGAAGGAGTTGGTCATCTGAATTTTGTGTATAGTTGCCAAGAGATATAGTGAAGGAAGAGCTCTGAAGAAGGACACGAACGAGAAGTTAGAGATGCCAGTTATCATGGGATTACATAGCTGCCTCATGCTTTAAGAGTAGCAGAGGTACAGTGGCAAGACTGGCAAAAAGAATCCAGTTTGGCTCTTCTCCCACGTTCTGTAGGGCCCTGCCATGAGGATGGCACCCTGTCCAGGTCCCCCTCCTCAGTCACCAGCCTTCCTGTCCTCGTTTACAGCTTCATGTCCCTGGTCAGCTGTAAGCAAATGTCATTGCCAAGGGCCAACAGAGACCCATGGAAATGCACAATATTTATTGCCTGATGAGCAGATGTAGGCCTTGCAGAAACCAGCACCAATTCTGGTACCACTATTTGCAGATTAGTTTGAGACAACTAGTAGAAGTTTCCATACAAGCCTGAACAAAAGTGATTATTACAGTTACTTTATTGTGTTCTTTTTTTTTTTGAGAAGACCATCAATGCAATCTCAGGGAGAAACTTTCCCTGGATATATATATTTTTTTTAGCATTTGTGTATCTTAATTGACAATGAACTCTCCTTATAAGCTAATTTGTACAGATTTGGTGAGAGCGGGGAGGTACCTGTGTTTGAGATTGTTAGTGATGCTGCAGATGATGCCAGTCTGCATGGTACAAGCTACTGAATGGATGAAAGAAATGTTAATGGAGTCTTACTTAGCAGTTTTGAATGGACTTTATATTAATCAAAATATTGACTTTATAATCCTTGTCTACTGAAACTATGATGTATGCTTTTAAAATGAGGTTCAAGGAAAATGCAGATGTACTTGGAGAAAGAGCATTATAATAAAAAATACAGTTTCAAAGCAATTAAAAGTGGCTAGGTTTCTGGATCAGTTTTACTTTGATCCTGAAATCCCATATAATCCGAGTACAACTCACTTTTAGTAGGATGATAATTGAATAGACCACTGTTGCTCTCTTCTTTTTAAGCCACTGTGCTATACTTTGGAATAGGCAAAATATATTTGCTAAAGCTTCAAAACTGGGAATTCAGACAACTGGCCCCCAACTCCTGTTTTTTTCAGAGGCTAAGTATGTGCACTTTAGGACACACTTTAGAACAGCATTTTCCTTGTTAGGGTGCCCTTAGTTGTAGTTCGAGGATGATAACATCCCTTTACTTCAGCATTACAAAGATAAATTCATTAACATTCATTGCACTTGGGCTGAAGGTGATATAGAAATGCAGCCCTTGTCACAATCATGCTAAGGGTTGGATGGTCCATGGTACTGTACACGAGGGGTTTCATGCAGCCTTAGGTAGGCTGTGGTTCAAGACCTGTCCTCTCAGCTGGCCTTGGCTCTTCTTCCTCCTCATCCTTTTCCTCTGACGGTGCTTGGTTGTGAATCCCAGTCTTCGTTCCCAGTCTGTATCCCCATTTGCAGCAGAGGAAATGTAGCATCATGAGCTCCATTCCTGCAGTCAAGTGTCTAAACTACTTCACTGAGTGTGCCCTTGCCTTCCCTGCTAATATACTGGTTATCAGCAGCTCCTCTTTTGGTGTATCATACCACTGCTGGGGGAGGGAAGTAGTAAATATACATGACAACATCAGCTAAAGACTCTAAAATCCTTTTTCTTTGCTACTTGACTGCACAGGAACAAGACACAGTCTTGTTTTAGTCAGTAACGGTGCTTTTACTTGCAGATGGAAATTCAATGCTGATGATATGTTGGGTTCTTATCCTTAGCTGAATTTTAACTACATAAGCTGACATGTCAAAATGTAAGTATAAGCAAGATCTGAGATCTCTATTATTAGGTTTTTAAGTCTACCTCCCAAGTTTGAGTTCAGTGCAGGACAAAAGATATCTGAATTTAAATATATTACTGTTTTGCTTGTCATCAATATAAATGTTAGGCGTTTTCTTTTCAGAATATGGGACTGTGCATCAGTACAAGTCATTAGCTGTAAATCCCTTTACTTTATGCAGCGTCATTTGCTGCTGGATTTGCATACATTTTTCTAATGACTCCACCTGTCAGCTGTCATGGTTTCTGCAGTATTTTAATATTCCACTGTTCAGAGTTAAGAAGGCTTATGAGATCTTGGATCATTTATCGGTATTCGGTGTAGAGTTTCATTATTCCAGGATGGATTATGGAGGCACAAACTGTTATTCTAATGGCTTCTTTGCAAGTGACTAACAATGTGTTATCAGGGACATTTTATGTAGCTGAACGGTATGTTTAAAATAATACGATGCGGGGTGTGCAGTGGACAAGACACCAACATTTGTTGTATTTGTATTCTAGGACACAAGGGTATTAAGGAGAAATGAAATGGCAGCTGCAGCTGTTGTAGGCATTCCCCAAAGGGATAGCGCTAATAGGATATATATCTTCATCCACAGCTGAGTTAATTTTGAAAGCAGAGGATGAAAAATGAAACTATCCACATACAACAAAATCTTGGATAATAGGGGCGGGAAGGAAGTAGCCGCCCTCACTAATCTGTGACATCATTGTGATAAAAAAGGAAATCTTTCAACTAGAAATCCTAAAAGAGAAGGTTTTGTGAGGCAGCTGAAATATTAGTCTGTCTGAAAAAAAAGAACACTTTGGGGAACTGTATGTCTAATGGACAGTGTTTAAAATCTGCAAATACTCTATATCTAGAGTGCTGGGAAAGCATTGCTCAAAAAGGGAATAACTTTAAATCTTTTTTGGACCTGGCATTAAAGGCTGTATGTTCGATGTTTATGCTGTAGATGAAATATGGTGATGGAAACACAAAGCCACAAAATCTACAAGAGAAATTTAGCTTTTAGTCAGGCCCTAACTTCATTCCGGCTAGATTTATGTTGTGCATTTCTTCTAAAATAGTATAATTTTTTTAATGGAACCAAATGTGGCTTTTTATTTTGTCTCTGAGAAGCTTTCAGTCTGACTTCTAGATCCCAGGGTTTATTTCTCTCTGGAAATTTGCCAGGTACGATACCGTGGAGAAAAATGCCTCAAACCTTTATTTAATCTTTACTTGACTCTCCCACCCAAAGAGAGTGATTCACAGTAAAACGTCCTCATGTGCAATGATTTCTCCCCTGCACAATGATGGACTTGAATGTCTTAAAGCCACATCTTTGCTGGCAATTCTAATAAAAATTCTCCCAGGGGGGCAGATTCCCGGGCAGTGATGATGTAGTAGGGTGTGACATAGGCAAGACTCTAATTTCCCACTTGGTAAGCTACTATTTCATAGAACAGGTCTAGAAAAAACATGTCCATCTACAGCCTGGCTCTCTGAGGCAGAGTCAAGCTCAGACAACCATTCTGTTCCTTGAGTTCTCCTTTTCGAACAGACTGAGACTTAAGGAGCACAGCAACCTTGTCCTCTAAGGTTTCTTGCTAAAAGATTCTCTTTTTATCTCCATGGTCTGTCTCTATAAACCTTTGGAAATGCCACGTTCTGCAATACTTGGGCCTCTGCATAGAGCTGTCAGCGTAGTCTTGGACAGAGTCTAAGCAACAGATGTATTTCCAGAATCAAAAGGTAGTTGATTTTGTGAAGTATTATCCTGCCAGTTGCTCACTCATTACAGAGTTGGGCAGGTGTCTCCAACCTTGGTTTAGGCTTTTTGAGGGGCCCGTGCAGGAACAGCAATTGTGTATCTGGACTCTGTCCAACTCTAGGTATGTTTGAGCAGAGAACATTCACTGTTGGTGTTAAGCTATGGGAAAATATTATGTTTTAATATGTATAGGCCATGTTAAGCGTACCAAGACAGTAGACGAGCACCTTATAGGAATGTCCTTTTATAGTATGTGTCCTGGCACTTCTGAGTGTGTTGCAGCAGTGTAGGATGCTTTCAAAAAGAGGTTGCTAAATCTTGGTGGTAGGACTCTCAGACTCTGTAGATGCTTTCTCGTTGCTTTTCCCCTTTTTCACATTCTTTACTTCATAAGATATATGAACTATGATATATGTAATTTAATTTATAAAATTAAATGACAGAGGGCAAATTTATTAGGACTGAATGTGGCCAGAGGTGCTACCTGTGCTCTTTCTGCTATTCTTTATGTACCTTTTTTTTTTTTTCAATTGCTTTCATTCCAGAATTTTCTTCCCAGCTTGTGCATCATTAAGGGTGACTGTCACCAGCCTTTTCTCTAGTGTTGCGTCTGAGCAGGTGCGTGGGTAGATCTACACACATTCACAATTCTGTTGTGTTCACAATCCAAGGTGAGGCCCAGCTCCCTGGCTTGAGCATGGTGAGTAAATAGGCCTGTGTCATTTATATTAAAATCGGAGATTGGGTCAAACTACAAAAGTCAAATTTGGGTTTTCAAACACCCATTAGCTTCTAAGCTTCTGAAACTTCTCTTTATCCATTATGAACACTGAGGTTACTTTGTAAAATTTGAGTCTATTTTAGGGTCCACTTTTTCTGGGTTTGCTGGTCCAGAATACCATAAAAATTTGGGAAGCTGCTGATTTATCTTCTGCTAGTTTTGGCTAAAACTAGAAGGAAAATATCTGCCTTTTTAAACCAATTGTGACTAATAAAACCTTGATTTGGCATAATGGAACATAACAAAATTGGTTAAGTTAATATGTAGAGCATTTGAAAGTGATAAAAAGTCTCTGTTCTATCCAATATATAATCTGGGTAGGATATTAGAGCAAAGAAATTCTCTTTATAAAGGTTAAAGGTATTCAAAGCAATAGTTTTTTACATCTTTTATGAAATGTAGAGAAAAAATACTGTAAGCTTTCATTTTTCAAGATAGCAACTGTTCATTTGCTATGGTGAAGAAAAAATGTTTACTCGTGCTCACTTGATCAAACTACTGTTTTTTGGTTTTTAATTTCCTTTTTCTGAAACATCAAGAGTGGGTTGCATTGATTCAGTGGCCCTTTGGGTCAGTTTTCTCTTTCTGCTTAGTCCCTGTGGAAATAGTGTAGAAGCTGTTGCTAAGAGCTTGTGGAAACAGAGGTGATGGTGGATGCTTTGCTACCATCCCAAAAGCTCGTATTTTCCTTTGGTTCCCTTCCAGCTTTGAGAACCTATCATGTTTGCTAATAGGAAAGTTTTCCATGGATACAAACATTTTTCATCTGTTTTTTCTCTTCATCACTGTCACTTTCCCCATCAGCATAATTAGTTATACTAATTACAATATAATTAGTTATACTAAGTTCCATATTAAACCCATGCGTATTGCCAACTGTTCTGCAGGGGAAAAAAAAAAAAAAAAAAGACAAAAAAAGAGATGCACTTTAAAAGTAATCTCTGAAGATTTGAGGCAATATTCTAATGGATCAGCAGCTACAGCTGCATAGTGGGACTTACCCAAGAGAGGGAAGAGGGGTTTGTTTCTGATTTCACTGAGGCACACGCAGTGCTGTTCTGCACCATGGAAACGCTTGTCTCAGCCCCTGCAGTGGAAGCAGTGAAGGATGAGATTGTTTAAGTGACACAAATTATCTCTCCATCCGAGTGTGAGGTTGAGTTTTTCAAGCCCAGTGCTCAGAGGTTGCAGTAGCTCGGTGTCAGCACCGGCTCCCGCAGCACTACTTCATGTGGCATGAACAAAGCCTCCCCCATGTACACCCTTTCCAAGGTAACCACTTGTCCTTCTGCAGCTAAATCAAAGCTCTTGCAGGGCAAAGTGAGAGAACTGAGAGAAACACCAAAGTAAAGAGAGAGAAAGCAGTCAGAAATGCCATAATACATTTCTTGGACTCTATGGTAAATTGCCTCTGGAGTTTAAAGGGGCCAAGTCTGGGTTCTGGGTAGAAAGGGAATTGTGTCCAGATAATCTGAATGTAAAACTCATTGTACACATGATACTAATTTGGGGGCGACATTTCTCATCATGTGATCCCTTTTCTGAAGGCTGCCTGTAGCCTGGACTGTCACATGCCTATTTAGAAAGAAGTGTATCAAGACCATTTCTTGCTATAGCACCCTGCTTGGCTCAACTTATTGTTTTATTAATTCATTGTAATGAGATAATGGGAGATCATACGAAACCTAGCCACAAAACCTAGCCACTTTTAGCACTTCAAGTACTTTTGCTCGTCCTGGTGGTGCTTCACAGGTAATTGATAGTGACACAGCAGTGTCTTTGAACAGGGAGCTCCTTGTTCAGGTTACAAAGCACTTTCCAGAGAACGAATCCTTTGATGAAACCTACTAGAATTAATTTTTTTCCCCTTTGGGAGAACGGAGGAGCTCTCTCACTTACACCCGCCTTGCTTCAGGCCCAATGCCACGCTGCCTGTGCTGCGGGGACCGGGAACTCTGTCAAGCAATATACACTGCAAGACTGGAGCCAGAGCAACCATCTGGCTAATTAAGGTGTAACGCTGGTGGAGATGAAGGTGAATCCTGCTAAATACTCATATGACTCTGTAGGGTATAGGAATGAAAACTAATGGGGCAGAGAGTGATTTGGGCCTGAATGTCATCAGTCTCCTGCTTTCCCCCACTAATCGCTGAATAATTTGAGTAAAGGTTTTAAAGCATGTGGGTTGTTTTTTTTATCATTAGCCAGTGACTTTACAAAGTAACATTTATGGTTAAAGTAATCACGAACGACTGCAGTCAAAATTCCTCTGTTCTGCTGCTCACCTAGCCACTGGCTTCATCTGTGATGGCGAGCAACACAGCCACTGAATACTTCAGGTGATCCATAATAATTACCATCCTGTGAATCAGGGCAGGGTAAGGTACACCTTTTTGGAAATCATTAAGAACAGGCTTTACTCAAAACAAGAACTGGTTCTTTACTCAAACAAAATGCCCAATGAAGTAATCTATATGAACTTTGTGTTTTAAAATAGCCTTCATGTCATGTTCTGTTTAATATTCTAACCATTCTCTAAGGGAAAATGTAAGGAAAAAATACTTTGAAACCCTGTAACCGAGCAGATATTTTCTCTCATATATCTGATAATAACATAATAACTTCTACCTATAAGTTTCATAGCTAAAATTTCTCTTCAAGCTTATGGCAGGAGGAAACAGGAGTAGGTAAGCACATCAGCTACCAGATTTATATAGTGCTTTTTCTGTGACAACTTTTCCAAATGACAGTAACCTAGCATTTTAGAAAATGATTGCCTTATCAGATAGTGCAGCATGAGGAGAATGGATGTCTAGAACAAAACCGTTGATGCTGTGGATCAGTTGTCCACACTGTACACCTTCCAGGGGATTTCACTCCAGTCTGTTTCTAGATGGGTCTTGAGACCTGAGTTCCCATTAGTGGTTCATCTAATGATCTTCCAGTTTAGTTTAATTTACAAAGAATCCAGGTTGTGTGTGCCAAGACAGCTTTCTGGTGTGACCCCAAGCACAGTAAAGTGAGCATTACTGGGAGTTCATGTCCAGAGCGCCCTCCGGATCTGAACTCGAACACTAGTGTAGATACACCTTTTAGTTGTTGCTGAATTAGCAGTGAGTATTTGTGACACGTATCCGTTAGAGGACTGCGCCTTAAGTATCTCCAAAAACAGCCTCTGTATTTAAACCTCCCCTAAGGCCTATGAAGCAGAGGAAATCTGCATTTATCTGTGATCTCAGTTAATTCAAACAGCAGTTATTTGGAACAAATCATAATCACTCCTTCCTGTAAGGAATGCAAATGTTCAGATTGCCAGATGGATTTGAATGAGTGACAGCCTAATTTTGACTTACAAAAATAATAATAAAAAGCTTAAATTGAAATATTTCTGCCCCTCATCTACAGTTAGAGTTAAAAATTACCAGCATATGGAAATGTTTTGAGGAATAACACATCTCAGACCACTATGTAGCGTTTGGGCCATGGATTCTGTCACATGGAGCCTTGATATGGTGTGGTAGAAAACTGTGATATTTGCATAGAAGATGTGTGCTATAGAGTTATCAATCGTGGTCTATGTTCAGTGTTTATACAGTTTTCCCAAAAGACCTTTGACTTCAGTAGTCTTAACCAAAAGTACCTGCCCGTTGATTAATATCTAGTCTCTATATTCAAAACTCATCAATTTTCGGAGTGATAATTAACCAAGAGTATTGATCTTGACATATGAAATATGACCCTTTCCTAGTAAGTTCAGCTACAGTTGCAATAAGCAAAATGTCTTGAGATTAGCTAGAAATCTGCATAAAATCCAATATTACTAGTGGCTTTGAACCTTCTGCTTTATTGGTCTGGTTTGACAGAGAGTTTATTTTCATTGCCAAGAGGTAATTTCTTAGCTGCTTCTATTGCTGTGTCTCTTTTAGATGGAAAACATATCATTTTGCTGGAAATGCTTTATTTTCTGTGAGAATTATCACACTCTGACACACTAAGAACAAGGGAAACATTCATATTCACTATGGGACATCTTTTCTGGTTAAGTTCTTGTATCAGAAGATGAAAGGTGGGGGAAAACACTACAAAAAATAGGCTGTTGAATATCCACTGCATGTTCTTGTTCTTGCACAGGAGCTAATGAGGACTTCAGACAACAGCAGCTTTTTGGGGTTTGGGCTTTTTTTGCTAGCTTTGTAAAAGTATTTCTCCAAGATCAAGATCCAGATTGATCCGGTCAAGTAGGACAGGGCAACGCATGGAGTAAGTCAGGGAGAGAGACTGAATATGCAAAGCGTTGAGGGTCTTTTTTCACATTATCATGAATCAAAGGCAGTAAGTACATCTTGGAGGTGCTATTCCATAAGAAGGCTGTATCTAAATGCAATACTGATGTCTATAGGATGTAGCTGTGCATAAATAATGAAGTAATCTCTCCAGCTTGTCAAGTGGTGCATGTATTGCTCTTGGCCATATTAACAATAGAGAGGGTGTAGGCTGGAGGCTGGAGGAAACTGCTGTTTCTGGGTGACCCTGATGTACTTCGGAACAAAGGGAGCTTTCTCTGGCGGTGATATTATCACATGCTCATCTCAGCAGACTGTCTTTCAAGCCTCAGTGAGCCCTAAGGCTCCTCAGCAGAAAAGTGGCTGACAAAAAAGCACTGGTTTCTAAGGAGACCTCTCTTTCTGTCTTGCTATCTTAGCTGTACGCGTTAATTGTCCTGCCATTGCAGGAATAATTCACCTTGTATAATTTAATTTCAGGTACTGTCTGGGTATAGAAGGTGACTGGTGTATATGTAAGGAAATTAAAATGTCTTTTCTGTTCTAAGGTAGTAGAAAGGAAAAATGAGCCATTATTTGTCTTTTCTGCTAAACAGAAATTAAGGAACCCCTCTGTACCAATGGACTTCTGATTGCAGGGAGATTTAAAGAGTCAAAAGTCTTAGACCTTCTTTTCTCTTTTTTTAAATTTTTTTTCTGACTTGTTCTGTTTATCTTAGTTGCAAAACATTGCCTTTATGCCTCGGGCTTCTTCAAGTCTCAGTAAAACAGCTATAAAAGGACTGCAGTATAACTTTTCTTATCAACAAAAATCATTCTCATCAGATAAATTGCTGCCTTGAACAGCCCTCTGAATGACAGCCAGCATCCTTGGAGCATGGGGAGGGGGTGAGGAAGGTGAGACTGCCAGGACGTTGGCAGAGACAGGGAAGAGTCTTCGTATGACCTACCACCCACCCTGCCTTGCTGACATTGCCCTCTCCGTACCGCAGCGGCCAGCTCTACTGCAGTTTACCCGACATGGGATACGCTGTCTTGAGACCCCCACGTCCCGAGATTGCAGTAGTGACAGACACAAAGCCAGAGCTTGTGGCGTGCCTCTGCTGTGCTTCTCAGGGATGGAAACTTTTCACTACTAGAACGTTTCTGTGATATACTAATATTTCAACATCCTCAGGACAGTGCAAGGAGAAGTGAAAATGCATTGCCGATGTCCATAACCAAAAGCCAGGTCTCAGGGGAATTCTCAGAAATGATACATTTCACTAAATGGTATACTTCACTCTAAGAATGCCTTCAAGTAAGGGGACGATCGTGTTCCTCTTGCAGCTTTCCATAGTTTCCCAGCCCTCAGGCACATCAGCTCAGGCCCACACGTCTGCTTGCCAGCCCTCTTCCCTGCTGCTCCACACCCCAAACCTGGGAAAAGAGCAAAGAGGGCAGATGGGCTCAGCAGCTCTGCTGGTCAGACTGTTCCTCGGTTTCAGTTTGGGAAGGGCAGAGGAAGGGGAGCCCTTATAAATGGATTGAGGTTGGCAGTGCTCGTGCTGCTGCACCAAGAAGGTTCTGCCAGCTCTTCCTGGGCTTTGAACCTCAGAGGTGAAAAATTGCTAAAGGTTGAACTATGTCATCAGAAAGCTAAGCCTGCAAGGGCAGAGATTCAGTTATGAGGGCGCAAAGTGGTATTTCTCCATCTGTACTTGGAGGATTGTGGTTTAAAAGACCCTTAATTTTGAAAAGCTATAGGTGTGATTCCTTCTGATGTTGGACACCGCCACCCATATCTAAATAACTTTGGAGGAGAAGTGAAGCAATTCCTTATGACTCATTCTCCAAGTTTAAGGCAATTTGACCCTGACTAATCATTTGCAGTGTATACTGTGATGCCAGTTCAGGTTCATCAGTTGTTCCCCACCCAATGAACTGCAAGTTTCCTGATGTGGAAACATTTGTGCCCTTCTCTAATAGGAATCGTCTAATAAGCAAGGAACACTCTTGGGAAGCCACTTGAGAATGCCCATCCTAGCAGTTGGGGAATACTGTGAAAAGTAGTTAAGACTTATTAGTTTCAAAGCCTCTAATGATGAGGAATTTCTATTCCCTGCATCCCTCTACAAACCTATCATAAATTGAAAACGAGGATGCAGTAACAGTTATTGACTATTTCACTGCATAACTTAATGTAAGTGAAAAAAATGTACTTCAGAAACTTGGAATAATAAAAAACGCAGGCCATTTATTAGCTATTCTAATGAATCATGTTGCTTTGAGAGTTCTGGAGAGGCATAAGATGTCTTCTGATTTAAAATTAAGTATATTATTATATATGAGGGCTTGTTAGTATCCATCAGCACAGGATTTCAAATTGCTTTATGAAAAGGAAATGTTGAATCTTCATAAAAGATGTGGAAGGTAGGCTGATATTCTCAGTTACTCTGAAAGGAGGGAAACTGAGGAGCAAGGGGGCCATGCCACTTGCTCATTTGCTAAAGCCTGAAGAGAAAGCCAGCGCTTCTGCTTGCCAGTCGTGTGCTTTGCCCGCCTGCAATTCCAGCAACTTTAAAGAGTTGCTGTTTGTGATATGTCCCGCTAGCATTAAAGCCTTGACCTGTCTCGCAGGTCCAGGAGGTCTAAGTTAGGGCATGGAAATTCACCTCCCGAGTTTACTCATGGCTGAAAACTTGTGAAGAAGCTGTGGGTCATCTCCTAGACCACTTGCGATCCTCACTCTAGAGGAGGTGAAACCTTCTCTGGCTTGTGCTGGTAAATCACAGTCCTAGCCCTCTGAAGTGTCCGTGCCCTTTTCCCCTTGCAGTGTTGGTGGGTAAGGAAGTGAAAGAAAGAAAGAAAGAGGCTCATAAGTGCATAACTCTGTATTATCAGAGGTTCATCTTTATCCTGACCTGATTTTCTAAGGAATAGCTTTCCAGTAAGATGGAGCTAGAGCAGCAACCATGCTCAACCAAAGACTCCAGACCCATAGGGAGTTCTGGGAAGAAGGCACTCCTGCGAAACAGGCCAGATCATGGGGACTTATCTGTTACCAACCTGTACATCACTAAATGCCCACCAGAAATTTGCCAGAGTAAATAACAACGTAAGATTAGGCTGAAATTCTGCTGTGCTTTCTCAGCTGATGGACTCGTGAGTGTTTCCAAGCCACCACATCTGGGTGTGCACCCTGACTGTGTCCTAGCACCATCTCAGGGTGACCTTTCCTGGTCGTTTGCTAGCAGCCTTCCTCGGGATTTCCAGGCAGCATCAGTTGCAATCAAGCCTCACCACCCTGGGCTAGAGGCCAAGCACAGATTCCCCTGATTGCACCTACTGCTCTTTTTAACGCTTTCCTCTTATTATCCAGATTTCCTACTAAAGTAAGTGGAAGGTGTGAAAGATCAACCCATCTGCACTTCAAGCCCTGGAGCTGGAGCCTGTATTAAGAATCATGTGCTTGGCATTTGGGTTTCACTCCAAACAAATAAAAACTGCAGCTCAAACGATGCTGATAAGGTCATCACTGCTCCAGAAGGATTCCTGCAGAGACGGTTCCACTGAGGTGGGTTTCTCACCCATGGAGACTTGGTATGACTATACTGTAATTAAGAGAACACCTGCTGATACAATGTATATGAAATAGAGAAACCTTCCATGAAAAAAACCTCAACGTTCAGGCAGGTGATTTTCCCACTCACTGTATGACTGGCAATAGGTCCGTTGTCACCAAGTGCTGTTGCACTGCAGAGTATGTCTACGCCAAGATTTCTTTTTCTACAGATAAGTGGAAATCAATGGCAGTTACATTCATAGGACTGAAGATAAAATTAGAGCTTGAGAATATCTATTCGAATAGTTCCAGATCAAGGGTCAAATTCTCAGGTAATTAATTTATGCAAGGTTAACTTTGAGATTAGTCCTGTCAATGGCTGTTCATGTCTATTATCATTTAAACCAAAGCATATTAAGCTACCCTGTTATTAAAAGAAAGCTAAACAAACCCAAACACTTCATTGGACCTATGTATCATTGCTCGTCTTTGAGCAGCATCACACCTGAGACAGGCTTGTCTCACACACAGACTCTCGCCATATCCACTTGATCCCACCTTCAGCTTTATTCTGTCCTCTCTGATGATTCTGCTGTGTTTAACAAAATAACTTTTTTCCATTTATTTGTTTGTTTGTTTTTAGAAAGGAAAAGCCAACTCCCAACAGAAAAAAAACCCTACAAAACCCATCATTTGGACTTAGGAAATATCTTGCTTGTTTAAAAACAAGTATAAAGGCAATGTCAGCATTTCATAATGAAGAGCGTTCCTGTGGTGATTTCAGTCTCATTATTCAATTATGTGTTCCTGTAACTGTCATAATATGGATATGACATATGCATAAATGGAAATAAACAAGGTAGAACTGTCAGGGGATCCATTTCATCTATAAATTTCTAATCTATTCAAAGATTCTTCCCCATTGGGTTCTTGTCTTTTCAAGCTCTAACTGCTGCCAAAGAGATGGTGCAGCTTAACTGTCACAGATAAATAGAGGAAGTTTTACAGCAAATACCTTGTTGGTACCTACCTGTCTGTGAGTAGGATTCAGTTCTGTAGATGTAGATTCCTAATACCATTTTACATTTCCTAGGACATGCTGCCTGGCTTCCATTTGGCACTGCAGGAATTAACGTGCATGTTCCCCAGGGCCCGTAGGTGTTTAGCCAACTGAATCCAGTGCTTCAGACACAGTACATGGAGAGGTGCTGTTCGTGCTGGAGACCATGAGGGATGGGCCCTGATGATGGTATGAAGGTGTGGTTAAAAAAAAAACCGAAACAGAAGCTTTGTAGGGGAACCTTATGAAATTATTCTGAAACATCAAGGTCAAGGAAAGCAGACCTACTGGAACCACACCTGATACTGTAGGAGTGAGCCAAATTAAGAAATTAGGAGGGGTACAGGTCAGGTAACCCTGCAGGAAACTCTTCCAGTCAGCAAAGCCATTCTGTGTGCTGTTCCTGCTCCTGATCCTGAAGGATTTACCGTCCTGACATGTGATTGTCTAGTGACAGCAAGAGTGTTGACCTCTCAGTCAAACGGGACTGATGTAGCCTTTCCCTTGTTTCCTACAGGGAGCACCTGTTTCTAAAGTACCAGGGAGGAGAAAGGAAATTTGATATCACCTTGTATAATTTTTATTCTTTGAAATTACAGGCAGTAAACAAGGTCTGAATTGACTTAATCCCTCTCTGGATGCAGCTGTTATTTGATTTAGGAGAAACACAAACTCTGACTGTAACAGACCGGCTGGGAAACACAGACTGCTAATTTTATGTTTCATGATCAGGTATGTGCTCTCTGGTGCCTGGACCAAAGCTTTGTCTCTCAGAAAGTGCTTATTCAGTACTTGTCATCGCAATCAGAACTGCACACCTTGAAAATCATATTTCCTCGTGTGTTTGTCATGCTGAGGTGTCATGGAAGGGAACTCTGGAACCATGAATAGTTGCTGAATGAGTTGTCAAGAAATGAATAATAGACAAATATATAAAGTATTCTTTCTTTTCCTTAAACACATGCTGAGATTGTCATTCAGGTCCTTGTAAGTGAGGGACACAGACATACTATTTACTGCTTATCTTATTTCTGGCTCTTCACCTTACCCAAATGATCCTGCTTTAATATTACTGTTCATATGCCAATTACTTCTTATACTTTACTTACCTGTCTTGAAGCAGAGTCAACTCACATTATGGATGAATAATGCAACAAACTTAAAACCACGCCCTCTGGCAAAAAAACCCCAAACCACTTTCCAAGGCAAGTAGGATGAATCATAGATACAAAGGTTTAAAATATTTAAAAGTATGCTTGAAACCACCCCTGCATAAGCTTCCTTTAGCAAATCAGAACCTATGGTATTCTGTGATTATGAAAGCTAGGCCATGTGTCCAGGTTCTTCAAAGTCAGTCATTACCGCTATTTGATTAGATGACATCAAAATGACATGTCAAAAAGGTAAGGAAAGAAACTAGGAAAAAACTGACATTAACTTAGGTCTTCATGACTACACCCTTGTCCAGGATAGAGAACTAAACAGCATGGAAACTTGGTGGTTAGTGCGTTTTGGCAGTATTTTGATGGCCACGGGCATTGCCTAAGAAACCTAATGCCCCACTAAACCTCCATTTCATATGCAGATTTCCAAATGTGAGTCCTGGTGGTGAGGGATGAATTCAGCCAGGTATCAGACTTCACCCTGAGAACTGAAAGTGCTGAATTAACTTCTTTGATCTTGCCTTACCTGCCATCCTTGCAACACTGAATAAGCTGGTGTGTTGTGGTTGTCTGTCGGGGGAGAAAACTGAGACTATGTGAGTGGATAGGTCTTTTTGAGCGCTGTATTTCTGAAGACCAAGAAGAGCAAATACCTCCTTCTCCCTGTGCTGTGCACACTCTTGCCTTTGGGGAAAGGAGGAAAGGAGGGTCAACACAGCACCCACTTTAATAGCTAAGCTTAATTCACTGTCAAAAAAATTAAAGTCATGACAATGTTATACAATTACATTAAGAAAAATATTGTTCCTATTTCAAAGACAGTCTCATGAGGATGCTCAATTGTAGAATCCTGCCTGTGCTGTTTTAAGGGAAACTATCCCTGAAAGAAGGAAGCAGCAAGGAGTTAGGGGCACTAGAGCTGGCTGCGTTCATCCTTCAGCCCTGTTGATCTCTAGCAGGTGGAGCAATTGCCAGTGGGGACTGTGGCTCTGCTCTGCTCTGCAGGGACAGTAAACATCATATGCCAACCTGGACAAGCCATACCAGGTTGTATGTATGCTTCAGAGAGGTCTTCTTTCTCACCTGGAAATGTTGACCAGGTTGCCTGATGTCTAGAAGTAACGAAGAAAATGTTTTGCTCATCCTGAATACATGAACTATACACACTAATGTGTGTGTTGGCCAGTTGGGGTGCTTCACAAAAGCTTCCTCTTCCCTTTGCAACCCAGATGCTATTTAGCATGGGTAAAGGAATCAGAAAGTGATCACCTGAAAATTATGATCCTGCCTGCAGGTCAATGCTTGACGTGGCTAAACCCGCTTCCACCAGCATGTAGAGCCGTCTACAAAAGTTGATACCAAAAATCAGCTGAGTACTTGCATTTGTCTTTCTGTTGTGTATTACAGACAACTGGTGCTGAAAGCAGATATAGTTTGAATGCAGTTCTGGTGGTAAATATGATCTCAGACATATGCCAGGCAGTAGCTGTATTATTGGAATTTTCAAGACATGATATGATTTTTGAGAGTCTCAATTTTAAGTCAGTGACTGAAGCTGTTGTCAGGTTCCTTAGTGTGTCTCTGGCACAATGAAAGGAAGTAACAGTATTTATCATTGACTCTGCCATCTAAAAGATCTAGGCTTTCCACATGTTTTGACAGTCTCTTTGTATCTCTTTGGTGATGGTGGAAAGAAGCACTGAGGTATATGGAAGTTCCAGCAATAAATATTGAATGCTCTTTATACCTTGCCCAGAAGAGAAGGTGAGTTTTAATGTATTTCTTGAAGCATGCGGAAAGCACTTCTGTACATCACCAGCACCCATCATCATAAAGCTGCAGCTTTAGGCAGTACTTTATTCCTGGTGATAATAATTCAAAGCTACAAAGAGTTTTTTTAGACTGAGAACAGCAGCAAAGGCTCAGCAGGAGCAGGAGCTCTAGATGCCCTAGAGCACTGAGGAGGAAATCAAGAAAGGTGTCATGTCCTGAGCTCTCTGCATTGGGTGATTTCCCTGACCTTGCAACACAGTCCAAGGGAAGAAACATCAGTGGTGTCCATCTGCAAGGTGGCATTTAAGAAAATATGAGGGATAATTTTTTTACCAATGACTTATCTGGGATGCAAATTCTTCTGATACCTATCAGTAGTAATGCTGTATCCCGGTGATTCCACAGTCATTCTTCTGCCTAAGTAAATAAGCATCATTTCTGGAAGTATCTGCAGACAGCGACTGATCTTCAGAATGTGGGATGGGCCTTGTACCTTCCCTGAAAAGACATGCATTTTGCTTGAGTTGATTTGATGGGCTGTGCTTCAGGGTGAGGCACAGTGCCTGTGCTCTTGGGTCAGTACTGAAGCAGCACTGTCCACTTTGATGCCCTCCCAGTCTGGCCTCTGGGCTTTCAGAACAAATTAATGCATCTAGTCAGCTAGGAGAGATACTGGGCCAGAGTCTTCTGGGAGGATATCCTCCCAGCTGCTCTGGAGTTGATTTCTTGTGAAATTTGCTGAGTCTCTGAACTGTTTAAAGTGTCTTAGCAGTTGAGGGAACCCCTCAGTCCCCCAGAGTTACTGTGCTGGAAGCAATGAGTTCATCACTTCCAATGGAGTACATGCAAGCAGAAGTTGTTCTTTTACTTGTGTGTGTTTGGGGTCAGGAGCTGCTCAGTTTTTTCTGTATGTGTTAAAAGTGGGTGAAAGCCAAAAGACTGGGCTTGCACTGCCTGGTGAGCACGTTGGGGTGCATGTGGTTGCATTTGGAATGTGACTATATTGTACTCTCACTCTGAATGCTCTCCAGTGTGCTCCTCCTTCTGCCTAGAAACAGCTAGAAGTAATTTTTTTTCCTCGGGGATTGGGTTTGTTTATGGTACTGAAGTTATGTGCATGGTTACTGAAGATGGTTTATTAAATCCCATTGCAGTAGAGCAATTAAGTTGTTCCGTGTCAGTGAGATAATGTGTACACAGTGCAGCCATGGTTCAGCAGTGGAACAACATCCCCAAAAGCTGAGAGCTCTGTGCTCTTCAGAATTTAACCGTACTCCAGATTACTACACTGAAGAAAGTGTTAATGTACAAGTAGGATGTAATTCCACGTTTTCATAATTTCCCTTTTCAAGGACATTACAGGTGCCTGTTCTGCAGTCCTAGTTCAAGAGCAACATCTGTCCATGGGGCACCCAAACAGCAAGAGCTTCCATCCCGTGGCTGGGCTTTAACAGATGGTTCCCTTGGGATTTTTTACCCACAAAATGCAATCGGATATGCTGGGATTCCTATCTCATGCCCCCACACGTCCACAGGCTAGGGATGAAGAAAGGAGAGATTATTATGTGAATTATTGCTCGTTACAGCTCTGTCTGCCTTGTGCTTCACTTGCGGTGATTCATGAGGTCTCTCCTGGTGGCACAGTTCTAATCTAGGGGTTCCAGACAAAACTATGAATAACTAGCCTTTGGACAACTGACCCTATGAATGCAGGTGATAATCTCCAGTGCAATGGCAGTATTTGCCAGCTGCTTCTCTTTTCTGGAAACAAAGCACACATATAGACAAAGCATGGATGCTTTATTTGGCCACAGAAGCGTTCAGAAACATGCCCAACATGACAGCAGTATTCAATGTGTTAAAATAGTCTGCATGAAAAAAAATATTCTCCTTCTATTCAGTAACTTGGCACAGCTCCTATTACCTCCTGCATCGGGTCACATCAGCGTGTGCTGCATGACATGATGTGATGTAGCTTGAGAGCAACTGACACAGTATTGCTTCTCCCCACCGCAGAGATGTACGTTGGATGCTTGGGCAGCCACCGCTGCAGTTATTAAATCCTCTCTGTTATCTGCAGTTAGGCAAGCGACCCATGCTCTGAAGCATTTTCATTTAATAGCAAATTGTTCTCTCTGTGCCAGCTTGGGGAAAGGGTTCTCTTACAAGGCACCTCCGCTGCCATTGCACTAGAAACTCACGTTGTGCTGTCTGTTGGCAGCTGACGCTCAGCAGAGTCCTTCAGGGACAGTGCAGCAGTGAGTGTGAGAAGCCTGAGCGTTCCACAGCGTGTGCCGTGCCATTCCCACCCAATTAGGCAGTTATATTCCTCCACAGCAATATTCAAATGGCAAGTACAAAACCAAAAGCCTCATGGCTCTCCTCAGGTATTGAGAGCTCTGCACTAATTTGTTAATCCATAACGTTAAACCATTGCAGGAAATAAACTTTGTGAAAAATGTACTAAGAGGGCACCTTTCCAAAATAAAAAGTTTGGGAAACTCTTTGAGATAATGAGCTCTAGGTGATTAGCTGGCTCTTCTTATCTGTGTTGTTTAAGTAGCTGAGTGTCCATGGTCTGTACTGGAGTCAGATGGAATGTGTGAGTCCAGAGCCCTTTCCTTCCTGCCACGTTCAGAAGCAGCTACAACAGGAGCACTTGGGATCAAACTGGTAGTGCCATGGCTCAGTGAGTAAGGTCTCTGCTCTCCTGACCGGCACTTGCAAATATTTGAGGCATCAGACAGACAAGTTGCAACAAGAAGGAAAAAAAACCCCAGGACAGTGAATTACTCTGAAAGCCTGGGGAGACCTATTGGCTGAATGCGCATGTAAAGCAGGGATATACTGCAGTCGCCATGGCAGCATCTCAAAATTGTACAGTAATATTTTGAAATGTAATATAAATTCTAATTTTTCAGTCTTAACCCATCAAATCAGTTTTACTATAAATATCCACACTACCCAGTCCCTGAAGGAACTAAAGCTGACAGTTATTTTAAGACTGTCCAACCAAAGACCTTAAAATGCAATTTATATTCCCTGCCAAAACACACCGCTTCAGTTAGAAGGATTTAGATTTTAGGCAGGGAAATATAGAAATTATGGGAGGAAGGTGATCTGTACTTCCTCATACATCTGGATTATGGCAGCCTTCATTTGCCCAGCATCTGAAAACACTAGGGCTTTATAGGCATGGACACAGGAATGGTTCTTACCATGACTAGCGACACTATAGATCAGCTACAGCTATGAAGGAAAGGAAAGAATATATACAATAGCCTAGGTCAGAGTGAGGCATTAACTTCCTTTGTTCAACTTTCACTCAGAGGCTCTGACCACTGGCCTTTGCAGCCACTGAGCAATTTAAATCAGTTTATTTGTCAAAAGCAAACAAGACACTATATAAGCACTTTATGAGATAAGTTACCCATGCCTTGTAACGAGCTTGCAGACCCTCTAAGGGTTTCACCCAGTCCTGCTGTCTCCATGCTGCTGTCTGACAGATGGAGGTGGGCTGATGGACCCCACCTGGCCTCTGAGGTGGCCAGCTCCGGCCCCAAAGCTTTATAACTGCAGTATCTTGACTTTCTGCCTGAGGTAGGTACCCACACAGGCTGGATTAACCAAATTTCCTCCTCCAGCTGAGGATGTCAGGCTTTAGACTTCAGTGTATATACAAGATGGAGGAACTAGCATTTTCTGGTCCTTGCTTTCCTTACCATGTTTTAGAAGCCATTTCTGCACCAGTTTGTGGGAAATGTCTACCAGGTCTCTGTGGGTATCCATGCATATGGATGGAGAAATAATTACCAGAAAACAGGAGGCTGAAAAGAGGCAGGTTCACCCAGAGAGGTAACACGTGAAAGCCTCCCAAGAGCTGATAAGTGCTGGAGACTTGTGGTACTGTTGAAGAACTGATAAACTCAGGACACAAAAAGGCTGCTGAATCTCTCTGAAGCCAACAGAGCACACACCAATTTCCACCATGGTGTATAACTCAGACCACATCTGAGAAGGTGGTGGCTACTGTATACAGACAAAAACTACAGGTTTAAATACACACCTAGTGAAACAAGGTACCCCGAGGGCTCTGCTGAACCCATAAGTGTCTCAGTACGAGCCTCCATGTCTGAGGAATCAGCTGGAGTTGGGCCCCCAGCTGTTGCTCCAAGCAGGTAACTGGGACCATGTGTGGGCACTTAAGGGACTAATTGAATGCACTGTGTGACAGTTGTCTGGTCTCCATAATAATAGCTGGATTCCATTTGGAATAAGAGCTTAATTGACAAAAGGTGCTCTAATGAATATCAGTTGTGATCTCTGTCTCCACCTGACTTCATGCTCTTGTCAGGGAAACTCACAATAATCTTACAGGAGCTGCTGAAAAGTTATCAGTGGAAAACATGCCCCTATTTCTCAATATGCAAATGTAATTATTATGCAAAGAGCTGTAACTCATTTTTAAGTTATTTGCATTTGTGATGTAACTCTATATACAAACGTTACTAGGTCTGAAATATTTACTTAATCATTGGAGACCAGATATTCAAACCCCACTCCCATTTTTTCCCCTGCATGCAGGCAACTTGGATATTTGAGCCCTCAACCGTTCTTGCAGATTGAATGCTTTGAAGCCCAGATGAGAAAAGTTTTGGACAGACATCAAGTGGTGTCCCCACAGACACAAAGTGGTGTCCCCTATAAACGCTAGAAGCCCTGTCTTATCCTCTGACAAAAGCAATGGGCTACAATCTGTCGGTCAAGCATCACAGCTCTGACCCATGCTAGAATTGCTAATTGAAAAAAAATAAGTTACTCGTGCTGTTGGCAAGTTACATATTGCCATCTGTAGTAGCAGATACATCACAGCCAGCATTTCTTTAGAAAATGAGAGTATTTTATTCCTTCCAATATCCGCAGAAACATTCAGGTGTTGCTAGCAGCTTTGCTACTAATTACACTCACAACCAAAGCAAAATCAAATAAATAAATAGAGCATGAGATAATTACAAGGTGCTGAGAATGTCAGATAGGTAAGAGAATAATCAATAAACAAATATTTCTAACATCTGTTTCTGTGGAAACTGGATACCCTGATTATCAAACAGAGATACCAGCCCGGTGACTCAGACGGTGGGCCTGAGCCAGAGATTCATAGATTCATAGATTGGTCCAGGCCAGAAGGGACCTCCAAAGGTCATCTAGTCCGACCTCCCCGCAGTCAGCAGGGACACCCCCAACTAGACCAGGTTGCCCAGGGCCTCGTCGAGCTTCACCTTGAATATCTCAAGGGAAGGGGCCTCGACCACATCCCTGGGCAACCTGTTCCGGTGTTCCACCACCCTCATGGTAAAGAACTTTTTCCTAATATCCAATCTAAATCTCCCCTTCTCCAACTTAAAACCATTGCCCCTCGTCCTGTCACTGCAGGCCTTTGTAAACAGACCTTCCCCAGCCTTCCTGTAGGCCCCCTCAGGTACTGGAAGGCCGCTATGAGGTCTCCCCGGAGCCTCCTTTTCTCCAAGCTGAACAACCCCAGCTCCCTCAGTCTGTCCTCACAGGAGAGGTGCTCCAGCCCCCTGATCCTTTTGGTGGCCCTCCTCTGGACCCGCTCCATCAGGTCCATGTCCTTTCTATATTGAGGGCTCCAGACCTGCACACAGTACTCCAGGGGAGGTCTCACCAGAGCAAAGTGGCAGAATCACCTCTCTGGATCTGCTGGGTGCTCACCACTCCTTCCCAGTGCGGTCAGGGCTTGTAGGGTTAGGCCCGTTTGTGGAGTGATGCGTTGTAATGCCTGCCATTAAATGAGAAAGAAAGGTCTGGCAAGTGCTTGTCTATATGAGATGTTGGGATTCGGTCCATCCAGTGTAAGTGTCTGGGTAAAACATGGCATCTGAATAAGAAAGAGCAGGAAATTGCACAACAGTTTGAAGATGGTGTGGGACCCATTGCCCAAAGTCAGGAAACTAGTGCTAGCCCGTGATGCTTGAGAGGCTCCCCCTTGGTCTCCCAGAGGTCCCATGTTATATCTGCTGGCCTTGTGCAGACGCTTCAACTGCCCTGAGCGTTGCACGCCTAGTCAGCATACGCTGAGCAAAGCTAAATGCCAGGGCTTATTTTTTGATCAAGTATCTTCCCACTCCACCCACAGTCCCACTGGTTTGCGTGCGGTCACTCCTTTGGCCTGGCGTGTCAGTCTCCTTCAGCTCTCGGGTGCTCACCGCGGGTCTGAACGGTGGCTGCCATAGCTTCATCGTTATCCCCCCGGTAGCTCAGAGAGCCCCAGGAGAAGCCTGGGTGCTCGAGAGCTCTGTACAAGAGTAAGAGGCTGCTCCACCTTCACCGGCAGCAGAACAGACAGCAGGAGCACACCGCAGCCCTCGGAGCTGCCTTTGCCTGCCTTTCATCTCTAGCCGCATCAAGCTCCCTTTGCAGCTGCCACCATCAACCATGTGATAGCCCCTTTCGCTTCCAGGCTGGATTTGTCTTGGAAAGGTCACCCCCAGGTTGGGGGTTTTCTCTCTTCTTGTCCCTCTCCTTCAGCTGGAGCGAGGGGACTGCCGTGGGAGCAGCGCTCCCTCCTTCCTCCAGTGCCACCGTGGTGCAGAGCCCCAGGTCTGCCCCCCCTGCATCCCACCGGCGCCCGTGATGAAAAGTGAAGGACAGCCTGATAACCTGGAGGTCACCGACTGAGACGTGTGGGCGGTACAAATGATAACCGGCAGCACCGGCTGCTGATAGCTTCTACCTGAGGAGGAGGAGGAGGAGGAAGAGGAGGAGGAGGAAGAAAGCTCATACTATTGCATTCAAACGCCAGCCAAACGCTCGCCCACGGTCATTTTTCAGGCAGAAAATGTAGATGTGGTCGTCAGCCTCTTCTATTTGTACCACAGATGGTGAATACGTTACCCAGCTTGTCCCATTTTTTAGCTGTGACTGGGGATGTTTTCTACAAGAATTCCTCCCTTTGCAGAGGCTCCCGGTGCAGGTGTTATTCTCCCCAAAACCTGAGCTGATCGGGCGCTACAATCATGCAGTTAGTGATGGAAAAAGTGAGGCATGTTAGAAAGCAGGAAGGTCACAGTTTCAAAACCAGCTCCCTGTCCCTCCTGCTTCTTATAAGCCCTCTTTTTTTTTTTAATTTTCTTCCTCTCCAGCAGCTGATTCTACCTCATTATTTGTGCAGTATCTGGTGTTATCAAATACAAGTCTGGAACCCTTGGCATAGCCATTGTGGAAATGCTTTTAAAAAATGTTCTTGATTTAGGAGAAACGAGATTATCTCTCTCTATTCACATCCTAAGGTCTTATCTCTGACATTTTGGATAATTAAAATATATGTAGCAGAGAAAATGATTAATGTGAAAAAAAAAAATTACATTTTTAAACATTTCTGTATAAAACATGAGAAAATGTGCAAAGGGCAAAGATGTTTCACAGATCCAGATATACTTACAATTACTTATTCTTTCTTAATCTTTGGGTCAATCTGGAGCATTAATAGGCTCAGTCAGAAAATTCAGTTGATCAAAGCAAACCTTAGCTCCCAGCCCAACATTAAAACCTAAAAACCAGTACGATGATTTAAAATAAGCAGGCACACCCTAGAGGTAAATACGAAATGCCACAGTTTCATACAGAATGGAATTAATATGATAATATCATGAAATACAATGCAGAAAAAATTAATAATAAAAAAAATCAAAATCCTTTTCTAGAAAGTGCTGCCTCTTCTGTGTTTTAGATATTTTAGAGAGGGATTTATTGTTCACAAAAAAAAAAAGCTGTGGAAATATATTCAGGCTTTTAACTGTTAAAAGCACAGTGGAGAATTCAAGGGAGACAAATACATGCTTTTTTTTTATTGGGGGGTGGGGATGGGAGACTTTCCTAACGTATGATTTGGGAGCCTCGGAGAGTTGTTTATTTTAGGACAAGTCAAGGACTGAACCACGGAGAGTCACATTTTATTTTATTTTACTTCACTTCTCTCTGGAGAGATGCCAGGACCTGCAGGACTCCCCTTTCCTGGCTGGTGCTGCTTCACTGCTTGTGTCCCCTCGCTGCACAGCCCCGTCCCAGCCCCACGCTGTAAGGGGTCGCCCGCTGTCGGTGGAGAGCAGCCTGTCTCCCTGGACCTCCTAAATAACTCACCATGCTTGAAATGCCACCAGTCCTCGCTTCCAGACACCAGCCATTTCAAGCGACTCCTCTGGGCGTCCTGCCTCGGCGGCGGCGATGTGGGCTATGGCCCCGCGCCCGTCCCCTCAAATTGAGGAGGTGAGGAGCTGGGGCTCGCCGCAACGCTTGCCGTCTCTCCTCATCCCTCCCTCCCTCCGCAAAAACCTCTGGCACCCCATGTCCGCCCATGTCTGCTGTCTTGCAGCCACAGCCGGGCACCCGCACTGGCCTGGGGAGGGGGAGCAGCTTCTCAGAGAAATTCCTCTCCCTCCCAGAGCCATTTAGGATCTCCTGGTGAAACCAATTGACCTCAAGTTTTCTACAGACCCTGGGCTTCTGGCTCGGGTGGGCTTTGCCTTTTTTTTTTGGCGTCCGTAGTCCCAGACTGGGCTTGGGACTCTGGGAACAGCTCGGAGAGAATTGTCTGTTTATGGATTTCCACGTCTCTGGTGGAGATGCAGCGTTTAAGCACTAATTTGTTCTGCATGAATTTACACAGGAGGCAGACGCAGAGGTCAGACTCTGCCACGTTGAGTCATGAGGGCCTCTTAGTTCTGCCTGCCTGCCTGCTGATCAAGGGTAATAAGAGCTGGCAAGCTCCAGAGGCCCAGTTACACCGATTGCTTTAAGATCTTCCAAAGGCCACGTTGACTGTCATGAGTAGAATCCACTGTGCTGCTCTCACTGGGGTTACGTTGGCTTGCCCCAGTTGTCAGTTTATCTATTAAATAGATAAACCCGCGGCAGAAATAAGCTACCTTTCTTAGATCAATATTGATTTAAGCATGGAAATGGGGACTGGTAGCATTTGAATAAATGGACTGATAGAACGTCTACTTGCATTGCAATTTCTATATTGCACCTTCAACATCTGCACTGCAAAGAAAGGTTCAGAATTGAATGAAATCTCATTCTTCTGTGGCTGATGCCAGACACCCCCATGACATGAGGACTGAAGAGATTAGTCTTTCTTTCACACTAGAGATGTTGCAAGTAAAATCTATCATTAAACATAATTCTTGCTCCGTCAAATAAGTCTATCAAGCACCTTCAGTTTGGCTCAGAGAGGCAACCCCGTGCTTCCCACCCGAGCTGAACGACTCGAGTCTCCATTGCTGAGCTACAGCCCGAGGCACATCTTCTTGCAAGAACGAAGGCACCATTCAACTTCAAGAGCACAGCCCCACAACCATTGCCCGTTCCTGACACACTCCAAAGCCACCGGCCCCTAAGCTCTTGCTACTGAAGTTCTTGGTGTTCTGCTACTGCCCAAGCCTGAAATAGCTTCCTTATTGCATGGCTGGACATCTCCACGCTTATCTCGCATCTGCGCTCCGATCAGAAATCGGAGTCTCTTCAGCTTAATCCTCCAGGCAGCATGAAGGAAGCGTAGTCTGGCATAGCCAGCGCAGATAACTGCCGTGCTGGGTTCAGGATAACGTTAAATGCGATTTCATTTCAAATCAGTAACAGTGCTGCTGAGGGAAGAATGGGGAGAGACCATCCACTTTTGCTAGAGACTGTAAGGGTGAATGAAGTATTGTCTGTGCTTTAAAAGAGCAAGTCTGCTGCCTGTTCTGAAAAAGGTGGCTCAGATGTTTAAGGCCGCAGTGGGTACATAGAGCTTCGCATACACAGGCACCAATCTCCGGTGACAGAGAAATGCCTGCCTTAGGGGTGAAAACAGGATTTTTGACACCTCTTCTCAACATTTCTGCCTTGAAGGACTCTCCTCAGCCTGCTGTCTGGCAGGAATCCCGTGAGGAGGTGGTTCACAGCCCCAGCACACCTCAGCAGAACCCGCCTGTGCAAAGCCAGTCAGGTCCTGCATCCAGAGGATGGGGAAGACGGCAGCAAAAATACCATGTGGGAATTCCCACCAGAGTGCCGCAGGGCCGGCCGCCCTCCTGCTGATGCCAAGGCAGGGCAGGAGGACAATCCTGTGGGCTACGTGAGGTGAGGAGGTGTATTTTCACCTGCTGGGCAGAAATAGCAGCACCAGGTGACTGCAGAGCGGCGATGCTCCCTCCGGAGGGAAGGCTTCGTGCCGCTGGGTGGCATTGACCTGTCCTCTCAGCCTGGACGCTGGGCTGCTGGTTTGGTGACTGAACACTGATCTAAAAGAAGACATACGTAACCCACACCATTTCATGGCCAAGCGTTCGCGGATTCTGTCATCCCAGCGAAAGCTTTGGGGCAGCGTTACGTTACCGAGCGGCGGTGTGGGAGGCAGCAGGTACCGCTCTGCAATGCTTTCGGTTCAGCGTTAATCCAGCTGAAGGTCTTTTGGGTACAGCCGGGTTCAGGGGAGGACTAGCTGAGTGTGCTGGTTCAGAGGGCACTAATGCAATTGTGTGATTAATTTACGTCTGTGCCTTTTGTTTGCTTTGCAGGCGGCGCTCGGCGGGGACGGGCAGCGTAGTGCGGTCGATCCCTCCTCCGGTGCTCGCTGAGAGAGATGACTGCTGGCCCCTGAGAGCCCTCTCCTTCAGAGCAAGGATGAGTCACTGCCCCCGGGTAAACAGTGAATGCCATGACACTCACCAGCCAAAGACAGTGAGGTGGAACAAACAAGGTAATTCCTTAATAAATATTAATTTCAAGGAAACATACTGGGCTTAATCCTTCTTCCGCTGATGTCAATGAAAGTTTTGCATTGACAAAAGGCACTGCAACATTTGTAATGTATTTTGACATCTGTGGATGAAAGGTTCTAAATAATAGCTAAGGATTATGTATTCCTCAGTGAGAACATGAGCTAGCCCGCTGGATAAATTAATAAACACATTGTTATGTTAAGTATGGTAAAATGCTTCTGATGCTTCATGCTTACACTTGACATGTTGACAACAGGAAGCTGAGGATTTGGTTTATTTATTTTTGTTTCATTTTATTTTATCATTTCATTTTACTGAATTTCATACCGGACTTGCTTGAAAAATCTCCAAGTGCTTTCAGTTTTAAGACATTAAACCTCCCAAGAGAGACAAATATTTTAGCTCTGTTTCACAGGTAGAGAGGTGCAAAAGATCACTGAGGCTTTAACGTCACGGGATGTGGGAACTCAAGGCTGCCCCTCTGGTCATTACAAGGATACAGGAAGAGATATTTAATCATTCTTATCGTGCAAAAACCTCAAAATGGTCTCACAAAAAGAAAGGCACCTTCCTGGTGAAAAAACATCAGAAAGGAGATATTCTTTGGGTTTAGATACTTAATAACAGCCAAGAAAATTTACCTTGCGCTCATTTGTGGTACATCTTCTATTCTACCTCAAGTCCCACCATGAATGCTTCGAGCATGGCAGACCCCAGATGGCTTTCTCTGCCGTGTGGGATACACGTTTCTCTCTCTGGGGGTTTCACGATTAATTTCTCAAAGCTTCTTAAACTTTTTTGCTCATCTCTCCTCTCAGCTGAGTTTGCCATTGGAGACACTGTGCAGCATTGCCGGCGGGTGCTAAAGCCTGTCCATGCACCCAGCCCCAACGCTGCAGGTCCGCTAATTGCCACTGTAATTAAACCAAAGACCTTTCTTTCTCTCTTCTTTCATTTAGATCCCTGAACTTATTTTAAGCATTTGTAGAGTGGCCCTCACTGTGGTACTGGAGAATCATTTAGATACTAAACTTGATCTCAAAACTGAAATATCTAGCACCTAAGAGTGATATCTAGTGATAACACAAACTTGAAATCTGTTTTCAAGTATTAGACTATGTGGTACGAAAGTGACTGGTGCCTGCTACTAAACGCTGGACAGCCTAGGATGGAGTATTTATAACAAATTACAAAATATATCATGGAAGTTCATTCTGTTTTTCAGGTTCAGCCTACATCCTTCCTGCAAAGGAAGCTCATAGAAAGGACCAAGCGTGTGATTAGTTATCATCAGCCAACTTCCAGTGCTTCTGGCTTACTCTGGTATTGTATTTTCTGCACCTCCAGTAACTCCACAATTATTCTTCTGGACTTGGACAAAGTGAAGAATAAAAGATCACTTTCCAGTGGATGATAGTTTCCTTCAGAGCTGAGGAAGGTCTGTTTTTTTTTTTAATTTTTTCCTTCAGGTTTAGTGATTTGTATCCAAAAGAGTTTAGTACCCCATTCTCTGTTTCTGGAGCCCTGATCTGCAAAGACTACTTTGATATCTGTGCAATAAGATGTCAGGCTTTATAAGGGCTTTTCTCATAATGACTTTATAAAGACTGGATGTCCTGCCTTTCAGAAGTTTGACTCACAGCTTCTACCAAGAGTAAAACAAGCCATGCAACGTCAAGTCACAGGAGGGTGTAGATAAGAAAACAAACAGCTAAGCAAAAAAAATAAATAAATCAAGGAAATCTTGTGATATTTCCTGCCATCCTGTTTTCTTTTCTACCTGCAATTTGTTACAGTTTTCCCACGGGAATGAGGTTTGGCATGATTGTGCTGTCTCTCTGTATGTCTCTCAGTACACCTTCCAATTTCCGTGACATTTGGCAGAGAGGTAATGGTCTGAAGGAGACGATGTTTTCACAGTTCTCATAAACACAGGTGGTTCTGTGCAGGAGGCCAACTGTAAGTGCATTGACTGGGAAGGAGACGGGGTGGGAATCTCACGCACTATTAGACAGCAGAGGATTTAAGTTATAAAGTCTTTATATATGCCAATCATAGATAAAACTCAAGAATTTATGCTTTCTATACAAAAACAGTCACCGCAGAAAAAATGTCCTTGGGAAATCAGGTCTGCCTAGTCCTGGTGCTCAGGGATCTGCTTGTTCCCTGCCTTTTTGAAATGTTTTATCCACTTAGATGACTCATGGGGACAAGGACTGTCTCTTAATAGATGTCTGTACCTAGCACAGTGAGTACCAGTCTCAACTGAGTCAAGGGCTCTTCCACAGCAAAGGCAATTATGCACTGATGGAGCCTGCTTGCTATGAAACAATAACACTCAGATCAATCAGGTCAATCAGTAATCTTCCTTTTCTTCTCTTAGGTACAGATAATGGACATTCTGCCTTCCATTACTCCTCTGGTATTAGTAAGAAGAATTATTTATTACAGCAGGAAATGAAAAAGCCCAAGACGAGACTGAAACTCATTCCAGAATAGTGGAGGCTTTGACTCTTCTTTAAGTCTCTCATACTGGGGACCTAATGCACAGAGAAAGAGTGGAGTCAGTGTCTTGGGCGGGCAGTTCTGGGCTGCACTGCGTTTGCTCGGAGGTAAGAGAGTACAAAAACCAAGGGTGGAAGAAAACTGGGCTTTTCTCTTTTCTCTCTGTACAGGAGAGGGGCATGCACTCTTAAATGTGTCTTGTCGTCATCCTGCCATCATGATCGCTGATATCAAGAGCTTTTATTTTCAAGTTCTTATGTGCAAAGAGAGTGTCTGGCTGCTGGAGCAGCATCAGCGGCCGTGGTGGCAGGCAGCATGGCTGGGGATGCCTGCTGGAGGTCACAGCCTGTGGGCTGCTGTGGACAGCCCAGGCCCAGCTGCTGGGGACCCTCTTAGCTTTCCAATAGACACTCTGGTGTGGGGTGTTTCTCTCTGGACACAAATACAGCAGAGTGCAGCGCTTTCCTCCTCGTGGCAGAGCAGCTAGTGTGCAGCTTGCTTCCCTGCATCACGGTCTCTTTCTTCCTTTCCAGAATAACTATAGACGGAAAGCAATTACTTAAGCAATATTGTTGGCAGGTCAATCTCCGTGCTACTGACGTTTTCCCAGTCCTGGGAGACCAAACAGGCTTTTTGTCTCCTGCTCAGCCTTGCCAAACCCAACATCTGCCTGTGTGAGACCAGTCTCTTGTCACCCCAGCCCGTGATGCTCCTCTGCTGGTATTGCATCCATTTCTCTCCCTTTCCCTCCTCCGCGCCCTGCCCTCTCCCACCAGCTCCTTTCCCCACACAAGCCCTGACCAGTCTCTCCACACGTCATGCTCTGGCTCTCCTTTTCTTCTTCTCCTCCTGCTCAGCCCCTTTTCCACCCGGACCAGCACTCAGCCTGCCGGCTGCCCTGACCTTTCCGGCGCATGTAGTGCCGTGTGTGCCGCGAAAACATGCTCCCCTCCACGTGTCGGCACAGCCACAGCCGCTCATAAACTTTTGACCCTTGCTTAGCCCTCTGCCATCCCCTGGCAGAGACAATGGCAGGGTTATACGCCTGGGTTTAGTTACCAGGGGCTAGAGACTGCCAGGGAGCACAGCGTTGCAGCTCTGATTACATTTACATGGGAGAAAAATACTCTTAAGGCAGCAGCTGCCATTTTCTTCTTGCTTACATTTCTTTCCTCGGCTTTGTTTTCCTCTCGTTTGATGTGTAAGGTTTTTTTTTCTTCTCTGTTATTTGTCTTGAGGTTGCTGCTCAGGAGCCAGCAGTGAAAGGCTACATCCCTTGTAGTAATACAGCTGCATAAGGAGTCCCTGTTGTGGGTGAAGGCAAGGAAGAGCACAGAAACAGAGAGAGGTGGCTGCAGTCCTTTGGGGAGAGTGGGGAGGAGGCAGAAGCAGCAACTCCATGTGTCCAAACTGGAAACTTAATGAAAGAAATGGTGCCTTCCCTGATTCCAGGCAGCAGAAGAAAAATCCCTCCCCAGTCGGAAGATGCACAGGATACTGTTCGTTGCATTTTTTCCTACTAGTAAATAAATAAATGTGACTTTCCAATGAGCTCCAGCGCAACCTTCACTGCTCTGATCAGTGCTTCACTTTTCTTGTTTTCAGCACATCATTTATAAACTTAAAAGCCTTACCTAGAAAACATTTTCAAAAAGCCTTATCTTTTCACATAATTTATTTGTAATACAATAGTTTCCTTTTCAGCTCCTGCCACCTCATTACATCAGCCTCAACTTTCCTTCTCAATTCCAGCTCTTAACTGTACACTTCACCATTTCTTCTGCCCTTTTAAAAGGCCCACGTTATTTAAGTGAAAAGTAGTTAAGGAATGGATGCTGTGCTCTAAAAGATGTTGCGCTGGGTGTAGTCATAGTGCAGAAGGGTTGGTTAAATGGCAAAAAGGCAATAGCATCATTCTTCCAAGGGAAATTAGCCAGTGAAAATACGTTTAGATGCATAAGATAATTAGTAATCTGCAGGACTTCTCTGAGAGCATTCAGAAGCTGGGCTTCACTGGAAGGTTCTTTAGAAGGAAACAAGTCCCTCGGTTTGAGGTCACTTCTCTATAGAAATGTCCCGTCTCATGTCTTCGACGTGAGCTTTGCTCCTTGGGCCCCAGTCTCTGCTGTCCACGTGCTGGCCTCAGGCGTGATGCAGTGAGGTCTCCATCACTGTGCCAGCTCACGTGCCTGATGTGCCCCCTCCCCAGTCAGACCAGTTGTGCTGGTGGGCAGCATCTTGGCGTGGGAAACAAGCTGCAGCATTGCCTGGAAGGCTGCCTGGCTTGGAGGGCCCTGGTCTCACTATGGCCTAGTGTTAGGACCTGGAAAAGATGGGAGATCTCTCTCTGTCACTGCTGTTGTCCGAGTGATTAATCTGAGCAGAAGACAAATGAGCATTCAGCAAAGAAGGGGGCAGCCTGCTCTCTAACAGAACATATTCTGCTGGTTACTTACACCACAGTCTCTGTTAACAAGAGCTGGCCACATGTCCTAGGAGTCATCCTTACCTGGGAAGGGCATACGGTTCATGTGTGTGTGTACACACATGATGTATGTATGTATAGTATGTGCGTGTATGTGTGTACTGTATAAATTTTAGTCACCTGTAATTTTTTTTTTCAGTTCTTTGAGCTCCTGTGCATACTCAGGTGGCTTCTTTACCACCCTGCCAACCACTACTTTCCTTATCCACACCCGTCTCATTTAGGAAATAAAAATTGGACAGCCATTTCTCTAGTTGTTTTGGTTTGGGTTTAATCATAAGTGATTTGTTTGAGCTGCTCCTCACACCATCTTGAGCAACATCTGAGGTTTTGCTGTGCCCCTTTATCCTCTTACCCGTGTTGCTTCTCCCTGCTTAACCAGTGCATTCATGGGGAGGCTGAAGCCCAGATAAGGTTCCTCTCTGCATCAAAGTCCTCATCGTAGACCAAACTGATAGTGAGAGGGAGCTTGTGGTTTCTTCCTCTCCCACATATATATCCTTCCTGCAAGCATCAGTTTGAATACATCTTCCAACAGCAGAAACCATTTTTGGTTGCTTCTTTCTTGGGCTCTGGCACCGCTTCCATTGAAACCCATCGCTTCCCAGCTGCTGTAGATGCTGCCAGGCAAAAGCCATGGAGAGATGAACAGGTCCCTCGCTCATTGCCTCCTTCCCATTGCCCTTTCTGTCAGCCAGCACCCCTGGGTGCAGAGCCAGGGTGAGTTTGCCACCCCCTTCAGGTGGTGCCAAGGGTTGGTGCCTTGATACGCCTTTTTTCTATCTGTACCTACGGTATTGTTGAGGATGAAGAGCTGGCCTCATCGCTCCATGGAAATAAAAGAAGAATAAAAGACTCAGTGACTCCTGAGGTTGTCTAAGCTGCCTCTGCCTGAGTGGCCTGGATGGAGAAAGGGTAATAGCAACACGCGTATTCCTCATTCCAGGAGTGCCCTGAGTGACTGCATCTTTGTGAGGAAGGCTAAATCCAAGGAAGGACACACGTGCTTCTCCTTACCCAGGTTTAAAGCCCAGGTGGCCATCAGCCTCTCCTGTTCCTGTGCCAGGCACAGCAAGCCATAGTGCTCACAAGCCCAATGGTATCCTGGGTTTCCCCTGGGGCTGGCATTTGCCCTCGATGAGAAAACAAGCTCAGATTTCATTTGAAACCAAATCCATAGTATGTTTCTTGCTGTTACAGAAAAGACAGAAAGCTCCAGAATATCTACAATAACGTAGATCCAAACTGCTCTATGTTCACAGTTGCTTGATTATGGAGGTGAGGCTGACTCAGGACTTTCTGTGCTTCACTTGGCAAAGTCCACCAGCTTTTTCCAGCTGGGCTGTGCCTCGTGCCTCAGCCGCTGAATATTTGTGCGCTTCAGACACTCCAGACATACATCCCTGCAACGCAGTAGGACGCATTGTTATTTGTTTCTTTTCCACCTGGAAAAATATTTTCCTTTTGTATAGTTCAATGTCATCGAAATAAACAGTCACTGGTTTTTTGGGTCATTTTAAAACACAGGTTGATCCTGCAGACAGTGCAGCACACAGCATTCAAAGTTTAAACTGTCTATTTGCCTCCATCCAAGCACCGTGGCTTTGAAATGAAGATGTGACACCACTGCATAAACTCACTGCAGAGAACTAAGACCAATTCTAGTTACTGGATTTAACAGATGATTATGTTTACAAAGTAGCTGTTTGATTCTTTTCGTTTCTTGTCATATCCTATTTCATTTGAACTTGATATCCTATTTTTTAACAGAATTTTAATGACTGAGATACAGTATCTCATTATCCTAAAAAAAACCCCACCAAAAAAAAAAAAAAAACCCAACAAAAAAGTTTGTACCTTATTGTCAACTTTCATGAAAGAACTTGCAGACAGAGCAGGAAAGTGCAGTCGGGTTCAGGAACCTGATGAGGAATATGCAGAAATGTTAAATAAATTATTACTTATTTATTATTAAAAATAACAGTCACACTTCTATAGCTCCTCTCAGATAATGAACTCAAAGCCATTTATAATTAATCTCACAACCCCGTGTAGGTGAAGGAACTATGCCACCTTGTTTTTTTCAGCAAAGAGCTGAGACATTGAGAAGCGAAGTGTTTAAAGTCGTGTAGATCCCTCCCCTGACCAGCATCAGGGAGTTTTTCCCAAAGGGCGCTCCACCAGGGAAGTAAGGTGGGCAGGCATCCCCCTTGGTTTTCCAGGTTTTAAGCTCCTGGAACTGGGGCCGTCTGTCTGTCCTGGATTCTTCTGGAGTCTGGCCCAACAGGGTCTTCAGGTTTGCCCACGGAGGCACCGACCCAGCGTCCCTGACTCCGTGGGCTGCTAAACTCATCATCATCCCGAAAACTGAGGTTGCCAAAAAGACGTCTCACAGTGCGAGGCTGTGACAGGGCGCTGAGGGCTCCTGTCACTGTCGTTGAAGCCTGAAAAGTTGTAACGCTGCACAGAAGAGGGGGTAAAAAAAAAAAAAAGGCCACAACGCCCAAATGTGGATTTAACTCATGGATGGAGGAGCTGCAACCGCCGAGACCGGGAGCTGCTCTGCCACGTGCGGACGGGAGGGAGGTAGCGGGGCAGGACTTGTCCGATCCGCTGACATACAGCGAGGAAAGCATTCGTCTGCTGCTGAACCCGATGAGAAAATTAAAATCCTGCCCTAAACGATTTTCTAACATGAAAAAGAAAGAAAAAGAAAGAAAAGAAAAGAAAAAAAAAAAAAAGCGGCATGACATTTGCTGGCACGCTGACAAGAACATGAACGTTACATATAACACAACCCAGTATTTTATCAGAGCTGAAGTCAACTGTGCAGCCCAGATTACTTCCACTTTTGTAGACTGCGTTGCAGAGAGTGCTGCGGGAAGCAGTATTTTGGGAAACGGCACGGTTAGAGAATCTGAGCCCCACAAACCCAGGAGAGCGTGACTTGCCCTCCTGTCCCCTGCCCTGCTTGGGTTTGCAAATGGCAGATGCTCCTTTTTCCCAGCTTTCAGCCTTATCTTCCTTCTCATTGTCGGCTGAGTCAAATTGCGTTGTACGTGTGCTATCCTGTGACTGTGTTCCTTATCGGGCAACCTGGCTGTGAAACAGCACAACTAAATATTTCCTTACATTATCCTCCTTGCCCAGATGAAGGTACGCTGCGGTCGGTACCTTCTGCACCTCCTCACTGCGTCGCCCAGGGAGCAGCAGTGAGCTCCTGGAGGCAGAAAAATGCTATTTTTGGTTCAGTACTTTAAATGTGTATCTTTTTTTCCCCTCTTCCTAAAATTGTGCTTATTATCTAGACATGTTTCAAAGAGGCAATGAATTTCTGCATTTAAAACACTTGCCCAGAAAGTGGTGGGCTTTCTTGGTAAAGAGACAGGTAGGAAGAACCTGTTCCATTTCAAATCTCTGAAAATATAGATCCTGGCAAATTATCATTGCTTCCTTCTCATTTTGCTTTTATTTAAGCTGTCCCAGAGCCTCTTTGTGCCTGTATTGGGCAAGAGATGCGTGGAAGTTGCCTCCAGCTTTGGGCTGTGAAGGGTCCAGGGAGTGTCAGGGAAGAGGACGATCATGATGAACACCCACCTTCTGGGGCCGGCGGGCTTCCTCCAGGAGGTGAGATCCAGATGGTGAAAAACAGGTGATTTGCTATTCAGATAGCGGCAGAAAGGCTGCCAGGACTCCAGCTGGTGATGGATGAACTCCGTTTCTCACGAGGGTTTGTGTGTTTCGTGACTGTGAGTTTTAGCTGCACTCAACAGACGGTTTCCTTCCTCAAAGCACCATCCTTTTCATCGGAAATATTTTGTTAGCCCTTGTCCTGCAGCCTTCTACTGACTTAGGGGTTAAATATGCTACAAAACCTGCCCATTAAAAGGACTATGTGAAGATTTAATTAATATTGTGATAGTCAATAATCTGGTGAACAGTTGACTCTTATCTCTGTGTGTATGTGGAAGATCATGAAGAGAGGAAATCTGTGACGAGTAATGGCCGTGTGAATAATTTATTTGACACAAAACTATTTTGTATCTTGACAAAAATCTTGTATCCCTACGAAAGCAGAAGTTCCTGAGGCAGTGCAGTTTGCCTCTAGGGCAATATGCTTTTTTCTTATCTTCACTTCTCATTTTCTAGCAACAATCTTATTTACTCTATCAGAATTCATCATTAATAATCACTTGTCAGGAGTGTTCCGACTCTGCCAGCAATTATTTTGCCATTCCGCATTACACATTTCCAGAGTGAACAATAGACCACATATTCCATATTTTGTAATAAAGATACGGCAAGAAAACTTCTATGTTTTTGTGAATAAGCAGAATGGATGTAAGATCTGAACAGCAGAATGATGTACAGATTTGGGATTTGATTGCATTTTTACCAAGTGAAAAATGACATTAGGATTAGAAGGGAAATATTTGCTGAAAATGAGAAAAGGTTACTTCAACTTTTTTGCAGTTACAAGATGGTATTCAAAAGAGGTATTTTTATACCCATTAGGGAGCCATCCAGGGTTTATGCAGATTTGACATTTTCTTCTATCTTCTCTATTTGTGTCTGGAGCCCAGGGTGAACAGCCTCCTTTTTGTTTGCTCTCTTTAAATATCTTTGTCTGGGCAGCTGTTGATTCAGGCCCTGTGAATAAATAAAATGAAGAGGACCTCCTGCACGATTTACAAAGAAATGCTATTTTCTGAGCCCCGACTTGCCATTTTGTGGTGTTAGCATTATCTTTCTTGGACAAACAAACGGCCTCTTGTCCCTCCTCACGAACATATTAGCTTTCCCCCTTGCAAAAGCTGCAGCAAGTGAACTTTCCTGACATTAATGGGAGGTGACGGCGGGCGAGGGAAGATGCTGCCTTTGTCCAAGGGGAGGAGAAGCGCTGTGAGCCCAGCGCGCCCGCAGCGCTCCGGCTTCCTGCACGGCTTTTATTCTCCCAGAGCTTGCGAGTGTCACTGGGGGAAATCAAAGACAAAATCCTTTAAGAGTTCAGTCCTGTCACCCCCCCTGCACGCTGCCGCTCCTCATCGCTTAAGGAGGACTATTCATGCAAAAAAAAAAAAAACCAGTGCTCACCGAGTGCGAGCATTGGAAAAGGGGGTCAGCTGACAGAAAATGCATTAACTTATAATAGTAATAATACCAACAAGAATCCCATTAGCCTTATTTTACACATATGGAGGCATGGCAAAGAAGTGTGTTGAAGCCGGGAGCACCAGCTGGGCCTGGGACGTGGCGGGGGGTCCCCTTTCCAGGTCTCTCTTCTAATGACTAGACCAAATTGTGTGATCCCAACATACGATTGCTACATGATATTCTTTATTAATTGTGACTGTAACTTGTCAGGAGAGCCTCACAGACACCTTTGAGGTTCAGGTACCCTCACTGACCCTCAGTCGTATTTGCGCTGCTTCTTGAGGAGCACCAGGCAGCTTGGATGAACGTTCCTCAATTGGCAGCTCAGCGGCTGTGTTTGTATGACCGAGCCCACCAAAGCCCTTTTTCACATCCCATTAACACATTTGAAGGCCACCATGCCTACCTGCACCTTGTACCAACGTTTCAGCTCCCGTTTGGACAGTCCAAGTCTGGAGAGGAAGGAGGGGAAAAGGACAAAATCGTAGAGACAATATGCCACTCCACTCTGCAATGATAGGAAACGTTGGAGACCAAAAGATGCTGGTTATTTTAAGGCTGAAGGTGCTAAGAGTATCAGAAAAAGTGCTGAGCGTCTTCAGCATCTGTTACCCTCAGCGGGAGCAGAGACTCTCAGCTTCTCTCAGCTGACACTAAGCACTCACCAGGATCACCCTGTTAATGAGCTCAGACAAATCCACGCTCCTTGGTTGGCACAGGGCAAGGAGACATGAGAGCTGCTGAACAGAAAGTGGAATGGACACGGTGGCTTCACCAGCCATGGAAGGTGCTTGGGAAACCCTATGTTTTTATTTAAATCATACATACAAATATGCTTGCTGAAAAACATTACTCCATGGCTGTAAAAGCTGAACGACATGTTGAAGCTCCACTCTCCAGGGCTCATGTGGGTTGTGGGGGCTCGCTGGCTGGGCAGCTGCTCCATCAGTTCCTCCTCTCTGCCCCGTGCTGGGGGACAGCCAACGCAGAAGCTGCTGCTGATGGGGAAAGGGCTCACTGCAGCAGCCAGAGGGAGCGTGTGTGCGGCAGGAGAGCAAACGGGTACATCAGGAATCTTCACTGAGACAATTTGTTTTCAATAATCTCTTTAGGGCTTCCCATTCCCCTTTGCATATTCTTCAATAGTTGAAATCAGAAAGAAACTTTCAGGTCCTCTCTCTGATCCAGGAAATATTTGGTGGAATAGTGTTGTTATCAGCTGACTTCTGTTCAGATCCACCTGCTGCTTTACCTTCCTCCAACACTATCCAGGAGTTTAGTCAACGCAGTTTCTACTCACCTGCCCTGTGCTGATCCTAGGCTGAGAACGTGGCCCATGTGTAACTGCTCAAAGCACACTCCATCCCTTTCACGCTCCATTCTTTACATGCTCCATCCCGTTCTCTCCTGCCACATGGCCTCCACAAAGTCCCATTGCTCCAGCAGGAGCCCAACGTACCTGTCTATGTGTCTGCAACTTCCCTTAGTCAAGTGAATATTTGATAGACTATGGAAATGACTTCTGGGGATCACACCTAGCATGGTGATCAAGACACAATCTGTGAACTTGGCAGTCCTATGTCCTATTTTCAGTAAAATCCTTTTCTTCCTTTACTCTCTCAGTCCTTTCCAATACTGTTTATGATCTTTGTCCCCCAGCACCCCTGCAGCATGGTGCCATGTTAAGATCCTTTCTCCCCAGCATCGCTTCCTCCATGGTTCTTAGCTGCTTGTTGGTGTGACACGTTCCCTGGCTGCCACTGGCTTGTGTCCGACTGTCTGCTGTCACGCCGGGCTACATAAGCGAAGTTCTTGCTACTGGTGCAGACCTTTTGCCTTATCTGGGTCCCTTTGTGCCAGGTCCAGCACAGCAGGGCCATGATGGTGATGTGAGCTCGTGTGTAGGAGCACAAGATATACCCTTGGGCAACATAAGCTCCCCTGTACGGTACAGATACACAACCTTGTGCTTCTCCAGGGACCTGCCGTGCCATCCGAAGCTGGCGGGCTGGCCACCAACGGGTCCAGCTTTCTGTTTGTGACAGGCAGGGCCACAAAGTGGAAAGCGATGGTAGGGAGCTGTAAATGCAGAGTGAAGGAGCGCTGCCGAGGAGATGGGTCTGGAAGGTGTCCAAATAGCATGCCTCATGCTTAGCAGGGGCGACTCGGCAGGGCTGCTGGGAACATCTCAGGGGAGATTATTCTAAGCAATCTCTATTGCCAGCATACATTTTAGAAATTGCAGAGATTTAAAATGTTCTGGAGTTTCCAGTGTGTTAGAGCAGGAGGTGGTGGAGGTAAATAAAAGTAAATACTGCTCATGTCTACTGTTACGATCTTCTCCTAAACCTCCAGAACACAGGAAGAGGACACCAGATTAAATACAGGCTGGAAAACAATTAAATTCCTGTCAGTCAGCATGATCAATTAAACGAAATTTAATTTGCTTTCCAAATGTGCACACGGGACAAACCCCAAGGATCCAGCTGACAAGCCCAACCAAAACGGACCATTCTGCGTTTCTCTTCAAGCAAATGGCAAATCTGAACCACTTCCAGAATTGTTGGTGGCTGCGTGGCAAAGCTGGCCTGACCTGGTGACAGCTAGGGCGGATGGAGCTGGAGCTTGTCTGAGGAATGCATTTCTTTGGGAAAAGCCAGGCTCACGCAGTCAGCAACTGGAGGAGGAAAGGAATGCTTTTGGGGTCATACAGACCAAACTGCCTGGAACCAGAACATGAAGTCACAGAGAGTGCAAGTGCAGCGTGGCAGGATGAACATATCCGGAGAGAAAAGATGAAACTAGGTCATAAAAGCTGAGAAAAGAGGAGAAACCACACTTCTTATTCCTTAGTGATTCCTAGGTTGCTTGGTAGCTCAGATCAAGTGTCAGATGCAGAGATGGATTTCACAGTGATCAGAATGATTCCTGTTTTCAGCTCACTTTTAAGAAAAAAACCTTAGATTTTGCAAGTCTTATTCCAGAAGCTAGAGGTATTTCTTACACCAGCTGTCACGTGCCGGCCCACTCCAGCCACACAGCTGGGGCTGTAACTCCCAAGAAAGGGTTACAGCTCCTTTTCCTTATCTCACTGGCAGCAGTGTGCCAGCCAAGGGAAGTGGCAACAGCCTCCCGAGCCTTTGGGAGCCCTGGGGCGCCCACGTCTTCTCAGCAACTTTCTTTTAAAGGTAAGACAAGCCTTAAAACCACATCCTGGGCTGTCTGTTGAGGTTTTCATCAAACGTATCTTTAGCTGCTTAAAGCTTAATCAAAACCTGACTGGAGATGCTGTATTCGTACTGAAGCTTATCCGTGTAGGAGAGCAGCTCTGGCTGTGGTTGGGAGCACCACAGGGTAGTTGGTTTCTTCTTGCCTGGTGGGATGCGCTCAGCCTGAGAGCGCTCTCATTCTCAGCAGCTATGAGGGGCTACCGTATCTCCCGTTTCTCTGCTGTGAGTAGTTTCATCACCTAATTAGAGAAGAAAACATTGGTACAAAACCCTCAAATCAGGATCGATGACAAAAGTTGTTCTGCTACAGGTATAATCAAGTGATGGGAAGCACACCACTGACTGCCTGCTGCTGATACGTGTGGGGAAAAGAGCGCAAAAGCAGCACTCCTCTTTCTTGTATCTAGCTCCTTTGTTATTGTTAAAACAAAACTGCTATACTCAGCATGTCTGGTGATATGGACTCCTGAAGGGGCAGAAAAAGGTTGTGACTGTGCCCAGCACTGACCTTCAAACGTGCGTGGTCACAAATACAAGGATGGCACTGCTCCCACGAGTCCAGCATGACATTCCCCTGCCCTCTCTGGACCCCTTAAAGACCAATAGATTGATGGTAAACCACAAACTATCCGAGGCCTGTTAAACTACCTGACGTGCTGTTTTAAACCTGAGCTAAAGTGGGACTTCCAGAGGGGCAAGGAGAATTTATTTATAGTATGCACATCTTAAAGTCCCACGTAACAAGAGCATTTCTTTTTCCTCAAGATGTTTGAATAGACTTGTATGGGTAATGTTTGTCTGTTTACACATGGTTATAAATGTTATTGTGCTGCAACAGAATTTAATCTTGGAAAAGTCAGCTATGCTGCTCAGGTGAAAATCTCCAAGAGACCCAGAGGTGCCTCTTAATATAACACAGGAATATTGTTTCCAATCCAAATAACAGTTCGCAGGTTTTGTCTTACCCTTCCTCATTCAAGAGATTTATGCCTGAATAATCTAGTTTGCCCAGAAATAACAGGTATTTAGCCAGAAAGGACTGCGCTCACAAGATATGTTACTTTACATCATGTCATTGGCTTGTGTTACAGCACAGAAGGGTCCACAACCATAACATGATATGAAGTTACAGGTGATGACGTGACATGAATCATGGGCTACCCCAAGAAACAACTCTCCTTCCCCTTCAAAATCAAATATCTGTCATTACACAGGGTTTTTTTTCAAGTTCTTTTAAGTTTTGATCTAACAGGAAAGATATTTGTTCTGGTGGTGTGGTTGGTTTTTTTTTGTTTTTAAAGGCATTAGAGCATCTGAAGCTTCAGCTGAATTGGAACCATTTTCCGAGTTTGCTGAGCATGTCTAACTTATTCTTTAAAGATGATATATTCAGGTAGACAGTATGAGACTTGTTACATAATGCCAGGGGTTTGAAAGTTCCTGAGCTTTGCTTGCAATGGCTTAAAAATGCATCTGTTTGACAAATACATACACATCTGCTAATAAAGATAATAAAGATTACCATAGGTGTGGCTGTAAAACATAAATTACCTCAGTCATTTATGCATAGCCACATTATGTTTATTTACCATTAATTTTCTATATTTTGCAAATATACATATACCCCTGCAAAATAGGATCTCCCATTTCACCCACCTTTCCCAGTGTTCAGTTAGATCAGGGTCTATGAAACTCTTGGAGCGTTATTTCCATCACTGTCTACAGCTGCGGCTTGATTTGAAGATACAGGCTATTTGTGGGTACCTTGCACAGTGATGATATCGCTGTATTAAACTGCAGAGATTTTGGTATATGACCTTGGCATGGCTTTGTGGTCCTCTGCTTATTAGCCTGCCTTCCCAGGCTTTATGTTGAACTTCAAATCTTCATCCAAGTAGTTACCATTTAATATCATAATAAATAAATGCTTGATAATGACACAGCATTTTATGACTATATCTCAGACATCGCAGGATTGCAGGCAGAAGTCAGAAGCTCATCAAGTTTTTCTACTGGACCTCCCACACCAGTATCTCTGGAAGAATCAACAATTACATCCTTAAAAGCTAGGACAGATACATGCATCTGGTTTTGCTCTACCGATTAAAAACAAAAAATCAATGACTATATATTTTAGATTGTTGTTCTATCTGAATCCTGAACTGTTGGCTACGGTAATTCACAGGAATAAAAATAGTCATGGGTTATGTTCCTAAATTAGCTTTTGTGTGGTGTCTTGTATACAAATAGACCAGAGCGTCTTGATCGACGGTTTTATGACCCTTGGTTAGGATGATCTAAATTTATTGTATGTAAGGGTTAATTAGTTAAAATGCGTAATAGCTTTAAAGATTCTTGGCATTATTACAGGATATAGACTTGGCAAAACATGGAACTGATATAGTATAAAATAATACCAAAGCTAAAATATAAAATCTTGGTAGTGACTTTATGGCTATGTAAACTGAACAAGCTGAATATGAGATGAAATTGCTGGGGTGGTCTACTTGCTGGAACCAAGTTTGCTGGCTCTTAATGAGTTTGCCCTTTCTACAGCGCTGAGCAAGGTTTGCATCCTGCTGTTTCTTCGTGAATCTCATTTCCAGTGGCTTCGAGACTTCACTTTGAAGAAATATAATCTGTTTCACTGGCAACGCCTGGCAAAAAGCTAACAGGAAATACAGGAAAAACGCCACAATTGTATGTGCTGATACATTCAAATACACAAGGAAGCATAATGCATTTCATGTTGGGAAGAGAGCTGTTTACTATGAACTCATTGCTTTACGGTTTTTTTGACATACTCTATACAAATCTAACTAGGGAGTCTTTTTCAATCGAAGAATCATAGAATGGTTAGAGTTGGAAGGGACCTTAAAGATCATCGAGTTCCAACCCCCCTGCCATGGGCAGGGACACCTCCCACTAGAGCAGGTTGCTCAAAGCCCCATCCAGCCTGGTCTTAAACACTTCCAGGGATGGGGCATCCACAACTTCCCTGGGCAACCTGTTCCAGTGCCTCACCACCCTCACAGTAGAGAATTTCTTCCTAATATCTAATCTAAATCTCCCCTCTTCCAATTTAAAACCATTACCCCTTGTCCTGTCACTGCATTTCCTGACAAAGAGACCCTCTCCGGCTCTCCTGTAGGCTCCCTTCAGATATTGGAAGGCTGGTTCAGATATTGGAAGGCTGAAGGTTTTCAGCTAAACCTTTATGATCCTTTTGTAAACTCAAACATGAGAAGGGAGAAGGCTGTGCACTAAGCAATTGCTGTAACTGACCAACAGAAAGGAGAAGGTAACCACAGTACCTGTAGATGATCACCTTGAGCTGGGTTGCCAGCTCCATCCTCGCTGAAGGAGCAGAGATGAGACCTGCCCCTAAGTTTTCACAGCAGCTGCTTCTTGCTGTTTGGAGTAAAATGGCATGTCCTCATTTAGACAAGCGGGTTGGTGCAAAGGCTTCTTCTAAGCTTTCTATGTCACGCTCTCTATGGTAGGGAAACAGTATATTTGGTCAAAAATAACCCTCACAGATACCAGTGACAGCTCTGGTGACAGAGGCAAAGCAGGTATTGCCTAAAGAAGGCAAAGTGGCCACGGTCCTGCTCCTCATGGTGGTTCAGCTGCTGGTGCTGGGGTATAAAGAGTACCCACTGGTTGGGGGGCAGGTAAAGGAGAAGGACATGAATGAACTTGAAACCATCCATCAGGAAGATGACAAACTTACAATAGTGAGAGTGACTAAACACAAAATCTTTTCACGGAAGATGCTGTAGCTTTTTGGAACCAAAACTTGCTGCTGCTCTGGCAGGTGATCACTAGTCAAGCACAAACCGAGTTCATTAAAAAGAGCTCCTCATTTAAAATGTTTAGCCATGCAGACTGAATGACCCCAGAAGCCTACAAAGACAGGAAGCAATCAAAGAAAAAAAAACCAGCAGCAGCAACAACAAAATGGGCTCGTTATCCAAAGCCTCGCAGTGACTGAACTGGCACATAATGGCAAACTGCTCCCATCCTCCCCAACAACCTCCGAGGGTGCTTTTTGCAGCCAAAACGATCCACAGCCTTTAACTGTGAATTCTGATTCGTTTCAACCACAGTTACGTGGCTGGTGCTGTGGCTACAACATCTTGCAAAACAATCAAAATCTATTAATAGCCTAACCCTTCATTATCAATTTTTAAATGGATTCACCCACCAAGGAGACCCCAGCAAGAGGGCTGGTCAAAAGACAGGCTGGAGTTGGTGGTAACAGACATAAACTGGACAGACCTCTCCTGCAGAGACGTAGAAACTTCCAGACCTCGCAGCAATCCGCTCTGAGCTTCCTTCCAGGCAGCATTGCTGGGGACACCATCTCCCCTGGAGATTAAAACATGGTTTGTGTTGTTTTTTCATTGTGTTTCTACTCCCAAGGGGCAACCTGCTCCAGTGGGAGGTGTCCCTGCCCACGGCAGGGGGTCGGAACTCAATGATCTTTAAGGCCCCTTCCAACCCGAACCATTCTATGATAAATGCTGGCTGGATGTAGCTGGGGCTGTGCTAGAGGTTAGAGGGGGAAATGGTTTCTCTGTTATCGAAATGCTGCCTGCAATATTAAGGTCAGACCGTCCTAACGTGATCCTGCCACAGAGAAGACTACAGATCCTGATGCATCGTATTGTGCCGCGTCGTCCTCAATTGACTGAGGGCGGTTTGCCCCAGGGCCTGCCTATTCATCTGTTCGCTGGAGCTCGCCCCGAGTTATCAGACAGCAAAATCGAAAGATTCTTCCACGACAAACAGCCTGCTCGTTCATCTGTTGTTTCACTGCGGTGCTGTTCTCATCACCACGTTTGATTTAATTTCTACGTGCGCTAGTCGTGAAAACAACACCGGCGTACCCTTGCCTTGGGGCATGAAAGGTCAACAAAGCAAAGAGCCGCTGCCTTTTGGGGCAATCAAAATATACCATGTAAGATAAATTTGGACTGGCTTGCAGATGCTGCACACTGGGGAGCTGAAAAGGTTTTAATTCTCATTTAGAACTTTGTGTGTTTGTGCGTGGGATGGTTTTTTTTTGGTAATATATTTGCACAAGCATCTTGTGTAAAGGATTCCTTTTCCCTTTCGATCTCCACACAACCCCCAATATTAAAAGAATAATCACATCAGACCCACGTTCTAAGGAGCACTCTTTGCTAAAGGGTTACTCAGATCATTAACTTGGGCAGCGATCTCAGTAAGAGGGATCTTATAAGGACCTATGAGAAACCATTGAGCTGCTACACTGGATTAAAAACTGAAGTTGCATTACTAGTTTCTGTTCTGGTTCATGTAGAAATAATCTTATTTACTAAGCAATTTTAAAAATACTTTTGAGTTAATAATATGACATTCAAAAATTCTCAACAGTTGCGTTTAAACTGCTAAGACAAACATTTTCTTTTCTGGTATCTTCCTAAGTTTAGCTCTGTCAACCGGAAAGATGTAAGTACAGTAAACCAAAGGATGGAACTTCCCTGTGAATTCTTCGTTCCTAGCAGAAAGTAAATTCTTATTTAGGTAAGGAAAATTACTGATAACTAAGGAGCTCTCTTAATTAGTTTGTGACAAATTTCCAACCATATAAAGATCAACGGTGGAAAAAACAAAATTTGCATGACGGATGCTGCATCTCTTCGGCCAATAACGCTTCTGCATTTCCTGACGTGGTGACACCCGTTAATGACAGCGTTTCTGTCACCTACAGACTGCTCCGTGGGGGAGCCTGTGGGTGCACTTCTCCAAGCTCCGCAGCATCCGCCTTCACCAGCTGCAACAGCCATACAAAGATTAGGGTGGGAAAGTAACAAATAGTAAAAAAGAAGACATAATATCCATCAGCATGTTTAGGGTTGCTCCTTAAAGCAAGATAATCCCTTAGTATATCGGAGAAACGTGAAAAGATTTTAAAGGCCTGTTTCAGGATGTACCATTTCAGAACGCCTTAACAACCCACATTTCTAAAAGGTCTTTTAAAAAGGTCACGTTGGGAAATCATGCAAATTTATCCCTTTTAGTTAGAACACAAAGACATATGACAGAGAGAAGTCTTTTTTTGTTGCTATTCATCGTATTCTTGTAGTTAGGATGATCCAAATATTTCTTCAGCAACAGAGCTTATGTGGCAGCACAGGTAACCACCCGATCAGTGCCTTGTTCTCAATTATTAGTACTTAACTCTGCAAGCTTCTAAATATTCTTTTCTCTCACTGAGACCAAGAATAAACTCTCTCCTGCCTAAAGAGGAACACACATACTGTTGCTGTTTTGTACCAGCATCTGGAGTACCAGTTCTGTGGAGTCTTTCAAAATACGTTAAGATCACTGACTCTAATTTTCATGGCAATAAGGAGGTAATTTTAACTTACATAAACGAACAAGACAAACCATACAAACTGGAATTCATTTAATTCATACAGTACAACAAGGAATATAAGAACTTCTGCTTTATATATGTATTTTAAACTCTTTTTAGGTAAGAAAGTATACAATCAAAAGCCAAGTTTGAAGACCAGTAACACCTTACTCTGTCTTACTTGACAGAGTGTCAGATAGGAATATTTTAAAACACTTTTTTTTCCCGCAGAAAAGCAAGAAAAAAAATCCTTTAAAATGTTCATTAATATTATATGGAGACTTACTTGCTCATATACTAGATGACTATTTCAAAGCTGTCACACTGGCAGCATCCTGCCGTTCCTGTAATCTCTCCTGTACGTAGTTGCAACATGTTCTGGCTGCATTTTAGTAAGTGATGTGTTTTAAGATGACAGGAAGTAATTGGGACTCTTAAACCTTTCCTGCTACTCCAAGTAACACAGGCTTTGCCACAGGAATGCATTAAGTACAATTTATCTACTTTGAGCTAGTATTTTCAAAAGATGTATGGGACGTTCGCTCTGGCTGTTTTTGCATAATAAAAAATATGCTCATCAGAGCATGGCAAAGTGCTGTTTTAACTGTTTGATGAGCTGCTGTGTATCAACATGGCCTGGAAATGCTTCCTCTGACTTCTGAGCGGCTGTGTAACTCCTCTGAAGATCTCCAACCTGTAACAAACACACAAACTAATATTGTAAATCCAAGCACTGCAGTGTTTGCATCGTGTATTCTGTGCAGTGTATTTCTGATGCTCATAAATGTTTAAACATCGCTGGTACCAAGAGTGAACAAATAAACCAGAGTCAGTGTGGAGGCTTTTGAACTCAAGGTTATGTCCCCCTTACATCAAGGGATGAGAAGAAAAAGACAGAAAAGTGATTTTAATGGGAGGGATGCTTCAAGACAGTAACTTTATATCCCATTCCACTTGACTTCTTGGAGAATGGACAACAAGGTACACCATGCCCAGCGCTTGAAGTAAGGAAGAATAAAAAAATGGATGATTTGCTTTAAAATTCCATAGAAGTGTTGTACATAGAGTCAAAACATTCAATCAGGCCTCTGTAAAAGCCACAACTCCATGTGATTTCCTGCTTCCTCACAGAGAGGCACAGCAGTGTTGGAAGTGCTGCTTTACAAGTGTGTTTCCACATTGTTCCCTACTTTATTTTTTCCTAAATAGCCATCATTTTTGGAAAGGAGGAAGTGTACGTAAAGAGAGCATCTCAGAAAGTGGGTTCAGCAAAAAAGAACCCAAATGTCTGGGAACACATCTAGTGATAGCTCCTGGGTGGAATGGAAGAAGCCATGGAAAGTGTCAGTAGGAGGCCTCTGTTGCCTGCGCATCTGTCAACACGGAACTTCAGTGTAGCAAGAATTCTCTGAAGGGCAGGAAACCAGGGCCCTGGCCACAGAAGTTATGTTTTGTAAACCGCAGCCTTACACTGAATCTAAGGATTGCGTTACCCGCTACAGCAACAGCTACTGATCTGGCCATTTGTCTTCTCCCACAGCCTACACAGGTTCTTCGTGCAAAAGCCACGTAACAAGACATTTGCAGACTAGGATTTACTCCTTAACCGGGAAGTACAGAATGCAATTATTCAAAACCATCTTATGTTTCACAATGGAGAGGATACGCTTACAAATTAATGGGTTGCTCTCTCCTTGACGCAATGTACTTCAGTATCCGTAGGAGCTGGGCTGCCCACACAACACAGACTCATAACAGAATCCTGAAGGTGTAGGCACAAGCAAAGGAGCAATTTTTTCTTGTGAAAAATATAAGGACATGTACACGTTTCTCCTTATTAACAGGAATGTTGGACACACTGTTAATTCAGTGGCTGAGACACTCTGTATGGAAGAAATTATTAACACACAAAATCGAAAGGCTGTAAAGCACAGATTTTCCTTTTGAGATCACTAAGACCATGGGATGAATAAATTATATTCTTTCTATAATTACTGATAAACCATATGATACTCTTTCGTTTCACATTCTGAAAAAGCCAATGATGGTAAAGACTGTAGATGGAATTGTTAACACATTGTTCATCTTCTGGGAGTTTGGAAAATTATATAAAGTTACTTTACAGGTAGTTGGCCTCATTTATTCTCAAAAGCAAACATTTGAACGGCTACTTCTACACACAAAGCTTCTGGGTATTAAAACAGAAATGTAACTTCAGTTTTCCTTGAGTTTATGTACTCTGTATTCTTTTATCTTACCTATTTTGAATTCTCGGTAATAACAGTAAAAAACCAAACTGCCCCCCCAAGGCTCAATTTTTAGGTTACAAGAACAGGATGGTGCATTACCTTCTCTGAGAGTATTGCAAAATTGAAATGGGGCTCATACATATGAGGTGCTAAAGCTGAAGCAGTTTGCAGCAAAGCTCTTGCCTACGTAGAGAAAGAAAAAAAGCCACAGTGAAATCTGTGAGGGAGGGAGGACAACAAGAATCTAACACAATTTTCATCATTCTTAAAAGAAATCATCTTGTGTTTTAGGCCTTTATTAAGAAAGCCATTATATCAATAGTACATTTAGGCATAATACAGTTAAATAGCATTAAAATTAATAAGAGTCTTGGTTAAGTCAGAAAAAACATTTTGGGACTTATTCAATTAAGCAATTCAGTTCTAAACACTGAACAGAATATATTAATTTTTTTTAAACAAGTATTTAAAGTCCCATCCCACTGTATTTATCTGTTGTCTCTGACAGTGCTGCCTTAAGCATCCCTGAAAACCTAAATTTTATCATAAAAATGAGTTTTCACACTCAAAAATGTTAATAAAATAAACTTTTTTTCTGGTTAGCAAGGCAGTAGTACTAAAAACCAATGAAAAATTAAGTATCATTGTGTGCATTTCCATGCTGTAAATCCAATACAAAATTAACTTGTGAATACTTTTACTAAAAAATGGAGAACTTTGGGGGAAAACCCCCGATTGTTTAAAAACAAAAGTATTTGTACACTCTTTGGTAAGGCAGAGTCAAGAACTTAATAAAACTCCCTAAATGTGACAACTCTGGGTACATGTAACAGTGCTTATGAAAGAACATTGTGAAATACAATAAAATCCAAGATAAGGAAAATATCTTCACATTTTTTATTCTTTCGTGCATAATTTTATTGCCATGATGATCCCGATTTTTAATTATACATGTGATACAAGAAGAAAATAGAACGTTTTAAGCTAAAAGCTAAAATGGATGGGAAACAATTGATTATAATGGAAAGGCTCTGCAATATTAATTATTAGCATGTGTATAAAAATGAATACATTTAATCCACTGTGCATATCAATTATACATCTTAGCTCAGTACAACTTGGTGTACTCACATTAGGTAAGACGAACCACCAAGCTTCCTGATACAAAAGTATTTATCAAGAACCTGCTGCCTTGGGACAAAACTCTAAAGCAATCTCCTACTTGAAAAAAATCTTTTAAGAGCTGACCTGATTGCTATCTTCTGCCACCCAACAAAACTTTATTATCTACATTTATAAACTGAATATATAGTCAAAGATGTAATTTAAGTGACAGAGTGATAGGTTTTGCTTTGGGTATCAATTTAGAAAAATGATCTCAACAACCGCAGACCCATTGTAAACCTTGTTTTTGTCTTTGATGAACCATTTGGATATGCCAAAAATGAGCAGTTTAATGGGAGATGGCATGACAACGTGGAGGTTACACTGAAACACGCATAAAAGTTATCCATGTTTTCTGCCTGTAGTAGTAAGCTAGACGTTCATATGATGCCTCCACCTCAGGGAAATGACATGTTTCTTAGGTACAAAATGGTCAAAGGAAGCCACCAACCTGCTCAGTGTGACCTTTTCGCATTTCCAGCACAGCCAAGTTGTTGTAAGCTTCCGCGTAGTCGTTATTGTTGACTAACGTTAGTTTGAAACACTGGTAAGCCAGATTCAGGTCTCCTATCCCCTAAAAGTAAGATTGTATTTTAATTTGGGAGAAAGACTGGGAAACAAAATGCATCTGGTTTGTTGTCTGGACTATCTTTTCACCCATATATACTACCATTGAATACAAATTACAATAAAAACACGCTGATCAAAAACATATGGGCTTTCTTCCCAGGCCCTCACATTTGCTTTTTATTATTCCTCCAGACAGAATTGTTTCTCTCCAGCACAAACTTCCACGCTCCAAGTGATAATCACTTCATCTAATTTAACTTTTAGATGACTTAAGTATCATCTAAAGACTATGCTGTCTGCTACCGTCTACAGTAGGGTAAGAAAAACAAGAGATGTCTCCAGAGGGGAAGTCATCTTGTTTCTCTGTCTCTACTCAGATTTAAAAAAAAATTACATGTAAGCCTAGTTTTTAGAGGATAAAAATTAAGAGAGATTAATTTCTTTGTATGGAGCAGCTGACCACCCTTTAATACCCTAGTGTTATGACCAACACTGATACAAGTTAAAACATTAAAAGTGACAAATGCTGAAAAATATAAGCACATCAGCTCAAATGTCAATGCTTTAGGCAGTATAAATCATTGTGTTTAGCCTAACTGCAATACAATCAAGACGAAGAGTTGAGTTTCTCTCTGACTTAAGTTAAATCATAACCAGCATTTGAAGACAACTCGTATTAGAAAGCTATCAAGAACTTTATTCAGTAACCTTATTCTGAGCAGCTACACAGAAATCTAACACAACTTCTGGAAGAACATCTGCAAAAATTGGCAATGAATACAAATTAGTGTAGAAATTAAACAAACGTTATCACACAAGTACACAATATTTCTATAGCTGCCTATAAGAGAGAAGAACATGCCTTCCCAACTATGACATACATAGTGCTTTAGTGTCCGCTACTTGCGGCTCAATACATATTTTTATGACAACAAAATCGATCTAATGCTCCATGTAACATAAGTAACATCTCAGAGAAAAATATCTTTAATTAAATTTTTTTGTCAAATTAGTTTGTATTGCAGCAAAAGCCTTCAAGGGCTGGTACTTGTTGCAATTTTTTTAGAAAGAAGGGAAAATTAAAGACAGTGGGTAGGGAGCATCTTTTAGCAGGAGGAAGCCACATTCTCTGAAGATGTACAGAGCTTTTTTATTTTGCCTTTTCCTCTCTATTGAAGTTCAAATAAACCTTTCATCTGTACTGCACTTCATCCTGTACGCTATTGGGTTTCATATTTCAAAGCAGGGCAATGAATCCTTCCTAGTTATTCACAGAATCACGGAATTGTCAGAGTTGGAAGGGACCTCTAGAGATCATCTAGTCCAACTCCCCTGCTGAAGCAGGATTGCCCAGAGCACATCACTCAGGACTGCATCCAGGTGGGTCTTGAAAATCTCCAGAGAAGGGGACTCCACGACCTCCCTGGGCAGCCTGTTCCAGGGCTCTGTCACCCTCACCATAAAGAAGTTTCTCCTCATATTTGAATGGAACCTCCTATGTTCCAGCTTGTGCCCGTTGCCCCTCGTCCTGTCACTGGGAACCACTGAAAAGAGTCTGGCTCCATCATCCTTCAACCCACCCTTTAGGTACTTGTAAACATAGGTGAGGTCTCCCCTCAGCCTTCTCTTCTCCAGGCTCAAGAGTCCCAGCTCTTTGAGCCTTTCCTCATAAGGGAGGTGCTCCAATCCCTTAATCATCTTAGTTGCCCTACGTTCTTTTTCCAGTTTTTGTAAGATTACATTTATTCAGAAATGCTGTTAATATTTTTCATACCACAGCCACGTGTCCCAAGTTGTACCACACATCTGCTGTCTCCTCCTCATTTTCAGCCAAAAACAGTGCACGTTCAAATGAAGAGAGTGTCATATCATATTGCTGGGCATAGAAGCAACAGAGGCCCAGATTGTTAAAAAGTTGGCAGTTATAAACACCCATCTGCAGGAGCCGTCTAGATTGAAATAAAATATTTGTTTATTTTTTTAGATGAATTTCAAAGAAGAGTTCTATTCTAAATGACAAAGTTCTCTCCTCCTTTCTCTCCGTTCTGAGAGGGTACAATAACCAAGTGTTAGAGTCTTACAGTTGGTAAAGGTTTCATGAAGGGCAGCGCAGGGCATTTTTGATTAGCAGAATCAAAGCTCTGCAAAACAGTCTTCGTGTAAGAAGAAAAATAATAAATGAGATAACTTCTGTCTTTTCGACTGTCCCACATGATCTGACTTTACTTTAAGACAGCCGTACACACTTGCTCTATATTCTCTTTCCAATCCCTCAACCTCAATCAAGCTGTAATTTGTTGCAGTTACTGTTTACAACTCTTCAGACTTCAATTTTTTGCTTGATTCCCATCTCTAATCAGTACATCTAGTATGTGAATCTACATCAAGCTTACATTTGAAGCATAACTAAGATTTGATTCAAATGGATGCTTGTTTAATGTGTCTTTTAGAGTGGAGATGTTTCATAAAAATTCTGTTGATTAATATTTATAGGAAAAACATATGCTAAGAGGGCCAGGGAAAAAAGAGGGATGGTGCCTGCGGTGTGACTGTGAGTTTCTGAACCTAAAGCATAAAATAGCTCAGGTCCGACAGAAATGAGATAGTGGTGCTTATATGGATTTAATCTGCTCTTAGACTTCAGAACAAGAGTCAGGCTCCTTTGCGCTCTGACCATATTGAAATAAAGAGCAAGCAGCAGCATTTAACACTATCTTTTTATTGCTTTCAGCAAAACATGGGGGAACCCCAGCCCATGTTCAAGTAAGGGATTTTGTAGTCACCATTGCTCGTGACTTCAGGTGGAATTTTTCAAAGACTGCTCTAAATAGGACGTCCACGTGCCCTCTGAATGCAACTGAAGCTGAGACTAAGGTCTAGTGTTTTCAAACCGCCTCATGCTGTGAAAGATCATTTCTTGTTTATTAATCAAATAATGACTGTTTTGATGATCTTTTTTGACACTTCTATATACTCCACATGTGATGATGACAAGGTTTTAAGAGAGCTGTAATTATCACTAGCCAAGAAGATACAGAAGTTGGAATGCTGATTTTATGCTGATACTTGTCGAAATGCTCAATCATCCTCCCATGCCAATCTCCTCCTTCTTTTTTTGCTACAAGCATTACAAAAATAAACCCTTTATATTACCCTCCCACACGTTTCCGTTCCCCCTCCCTCCCCACAAGTGTTGATACCTATAGAACCGCAGAGCTATCTCAGGCTGGTCTGAATAGAAATGGTTGCTGCCAATGCAGGCAATGGCTTCCACGTGAGTATTATCTTGTTTTAAGACCTCTTTATAGTACTCTGCAGCCAAGGAGATATTGTTCATTTCCTATACAATTAGAAAAAATTCAGATTAATTTTATTTTTTTTTTTTACTGATTTTTATCATAAGACTTATTAAAATGTCAATCTACTGAGTGCTTCATCTATGCCCTGTACAGTACTTAACTGAGATTAATTATGTATGCTCTTACAGTTCTCTGATCGTACAATGCAACATCACCGATTGGCACCTTCACAAATGACACACACATGCATGGGAAGAATGCATATTAATTTATCAGTGCCAGCTGTACGTGTCATTAACTCTATGCCATAGCTATAAAAAGAGATTTATTTGTTTTTTCTTTTTTGGAAAAAGAGACAGGTCAGAAGTTTAGCATGTGCAATAAGCATTTGCTTGTGATACACGGTACTGTGCAGCTGGTTTCCCAGTATGGTAACATACAGTACATTTATTTCCCCAGTCAATGCCTCAATTACTTTCAATGCTTTTAACGTCAATTCATGAATTGCTCTGAACCCAAATGAGAATATAACTGTGTATGAAGCATTATTACATGTCTTTGAAAACAGGAATCATGGATTTATTAGCAAAATTTGTACTAGCTAGGATATGCCAGTTAAGAGAACTATATTGTATAAAAATATATGCTTGGATGTATGCTACTTGGGAGGTGAATTAGGGTGAACTCATTGCTGTGAACAACATCACACTCCTCCTGAGGACTGCAAGTCACCAGAGGACTCTACTCTGTATCAGAAGAAAATAAAAGATCAAAACACATTTCTGTGTTTGGAGAGGAGTGATTTCTACCTGTACCTGTAGGTACACTGTGCTCTCAACTACATAATAAGCTTTTATTTAACCCTAGCAGCACATTTAGCTATGAAAAAAAGTATTTCCTGTGATTAAAGGAAACAGTACTTAAAGCAGTCCCTTTAAAAATAATGTGTTTTTTTTTTTAAAACAAAAAAAGGTCTACAACTCTTCCTGGTGTCGAAAGGTAGCGTCAGAGAAGAAAAGCTCTGATTAAGATGCCTGATGCATATATTCCACCTGTGAAGCCCTGTAATGAGGACAGCACTATGCTGCAGTACAAATCTTTGCTAATGAAGCTATAATCCTGCACTCAGGTGTCAGTGCAAAACTAGACTCTGTCAACTATATGCTGCTCTTTAATAATTCCTTAAAGGGTTATGCAATGCTATGTATGGTTCTGCAAAATATCCATATTAAAAACTGTTTAACAATTCAGAAAGAAAAGCCTCCAAAAATTATGCAGCTGTTTTCTTCCTTGCTGAAGGACAAAAAGGATTTAATATGAAAATGGATTAATGCTTAGGGGTTAGATGAGAATGATGAGAACAGGAAAGAATGCCAAGTATGAATGTAGACCAAAAATTCATGACTTTGTTTAAAACATTTTTTCTGGAATAGCGTCATTACCAGCTTCCAGTGAAAAACAGTATAAGTCCACTGTTTGACATGAAAATACACACTTTCAAAATACAAAATACGTGGTTACCAAGCTAAAGTGAAATTACTTTAAAACTAATCCTACTTAAAATAACATCCACTTCCAAAACTAAGAAACACTCACATTCCACTGTTCTCACTGGCTTAAGAAATGAACAGTAAGACATAGTGGTAATAAGGACAACACTGACCAAGAGACTGTTTTGCTGTTGAATCCCGCTAGCAGGCTGCCAAGGACTCGAGCAGTTTTAGTACGATGGAACATATAAACTAGACTGAGCTACACGGACAGTATCTGGACCACCTGACTTAACGTGGACTTTCTTAAAGGGTCTACAGAATCTTACTCGTACGATTAACCATTTAAACAAATATAGCTGCAAGGCTCCCCTGACATTACTTTTGTATCTTTGTGCAACGTTACCTGTTTTGCCTTAGTGATACTGAAAATCAGCTTAGTTAATTTTTGATGACCCTACAGTTACATTCGACTATTGGCTCTTTTTTCTTGCTCGGGCAGCTAACCTTGGCCACAATAGTAACCGTACAGCGAGTCCATACCTCATAGATTCTGGCAATTCCACAAATAAGAGTCACTTCTCCACGAAATCGATCTAACCCTTGCTTGAAAAGGTTCAAAGCCGTCACAGGCTGATCCAAGCGCAAATACACCTAAGCAAATAAAAAGCATATATAAATGTCAAATGTCTGGCTTTTATACTTGTGCTGCTGCTTAACAAGGGAGATAAATAAAGGGGATGACACCTCACTTTATGCAGTAAACCATAAGGTGATATAGTGAAGAATACTTGGAAAATAATGGAGTGAATACTGAATAAATCTCTGTAATGAAGACAAAATAGACTAATTAAGGTAATTAAATTTGCATGCATATCATCTAGACATTATTAATTCATCTGGACATTACTAATGAACCAAAAAAGTATCTTGTTTTTTATTATCATACCAAAATAATATAATTTGACACTGAGGTGAATGTACCACCTTGAATATTTTCCTGTTTAATATATTTTTAAAAACTTGTGTTTAGGCTTGAAATAATTGGATCTTCAGGTTGATAGTGCTGGAATACCAAAATATTTTACTTAGTCAAGTAAGACTGCACAGAGCAGTGACACTTTCCAATTTCCCTCCTGCTCTGCCAACCTCCCCTGTCACAAACAATAAAAATCCCGTAGCAGAAAGAGGGCAGTTTGGTCCCTGTGATTTTGGCTTCTGTGTTGATTACGACAATGTGTGATGTGGATAACGTGTGAGAATTGGATGGAGGACATCCACGTGTCGATGGAGACCACCTCTGCAGCTGTAAAGCCCTCCTGTTGGGGGGTATGGTAACCACAGCTACAGAAAAGGAAAAAACCCTGCACACCGACTGTGGGAAACTAAACGGCTAGAGTAATTAATCTGTCTCTCACTGAGCAGAAAAAGTGTTTTGAGTGTTCCTGTTGGAGAAATATTACATTAAATGGTGCTAATACTTCATATGACTAAAAAAGGGAAAGAATCTGTGACCGGTATCCTGACAGAAACATTTTGTGATGCTATGTAAGAAAAATACCAACGTTAAGTGAACGCTGGAGAAACCTCTGAACACATTTTTCTGCTTCTGCCCTTGACCTTCGTGGATTTTTAAGAGCCAACAATCAAAATACTAGTTAAAGTCCTAAGTTCTTAATTTGTATTCCTATAGATATATACTGCTGTAGACATCTGCAAAGAATTCTTTCCTATGACAACTCAAGTGACATTCTTAATTGTCAAAGAGCTGTTGACTGTGAGTGCCCTCCTAGTAATGGGACTGTCATTTCAAGTCGATCTCTGGCAAAAAGAAAAAAAAAAAAACCAGGTGATTTTTTCCAGTCATTTTGCTTCCTGTATTAAGCTAGAAAACTAATTCCTTCCTGTGAAAAGCAATAAAAGAGTGAGGGTTTTTGGGGGTGTGGTACTTGGTAGACTAGAACTGCACTAATGATACCTTCAATGAATATGCTTTAAATCAACAGTTTATTCCTAATGAGCTCTATCTGGGCATGTTGCTGTATCTAAAACAGATTTCAAGTAATTTGCTACAGTTTTTCTTTTATAAACCACGTAGTACTTTCTGATTAATTTTATGTCTGCATTAAATTTTTAACTTGAAATAGTTGTCTCCACTGTGACTGTCATGGTCCTTATTTTCTTCTAGCAACAGTTTTCTACAACTAAACTACTCTGTAAAGAGTTTCAGTGGAAAGTACAGAGATGAAGGAGAATACGTGATAGCTGGGTATGACTTCTTAATTAAGAAGAACATTGGCTGGTTGTTTTACTCCTAAGTACCCCCTATGTAAGTGACTTGTACAATTTATCCTAAATATGTGTAGTAAGCCAGTGCACGCTGCCACACCTACAAATAATTTCATATTTTCTTTGTTTCTGAGAGAAGATTTTAATTAGCTGTTGTTTTGTTTGTTTGCTTGCTTTTTGACCTGATCTAGCTATGAAGCACAGCTCTCTTCATATTCTTAGGGCAAAAAATGTGGAAAATGGAAGAGAGGGAGCTCCACTAGAACTGCTCCTTTTTTATCTTTTTATGTTTGTTTACGAAGTATGTTTTCTGAGCATTATTACTCAAGTCTGCTCTGGTGCTTCATTTGGAGGTGCACTCCAAAGATGTGCTCGCTACAGATCCTCTGTGCGAGTATTATGCTAAGGCAGCACAGCCACAGTACCCTACTACATAATTCCCATACCCAGGGGCATATCACACCGTCCAACATCTCTGCAGACTGTAGAGGTGATGTCCAGAAAAGGGGGTGGAACAATTTCCATATACTCACAGCTGCTTTGGGGAGACCTGCTCTTTAAGAGTAAGACAGCTCTAGCCATTAAGTTTTAGATGCTAAATGCAGAATGGCTCCATTTTCTTTTTGGTATCTCTCTTATCTCTGGTAAAAATATCCCATTTCCAGTTTTTCTGGATCATGAAATACTTTGCAAGTTCTCAGCAGCCCCGAGTCCTTTAAAGACTCTTTACTTTTTCACTTTTCTTTTGGTCTTTTATCTTTTCATAAATTACATTTCAAGGAAGAGTTAACTTTAAGGAAAATATTTTTAAAAATGAGATAGCTGTTGTAATAATGAATATAAACAGAAAACTAACTGCTACTGTAGTATTGGTCTGTTTGCACAGAACTCGATGCCATCCTATTTCTCTTTAATGGCTGCTTAACTCAAGTCTTATCTTTTCAGCGCTGTCAAACTGAGCTGTATCTCAGTGCCCTACTCTATTGCCTGTCCACCCACAGTCACTCCCTAATGTTGTGTTGTGCTTTATACTCAACCGAGCTGGTCTACGGAGTGGGAGGTGGAAGTTCAAATGCAACTCCTACTTGAGCTAGTAACGACGGCGGGGGGATGCGTATCTCCCATAACTAATCACTGTTTGTTAATCCAATTACTCTGCCAATTTCATCACTTTGTGTAGCTCACGTGTTTTGCAGAATGACTCCTGGTAGTGACACAAATCCAGAATTACTAAGCTCAGTTGAGTAAACTAACCCCAACTGCTGTATCGCAGACAAGTCTCCAGATGGCAATGATTATCACTTAAATACAAAATGTAATTGCTGAAGAAATGTAAAGGTAAAGCAAGTATCACAATAAGAATATCTGAATTATCCACTAGTAGCGATGACTTTTGGACAGGCCTGCAACAGCTGGCTTAAAGGGAGCTCATAAAGAGCAACTGACTGAATCTCCTTCTAGGACAAGAGGAAGAAAAATGCAGTTTTCGTTTCTCACAGGCCACCTTTTCTTGAATGTCTTGGGAAATGTTTAGAATCTGATGCGTATCCTGGTAAACAAGTCATTCTGTGGCTTAGTTGTGGCACTTGTTCCTTTAAAGCTTTTAATGCCTTTATTTTGACAGAACAGTCTCTGTTTCAAGGTCTCCGATTGCTCCATTAAAGCTCACTTTGTTTTGATTTTCCTTGTGAAACGAGGATTTTGTGCTTCACTCTTCACTTACTGATTTATTGCATTAGTTTCCTAGGAAACCATATGTAGCTACACTGTTCTTCATACTGGAACTCCAGTAACTCTTTAGCTATATAATCCTCATTGCAGTTTAGAGCAAAGAATACAGTAACATAGGAGATTTTTGGTTTACTTTCTGTAAAATCTGGAAGCTCCAAAGTCTTTTTGTAAACTACAGACTTCAATTTCAACTGTTGGTGTGTATTGCCTCAGGTCTGTATGGAGATCACACACTACTAAACTTAATGGTGTATCAAGCTCAATACTCGGCTATTCTGGACTTCTCAGGAATAGTCTGGAATTTCACTTCATTCTTAAGCAAGCAAACCTATGACTTACTTTTGCCAAGTACAAGATTGTATCAACCATGTCCTGTTGCTTGAGAGCTGACTTAAATTGCTTTTCGGCTTCACGATATAATCCTAACCTAAAGAGACAACAGATAGAGAAAGTATTTGTTTGTGGTTTGTTTCTTTTTTTAAAAGCTTATTAAAATAATGAAGCAGTACACGCTAAGCCAAACATGAACTGTCCAAAAGCAGAGTTTAAGGTCATGTAGTTGTGTGCATGTTAACAAAACCCATGCTGTTAAATATATTAAGGTTACAAAGACAACCACTCAAAACTATGAAAAAGGCAAATTCATGAAATTTGGTCCCCTTTTGCAGATGCAGCTTTTTGGTGCTAACTGAATAATGATGTACTTGTATTCACAGGACGCTTCCTGCTCTTCATACATACTGCACAGTTAAAAATGAGCAATTAAAGTCATGCCTCAACCTCTACCCACATGGTTTTGGAGAAGAATTTCCTCACTCATAGAATCATAGAATGGTTAGAGTTGGAAGGGACCTTAAAGATCATCTAGTTCCAACCCTCATGACAAAGATCACGTAGGTACTTTCCACTGTAAAGTTTAGGGAATGCTTAATCATCTATAAAATGTTTTCTCCTAGCCTCGTATGGGAAATGGTGAAACTTCTGTTGCTGATATCAAAAATCTTTAACTGTGTGTTGAAAACATGCTGTACTGTAAACCACAGCTTAAGTCCATCCAAGCAGATCACTTGGGAGGGGGCAGTACACAGCACATGAACTTCACAGAAGTCTGTTTCATCTCAAAAGCATTTGTTTTGCAGTATTACTGTAGAATATTTTGCAGTAATCTATAAATGCTACATAGACTACAAAATTCAGAGGATTGTACCATTTCAGCAACAACAAAAAGGTACACTTTCTTGTATGCAAATTGCCTTTTGTTTTCTTCAGCCAAAGAATACATATACTTTGTGAAGAACCACAAAACGCAGGCAGAACAAGTCAGCCAAAACACAGAAACACAGCCAATGGGGACATAAGATAATTTTGGATCCTGGAGATACATGTGCCGGCTTGGATGCTTTAGTCTCTGTAACACTATTCATAAAAATCCTGAAAGTGATGAATGACTTCTAAGCTCCAAAAAACCCCCCCAAAACAGTCTAATCTTCTAAAGAATGACAAATAAAGGTTAAGGATAGTGAAGAGTTTCATCAGTTTGGGCATCTAAAAAGAAGCAATACTTTCAAGCCAAGATACAACATGGAATTTTAAAGGGCTAAGTGCTTTGTATTATCAGCCCATTCATATAAGAACTGCTTATAGAATTGTAAGGACTGCAGATGCTCCTCCAGTTTTTTAACAACCAATACAATATCCGTATGTTTTACATTCATGGGACAAACACGCTGTAGAGAATGAAAGGGGGAGCTGTCTCAATACTTGTTTGATTTGTGGGAAGCAGGGCTGTACCAGGAGGATTTTTACCCTATTTGGTAGAACTGGCTGTTACAATCATAGCTGGGTCCTCAGCAACCACTTTAAACCGCTTGCAAGCAGCTCTCCTCCCTGCTGCTGCCGCTCTTCCCTCAGGGAGGCACAACGCTGCAGGGTCAGGGTACCCTGAAGTCATTGGTGTCAGATGCTTGGATATGGGGTGACAGCCCTGAGGCCTTGGCATCTTTGGAACTGATTCTTCTGGGGCAATCTCTGGCAGAAAGTGTCTAACATGAATATTTCATTTTTTTATTATTTCATCACTCTGAAGCCCTCATTGACAGTTAATTCCTTAAGCTAATATTGTAATATTCATTTTGTGTTTTCACAACAGTTCTTGGCATTTATTTACAGACTTTTCAAACAATAACTTTGAAACACATCAACAAAGGTGAAGATGCAACCAATTCACTTACCTAAAGGTACTCGATGTCGATGCCTTTACCTCAAGCAGTTGAACATCATCTCTTTGTTTATTAAAAGGGATTTAAGCGTAAGCACAGCTCTCTCCAACTACATACATACCGAACTATTTCTCAGTGTTCAGCATCGCACAATACACCCAGCAGCTCAGGTCCTGCACCCGTACTCACTGATCACACAAGAAACCAACAGCAGCTTACCTATAGTAGCACTTCCCAATCTGGACTTTCCACCACCAGTCCTTGAATTGTGCGTGTTCAGTGGCAAGGGCTGCCAAATCCAGAGCCTTCCAAAACAAACCCATCATCTTAACATTAATACCTTCACCGTTTGTACAGAGGAAAAGAACACGAAGTGAACAACGTAAAGATCTTTGTAAAGAGAAAATTTTGGAACAAAAAGTCCTGGTAAACTTGAGGTGGGGACACTGCTTTATGTTTAACTATTTTTATATCTTAGTGCACTAAGTAGCCGCAAGGATAATTTATCTCTATAAGAACATGCCATCCGAACAGCTTCTAGTAATTCAAGGAGAAAGTATAAAATTAATTTGATGAGACTCCTGAAGTGCTGCTTCAGAACATATAGAGTATTTGTGTAAAATGACATACTTTTTCCAAGCTTCCCATTCTTGTGCAATATAAGCTGTTAAAAACAAGTAAAATAAAGAAATCAGTTCAGACGGTTTGAAATATTGTAGAAATGGTCATCTCATTGCCAGTATCAGGCTGCCTCCACTTCTGGGAACTCTTAAATGTGTACAGTAAGAAATACTTCTTCCTTTAAAAAGTCTGTGAGGTAAATCATTATTTTATGACAGATAGGAAAAATAGATAAATATTCTAAGAAATAGATAGCTATTGAAGAGGGTGAAGGTCTAAAATCTCTTTTATCTGGTATATTGGAAAAGTCGGTATTCTAATCAATGTGCTACCATCAGCCACCACAGACAGAACCAATGGCGTTTCATGTTTTAGCTGTAATTTCAACATTTCTGTTAAAACAAATAGATGTGTGTTCTGTACCAAAACCTACCAAAGAAGCAATTGTTAGCGTTCCTTTTTTTAAAATTCCATTTTGGCCCAGAACCTATCAAAGCCATGCTACGTTTGCCATTCATATTTCAGGGATGTAATCAGAAATAGTCTAAAAAGCTTTGATGCAGTATTTTTATAAGAAATCACAAACTAGGTATCTATTAGGAACAATAAGGAAAAGTTCTATGCACTGGCCACTCGGTAGCAGAGGAACCAATAATTTCCAGGAAAAAATAATCTGGATACTTGAAATACTGGGAAGAGCCTAATTTAGTGCCGTCTACCTCTGGGTTTGATTCCTGTTCTTCCTACTAGCAAAATGAAGCTGCAGGTCATCAGTGGGGTGCAGATTCCACACAGCACAGCAAAGCTGCTTAAAAAAGTTGCTCTCTTTTGGCTCTGTGGGAAAATAATTTGTTTGCTGTAGCAATTCAGGTGAAGGACCTGCACTGACTCAAGAGAAAGAGTTGTCATTCCCTGCCTCTATGACAGGAGAGAGAAAACTGAAGAAAGGTTACAACTCTGAAGACACCACTTCTTCCCGTCAGGCGGAATCCTTGCAGACCTCAGACGGCAGCTCTTATCTTGGTTGCCCTTTGCTTCTTAATGGCTTTGCAAATTGTACAACGGACGCTGCAGCTATAATGGGGAAGAAGCTTGCTTCAAGACAGAAATTATCATTTTCCCTTCCAGACAGATACTTTTTTTCATCTGAAGGTATATAAGAAATTTTGTCCCAGTAGCTGGAAAATTTAGGAAAGTATTTGATGTTAAAACATTGGTTACTTTTGTTGCATTTAAAAATGTATAAAAAATGCACGTTTCTGTCAAATACCATACCTGCTTCCAATGCAGCATGAGCAGCCACTTAAAGTGAGTAAGGTTCATACCGCAAATAACCTGCTTCAAAGAGCTTTCCTTGGAGCGCTCTGATGACAAGTATTCAAGAAGAAGGACTGAATTTCAAGAAACCATCCCTTCTGTAGCTGCACATGCAGCTTTCTTTGCGATACCCTAATTATTTCTGATAACTATTTTATGCAAGGCCAACAATTCTGGCTGCTATTGGAAAGTGAGAACTAAGACTGCTTCAGGCTTAGTAGACACTAACATCAGCAGTTTATCCTTCGGTGCAGATCCTGAACTCTTACTGGGATCTTATTACCAACATCAAGAAACAAAGCACGACTCCATTTTGAAGTTAGTTCCTGAAATTAAGCCATGTGTTTATACTTCCCTATTAAGGAAGTACGAAAAGAATAGGAAAATCCTGTTTCTGACACTTTACAAGTGATCACAAAAAACTTTAATCCAAAAATGCTACAAATGTTACCAACATTTTCTAGAAAGTGTTTGCCTGAAAAGGCTTTGTGCATATCAATGTCAACTTTCTGCTGGTATGACAACCAAATCTTTTGACAATGTGGCCTTTGAAATGTTAGTAAATTCATTAAAGTCAAAGCCTTCACCTTGCCATGTCAATACCAACGGCCGGCATATTTCAATTCCAGTTTGCTGCAGATTTTTTTTTTTTTAATTGCACAGTTTAGGTGCAAATCAATATTCAGTCTGCCCAGCATGTTAATTTAAAACCAACCTATAATTGTAGTAGTAAGTGTTACGTCCTGCACTCCTGTGCATTGCTGAGTGTTGGTACAGTCTATATTAATAACTAGAAGGGAAAACCAGCATGGATTGTGGATTGGCAGATACTGGGATGCCCTTTTAAGGATTTTTGCTTCTAATGTACATATCAGAAAAATAACCCCCACTGATTAAAAGTTTTAATAAACTTTAGGATATAATTCATCATCTGGAAATGCTGGTCAGCTGAAATTGTTACTCCATGGAGCACTTAGCATAGTTACCCACATATGCAGGAGTCCATTTCAATTACAGTATTAGCCCTGGGTAGTCTTTCAGAACAAATTTATTTTACTCTCAGTTCTTATATTTGTGTAAATAAAAAGAATAAAACTCCCTAATACTTACTAGGTTTTCTGTTTAAAAAAAAAAAAAAAAAAAAAAAGTTGCTTGTAAAAAATGCATCAGAGCTGTTTTTAAAAGAAAAAGAATGTAGATTCTTTCATTGTAACTCTATTTAGCATGATTCTGAGATTCATTTTTTACCATTACTTTCCTTAGCTAAACTGTATTATAACTAAGACCTTCAAATTGTCTATCAGCTGTAACTCAGTACAAAACAGCTAGTTAGGTTATGGTAATTTACTATTTTATTGCAAAATTAAACTGGTAAACGTACATTTGTTTGAAATTTAGTAATTTCATACACAGTACTGTATGCACCAAGAAAATACATAGATGGAAACAATAGCAAGTGTCTGCTGCTTCTTTCATGTGCTGTTGAATGGCAGTAATTCTCCCAGCAAAAGTTATTGACTAAAGTCATATTTGTAGCCAAATCAACACAGGATAGTCTATAAGATAGCTAGGTAAATGACATTAGCCATAGTCAATTTAGCACAATTGCTTTTGGTGAGTGCCTTCTGGATTTCTATAGTTTGTAAATCTAACATAATTCCATTATAAATAGATTTCTATCAGAGAGTATAAATGTCAGAGTATTAGAAAGAACTAAGGAAATATCAGAGGTCATAACTTCTGGCCTCAAGTATATACTGCACATTCATTTTTCTTTCTTGGGACAAAGTGTCTTGTCATCATTACCCACCTGTGAATAATGGCAGAATATGAAGTCACGGTCTGTTGCTGAAAAAAACCAGCAAATTAACTCCTTCTTTTACATTTCCCTGCTCTTAGAGCATTTAGCCCATAAAATGGCTTTTAGAAACAGCTCAAGGGGTACCTAAGGTTAGTGATTAAGTATATGTGTTAAAAACGAAAAAGTCAAGAACAATAACGGGTAGGGTAACAGTAATCTCTTCAGAGAAGTGTCTAATTTTTCATTAAATAAGATGAAAGACTTCTGAATACATTTTCAACTGTTGAAAAAGCTCAGGGCTTCTCTCTTTGCATCCCCACGTTTCTGATAATTGATAGATTACAGATGTATTTACTTTTAATTTGAACCAAGTTCCTAGCATTATTTGTCCAGTTGAATGCACGCTGTTTAATGATATTTCTCAACTGAAATTGCTGAGCCTTTTTTTTTTTTCCTTTCTATATACTGGCTGAATACTAAACAGACGATAAATAACAAAACTGCCTTTGCTTCTTAAATAACAATGCAGTTGAGAACAGGACAGAGTGTTCCGGACCAGCACAGCGACAAAGGAAGGACATTGTCACTACTCCTTTGGTGTTTTATTTGCAAAACTGCAGGAACTGGTCTTCCAATTCTACCCATGCACAAAGTCCACAAGAAAGAGGCTTTTCAGTCTATATAGTAACCAACTTCAGCCAATTTCCCAGGCTTCCAAGCTCTTTCATTTCATCTCATGCAGAAAAGTGATTAGTTTTGGGTTGTTTTTTTTTTTAAGAATGTGAACATCACGCAGTAGCAGGTAACACAAAGATGCAAGAGATGTCAGTGAATGTTCTAATGGGTGATCAAGTTTAAACAGTTAACGTATGTGTTGTTTCTCTGCTGAATCCTAAGCAACCTAATTCTTTTCAGGACAAAGCAATTAGTGAAATGCCATTGGTAGGAGAGGTGAATAAACAGTGATGCAGTCAAGTTTAAACAGAAGTTTAAAGTATTTATTTTCTTTTTTGTTTAAGAAAAAATCATGCAGATGAGGTTCAAAAGGAAAGGAGGACAGTTTGGAGAATGGAATTATACTGAAAATGGTGTAGGAAGCGCAGAAGAAAAGAGGAAAGAAAACAAACGAGAGAAAGCAAACAAAGGTCAGAAAAAAAAAAAATCTCTTCAGAGACACACATTACAGTATAAAGTGAAACAATTTTTTTTTTCCTTACAAGACGCCATCTTTAACCAAACATGTTGATCTCCCCCCTCATTACACAATGAACAGTGGTGACTAAGCTGACACTTCTTTGCTTATGGATATTTACTCAAATGGCTAGGGTACATAAAAATCCATAGGCAACACTCTTCCTGCAAGACAGCAATTCAGGATTGTCAGCAAGGATTTCAAAATACATGCAGCACAATTTTTTTCTGGAGTGCTTGGAAAATTCCTTGCATCATATAAAATGATCTGTCTAGCCTACAGATCCTGTATGTCCTTAAAGGGTAGGTCAGGCATGTGTGGCATCTTTTCAAGTTACCCTTTTACTCTTAGTGATCAGAGTTCTCAGTAACAAATAACATAAATTTTAATTATTAGTGGCATAAAACCTAGGCACTTTCTTCACATTCAGTATCAAAATATGCAAATGTTTATTTCTATTTCTCTCTGACATTTCTGACACTTGCATTTACTGTTTCAACCGTATTTTGGATTAATATTGCACTGCAATTCAATCCTCTTAAAAGAATGCTATGCAATAAATTGACAGGGTACAACTATAATCATTTGATACTAGATTAAAAAGCTTCACATAGCAGTACATTTGAAACGGTTCTGATCTATGTCAACAACAACAAAATATTTTTGTTTTTTAACTGGATTGAGTTAATTGATTAACTCAGTTGATTAACTGAGAGTTTAACTTCATATCTAATCACACGCCTGTTACTAGTATTGCAGGAAATTCAGTAACTGTTTAGTCAGCTCTGCATCACGGATACAAATAGTTCTTTCAAGCAAACTTCAAAAAGAAATTTTGATTCCATTTCAACCGGATGCATGCATCTAATATAGTTGTGAAATATTTCAACACTTTATTCATTGAATTAACTAATTATTTCTCTGGGTGAACTGCTGAAAAAGCTCTGCAACCTTTATTATTTCTGAAAGATTAAACAATATGTACCCAAACTTGATCTTACCCATTCAGCGCAGTAACGTATGAAGAACCACAGAAGAAAAAATTTGAATGGGCAAAGGGAAGGGAAACAGCATATTTAGGAAAACTTTTGGAGAATAAATGTAATAGAAAATCATTTATACACAATCATATGGATAATATAATCTTTCTATTGAGGCCACAAACCACCTCAGCACTACGGAATTAAATTTCTAGAAAAAGTGTCCAAAGTCCTACTGATTCTTTTTTTTGCAGTTTCACCAAATACCTTTCCTTCCTATTCATCCAAATGAATAAACAATCCTCTCAGCAGTTAAAAATGTCACAGAATCATAGAATGGTTAGAGTTAGAAGGGATCTTAAAGATCATTGAGTTCCAACCCCCCTGCCATGGGCAGGGACACCTTCCACTAGACCAGGTTGCTCAAAGCCCCATCCAGCCTGGCCTTGAACACCTCCAGGAATGGGGCATCCACAGCTTCTCTGGGCAACCTCTTCCAGTGCTTCACCGCCCTCACAGTAAAGAACTTCTTTCTAGTATCTAATCTAAATCTCCCCTTTCAAACGTCAAATGATGTTCAATTCAATCACTAACTATTTTGGCAGGTATCTTCACCACCTTCTGTCAATGGACAGTCTTCCGTAACTTATTGCTTACACTCAGGCCTCAGGAACTCAGAACTCTCCAGGCAGCTCAACTACCTGACATATAGTTTCAGCTACTGCTCAGGCTCCAGTACATTCTGTTAATGTGAAATCATGACATCCAGGGATCCTACCACGTTGATAGATGAGGGACCTAGTTTTAAGCATTAGAATGTTTTGCTTCTCAAAAAAGAAAGCAATCCCTACCTTGGTATTTGCAAATTATCATCCCTGATTACCACACTTTTAAGAAAGGATTTCTCTCTCTTGAACAACTTCTAGTGCTTCACTTCTGTACTCAGATGTGATGTACTGCCTGGATCCTTAGTTTAGCAGAAATACTGAATGATACTGAGCACTGATACAGAAAGAACTGAATGATGCATAATAAAAACTGAAAATGGAACATTTTAATTACTCACGTTTTTTACGTCATTTTCATGGTGAAAAATATATTCGAACAACGCCTGTCAGAAGAATATTTAAAACATTGTCATATTTGAAGATGAAAATCGATATTATTTTAGAGGAATACAGAATCTTGATTATGTTAGGCAGAAATTAATTCTTTGTGAAAGCAATCACATTCATACATGTCAATTGCTGACATTTACAGTTAATTAAGACTCGAATAGACAAAAACTACAGATGTGCTACATTGTCATTACAGGAAAGCATTTCAATTCTTAATTTGTTGCAAGAGATTAGTGGATTAGTCTCTTATCTTTGATTCTCAAAGTCACTTTAAATAAAAAAAGGCAGCTATAATTTGAAAGTAAATATAGATTTGAAAACCCGATACCATTATCATGACTTTTCAACTGTAAAATCAACAAGTGATATAACAAAGACTTTTTGCAATGTATAGTTAGGTGCTTATGTAGTGCAAAATCTACTTAAATTAAACATAGGTTTATTAAGAATGTAAGCTGAGCAAATTTTGCCTTAGGGAAAAAAAATTCTAAACCCTACAGAATTCTGGGATCTGTACAGGAACAACTTATTTTTTATTTGTAAATGATAAATGCTAACAATATTGTGCTTCTGAAACTCTAATGCACCATCGTAATACCAAAGCTTAAAGAAGTTACATGCATCAGCTCTGCTGCGGGAACTGCTCATAAGCCCACAACTGCACGGCGATATAAATGCATCTTTATTTACTCCTGCATAAAGCTAAGCAAGTCATACTACCTTGTAGCTGTCCTGCACTAGAATATAGAACAGTATATGTAATATGGGGGTGGAATTTTACGAGAATAAAATTATGTTGAAAGATACTAGATAACTAAATGGAGAGTAGAAGCCTCTATTCCCAGAACTGTAGTATGGGTGCTATAACACAAAGTTCAATTATGTTGAACCTTGATCTTTTTCTGCATCCAGATCCCAAGTCTTAATTGCTTAAAAAGAACAGAATGCTTTTTCTAAACTCTTACTATTCATTATAAAAAAATAAAAGAAAATATTGTCCCACGAGGAAAGAAATAAAGAACGAGACAGCAGTCTTCTAAGGGCTTCCATGACTCTTCTGCCAGTTTTTCTTAGACAAAATTCTTAAAAGATTTACCTTAAGGAAACTAGAATTGTCATGTCTGGTGAGAAAAGTAAACCACAACCTACTCTTCTCCTACTTTTGGTCAGAAAAGACTCTGAACACATGATTAAAAGACATTAAAGAATTATAAATAAAACCACATTGATAGGAAGGTTAGAACTGGTGAATGACAAAATAATAGAAAATAAAGTAGTGGAACATTTCCCCCTCTAGTTCAATAATAGGGAAGCATTAAGTAAAAGTGAGTAAATCTAAAGCGATAAAAAAGATGTTTTCTTGCATGGCTGGCATGAGGAATTTCTATAGGCCCTGACCTTCAAAAGGATTTAAATAACTGAACGTTCACTTGGATAAAAACATTTAGAGTTATCTTAATAACTCTATTAAAAATCCAAAAGCTAAAAAAGATAAAACTTCCTGTTTCATGCCCTAAACCAGTTGCTGAGATTCACCAGAGGCTCTCTCTGGCGACAGGTGATACCTCATGTGTCTACTACGCGGTTTCCTGCGATAGCGCGCAATGTGGCTGGTGCTAGTCAGAGAGAAGCCACATTCCTCTACTCTTCAAAACATCGAAAGACCTAGTCATGCCAGGAAAAGAGAGATAATCTAACTTAAAAAAAGATATGATAAGCATACTTCGCAAACACAGAAGGAAGAAGTACGTAGAAGGAGTATATTCCAACACAGGCTAATTAGGTGAATTCAATAGCTGCAAGATTTATCATCTTTTTGCACCTGGGAGCGGTGACAGCTCAAAAGTGTTTTAAAACTTTAATCAATGACTCTTAACAGAGAGTGCAGTCTGCAGTCTCACCTCCTGCTTTGTTTGGCTTTAGCCTTAATGCTGTCTGTTTAAAGAAAAAAGTTATAAATCCACATAGCTCCAAATTTAAACTTAGATCTTACATTCTGTGTGAAATGTTAATGTCATAATGTATTAGCTTCATAATGCTGACAAGTACACTTGCTGCCTATGGATGTTTCTATGACTGTTGCTTTACATTTTCTGGCTTAAGCCGCTTTTCATACAAAACTGAAGGAAGACAGAGCTACCCCACTGTCCCAGAAAACGCCAGTTTAAAAAAAAAAAAAAAAAATTTAAAAAATAGATATGTTTCTCATTCCTGAGAGCTGTTGCTGAAAACAAGTATCTCATCTGAAAGCTAACCAAACACAATTAAAAGCTAGCTGTCTTCAAGGAGAACAATTAAGCCTAGTTACTTACGGATATGTCTTGTGTTTCTTAATCCTTCCCAGGTTTCCTACATTCTCCCTACTTTACAGACTGTGATGGATTTAGGGTAATGTCTGTACTGGCTGAGAGCTGGCAAGGACATAATTGGACGAAAGGCCTGCAGTTTTTCCAAGAACTGACTCGTAACTGCCCTCAGTGATAAGTCTGGAAGTCTTTCGTTATCTCGTCAGATGAATTTACTGTATTTGATACCTGTTCCTCTGCCTTAGTTTGGTTAAGAGGCCAAAGGACAGAGATGTAAGGAGAGGGTGAAGAACACAGTGCAATCACCCAAAATCTATTTCCTTTGAAAACCACATTGAAAAGCAATGCCCTACATCAGTCTAGATCAGGTTTTAAAAAGCAAAGGAATTTGCTAATCATTTAAGAAAAATTATTAACTAAAATTTTGGACTGGAGGAGCCAATTTCCACCAGCAGATCATTAGGTACTGCAATTCTTCTAACAGTGTTCACCACTACATTTCTCAAAATAGACTGAATGTACATGGGTTCTTTCAACTCGAGGTTTCTAGCCAAATACAGCTCCTGAGAGTGTGTCTGATAGTCGTTTGATGCCTTGTGCAAAATAAGTTGTTGGTCTCAGCCCAACAGTTCAGGGTTTTTTTGTCAACCAAGTATGCAGAGAAAACATCTTCTATACAACCAACTGGTTGTGTTGGGGAAAGATTCAACTGAAAGGCCACAGAGTCATAAATCATGACACAGCTTTAAGGTCCCTTCCACTCATAGTTGAAACCCGTAAGTTGGGCCAGTAACCTGGAAAAAGATGTTCCACTGGCAGATAGTCTCAATTTCAACGGCTGTCAATCATAAGACCTTAACTTAAAATGAAGAAGAATTCTGATCAAAAAGATAAAATCTTTTATATAAAAAGTGTTAACTCACGCCATAAAATCAAAGGGAAAAATCTGAACATTTTTAGGCCAGAATTCCCATCTATTTGTACACAAAACTGCATTTCTGGACACTAAGCAGGGTTCTGCTGGTTTTTTTCCACCTGACTTTTTTTTTTTTTTTCATTTGCCCTTCATCACTCCAACAGGCACAGTTCAAAGTTATTTACCAATGGAACATTTTATTCTATACAAATGTTTTTCATAGGTTATACTTTTAGCATAACCTGTTCAGACATAAGTTCAATTTCAGGTCCGGTAACTGCTGTCAACAGATAAGTAAAGAGCATTTTTCTGAACTTTACATCTACAACACAGTTCATCATTGTTTGCATCCCAAATCCCATGTACAGTTACATTAGAATGATGCCAGAAAATAAAAAAAAGATATCACAATATTAACCAAAATAGTTACATACCTTTGCCAGTTTGGGTTTTTGAGCATATTTTGCTAAATTCAGTCGAGACAGATTTATGAAAGGGCCATCTGGATTTGTTATCATTGAAGCCTGAAGGGGAGAAAGAAGTTTTTAAGTAGGAAGATCCTCTACAATTATCTTCAAAAATTTCAAAATACTAGTCGTATACACAAAAACCCCACAACCAAACAAAGCATTTGTAGATGCACTGCTCTACCGTGCAGTACAGACTCCTCTTACTGAATTTCATCTTTTCTGGAAGCCAGGAATTTGCCCTACTCCCATACAGTCTCTGAAAGGGGTTGCATGAATTACTTTCTGGAACTACCCTTTTCTTCCCTCTCACCACTATTTCCATAATGTGCCTAAGTGTGTAGCTTGGACTAACTGTTAGATGGACTGAAGGCACTTGGGATACATAACAAAAAAATATTCAAGAAAGAATTACGAGGATCAGTTCATAACTGCGAGAGCGAGGACAGTGAAAAGATATCACGTTATGCCAATAATGGGATGTTAATTTTTATCACATATTCATGCCAGTTGCAGTTTATTGATTTATTTATTGGCAAATTTATTTAATTTGCCACTAGGACAGGATAAAACTAGCATAGTTTATTCTCCTTATCTTATGAACTGACAGAATCTTAGAGATTAGCAACTGTTTTGTAGTAAACTGGAAAACCCGGAGAAGGTTTCAACCTACTTAGGGTGAAATCGTGTCATAGTCTTTTCATGGCCTGCAGTGAATAAAAATGAGTTTCACAGAACTTGTGAATTTGGAATTTCTGTGAATTTTTGTGAATTTGTGAATTTATATATATTTTTTATATAAACAGACTAGCAAATTAACAAGTAACATTTTCAAACGCTACTTTGAGAACAATTTAAACAAAAAATTAAAAATGCTCACCTCCTTCAAACTTGAGTTTAGATGCAGCTTTTAAGTCAACTACGTCACTGTACCAGATGCTGTGACCATGAACGTCACCATACCAGATAGTGTGACCATCGTTCTGAGAACAAACAACTTACCGTTCCCATCCGGCCGTATCTCCCAGAAGCACTAGTGATTGGGCGAGCTGTGAGAGCTGTTCGAGGTGTTTTTATAGCCTGTTCCATAGTACTTGGCCGTCCGCTTTGCGTGCTGGGTCTCACAAATCCTGTAATGGGTCTTCCTGATTGAGTTACTGGCCTGAAGATGTTAAGCACATTATCCTTATGTTGAGTGGTATTTATTGATAGAGAATTTAAACACTTATATCTGAAGCATTTCATTTTCAGAAGATAAATTTAGGATTTGTTCATTTGTAACTAGTCACATTTTTAAAAAAAAAAATAAAAAAAAATACAATACCTAACAGCTGGGCTGGGGCCTCCACCCTGGCTCGTTCCAGGGAGTTTCAAAGATGTTCCCGGTCCTGTAAAATAAGAGCATTTCTCACTTCACATTGAGATACTACACCCTTGTCCAGGTTGAGAGGTTGGAAGAGACCTCTGGAGGTCATTTGGTCCAACCAGGCTCAAGCAGAGTCAGCTAAACCCAGTTTCCCAGGACCCTGTCTAGATGGTTGCCGAATATCTTTAAGGAGGGAGACCCCACAACCCCCCTGGGCAAACTGTGCCAGCGCTCAGTCACCCTCACAGTAAAAAAAAAGTGTTTCCTGATGTTCAGACAGAGCCTCCTGTGTTTTCAGTTTGTGCCCACTGCCTCTGGTCCTGTCACTGGGCACCACTGCAAAGACTGGCTCTTTCCTCTTTGCACCCTCCCTAGTGATATCTGTGCTTACCTTTTATATGAAAGTGTAACAGGAAAACACTTTGGATGTATAAAGAAAGTAAAATCAAGCTGTAGAAGAAAAATGTATTTTCTATGTGTCAGTGGACTGTTGTCTGGTTTGGTGACTACAACTGAAAAAGCAGGCAGATTAACTGGAAAGGGTTAAGAAGAGTTTCAAGACTCAACTCAAAAATTAAAAGATATACCTCAGAATGAGAAGACTGTTTAGGTTATCAAAGAAAAGATCACTGGATGACTTAATGAGGGTTTTAACTATTTACTTTGGAAATACCGCTCTGAAAATAAAGACTTCATATCGGGCATAAAATGTACACAAAGAAGGAACAGCTGGAGCTACAGTTGATAATTCCCACTGAAGATATGGCATACACTGATAAAAGCTAGAAAATTTAATAATTTACTAAAGACCGCAGGGGGTTATTTCTCTCTGGAAAGTTCTTTCTGCAAAACTACATACTAACTCAGGCACATCTAGTGGATTTGAAATACGAATAGCAAAGTCTTATCTCAACAATTCAGGAGAGTGCAGGCTACACTATCATAATGATTTTGTTTGGCTTTGAAATCTGTGACACGCTATCCAGAAAGTCACCATTTTTCAGTTTAAATATAGTATGAACGTACTTTCCCAGAACACCTTATTTCTCAATAATATTCATCAGATGATTTTTCTTAGCAGATGGTCTCTACTGCAGGGGGCGTAAAATCAAATAAAAGTCTAAATTATATTATTATGTTGTTTTAAGACAGATACATGTAATTAGATTATCATAATGTATAAACACAACTTGAGTACTGCTTGAGTAATCAGATAGATACACAATTGCCCACTTCTATCCAGATGAGAAAAGCTTTTAATGCTTCACATAGTAGTTCTGGCCTACGTCCAGTTCTTCCCTTGAACTCCTTGACATGGTGGGTGGTTGAGAGCCACATCCAATAAGATACATAAGAATTTCGATGTGGATTGCACAAAAGAAACAGAGAAAAATAGAAATAATGCCAAAAAGTAGTGGAAGACTACTAATTACTGACCTCTTAGAAGGGAACTGACGAAGCGAGCAAACAAGAAAAGAGCTGCAAACAAGAAACAATGACAGGGCTGAAGAGCTGCCCTGTGAAGGAAGAGAGGAAAAAGAGAAAAGCAGAAGAGAGAAAATCAGTTTAGAAAATGTTTGCAGGAAATGATACAAAAAGGTGATGTCAGATTTGGCTGGACTGTTGCCTACAGTACAGGCATGTGGATGAGATTCACAGTACATCAAGGACATATATTATTCTCTAGTTTCCCACAGTGCCTAAAGAAGCCAGACAGGAGTAAAAGAAATCAAGGCACTGATGGAAAAGAGCGAGTGAGTGCAGAGATGTAGAGGAAAAGCTGTCAAAACACTATTTGTCTGAATTACCGTCTGACAGGCCTAAGCACTACATCAAGACCATGTGATGGATCTCAACATCACCATGCAACCATAAAACTCTCCTTGTAGCAATAGCTAAAAGCCATATCAGGTAACCTCAGTATCTACTGTTTTATGCTAGATGACAATCCCGACCAAAAGAACTCTTGAGGCTTCAATGTATTAAAGCGAAAGTTGTTCTTACGTGCAACTTGAGCAATGGCATTTTCATCGAGGATCATCTCTGCAATTCCTTCTTCATCCATATCAATTTCATCCACATATACCATTTCCGTCAAAGCTCGTGTTTTCAGGCTCCAGGCAGCCTGAATGAGGATAAAGTAAAAAGTAAAATATCTTCAAAACACCAAGTAAATAATCTAATCAGCAGTTTTTCCACTTCACAGTTTTAATAGGCTTGAGTAAGATACCGAGTTAAACAGCTTGCCATATCCATCCATTTCCTAATGGAGGTGGACCAAGATTTTAGACAACTCTTTCGGAGAGGAACAACTATAGTTATCGAGTTTGGAGGACAGAACTTCATATCTCACGAAAATTTATGACTAATTTAAGTCTCAGGCTACTCTCTGAGATCTTGCGCTTTTGACAAAATCCCCAGCCAGCAGTGCTGTTCAAAACCCACCACTGACAGACACCTTATTTAAATTGGGATGGGAGAGGAAGGTAAACCACTGTAATGCGAAGTAATCCGCAGAGAAAGAAGGAAAATCTTTTAACCAGCAGTTAAGATACAGTACAGATAGTCTAAAACTCCTTTGTTCAAAGCATCAGCTGTAAAAAATGCATAAATGTATAGAATAAGCATCTCAGATTGTCAGATTATTGGAGTACTTGTTAGTGAACAGAACAGACAAATTACTACATTAAATGTCTTGGAGGATTATGTGAGCAATGTGGAAAGGCAAGCACAATTCTAGCCTATGTGACAAGCTTTGTGCAGACTGTAGAGACACCAAATCAATGGGGAAAATTAAAAATGATGGCAGCCGCACAGAAGTATCAACAAAATATGTGCAGGTCCAACCACTTTGATAACTTAATATGCCTGTAACGTACTCATAGAGCTGGCATGATAAAGGGAGCCACAAGACCAATTCCTGATCTTCCTTCAGATATTGAACAGATCATCATAAATTTTCCAGAGTAGAAATCACTGCCAAAACAATTAGATTTGTTTCTTTTCTGACAGGGGGTATAGCAGTCTGGTGGAAAAGCATGTTTAATATTTGCTAAGGAGACATTTCAAATTAGAAACAGACTGATGCTACCATAATAGAAATAAAGGTCAAACACATGGAAACATTTGTTCTTTAAATAAGAGGTAGCAGAAAATGTGGATCTCAGGCTTATTTAATAATTTAAGTAATCATTTAACTTCTCATTCATATTGTCTCAGACCATCCCTTCCTCTACACTTCCCTCATATTTCTATCCAACTTTATAACCGTCTCTCAGAAAGAAAGTATATCTAAAAATGTTGAAATATTTAGCTCTCCTTTTTAAAAGGGCTTTCTTCCCAGCAGAAGTAAAAGAGGAATTCAGCCAGCCAGTTTAACCATGATTAGAAACCTTTGTTCAAGTATGAAGAGAAAGGAACAGGGCAGGATGATCTGAATCTAGGCCAGACAGACATAATCCAGATCTGCTTTATTATCTTTTAGTTTCTTCTTATGCAGTAGGGTGACAACCTTTAATTAGCATTCAGATTTGCAGTTAGATGTTCAACACCCGTAACTTTCTCATTATTCTATAGAAGTATTTAGTTTGTTGAATTTTTAACACCTTGATTGTACACTGCTTTTTTCAAAGACATGTACGTCTGAAATCAACATAACCATGTCTACATTGGGAATATGCTGAAATTAGAGCTCTTAGTATAGCCAAACACAGGCTAATTTCCTAGCAGAGATAAGAAAAGCTGCCCATAGTAATGATATTTTCCTGCAAATTGAAAGCAGCAACTTCTCTACACCAATTGCCAAAACCGGGGCCAGTTCTTAACGTAGACACAAGTGTATCATCATGATTTTTACAATAACAAACATGAGATAATGTGTTTTTAAAAGCAACACGTCTCTCTGTCATTATTGCATAAATATCTGTCATGAAAAATAGATTCCTTAGGCTGCTCTTCCAGTCTTAGGTTTCTAATCTGAGGCTTCACAGCCAAAAAAAATATCAAATATCTCATATTATTCCTTAATTAAACATCAGTCTGTAGATTAGAGTACTGCCTGCAGCAATGCTTGTTACAGTGCTTCTAATCAAAACAGCAAGATTGAGAAAAATGCCAAATTTGTGACTTAAACTACAGAAAGATGACCTTTACCTTGGGAGATAAGAAGACAATTCAAAATTCCTAACTACTAGTTACAAGACCCATATGAAATGGAAGTACCATTTCTGTGCATGCACACCGTTATGCTGAATATGTGAAAAATCAAGGCGTGGGAAAAGGAATTAGAAACGAATACTGACACATAAATACAAAGAGAGATGTGGGAAAAAGATCTTTTTCCCAAAAGAATTAAATGAAATTTCTGACACCATTTCATTCATAAAAAAAATTCTACTTATTCATAAATAAGTCACATAAGACTTTATTAGAACTACAACATATGGCTATTGTCTTACTTTTTAAAAGAAAACTTGAGAGATGTACAGTTCTGTGTTAAAACAGACCCTTCCCAACAAATTTTGATTTTTTTTCATAAAGTAAAGGTGCCTTTTATCACAATTGGACCAGGACATAACACTCATGCAAGGTTCAAAGACTTTCTTAACAGCTCAGTAATTTCAACTTCCTATAAAGAATTTGTACCAGTAGTCCTGGTATTTTCTAGAGCTACTTTATCTTCATATGAAGCCTAGTTTCTGTGTTGCAGCTTTAGTTATCCAGAAAAATTTTAACAATCGTGTTCATAAGAAAGTACAGTTCACTCAGTGAAAACTTTTAAGGGTTTAATCTGAAACTAACGCACAAGAACTTCAGCTGAAAAACTTCAATTAAAATGAATAAAAGCCACACAAAGCTGGAAGAACCGCACTGACAATAGTGAGAGGAAGGCTCACTTATAATCACAAAAAGCCATAAAAATAAATGCACACATTTCTGAGTAACCACACGACAATATTACTTACACTTCGACTTAGCACAACTTTGTCCGTTTAAATTGGGGATGTTGGTGGATGAGAAGCTCAACATGAGCCGGCAATGTGCACTGGCAGCCCAGAAAGCCAACCAGATCCTCGGCTACATCAAGAGAAGTGTGGCCAGCAGGGAGAGGGGGGGGATTCTACCCCTCTACTCTGCGCTCGCGAGACCCCACCTGGAATACTGTGTCCAGCTTTGGAGCCCTCAACACAGGAAGGACATGGACCTGTTGGAACGGGTCCAGCGGAGGGCCACGAAGATGATCAGAGGGCTAGAGCACCTCGCCTATGAAGACAGGCTGAGAGAGCTGGGGTTGTTCAGCCTGGAGAAGAGAAGGCTCCAGGGAGACCTCATAGCAGCCTTCCAATAGCTGAAGGGAGCCTACAGGAGAGCCGGAGAGGGACTCTTTGTCAGGAAATGCAGTGACAGGACAAGGGGTAATGGTTTTAAATTGGAAGAGGAGAGATTTAGATTAGATACTAGGAAGAAATTCTTTACTGTAAGGGTAGTGAAGCACTGGAACAGGTTGCCCAGGGAAGTTGTGGATGCCCCATCCCTGGAGGTGTTCAAGGCCAGGCTGGATGGGGCTTTGAGCAACCTGCTCTAGTGGAGGTGTCCCTGCCCATGGCAGGGGGGTTGGAACTCGATGATCTTTAAGGTCCCTTCCAACTCTAACCATTCTAGGATTCTATGAAATTGTTGCCTCAGATTCCATTTATATTATCTGCTCTCGATTTGCAGGATCAATAATTTTATTTTGTGACAAGCAACACATCTGGCGTTTATGAAGATGACTTGCATTTTTATGTAAAGGGCACTTAAACAGTATGAACAAGAAAGGGACAGCTGATTTCAGACAACCCACGTATTCACAACATAATAACAGGTTTCGCTTGCTTAACTCAGAACCAGACCAGCACTTCATAATAACCAGACCAGCACTTTGTAATAACTAACAGTAATTGAAGAGGGAAGGAATATCTTAGATACCGTAAGTACAAACATGTGATATAGTATTTTTTAAGAAGACTAAACTCCAGAAAGAAAAGTGACAAAGTGTTTTTCACTTAGTTCCTGAGAACTAGTTTGTCACTGAATCAAGTATCTTCTTGTTTCTAAGAAGTCCAACAACCAAATGAATAAAAAAAAAAAAAAAAAAAAAGATAAAATCTAAATCTAAACGTATTTTCCGAATCTGGTAACGCACATTTCTAAGAAATGTTGGAGTTTCATTCTCCAACAATTCTTTCCATTATCATAAATTTTATTCCATACACAGTGAAAACCCCAGAACGCAACAACTACCTTGTGAAGCGCAATCTTTAAAGTCAAGAAGATACCTGGCAGTATTTCACTGAAACCATTTTGTAGGCAAACAACTTGCATGACTTCATTGGAATGTAACCGGAGACTTGTAAAATATGTTAGTGAGCTCTATTCAAAGACGCAATTTCACATTGCATTTAATCTCTTCTGACTGTGGGCTGCAGCCAAAAGATGCCATCACCCACACGTTGCTGTTCTTCCTTACTCTTAGTCTTCCACCACTTATGCAAAGCATCATCAAGACTACCAGACTCTACACAAGGTAGGCATTGGGAATGAGCTGTAGGAGCAGGAAGGTCATGGGTAACAGCCCACCCTTACACCACAGTAAATGAAACGTGAAAGGGATTCCTAAAAGCATAAACTGTTCTCTCTGTGAAATACACACTGGCCTTTTCCTAATCTCATCAGCATCTGAAGGTCATTCAGTTCCAGATAAAATGCAGTTTAGCTTTTAGAAGGCACTAAGCTACTGAACTGCTGAATAAACCTATAGGAATAAACTTATAAGAAATATATGTGAGAAATAAACTTCCATCAAATATAAAAGCTACCTATTTAAAATACCCCTTATCAAATGTACTCACCAATGATGAAAAACAATTTTATGCAATTAAGGATACAAAACAAGTATTATTCAGTGTATCAGAAATTCTTCCTCATGATTTTATCTAGTAAATGTATTTATTAAAAGAATTTTACCTGAAACACGCTGTATTCAGAATCAGGCTCCTGAAAAGAGAGGAAACAGAAACTGAGGAATGGAAACACCAGACAATATAAAGAACAAAAAATGGAATTATACTCTATAAGCACCTCATTTTGCACAAACATTTTCTCTCTGACACATATATCCAAATTTCCATTTTATTACATTATCTCAACTTACACACAATGGAGCGAATCAGCGTTTTACACAATGAAAGCAGGTTTGCAGTAAGTACGTTTTTCAGATACCTTTTGCTTTCTTGCTTTTGCCGGATCACATTGGTCAAATCTTAGAACAACATTACAGAAATATTAAATTGAAAAATGGTGTATTTAAAGAAAAAAAGAAAAGAAAAACTTGGAAGATGTAAGAAAATCTCTCAAAAAATAACCAGATTATGAGGCCTTTGGCTTTAGAATGCCTATGTAATTAAATCCATCTTTGTGCATTTTTGTTAGCTGCTGATGGTGATCCCACTGACATCACTGAAGTACATCAAAGAACATTTCTGCATATATTGAATTTTTTTTTGTACTTTTATGATGGAAATGATGTATTTATTGTATTCTGGACAGTAATGCCGTAAGTGGAATAAATGTCAAATTAATGGCTTATTACACCATCCAGTAAGCAAAATGAGAACTAAGAGATGAAGTTTACTACAAGCCAAAAAGCAGGAACTTGCATCTGCTTGAAACCTCGAGGTAAAACTGAGTAAATACTAACAACAGAAATTGTAGGTTTATCATCTTTTATTGTGTAATTATCATGTTTATACAATATTTAAACAATCCTTCATTGCTTCTGCTGCTCACTTCCAGGGACCGGGGAGGAATTTTTCCTCTCCAATGTATTACTTATCTTTAGGGGGAAAGACAAGGAAGGTGGGAGATGGATGTTACTTTCTCTAAATCACTATTAGTCTTCTAATAGTCTAGTCTCTTCTTCTGTAGAGTCAGATCATTTCTGCTTCTACAGGCAGTGGAAAATTTCTTATGTATCTCGCCTTGTGTAAATCTATCACAGTTAAGCCAGCTCTATTAGACTGAATATAGAATTTTAGAGTAATTCAGACTAGAAAGGAACTTCAGGAGGTCTCTAGTCCAAAGGCCCACTCAAAGCAAGGTCAGCTGAGGTTGCTCAGAGTTTTGCCCAGGTGGGCCTTAACACAAGACATGGTCTACTTCTTTTAACTTGAGCATTTTTACTCAGTACATTCCATGACAGCAGGGACCTGGAAGACTGGTGATGCCCTCACATCTTCTTTCCGTAGTGTAATGGAATTTCTGGGGCCTTTTAAGCTTCACATTTGGAATCACAAACTTGTTCACCAGTGTTAGAATGCATAATACAGCTTATAAATCGAGTATTCTGGGGAACTAAACATTAATTGAGGGATTAATCTCAGCTGTCTGTGACATACCTGGACTTCACTAAGGCACTGAAACTGCCTTTATATTTTAGATATATGATTAAATGAAATCCAGTTCCTTTTAATATGTTCTTTTATTTATAGTATTCATCTTCCAAAAAATAAACTGTTCTAGCTTTCAAAGTAATAAAAAAAAGTACACTGAGATATTTCAGCTTGCGTTTTATTCACCCCATTGTGTCCGAGTGTTACACCACATACGGTGTACTAGAAAATGGTTTAAGAGCAGTAGGTGATCCTCCATACCATTACGTGGTACAGTAACTAATGAGGACAAGATTAGGAATATTACATCAACACTAACTCCAGAATGCCTTGATGTTACAGATGTGTATCTTACCTGAGGCACTGTTCATTAGATTAGAAAAGAATTTAAAAATAAAACAAATTTGCTTATGTAGGAGCATACCTATTACTAAAGAATCCAGAAATGGCATCCCCTATCACTTCGGAAAAAAGCAGTGTTGACCAATAATAGTTACTAAAAACATTGCTCTCTCATAATAGTAGGTGACAGTACGCGTTGTTCATACACCTCAATATATTGTTTCAGCTTTTGACAAGCAGTAACTCAAGACTTTAAATAACCCTCAAGCAGGTGACAGAAACCTCTCAATAAACACAAGTCTGGAACAGCAAAAACTAACCTTAAAATATAATACATTTTAACGTAGGTGGATCCAGCAGTTGCTATTCATGCAAGTAATCCACTGGAACTAGATTCCGAATAAAGATTTCTTTGAGAGGATTAACAAGTAGTGTTGCCCTGTAAGCTTGTATCTCAAAACAAAAGGTCAAATTTATTCTTCATTTACACATATAAAGCTCCTTTGAAATTAATAAGATTGTAAAAGCAGCAAAGGAAGGACTTAACCCAGATCTCTAAATCCACTGAGGGCATTTTAAAATTAAAGTTAATGTGTAAAGTCAGCTTATTTGAAGACCAAAAATATTTAGAAAAATTAAGTCTTCTGATGCTTACAGCCTTGAAGAGGGAATGAACCAAGATTACATACCTTATATTCTAATAAAGCTTCATTCTACAATGAATTCCAGGCGAGTATGATTTACTACATTTAGAATATTAAAACTAGTATATTCTGAAAATGCTCTTCCAATGATTAAGACCAGAAACACAGAAAAAACATCGCCCAGGAACAATGACTTCACTGTACGTATCACTAATTTTTATGCATAAACTTATTAATTACAGTCTCTTGAACCAATAACTGATTTTGGTTGAAGACACTTTTACAAATCAAGTTCCATGTCCATAAACATATCTGTGATAACTTTATTATGACCTCACAAAAACCAGTATGCAAGTAACAGTAGCTGAAAGTTCACCGTAGGAGAAAAAAGGATGAATAACAAAAGCAAATCCTCATAGCAGACCATTAATCAAGTTAAAGGCAGGGCATCCACTGTTTTTCTATTAATTACATTAGGCAGTATTTTTTTTTTTTGGTATTGTTAAACTACAGCAGGCCTCATACTTCGGTGCCGGTTATTGCCTTGAATCTGACATATGGAACACAAAGAAGAGTAATCAGATTAGGTAACTAATCAGGATGATCAACAGAGACAGCCCTGGATTGTATTTCCTCTAGGTCATGCTATTACTATAAACATAGAAGACAACGCCTGTTTGCTTACAATAGGAAATAACTAAACTGAACATTGGTGCTTTATGTGTTTGTATGCCCAAATGACAGTCATAGATAACATAGCTTGTATCTATCCCAAGATAAGATTGTCAGCACAGAAGTAAAATCCATCAATAAAATTTATATATCTAATTCTTAAATGAAGAAATGCACAGAACATTTTATAGAAGAAAATATTTCAGTCTTCCATAAAATCTAACTCAATAGTAGCTAATTATTCTTCTATCAAAAAGTTCAGCATGTTTTATTCATTAAGAACTCCTCAGGAAAACATAATTGATTTTAAAATGTTTTGATTTCGTTGACGTGTTCTTTGAGAATTTGAGTTTTAATAAAGACATAGAATTTGATACTGGTACGTAAGAAAATTCCTGATGCATGCCCAGTTGGCTAAAAGGTCAACACCATACCTTATAAACCTCCTAGGGCTTACCGCACCTGGTGACAGAGTTCAAAGAGAGTTCTACGCCAAATAAGATAGCTTCTAAATGTACTAAATGTGTGTACATATAACTATTAATGGGATCACCAATAAATTTATTTTTGAGAGCTTCAAATAATCTTTTACCATGTTCTTGAAGAAGAAATTCTTAAAAAATTATACTCGTGATGAAAACATTCTAAATAAACTATAAGTACAGGGAATGGTAAATTAAGAGATACATCAAGAATACAAAATTTCTTATCACATTTATAAGTGTGCCTGGCAAAAATGCCTACTTCCAAGGCTAGAGTAAAAGCTGATTTCAGCTGCCCACAGTTTTGTGACAGCGTTGTGGATGCAATGGAGCGGGAGTGGTGCTATCATTTAGCAGACCAGCTCACAGCTGGGAAAAAAATGGCCAGGCCTTCAGACAAGCAAAGTTGCCTCTTTCAGGCATGAAAACACTCTACTATGCACTGTTAGTCTTTTCCTTTACTTATTTGTTGTTAGGTTACATGTCTTAGAAGGAATGCGGCAAGTTGCCTGAGTATGACAAGGTTCTGACCTGTAACAGTCACGGTTTAACTCAACCATTCCTGAGCATCTCTTTAAAGGACACCATCTCCTGTGGCTCAGTTTATATCATCTCCTAACGCATGCCGTTCACAGAAGTGAATCCCTGACCGGTGACCGAGGCTGCTGTTCTTACAAGATCCTTCTTTCCCTGGCTGCAGCGGTTGGGAGGCACATGCTGAGCAGGATATGGGACAAGAGGATGAGAACAGATGGTACGGTGATTACAGCAGCTGAGTAGTCCCTTGTGCTGCACAGCAGCTCGCTTAATCCAAACTTTCTGCGAGTGTTGTCATTTGTCCCTTTGCTTTCCTGGTGCCCAGCATGACATATCTTGGGCCTGATCTGCAGAAGTGCTCCTGGTAAGGGTTCGACTCTTAAATATTTTATGATTGCTATGTGTTTGTTAAGCATAATAAACCCCACATATTGGGTTAGGTTCCCAAAATGATACATACTTAATTTTAGATATTTCTCCAGGTTATACTAAAATACAACTAATGCAATTCACACAGATGGAAGACAGCACCATTTTCTGGTAGGTGGACGAAGAAGACAGAAATAAAGCTGGACCAAAATATTCAGGAACTACTGATTTCAGTAACACACCACCTTCAAAAGTAACACAGATTTCAGAAATCAACAGTCAATCTGCATGAGAATGGTCTTGGATCCTTAATTAACTTAAAAAATAAAAGTTATCTTAGGTCATTTTTCTAGTATGCAGAACTACAGCAACTTCACTGATATGCTCCCATTAGAATAAATACAGAATAATGTAAAGTAGCATTAGACTAGGTATGCCCGGAGAATGAAGTCATACACAGCACTTATTTGAGTTCTAGTTACCTCAGTGTCTGGCCTTGGAGTTCAGTATCTGTCAAAGGTTTTATAAAAATAAAGATTCTATTAAATGCAAAGTATACATACTGCAACACATAAACGTGATTTGTTTTTTCATTCTGTTGTATTAAGTAGGTTCAAAATAGTTTGTAAGGTTTCAACTACACACAAAACACATTCTTGAGGCACATTACTGTTCCCTTTATCCTACACCTGAAGTCCAGCAGGACAAATGTCACAGACTGGTACCTGAAAGCAGCAAGTGTTAGAAAGTAATGAGCTGGAAGGGCACCAGCGTAGCCAGGGAAAAGACCTGCAAGGCTTTACAAATGAGAAGCAGAATAATAAAATACAGGCTTACCTGGACAGATAACAAGTAAATATTAAGATTTTGTGTTGATTACAATAAAAAGTGTAAAATCTAAAACACCATGAGCACAGGTGACTGAAGAAGAGAAATGCCATTCCATGTTTAGTTTGCCATGAATGTCAAAGCTATATTTTAACTAGATAATTAGAAAATGTTTTACTTGAAACCTCAAGTGTAAGATTGTGTATGTTGAATTGTTTTGAGTTTGGTTCAAGTCTCACACTTAGAAGCTATTTAACCTGGTTTCTCCAACCTGCTCTACCAAAATAAACCACTGGTACAAATAATGCTGCACCTTCTCCCATCAGGAGCGGAGTCCCTCTCTGTCTGGACTAACCGAGAGGAATGATGGAAGAAAGCTGTGCAGCCATTACATTCTACACCATGAAGTACAGCATACTCCATGATGCTGAAGAAACAAGCTGAATTGGCACTTAATAACCACCTCTCCAGTTATTTTATTTTTTAAAAAGTCTCCAAACTGTTACTCCACTCACATAAAGTACTTATATAGAGTAAAACCCACTTGCTGGTGTTTACAAACCTACAATGTGCTTTACTCAAACGCTGCTCTATGAAATATCTTTTCAGAGAAAGACTGAAACATCATTCCATTTACTTTTAAAATGTTAAAGAGGAAGACTGATATTTTCCAAGCTAAAGTAGATATATTTTTAAATATTTTTAGAAGTCATTAATTCCTGCTTAAAAAGAGCTCTTAATAAGGACTCCTCAAAAAGGTTATATGGAGCAAGAGCCAAACTAACCATATTTCAAGTCTGCCTCTACGGAAAGCCAAGACATTTCTCTTCCATCTAAACTTTCAGGTAGGTTTGAAATGTGCTGCTGCTGAAGAGTACCTTTTTCACATAAAACTGTGAACAGGAATATAGTTCTGAAATGAACCCACTGAAGTTATAAAGTCCAGACCTTTGCAGGCAACCATGACCTGGAAGCCTTTTCAAAACACTGATGAAACTTAATCTTAAAACTCAGAGACTTCATATAGGACCTCTTCTAAGAGCTTATGATTTGATGTAGTATAGACACCATTCATATCCCCATCCTCCACTGTTTCTCAGAGCATAGTTATCTTAAATGTTTTCATTCTTTCATTCTTATACAAGACAAAGCTTATAGGGTGGTGTGAACATCTCAAAGATTAAACTAAGCCATCAACTTTATACAGTATTTGGAAAACCTCTCATATTGCTGGTATGCAAGAACCTGGTTCTCTAAGAACGTGCAGCTTTATCTAAGAAAACAATTTAATTTATCTACTTAAATGTTTGCAGCATGTGTGATCAATATTTGGAAGAAAGAAGGAAAACTAAATGAGATCTACATCCTCTCATCACTGTTTTGTTGTTTTCCTCCTAAACACTTTTCCCAGCCTTGCGAAGCTTCTGTCAGTTGCAGATGTCTTCAACAAGTTCCCCAGTGCTACTGGAAACTGCCCAGCACAAGTTTGGAGTTGCCAGGTGTATGTAACAAAACAATTTGTTATTTGAACTTCAGCACACAGTAGAAATGCAATTGTCTTTATACTTCCACGGTGGGATCGTAGATTGGAAAACATTTTACTAATTAAAAAAAATATAAATTAATAGCAACAGAAGCGCTATGATCTTTATGACTTCTACTGTTATTAACTGCACTGGCTCAACAGCTTCTCCCACAAATCAAACTTCTATATGCAAAGTTTACATATATCAAGACCCAATAGTGTAAATACACATAAATGACGCAGGACTTGCACAGAACTAATACTCAAACCCATTTAGTGCTCCAGATCAATTTTCTTGGAATGCCTTCTCCAATAAAAATTTTTCTTCTGATGGCTCCTTCTTGGTGCCTTACAGTATATAACATAAATAAAAGCATCTTTTAAATATCTATCCTAAACCAGTTTAAACAATTACTGCATTTTACATTTACACAATTGTATGACTCTGCAGCTTTCTTTAAAGACTTTTCCTTTGTGATGAAAAGAACTACCTTCAAGATTCTTAAAATACGTAGCTACAGAATGCTTTGAGAGACCTATTAATTTACTGTAAAATATTTATGATGAAGACAAAGTCCGTTCAATTACTGTTTTCCAAATATGGCAGTAAAAATGTTTACATGCATACAACTATTAATCCAGAAATGTTTTCAAATCTTTCCTTCCTACAGAAGGGTGCGAAACATGTAGGTATCGAACAACACACGCCCAACATCTACAGAGACTTTGCAGCTGGAGAAAGAGCAAAGAGAGAGGAATGGAAACGTGTTCTGTCCCACGGTAATGCTCGTATGTGAAATGAGCTGAAACGGGTATCTCTTAGCCTGATGAGATTTAGTCCATAGAGCAGACACCTGAACATCTGTGTAAAATCAACCTCCTTAAGCATAACTGATTGTTAGTCTTGGCTTTTCTTCCTTTTAACTCCGCAAAATCTTGAGTTAACAGTCTTGCTGTGGGGAGTCCCGAGACCCCACTAGTGTCAGGGTTTCACCCCCGGCAGCACACCGTGCCTGTTGCACTCCCCTCCCTTTACCGGGCTGGGGCTGGGCCGGCAGGGGCACCACCGGGGCGACCCCGAGGAGGAGCCGGCAGCCCCGCACTCACCGCCTGCGCTTTCAGCAGAGGTTTAGGGAGCTCGGTGGGCGAGAAGGCGCTGCCCGGCCCTTCTCCTCCTCCTCCTCCTCCTCCTCCTCTCCGCGGAGCACGGCGCGGCCCAGCCCGGCCGCCTAACGGGGGGTCGCGGCGGGCCTCTCCAGCGGCTGCAACAGGTAGTGAGGGAGCCCTGCTCGGGCGGCCGGGCCGCTGAGGAAGCGGAGACGCGGCCCGCTGCCGACCGACACCACCACCGACACCGCCTCCCACCCCGGCCGCCCGGCCCGGCCCCCGCTACCTGCTCGCCGGGCGGCCTCTCCAGCAGCTGCGAGCAGAGATCCGCGCATTGCCGGAACTTCCTCCGCCTGAAGTAGCTCCAGGCCTGGAACAGCGGCTCCGGCTCCAGCCCCATCCCGCCGGCGGTACCGCCGCAGCGGTTCCGGCCGGGTCCCCCGGCGCCTCCCGGCCCGCTGTCTGCCGAGCGGGGCCCGGAGGGGAGCGGGGGCGGCCGAGCTGCGGCCGCGGAAGCGGCAGGCCCCGCCTCGGCCTGGCGGGGCCTGCGCGCCGCGCCGGGAGGCCCCGGGGGAGGCGGGCGGCGGCTGCGGGCGGCTCCGCGGGGTCCCGGGGATCCGCGGCCCCGCTGCTGGGCCGAGCCCACCCTGCAGGAGCCTCTCGTGGGCCGATACCCTGATGACTGAAAGCAGAGTTTGGTCTGTAATATTTCGATTAACCCCGCTATTTTTAACCATGTCCTATCACTTGCTGTCCTATTATCAAGAGCCATTCCGGATTGGAATATATGCCTGAACAAGAAGAATACAGTCCTTTAATCCTCATTTGGATAAAATGTCCTTTAGAGCCATGGGAGTCCTGGTTGAGAAAAGTACGGGTTGCCGTGAACGGCACTGTGTTCAGTCTTGCAGACTCCATTAGTTCCTTTAGCTCATTAGTTCTTGCAGAGAAACAATAAGACCGAGATATTTAGAAATAATGAAAAAAAAAAAAAGCTGGCATACAACTACTCTTACGTTGTATGTATTGTAAGATGCTGATTGCAACCATCAGCCCAAGGGAGACAAAATCTCTAGGGATGCTTGGAGGAATAAGTGACTTTGTGATGTGAAAATCTCTGATGGATGAGCACCAACAAGACAGCTGAAATCATGTCATTGGCATTTTAACAGATCATTCTGGTTTTCCTGCTTCTGTCTCAACTATCAGTTTGTCCAAGATCCAGGGGCTACAGGTGTGGCTTCTGTGAGAAGCTGCTAGAAGCTTCCCCCGTGGCTGATAGAGCCCGTGTTCCTCCACTTTTGTGTACATTTATAAGATGAACTGTTTTAAAATTATTTATATGCTTGCTGTTACCACGTTAGGTAATTCAGCGCATCCAGGCTGCTACTTTTTTATAGAAGGTAATGTGAATAGCACTGCTAGTTTGTAGAGATGCGTTGTGAGGTGAGTACGTAAGTTCCAAAGTTGTTGGTTAAAATGCCAAACTGGTGTTAGCTGGTTCACTGGAGACAAGTAATGCCAGAACATTTTATACTTGCTGTTTTCAAAAGGCAGGTGGGGTTTTTTTGTGAAAAGCCCACCACATCAGTTCAACACACCATTTATCTGCACTGGAAAACAGAGGAGACCAATACCTCCTAAACGTTATTGATTCCAACACTACCGTCTTAAAAACCTCATAATTAAAGTGCTACATGTAATTTCTTCTTTGTGAACCCCTATTTTAAGCCTTAATATCTTAATGACTACTTTCAGACTACAAAGTAAATGAAACGTCTAAGGATGCTGAGAATGTTTGATCACAACAGTCTTTTTAATGGTTTCCATTTTGAGATAGTGAATCAAACCGAAACACAATGAAGCAGTGATTGGGGGCAGAAACGATGGATTAAGGTTTCCAAGTACTCTGTCAGCCTGGGAGCTGTGCATTCAGGTGAGCAAGTAGTGGATTAGTCATAGATACCATTGACAACTCTGTGCTCTGGCTCGCCTGAGGGTGTTTGGCTTGACAAGGAACCAGTGTTTTCTGTTTCCTGGAGAAAAGAATGGATGTTCAAGGTGACTTGGCTTTCCAGCAGAAAGCAGTGGAGACCTAGAAAGAGGCATGAAGCTGTGTGCTTTATATGGGGGAAGAACCTGGGAGTTCCTCCGATGAAAGCTGATGACTTTTCGGAAGAAAAAAAATGAGATGAGGCTCTGTGACTAGAAACCAATGGGAATAAATAGTGAGTCATGTGAGCTGCCAGTATTTGCTCCCTGGTCATGAAAGCAAGAAAAATAGTGAGCATTTCAAATAGCTGTCTTGGGAGGAGAGGTGGAAAACGAATGCTTTTCATATAAAAGAACTGCTGTATATTTAATCAGTAATACACATATTACTGGACTTCAGCCATAGTTCTATTGCACCAAGGTTCTATCTATAACAAGAACAGTCACAGCCTTCCAGAGTTAGCCTGTGAGATACTGCCATAGAGCTTCTCAGCAAAAGAAAGGGAAAGATGGTCCTGGAGCAATTTTGATTGGTTATACTGTTGGGAAAGGTGTTTATTGCACTTAGTGATCGGGCTGAAGTAATGTTGTCCTATGGTAGCAATTAGATGAAGATGGATCTTCAGCTTTTTTACAATGAGGAGATTTTACAGTGTTAAGAATAACGGGAAATTCTTTTTCCTTCTTTTCAAGCTGTAATGTGCAAGGGGGTTTTGCTGTCTGTTTGGCTGCAGATATGAGATGGAGTATTTTTCAGTTTCTGCATGATGGTATGCATCTAATTCAAATGTATGAAGGTAGAAAGTGTTGCCCTGGTGAGCCTAATTCATCCACCCATGACAATGTGAACACTCAGAACTAAAACCATAAAGTAAAACCCTGTACCTTAGATCAAAGTTCAAAGAAAGATGAATCTAATAATTTGTCAGCAATACTTATATGAGGAAGAGCCTTTGGTTATTTCTTTTATATAGCTCCAAATGTAAAGCAACTGTGATTCTGGAAATTTAGCTTTTATCAGACCGTTTACTTTCATGGTCTACCTGCCAGCATGTAGAATAGAAACACACTGTCAGTCTCCTCCTGCTTCCAGATCACATCGCAGTTTTGTCTGTGTTCCAGAAGCTACGCAAGGTGCATTGAACATCTCACTGATAAGTGCTCCAGACAGACAAGTTTGTATAAGGGTAGGAAAAGGGAAGATGGACAGAGAAAGGTGTGCCCACCCCAGTGGTGGTGGGTACAGTGTAAGTCCCTGCTTATGTGTTGCTTCTCTGTGTGCACTATTCAGAGGATGAATATAGACCTGATAATATCTATGTTCCTTCTCCATAAAATCTTAGAGAACATTAATTCTCTGAACTGTGGCACTGTTTTATTGTTGGATACAGCTGTCTAAAAGTACGTCCTGATCCTGGAGCTACGTTGCAAAGAAGACTCAATCCAATATTGACAGATTTCTGTAGGACCAGAGCACTTAGACATAAAATTACACGAGTCAACCTGTCCCACCTTTCAAGTAAAGCCAGTCCCCTGGTGCAGATGCTATTTGCATCCCTGGAGTCCACTCCTACCTCAGTAGCAGGCATAAAAATGCATTCTGTCTGTCACAGCCTGCTGGTGCTACCAGGCGAGGCCAAATCCCCAAGCGTGCTGCTGGTGTGCTTTCTTGGCACGCTTGTGTCCTGGCCTGTCTCTGGTATTGGCACACAGATCATCCTACGCGTTATCATTTCTGAAGTCTTTTCCACTGAGGATGCTGGCTTTCACTTCCTGCGTAGGGGAGTGTTCTGAGCTTTCCAATATGGGGACTTTTATTTATCCTGTTTAATAAAATCCACAAATTTGAAACTTTTAACCAGTCTAGTACTTCCCCCAAATAATAACCTCTGTGGGTGGCCACATTCCACTTCTCTAACTTATTAAAATCCTGGAATAAGATACAAAAAGTCCCTGTGTCTTTGTGTGCTTTATAGAGCCCTGTATGGCAGACCCCCTCCAGCATGAAAGCTAAACAGCCAGGAATTAGATTCAGGAGCAGACTACCTTCAGGGCAAGAAAAAACGTAATCCATTGCAGCTGAAGTTAGGTGACTACAAAATTGGGAGAAGTTTCATACCTGTTCAACTGAGCAACTCACCCTATCCCTCTGCCTATGATATTTATTTCCAAATAAATCTGGATCTGAATACTTATTTCTGGTGTGTGTAGAGGCACTCTTGCACACGTGTGTAATTCTCAAACACGGCATAGAAGCCAGGTGGGTAGTCCAGTAAGTATTTCTAATACTCGCTACCCACTTTCTGGGACAGTGACAACAGGATTTTGGAACCCAGTACATGGTAACTAGTACATTAAGGAATATGTCAAATAACACTACATAGGAAAACTGTACTTGCAGAAATACAGAAATCCTTGAAAGCATATGTAAACTCCCTGGATGACTTAGGATATAAACAAATCCTGATCATGGTTTAGGACTAACCGTAGGACTGGTTGATAGCGCTGCTTAATTATCCTATGGCATATGGGAAATAGAGGGGAAATTGGATTGACAGAGGGTAAAAAAGGCGCTGACAAAAAGAGCTGCTATAGCTCTGGCTGTCCTTTCCTGGACTCTGAGTTTCAGTCTTCCCAAACTAATACTGAGATGAGTAATGGGAAGAGACTATAGAGGAATTTTCAAATGAACGTTGATGTTACCACACGTCTACCTGCAGATTGCCTCAGCTAGAGACGTCTGGCTTGCCTTTGAACAAGAGTTGGCATTATGAAAGATGACATGCAAAAAGGGCTCACTCTAATGATTCAGATACGTTTGATGTTGGAAGAATTGAGAGCAGCAGAGCGTGGAGCGAGTTTTGTTTTGTGTGCTTTGAATGAACAGGACTACAGATCCAGCCATGCCAAGTGCCTGCTTTTGGGAAGGCACATAGTTGTGGCAGAAGAGCACAAAGAGGAAGTTCCCTCTTCATATGCTGTTTTCAGCAAGGACCCTGCCATCTGATGTTGAGTTTACATAATATTTGCTTGTAGAACCCATTTCTTACTGACTGTAGAAAATTAGGAGAGGTCATGCAAATGAAATTGCATTAAGAGCAGAGTTTTGTGCTGAGGCTTAGATTCAGCATCAGGGAAAGTAATTTGTATAACAGCTGCAGGTTTCATTCTGTGACCAGCCAAGACAACAATATGCATCAATAGGAACTATTGCTATCATAAGTAAGAATACTGCTCTTCTTGCTGATCATACATGATATCTTAACCCTGGTTACCATGGTCGAGCTGAAAAGGGATCATCCAGCAGTTGGTAACAGAATTTAGGTGGCCATACCGTTCAGGTCCCAAGCCATTAACCTTCATGTGAATTTAGGTTTGGCCTGTTCTATTTACGCGTGGACTGAATGCGATCTTTGTGATCAGATCCACACCTCCTTCAGTGTACAGGATGAACAGCATGTTTTTCAAGTGAGATTGTTACCTTCCTTCTTTTTATCTTTGGTGTTTCATATGAGGCACTATTTCTTGTTTGATGCAGATGCTCTGTGTGCTGCGCTGAATATAGATTGGTGTTCATCACACTAGCAGGAATCAATACAGCTATAAAAAAAACCACCAGTGGCCTATGAAAAAGGCTGGTATATTATTTCCATTTAAAGACAGGTTGCAAAAAATTGCAAAGGATCCACTGATGACTGGATGCTCAGCTTAAAAAAACTGGGCTTGACTCTTTCTTTTCAAGTTTAGATCCGCTGGACTAGCACACTTATTTGCAATGGGTCCTCCATATTGAAGCAGGAACCCTGGTAATAATACCAAGTTATCAGTCATATCTGAAAAGCTTTATAGGTTTGCTCATATGTATATATATATATACACACACATTATAAATATGAAAGCAGTGGAGAGAGAATATAGATCTTTGCATACTCAGTCTACTGTATTAATTACAAAGCCATTCCAGCATCATCATTTGTTATATACCTGTTAGTTGCCACAAAAAATTATGTAGGTGCCCTACAAATTTACTTTCTTGCTTTTAGGAGTGTTAGTCTGTTTTGTTATTAATTTAACATTTTTTGAGCAAAAACATGGGAAAAGGATCTGTTTTCCTACTGTGAAGAGTGGTTATTTTATAGAGGCTTGTGCACACTAAGTTACACTAAAAAGTTGTATCATGTAGCAGTCTCTTGCCCATATTTTCTTTTAAAATTGAAATCACTTAAAATGAAGTATTTGCTGTCCTTAAAGTAGGCTTACTTTACTTCAGTCTGCAGACTGTCTTAGTGCAGTATGACTGTAGGGAACCAACCTACAGAACACAGTATGTAAATCAGGGAATGATTTAAGTTGGAAGGGATCTCTGGAAGCTGTCTAATGCAACCTCCTGCTCAAAACAGGGTTAAATTCAAAGTTGGATGAGGTTTGCTCAGGGCCTTGTCCAGCTGAGATTAGAGAATCTCTGAGGACAGGGAATCCACAACCTCTTTGGGCCACCTGTTCCAGTCCCTGACCAATCTGTTGCAGTGCTTAGTCAAATCTGATAGTGTGGAGCCATACAATGAAATTAATTAATTCAAGGTTTGCATTCTCCTGCTGGATTAATAGTGCTGTGCTATTTTTTAAGTTTGTCAGCATTATGAGAGTTAATACTGTTACTTTTTAAAAATGTTTAAATATTTTATTTCCTTCAGTTTTTCTGAATATTTATATTATCACTGGTAAATGATGTCAAATTCGATAAACCTGCATTATTGTATGTTGATTCTATGTAGTGACTTACGATTAAGCTCTTTCATGATTCCTTTTGACAGCTAAGCTTTTTGAGAGCTTTTGCAAAGTCAGTACTGTGCATATTTTGAAAACCTTGTCAACTACTTTGTAAAAAGGGGTCATCTTGACCTGAAAATTTTTAATCTAATAATTAGCATCAGCCCACAGAAATATTAATTTGTCCCCCCCAAAAATATTAACAACATGTTTTGGGGTTGATCATCCTACGCTGTCCTAGTTGTAAAGAAAAAATTGAAAACAGGTAGAAAAATTACCACTGGAATCAAACAAGGTGTTGCTTAACATTGGTTTTGATCTTATCATAAGGCGGGGCCAGAGATAGCTGTAACATAAGTAGAATTTAAAATAAATTGCGTTCTATATTTAGTTTAGTCAACAGTTGAAATCAATTGATTTTTAGAGTTCAGAGTCAGATTTTCATCATAAGTCTATTGACAGAAAATGCATTGCGATTTAAGCAGCCTCTCTTTATGTGCCTCATTTAAGCCCGTTTAGTTTGTCGTATGTTGTATCAAGTGCTGGTGCTTGATACAAGTTCTTCAAATCACCTAGATGAATGACTTCAGTACGTATATGACTGTGCATAAAATGCAAGCTGAAAAAAAACTGTTTCGATCCAAGTGTGTGTGTGTGTGGACTGGAGCCATGTTGTATAAACACAACGTCGCTGCTGAAAGAAACCGAGCACTCCATTGAGGGGCTTCAAAATGCATTCCAGTGTCACACTCTTGGCAGGCTGAAACGCGGTAGTTTTTTCATTGTTTATAGACTAAAAAGAATTTTTTTTAGTGAACTGTTCTCATGTGCTAACACAGATTTTAGGGCCAATTTTTAAAGTTTGTGATAGACATTTTAAGAAAGAATACAAATGTTAGCGCTTAACTTCTGAGGCTAATATTAAACATCATTTTACTGTAGCAACTTCAAATCTGGAACTAAATGTAGGAGTTCTTTTGCATTTATTTGGAAAAAATTATGTGCTGTGGGGGAAATTCTTAGACTGAGATTTTTGCCATTGAAATCATGGCCAAAATCCTTCTCTCAGTTTCAAAAGAGAGAGGATTTGAACTTTGGATTACAGGAGAGACCTAAACCAAAATCTTTCTGGTAAAAATGTCACAGCTAAGGAAGCCAGTATATGATTTTCAGTAACTGTGTCCCCTCAACGGTTTCAGCTGGTATTGTTTACTGATGTACTTGCATCACTTCGTGTCCTAAACATTTATTTCTGCTTTAGAATGTCCAGAAGTTGTTGCTTTTTATACTAAAGATGGATGAATTTAATTTCAATAAAGTTTGTATCTTGTCCATCCCTTTACCAGCCCTATGTTAGGAAACCATTATGTGAGGACATTTCTAAATCAAATTTCCATGAATTAATGTATTGCAGCCCTGGTTGCTGTCTGCATTGTGAAAATTACATGTTTATTTTCTTTTCAATAGGATGCCTATTTCTTCCAGTGCTGAGAATGAATGTTTACCAAATGAATACAATTCCTATGATTATCAAGGTGTAATTTATCTTGCAGAAGCAAGACAAATTAATATCTGTAATATTTAATTTCATACACATATAATTGTTTTATTTTCATTTCAACCATTGTATCTAGTTTATCAGTCAGTACCAAAAGAAAATATACGAATTTATAGTTACCAAGTTTATAATAGAACTTGCTTTTAAAACGGTTACAGTATTGGATAATGCTTCAACATAGGACATGATTTTAAAGAGCAATTGCATTTTTCTCTTCAGAGCATGTCAGCTACAGCATTTTGAAATTGTCGAAATTTTTGGAGGTACAGTATAATGTACTTGGGGCTTGTTGCTCTTTATCTCATCGTTTTCCAGCACCTTGTTATAAAGATATCTCCTTCTGTGACCATGCTCTGTACTTGCTCCTATCTTGTATTTCCCAGACTCTTCTGTGTTGAGATGTGAAGAAATCAGTAACTATTTTTCAGTGCTATTTTCTTAACCTTAATTTGTTTCTTTGCTTCTTGATGATGCAGTAAACCTACTGATGATTTTCAAGGATTCCTACTTCTAAAGTTACTTTAAAAAATAATTATCTCTCTATTTTTAATTTCATAATATATCTTAGTCCTTTCAAATTTCTTAATAACTTACATCTTATATGTTGGCTGATATAGTATAAAACCTTTTGTTAAATTTTCCATTTTCTGAAGGAGGATTAACTCAAATAGTATTTGAGTTTGCGATGTTGTCTTTTTCCCTTGACTTCTTATTTTTATTCAGTAGCAAACAGGCCTTTGTGATCCTTAGTGTTTGCCTCAGTGCTATTAAATGGTAGCAGGTAATTGTCATTACTTTCTCTCTTAAATAGGTTTCTTCATTTTGCAAAATATTTTCACACATTGTGTTCCCATAATACACTGAGACCTTTTTATCCCCAAGGATGTTGAAATGAATGTTGTCACTGTTGCTCATCTGTTTCATATTATATAATTACTACTTGAACCAGCTACTCTGTATTACTTAGGACTTAACAGAGAATAATCCCTCATCTTGTGTGCTCTGGAATTAGCTGTTCCAAGAGCATTTGTTTAAGAAATCACTTCTTTAAGCCTTGTTCCATTTAGCAGAACATGAGATACATTGTAAATATATTTACAATATGCTAGACAGTATGTCTTCTTATAAGTATGCGTTGTGAGACATTAAAATGCAACTTATTTGATTTTATTTAGAGAAGCAATGTACTTGTGTCACTGTATACTAATGAAACATAATTTGCAGTGATGTATCTGACATCATAGGAAAGATATAAAACCCCGTTGGGGCAAAATCGGTAAACACCATGTTTCACTTGTAAAATACTTTACTGGAAGCGCATAAAACGGCCTATTTGGCTAAAAGCTCGTTTATTTCTCACTATAACCACGCGTTTAATAAAACATACCTTTCTTCGCCCAGGGAATACGGCCTGGCCTCACGCATCCCGCCTACCGGGATCAGCACCGCGGACAGCGCCAGCCCGGGCCGTGCCCGTCCCGCCCGCGGCGGGAGGGTCCCGGGTGGGGGGGGGGAGAAGGGGGGGGCGTCACGGCTCCGAGACGAACTAGGAAAGGGCAGGCCACCTCCTGTCTGTGTATCTACCAACAAAAAGAACGGAGAGGAGACCGGTGTCAGGGTCCTAGTGTACATGAACACAAGAATATAAGACCGACGGAGGGATGTCATAGGTCCTGGGGGTTCCTGAAGTGATGACTGCCCACTACCAGCGATTCCGGGTGGAGGCATCCGGGCTGGTAGAGGCCACAGGAACTATGTGTGTCAGAGCTGAGTGGGAATGCGACAAAAGTATGTATTTATATAGAGTAGAAGAAAGTAGAGACACCGTAATTATGTACTTTTGTACATTTCTCTTTAAATACGCAATAAATGTGCAGTAAAGAGAAAATTAGTGTATTCTTAATTTATGCCACAAAAATACTCCCACTTTCAAACGAGCTTTTACAACAGCAGAAGTCAAATACGTATCAAATGCCTATGTCTGCTGATAATCAACCCAATTAACATTTAAAAGCTTGCAACAAGTTATTTCCGTCATCATGTACATTCAGTATTTTTCAAACCTCCTTTCTCATAAGCTTTGGCTTCTGAAGGGAACAGTCCTGGCAGCTGTAATCTCCTTTTTAGCCTCAATATATTTGTAACTTGATGGAACCGCACAAAATCTTACTAGCAGTTCCACTCAATGTATTTTCCGGTCTGCTTCCCTGGCTTGTCCCCATCTTGGGGACTCCCGGGAAACTGGGGCTCCCCAAGTTCCAAGGTGCTCTGGCTCTTTAGGAAGCAAACAGAAGGGAAAAAGACTGCTTACGGTTTTTGTGGGAGTAACATTTGCTTTACCTGTCGGTGATTTTTTTTTTAACCACTTTTTATCCCGATTAGGGATAAAAGCCCTTTCCTTTCATTCAGAAAATTTACATTTTCCATTGAAAGGGGAAGTTTCCGCGGCTGTGTATTTGAGCCAAGTTTCAGGCTGTGTGAATCTCCTTGCAGCCTTCCCTCACGTGCCTTGTGTTGTTGTCGGTAAAGGTGTAGGGCTGAGTGCTGCATCTCCTCCCGGTGTCAGGGAAACACAGTCAGAGCTCGAGAAAAATATAGTCTCTTGGTGATCTAGACTGTGAAAATACGTTAATATAAAGCTAATCGACTTGAATGCTTAAAGGCACGTTTTCACAAAAGAATTCTTCTTCGAAAACAGTGACAGGAATAACGTGATCTTACGTTTACTCAAGAAAGATTTACGAGGAAAAATTCCCACTAATTAACATGTAAATAAAATAGCATGGAAAAATGTCTCCAACATGAAGTAACGAGCCAGAAGCAGAGGTTTTGTGGAAGAAAATGTTAATATGACTAATGAAACAGTAGAAGAGAAAGAGAAGTTAAATAAATGGAGACTTAAAAAGAGATCCTGACAAAATACATCCCCTCGGAAAGCCAAACCTGTACTGAAAGCAACAGGAAAACGATTGGGTTGATTTTCAGGTGTCAAACCAGGATAGTTACCGAGGAGCTTTTAGAGCAAGTACTCAAGTTTATAAGGGCAAAACCGTCTGCGTGATCACGTAATGTCCGTTTATTTAGGCAGCCGGGATCTGTGAGAGCGGAAAACAGTGACCTTCCCACGTAAAACGCCTTGCGACCTCAGGATGAAAGGTCGTGTCGTGGGGAAACTAAGGCACGGCTGGGGAAGTGACTCTCGTGCCGTCTATGAGGCAGGCGGTGGGGCTAAAGGGTTAAACATTAGCCGTTGAAAACTGCAGTTGACGTTTTCTGCTCGGACGCGAGGGAGCCGGCGTGCGGCTGGGCTGCCGGGGGGAGCGGGGCGGGGGTGGTTCCCACACAGGGCTGAGGAGGGGACTCACCCAGCCCCGGCGGCCTCGGGTCGACGGAGAGGCGAGGAACCGGCGTATTCCCCGAAGGGGCACTAAAAATATAAAATTACACTGCGGGGGCGGGAGAAGACAGAAAAAAAGACACACACACACACACACCCCCCCCCCGCCCCCAAAACCCGAGAAGGCGCGACGGGCGAACCCCGCTCCCTCCCGCCCCGTCCGCGCGCCGCCATCTCCTCACCGCTGCGCGCGCCCTTCCCGCCGCGCAGGCCCGCCCGGCCGCCTGACGGCGCTGCCCTCCGCGCAGGCGCAGGCCGGGGCGCGGCGCGGGCAGGGAAGGCGGGGGGGGGGGGGGGGGGGCGGCCGGAGCGGCGCGGCGCTGCGCCCTCGCTCCGCGTCCCGGGCGGTGTCTCAGTGCAGCCATGTCTGGCGGCGCGAGGCGGCGAGGCGGGCTCGGTCGGCGGCGCCCTCTGTGAAGCGGCGGCGGCGGACGAGCGGCGGCGGGCATTCATGTCGGCGGCCAGGGATTAGCGCGGCGGACACCGAGCCGAGCGGAGAGGGGGCAGCCGACCCGTCGCCCCCTTCCCGCGGGGTCTCCGGCGGGAGAGCGCCGTACCCGGCTGGCGGGGGCGGGGGGTGGGGTGGGGGGGACATGGCTGACCGGAGCGCGCCGAGCTGCCACCTGCGGCTGGAGTGGGTCTACGGTTACCGGGGTCACCAGTGCCGCAACAACCTCTACTATACGGCGGCCAAGGAGATCGTCTACTTCGTGGCGGGGGTCGGCGTGGTCTACAGCCCCCGGGAGCACCGGCAGAAATTCTACCTGGGGCACCAGGACGACATCATCAGGTACCGCCGCCGCGGGCCGCCGGGCCGCATCCCGCCGCGGGCCCCGGCCCCCTTCGGCCGCCCCGGCTCGTCCCCCTCCCTTTCCCCCTGGAGCGGGGAGCGGGTATTACCCCCCTCCATCCCCGCCCCGCCGCCTCCGCTGCCCGGCCCCAGGTGCCGTCCCGGGCCGCGCCGGCAACCCGCCTCCCGCGTCCAGTCAGCGCGGTGGGGATCCGGGGAGCGGATCGAGATACATCAAGGACAGTCGGCGTTTCCTCATCCCCTTTCCTCCCCCCGCCTGGGCTTCGCCGTGGGTAGAAACAGCCTGGAAATGGGTTTAACGGGCCGTGCCGTGCGTGTGTCCCTCCCGCCGCCACCGGTGCGCGGTGCCGAAACTTGGTAGGGACGGACGTGGCGGGGGTGACCGGCGCGGCAGCCCCGGGGTCGCCGCTCGGTCCCCGGCCGGCTCTGAATGTCAAAGGGCCGCCGGGAGGAGGAGAAGGAGTAATCTCGTGTGTGCCCTGAGGTACTTGGGCTGCGGAGGAGGTTAATCTGCAGCAGGTAGACCTTTGGCTCACGTTTAAAAGGCGGCGATTAGCTGGGGAATTAGTGGCCTGCCTGTAACTCCTGCAACTTTTAGGGTAATCTTGGAAGATCAGCCTTTCTTGCCAAATTGAGGTTTCTCCTGTAGAAGCTCAGTAGTTCACTTGGCCGGGAATGTTACCAGGTGCTGAAGTTCATAAAAAAATAACTATAAAATGGTGTTGCGGAAGAAATGTGCTGGTGTTCTTAGATGTATTTTCATGCTAAGGATGCTGTTACAAGCCCAGGGGTGGTGTGAGATCAATGAGAGAATTTGAGGAGTATGAAGGGCAGATGTGAGCCTGAGTCATCAATCCTTTCCCTTCCAGTAGGTGTCATTGCGGATGGTTTTTAAATTCTGATTTCCTTTGCTCTTCCTGTTGGGGTAAGAGCTAGCAGTAGACAATTTTGTAGGTAGTTTACAGCACAGAATTTGTTTTTCTGATGCGTGGTGCTCCAAGGCATACTGTCTGTATGTGTTACTCATATGAGTAACAGGTATTGCTTGTGGAGAGCAGAATAGGTGCTGTGTCTTTCATTTAAGCTTTTAGACGTAGTAGAAAACCTGGTCATAATGGCCACTATTTTTTCTTTGTTTAAATCTTCTTGAAGACATTTAAGTAGTTTTGAACTATGGCTGTGAATGTCCCTTAGAAGAGTGTCACGTCTATAGTATGTTTCTCCTTGGTGCTAAAAATGTGAAGAAAAAAGTAGGCAGACAATGTACCGTTATAGACCGTTGTACTAGGGGTGTGAATCACAAGTTTGAATCACTGTTATTTGCATCATTTAATGCTTTGACATTCTCACTTTAATCCAGGAAAAAGTGTTCCTTGAGAACTGCTGGCTGTCTCTGTTATCAGTGTTGCGAGAAATCCAGATCCGCAACTTCCCATTGTGCTAAGGAAGTGATGGCTCATTACTTGCCCTAATCTAAGGTCTGAGGTTGCAGTAGTGTAATACTATGTATTCAGGATACCACGTATTCATAAGTGCTTCCGAATGACACCATTTGTTTCAGTAGGACTTCTTATAGTAAAAGAATTACATCGTTGGAGCTACAACTGAGGAAGTTGTTTATGTTTTTCTTGTGGTAACAGTTTTTTTGCTCACCCTCTCCGTTTCGGTACAATGTGCTACATTTGGCCAAAATGTGACAGAACTCGTTATTCAGAATAGTACTAAACCAAAAAAAATCTGTCAAAAGTCAGCTAACCAGAGAGAAAGAATATAATGACTTTATCTGATTTGTATGGGGATGTACTTTGATTTGTATGGTACCATGACCTGGCATACGGGAGTTTCTCCTGCTTTGAATTCCACTGGTGTTGGGAAAATGTGATTCTGAAGATGTTAAAGCATTACATTTTATGCAGTTAGAATTTTGCATGCTTCTTAAATGCAAAAGCTATACAGAAACGCTACTATGCTTAAAGAATGTTTGATTTAAAAGCAGGATGGCTGTTGCTAATAGTAAGATTAGACTTGCAGTGACCAGTGTTTCACTTGCAGCTTTTTCTAAAAGCATCCTGGTACCATTTAAATGTCATCATCCTGTACTTCTCCTGGCTAAACTTGGGTACCTAGACATGTTAGTTCTCAATATTTAAAGCAGTCATAGTAGGAAAGTCAAGTATTAAAAGTGGATTTTTAAAATACCAGAAAACAGGAGCAAAAATGGGATTATGTAATACAGTAATGTAATACAGTGTTACTAATTTTTCTCTCTGAAGGTAGCAAACTCAACTGTTGTATTGCAAAAAAAATCATATCTTCTGTGTTTTAATAGGCTCAGCAAGTACCATCCGAAAGCTGAGGCATTTGTGATGTTTTAGTGAAAGCAAGGGGAGGATTGAGTGTCTTTTTACAAGTATGGGATGGCACTTGTGAAAACAGGTCTAGTGTCTGAAAATCTTACATATTTAAAGAATCAAACTTCCATGAGCACAGCTCCATAGCTACAAAGACTAAGCAGTATATGTTGCATGCTATGTGGTGATATTATTAGTACTCCTCATTATGAGAACTTTTATATCATTAGCATGCTTTGGATGACATTCTAATTTTAAGCATCAGTCAGGAAAAGAAGTATTGCAATTCTTAAGTCAGAAACCAGAAGATAGTGTTAATGGACAGCTAGAGGATATTTTCCTTTGGAAATAGCAGTTAGTTTGTCTTCTGCTCTGAATTATTACCTCCTTTTGTTAAACAAAAGCCTATAAACTTGCTGTAAGATTTTTTGATATGATTAGATGTTTTAATGTAATTTATTTCTAGTATAAATGTCTAATCTCAATTTTAATCACAGCGTCCACGCCCCCCACCCTCCCGCCTCAGTTAACTGTGTACTGAAAACATGAAAGCTCTCTCCTTCAGTGTTTTGTCCCTCAGTTCTATCAAACAGTCTTTTGGAATAGAAGAGGGTAATTAGGATCACTTGGGGCCTCTTTTATTAGTCTGGTTTTTTAATTGAACAATCTCAGTCATCCAGCTCCAACCTGTCTCTAGAAGGACTTCTCTTGCTTTCTGGTGAAGTGTTGTTTTTTAGCTTTGTTTATCTCTTCTGAGAATTACTTTCCAGAAATTGACCCGCTATTCTGGAGGACAGAGAGTAGCATGTTTTTGATCTTGTTTGTCTTCCATTTCTTATGCATCTTTGTATTTTTATTGTTGAGGTCCTGGGTATGTGTGGGCACTTGTGGAATGTGTCAGTTAGATGCAGAAGTGTTTTGGAAATTTGCATCTTTTGCAAGTACTGATAACTGAGGTTTTTTTCTTGTGTTTTTAGGAGTAAATAAGGAGGAAAATCTTGTACATAAAGTCTCAGGTGGCTTGCTTTGATAGCAGTATCCATTGCCAGCAGCATGACTTGGGTGCCCACTCTGTTTGCAGAAGGTCAGAGCCTCTCTCCAGCCTGGGCTGGGTATATGTAGGAGATACTAATTTTGAATGAACATGTGAATTATTACTGTGAGTTCTGTAGGATTTCATAAATCACCAAACTAGCTTGTGAGGTGTAGATTGGTTTGCTTCACAGTAGAGGAGGAAGAAACAGTGTCTCCAGGTTAGATCTTTCCATTGTTCTCTCTTTATAATTTTAGTGGTTTAGAGGAACATGGGTTATTTAATGTAGGCTGTCCTTCCCTTGTCTGAGAGACCTTAGGTGGATCATATTTAATCCTGATAAAGATTTCAGAAGATGCCCCCTCAGAGTATTAAATTGTCATACTGGAAAGCGATGCTCATGGTGAGGCTCCTGACTTGTCTGGACTAGCTAAAGTGTGGTTATGTACTTTACTTTCTATCATGGAAGGTGAGAAAATTGGAAACCCTGAACTCATCTGCCTTTTTAAATGGCTGTCTGCTGGCAAAAGCCTTTGATGTTACTGGGACTGTTCTCTATGCTGACATGCTCCAAGGAGACTTTTAGAATAATTTTTCCTTTTGATGCATTTTTTCCCTTTTTTTCTTTTTTTTTTTTTTTTTTCCTTAATGCTGGCCCTGTGATCATTTTTTTTCTGTGAGCTTCAGAGTATTGGAATTTTACTGGGAATTAACTTTTCACCTGTCATTGATGATGCTATGCAAAGCAATCAAACAAGTCCATCTTTTTGAGGTCTTTAGTAGTCTTGGCAAAATTGCGTATTTTGCTTTCCATGATGTCTGTTCTTCAGTTCAAACTTTAGCACTCATTCATAAGTCTTGTCCTTGTGCACCGTTGTCTTTGTGCTGGTACAAAACAACCTCACAGCCATGCAAGTCAAAGAAAGAAGAGGACCTATGTTTCTCTGTCAAAGGGAGACAAATCAGGAAGAGTCGTTATCCCTCTCCTGCTCTTTTAATATCCATCATGTGAGTTAGCTGGCAAATAATAGGGCTGTTGTATATTCTTCCTAGAATTTTACCACCAATAAACTGTGACTATTGATTAAGCTGTCTGTGATACGTTTAGGTTTTGTTGCTAAAGATATTAGCCAGAGCATCTTATGCTAGAAAAAATGCTTGAATTTCTGCTGATAATGCAATCTCTAGCTCAGCTGTGGGGCAGCCATAGACTGTGTCTAATAAGTTAATTTCCTGTTTTGTCCAGAAATCTGTGTAATTTTCCTGTCTCTTACTAAGTAAGGGGAAAGAAATCATGCATCATCTGCCCTAGGACTCATGCGGAGCCCTGTTTTTAGGGCAGACATAACTGAAAAAATTATTCAGAAAACATTAAAATTCTTTGCTCTTAGGAGTTCTAGTACCAGAAACTAACAGGTCCCCTGCTACGAAGACGGAGAAAGAAATTGGTACTACCTTCAGTTCTGATTCTTTCCCCCTTCATGCCCTTCTGTGTCAAGACTGTAGAGAGGCAAATTGTATGCTTACAGGAAGCAGAGGTGCCGTGGTTTTGCCCTATATGCAACACAGGTAGAAAGAATGACAAAGCCTTTCTCTGTATTCTGAGAGAGGTGGGGTTTGGCTGTTTTCAGTAAAATAGTTTACTTGCCTAAATCACAGCTTTTGTTAAGATGGTTTTTCTTATTTGTTGCTGTGAACGCTGTAGGACTCATCTTGGACTTTGTTTCCTAAGGAACAAAAAGAAGCAGCCAAAACTCTGGCCACTCTGACCTGTGGTCTTTCTGGGCACTTTATAAAAAGATGAGAGTGTTAAATATTTTAGAAATTTGGCTCAATCTACAGGAGATTCTCCTGCTTGAGATTCTGTGATCTTGCTCTTGTATTCCAAGGCAGACCAAACCTTTTTTTTTCTCTAGTGTCGACATTTCTGAAGTTCTAGTGAAAATCAAAATCACTAAAATCATGTCTGCTCCCTGGTGTTAGTGCTGTCCACAACGCTGTTTGAAGGAGATTTTTCTACCTGTTGTTGCACCCTCAACATGAGTCTAACCGTCAGCATCTGAGAAATTGTTGGACCTGTCAGCTGCTTTCTAAGGCAGCTACTGGATAATGCTCTCCAGGAGGCAGGTCCAGCCTTCCTCGGTGTGGCTGTCGGCTGTGCTTTGCAAACAGAAATTCTAGCAGCGCAGTGATTAGTCACGTTGTAGTTTTGAATGACGACTCTGGTCTTTTCCTCATCCTCTCTTTTTGTTAACTACGCGTTGTTATGACTTTGGATGACTAGCTGTTGGACTTTTTCTGTAAAGATGCCGTGTATTTCTTCCACCTCGTTGTATCATTCTGCCTCTCTTTGTTCCCTTTTCATTAGATCCATGTCATGAGAAAACCTTGTGAAAGAAGAGAATATCTTTTCTCAGAAAAAGAGCCAAACGGAAAGTTTCACAAGAATGTAGAGGGAAATTATTTTATTTCCATCTTTCCTATTCCTCCAGTAGACTGACACCCTGAGATCCATCCTAGTTCTCATAAACCTCAACAAATAATTCAAATAATGGAATGTTAGAGTATCTGCTGTCAGGTTTATTGTTTTGTTCTTGTCTGGAGTAAATGGTGTGTGTCTCTGACCTAACTCCAGATGACAGTCAAGCACAAATGTTATGCAATAGATATTATGTGCAGCTACAAATTTTATCAGATGGAATATCTATCAGTTGGTTTGGCAGCAGATCTATGAATTTTCACTAGGAATTTCAAAAATAGTTGTGTATTTTGGATTCCAGGGAACGTAACTGAATGTATACCACAGTTGCCACATAGGGAGAAATTTCTTATTTATCCACTATATGTGCAGCCCCTTCAATCTTTTGAATTACTAATTTGAGAGAGGAAAAAAAAAAGCTTCATCATGTTCTGGTGAGGAATTCTTTCTATGCCCTTGAATTCTGTGCATTCTGGATCTTTCTTTCTAGAAGAGAACTCTGTTGTTTATTTATTTGCAGAAATGCAATCTCCCAAATTATTTCAACAATCTTAGTCTTTGAAGGAGGCCAGTCATCCCCCTTTGGATTCTCTAATAACTTTACTGGAGGAAAACAGGAGTAAAATCCATCTCATAGTTATGCCTCAAATGTGAAACAGGTAATGTGTAGAAACACCTCAAAATATTGCTTGTAAAATACTTAGAAAACCTACAAGGTGCATACATTCTGGATTATTAGGGATAGTCCTGGGAAATCAGTCTTTTGTTCTTAAGTCCCAAAGAAAGTCTTTGGAAGGAATCCTTCCCCTCTGCTTCGCGCTGGTGAGGCCACAGCTGGAGTACTGTGTCCGGTTCCGTGCTCCCCAGAGAGATGGTCCTACTAGAGAGAGTCCAATGAAGGGCCATGAAGATGATTAAGGAACTGGGCCATCTTTCCTGAGGAAAGGCTGAGAGAGCTGGGACCATTTAGCCTAGCAAAGGAAGGGTCAGAGGGGATCTAATCAATGTATATAAATACCTGAAGAGAAAGTGTAAAGAAGATGGAGCCAGGCTCTTCTCAGTGGTGTGCAGTGACAGGTCAAGTAACTTTCCAACCAAAAATCAAAATTGGAGCCCCAAACTGAGCAGTAGGGGCTTTCAGAACTGGAAGTTCAGTTCCAAAGCTCCAGGATTTTGACTACAAATGTCCATTTATGATCTTCTTCCCACATGCAAATGCAAATAAAATTAATTAATTAATTCACCAAGCTAACATACTTCTTTCTAAATAAGGCATTTTCCTTTTCTTAGTACAATATTTTGAGGGACTGCTTGTTCTTTTTTCCCAGAAAGTTTAGATTTGCAGCTTAAACATCACGTCTTCTCCATAGCTTATTTTTAGGCTTATATGGTGCCGTGTTTGTTTTGACTAAAGATAAGTCCGTCTACTCTGACTTTGTCATCTTCAGATGTTCTTTAAGGGCCTGATCAGTTTATTTCCCTCCATTAAAGAACTCATGACTTAATGGGACCTAAATTATGTCATCATTAAACTAATCAGTCCTCCTCTGAGCCGCTAGCTCAAGTATCTTTTGACTGTCTATCAGTCAAAATGGCATTTCATACAGCAGAAGTGACTGCTAGGACAAGGAGTGAGATAATTACTCTGCTGACTGCTTCATTTGATGCCGTGGTTCACATGGACAAAGTCCCAGTTCAGTCCTCTCCAGCTTTTCATGTTAAGTGAGCTCAAATTGTCAAGTACGTAGAAGTCTGGAGGGAAGATCTGTGTTCATGTCTTAAACGGATCAGAGGGAGAGAGGAGAGAGATCTCCCTTTTCCTTGAGGAAACCCAAGTTTTCTGGGTAGTTCTAGAGCTGTTCTGGAACACATGTTGTACCAGGCTGGATGTTCTTTGAGTTTTCTGAATTTCTTGAGTTCTTTGATTATTTTTGAATCTTCATTACAATTTTTTTTTAATCAAGAGCTTTTTGTGTTGTCTTTTCAAAATATCTTTTGCTTGAATTTGGTTTGATGAAATAAATATATTTTAGGACTGTAGAATAAAATTATTTCCCGGATTCAGTTTTGAAATGGGACTAGAGTGTGCCTGTTTAATATGCCTGCATACCATTGCAAACTTTATTTTTCCTAATTAAAACTAGATGAATAGAAATACCAAAAATATCCAACCAGAACTGAACATCTGAAACGTACTAGAAGTTGATTAAAGTGGATCGACACAGCAAGGAGCTACAGGCTTACGAGCTTGCCTTCATGCATCATGCTTTTCATAGCCAGCGGTCACATCACCTTCTGATCTGATTCTGTCAGGGCTCCCAGGCAGGGTCAGATCAGGTCAGTACTTAAATGAGAAAACATCTTGGTGCTGTAGAAAATGCTTTTCTTGATTCGGTGGTTGGCTCTTTTTCTCAGAACTAATTCGACAACATGAAGGCTCTAGGACAACATCAGAGAAGAACAGGAAATGTAACCGAAGGCTTAATAATGTTTGATCATTACAAATTTTAAAGGATTTTCTGTAGAAATTTTGAGGTCTGCCCTTCTGGCTTTTCCAAACTGCAGTCAAAGTAATTATGTTTCTGCTTTCCTATGTTTTCAATGTTATAATTTGTCAGTCATCCTCTTGATACAGGTAGGGTAGGAGATTATGTTCCTAGCTGATTTTTTAACAGCATTATGAAGTTAACTTATTATTGTGTTTACAGTGTTATTGTAAGTAGCTTAGCATGTTTGAGTAAAATAATTCGTTTGAAGGGTTTGTTTGAAGTCAAATGTTTAGATTTTTTAATGCAAAATTTAAAGTTTCATTTAAGACATAAACTTCTGGCTTAAAAGTTAATTATTTAAGAGTTGATTTATTTTTTCCCCCCTAAGTGTTTTCGATTGAAAAACATTATACTAGTTCTGTCTGATGTATCAAAAAATAAGTATAGATTTTACTGTAATTATTAACACAAGCACTCTAGGCTTTTTAGAAAACACATTGCTTGAAACAAAACCTGAAATAATTCTAAAACCTCTCCCAAATAATAAAAATTATAAAAAGTTCTTTCTAGTTTTGTCATCTACAATTTGGGTTTTTAAAGTTTAGGCTGACATCAGCGTAAAGCTAATAAAGCCAGAGAACTTAGTTTTACATTTTATTAGATCTCAGGGGTTGTTTTTTTTTTTACTTCAAAATGTAGTTATTTTATCACAGAGTTATGTTTGTGATTTAGGACAGCACTTTTGTCTAGCATCAAGGACTTTAAAAGAAAAATAATTTATTACCCATAAAAGTGGCAAAGCTAACTGTCTAATCTGGACTGATAAGGATCAGTCATATGCTCAATTTAAAATCTAGATTTCTTAAGACACACTTAGAATTATAATGTTGTTATAGTATTATCAAGGAAATTGGTTTATTCACAATATATTTATTTGACTTGGAATAATCTGTTGCTTTTGGTACTTTCAAGTGGTAGACAAAATTACTGAGCACTTGAAATAACTTGAACAGAAAAATAAAGTTAGAATATTTCTTGAACTTACGTGGCAGAGTTTGAAAGTTCCCCTGGCCGTCTTAGTAATTCAGTTAAATGTTTAACCTAGATGCCACTGAATCTTCTTTTCAAAATACATACTGTCGGGATTTTCTACACAGTAAGGTTCTGGTGTGAGTGCCATCTGGCGTAGTATGAACTTCCCCTGGTGCATCAGTGAAGCACGTTACAGAACGTTATGCATAGAAATTACTTGCATTAGGGCGCAGATTACTCCGATTACTCCAGTGGTGCCAAAAGACTTTCATTTCTACAACAAATAACCAATATCATTATTTGTATTGCTGTTGTAGCTATTATGATAGTAATAGACTCTCAAAATGCAGTGCTTCATTCGCACAAAAAAAGGTCAGAATCAGCCAAGATTGCCTTAACTCTTGATAGCAAAAGATATGATTGAATTTTTAAGCTGAGCTTATGGTACCTATCAGTTATATATTGCAAAAGGTAGAAAACACAAAGAATTCCAATCTGTGTGCCATCTGCTAACAAATCCCTGGGTTTGTCGTTTTGGTGTTGACCACCTTTACTTTCATTTCACTTTTTTGTCTTTCTGCTTCAATTTCGATCATGAAAGTGGCAAAAGTGATGCCAGTATTTCTCAGAAAGAGGACAAATTTTGATATCCGTTAGTAGCTGATATCTGAGTTGGGCGAAATCACTCTTGGAGACATCTTCATCAGCCTGTGAGCATGAAGAAAATCTGCCCACTGAAGGCCCCATCCTGACATACCTATTATTTTGGCAATAGGTGAGATATTTCACTTCTACGCTGCATTTAAAGCAAGATGTCTTTGTGTGACCATTTCTGTTAGAAAAGCAGCTTTTCTTGTTATTTTAGCTAGCTGCTAGAGGATACTTGTATTATTAAAACTCCAGAGAAATATTGTATCTTTTATTCACAATAACTTTCCTTGGCCTAGTTAAAGACTTTCCTTTAATTGGGAGTCCTTGCTACTGTTGAGAGGCTTCCTGGTAGACTCCTTTTCTTTTTTATAGGGTCTGTAAAAATGTGCCTGATGGTTATCCTATGAAAGCCCTCACTATTCAGATACTACTTCAGAAGATACAGTGGACAATCCTTCCAGCCATTTTTCACAGTTTTCTTTATTTCACGTCACTGCTTGGTCTTCCAAGCTTTTTCAGGGGAGTTTTCTTGATAGTGCCTTTTGCTTTGGCCTGCAGACCCGATGGATCAAGGCCCAGATCAGTCTGATTCTTCTGCTTTAAAAACACATTACATCCTCTCATTTTAGCCAAAAAAACCCCCCAAAAACATTAAAATCCTGTATTTTATCCCCCATCCCAACAGCGATGTCCAACTTCTTACGCTTAAATATTCATGGGGTCGTCTTTGATAAGTATTTTTTGGAGCTCACTTTTTCAAGGTCTCTTGGTATCATTTGTGTATTAGTGTTGTTTTGCATCAGAATAATGTCCCTGTGCTGCAAAGCAGTGGATTCATCCACCGGGAGTAATAACTGCTCTTGAGCTGTGAATTGAAATGCTTCTGTTTCTGAGCTGAGGTCAGCCAGTGTTCACAGGAATTTTTTTACTTTAGACCATCCAAATATAAACAGAATTACTAGGTTTTAAGATAGGTATGTGGAAATAAAAGGATCTTAAGCATACGCTGAATATTAGTTCTAAGGAATTTCTCTGTGTTTGATTCAGCCAACAAATTGCTGGGATGCGTATCCAGCCTCAGAACCAGGAGCCCCTCTTCAGAAGATCCTCGCCTGTGCATCCTTTTAGAACAGCCTGTGCCTAACTAGTGGGTGGTGGGTAGGATCCTGGGTAGGATTTGTGGATGGCACAGGAGGACACCTGAGCAGACCCTGGCATCCTGTTCAGATTTGAACTTTGCTCTTCATGAGGATTGCTGTGGCTTGGAGTGGGTGTTTCCCGAAGGGTTTGAATTCGAGAGTCGAGAGAAATGTGTCCGAAGAGTTAGTGCTGTAACTTTGGAGAGAATAATGTCATTTTGAACAAAGCAATCAGCTTTATAGGTACCACAGGTGATGCTTCCACTGATGGTTTAGCCAGGTCTGTGACAGATGACATGCAGGGATATTCTTCGTTTGCCGTTGTCATCGTGCTGACTATATTATGTATTACAATTTAAACTTCCTTTGGTTTCATACAAGGTATATAGATTAGATATTTGACATAAAATTATATGTAAATAAAATACTTGATTCAGGTGAAGAATTCAACTGAACAGAAGAAAAGCAAAACTGAGGCAAAGGACAAGACCTAATAATAATGCAAATGTGTCCAAGCTGAAAATCATGTTTATAAGGTGCTCATGGTTATAGCAAAATTATTGTGTTCTCCCTTCTAGTTTACACTTTTCACTCCTGATTAAGTATTGTATTTTTTCCTTTACCAGAATTGGAGAATGAAATTTATAAATATAACATAGTTTTATAGCAATGTTCTAAAAGACTAGATGGAAAAGAATTGTTTTACTGCTTTGCTTCTTTCTATTTATGTGGTACATTTCTTCTGACTAAATCTAGTTGGATATAATGTTAAAAACAACAGTAACCCTTCAATTTTCTGAATTGTAGGGTAACTTATTTTAATAATAAAGCTCCTGAAAATGTCAGACTGTGATATGCAAATATTATACACACATACAATTGGGGAAAAAAACCAAAACATACTTCAGGGTAGAAGCCACTTAAAAACATCTATGCATTTTAGTCCTTTAAGATGAGTGGTGGTGGGATGTCTCCACTTTATCAAGACAGCAGATGTGCAGAATGAGTGGATTAAGTCTATGTTTTAGTTAGTTGACAACTGTATAAACCGTCTCCCGACTTTTAGAACTGTGTTAATCCTTGTTCCCCGCTTATAATACCTCTACAAGAGCAAGCAAGGTGAATGATGCTTTATCTTAGAGCAAGACAAGGCATTTGACAGCATTTGGAAATTACCTGAAGATTTATTGTGGTGAATGTGACATCTTAAGCTAAATAGTCTTCCAGAGTACTTAGGAAAATAACAGAAAAATTTGAAGAACTGGTAAATGTTTGGTGTTTTTTAGATCAATGTGGCACTTCAGGTGTTATTTTAGTTAGAGGTTCTTCTTTGACTTGCTGCTTTATCAATTGCTGTTTCTTTTACCGTATAAATTAATACTGTAAAAATGAATAGCCTTTGGAACATTATTCACTAATTATTGATTGTGATTTTATATTTTGCAGATTACAGCGTATGCTTATGCTAATGAGTATACATTACCTCATTGGAAAAAATCATCTGGATCAGTATTCTTGAGATAAACATAATCTTATTTTCTGGATATTGTTGCTCATGAGTGCTTTCTCCTTTTTAGTAATTAAGTTTATGGGCCCACACGTGCAACAGGTTTCATTGTCTACCAAGTAGACATTGACCTTAGAGTCCTTTTAGTATTCTTGCACTTTTCCATGCTTATTTCCTGTTTTGTTTATGCTTTTGGTACATGTGAGGTTTTTGTTTGTTTTAGCAGACAGTCTTTCATGTAATTACAGAATCACAGAATATTTTTGGTTGGATGGGACCTTTGAGATCATTGAGTCCAACCAACAAAACAAAAAAAACCCCAAAAACCAAACTACTAAACAACCACCACCAAAAACAAACAAATAAACAAAACCAAAAAATCCCAGAACGCCAAACACCAACACCAAACCAAACACCCACACCAAACCAAACACCCACAACCACACCCCACCCCACCCACAAACAGACACAAACCAACAACCTCGGGCACTAGAGCATGCCCTGAAGTGCCATGTCTACACGTTTCTTTAATACCTCCACGGATGGCGACTCCACCACCTCCCTGGGCAGGCTGTTCCAGTGCCTGACCACTCTCTCAGTAAAGTCATTCTTCCTAATATCTAATCTAAACCTCCCCTGCCCCAACTTCAGACCATCTCCTCTGGTCCTGCCATTATTCCCTTGGGAGAAGAGGCCAACACCCACCTCTCTACACCCTCCTTTCAGGTAGTTGTAGAGGGCAATGAGGTCCCCCCTCAGCCTCCTCTTCTCCAGACTAAACATGCCCAGAAATCCTGGTCTGAAGTTGCGGCAGGGGAGGTTTAGATTAGATATGAGGAAGAATGACTTTACTGAGAGAGAGGTCAGGCACTGGAACAGCCTGCCCGGGGAGGTGGTGGAGTTGCCATCCCTGGAGGTATTAAAGAAACGTGTAGACATGGCACTTCAGGGCATGCTCTAGTGCCCGAGGTTGTTGGTTTGTGTCTGTTTGTGGGTGGGGTGGGGTGTGGTTGTGGGTGTTTGGTTTGGTGTTGGTGTTCTGGGATATTTTGGGTGTGTTTTTTTGGTTTTTTTTTTTGTTGGTTGGACTCGATCTCAAAGGTCCCATCCAACCAAAAATATTCTGTGATTCTGTGATTGTTGACAGATAATGGACAGAGGCTTGGTGAGCTTTCCCGCCAGCTCTCTGAGTACCCTTGGGTGAATCCCATCCGGCCCCATGGACTTATGTGTGTCCAGGTGCATAAGCAAATCATTAACTACTTCCTCCTGGATTACAGGGAGGTTGTTCTGCTCTCCATCCTTATCTTCCAGCCCAGGAGGCTGTACACCCTGGGGGTAGCCGGTCTGACTATTGAAGACAGAGGCAAAGAAGGCATTAAGTATCTCAGCCTTCTCCTCGTCCTTGGTCGCAATGTTTCCCCCCGCATCCAGTAAGGGATGGAGATTCTCCCTGACTCTCTTTTTGTTGACATATTTATAAAAACTTTTTTTTTGTTGTCCTTTATATTAATGGTCAGGTTGAGTTCCAGCTGGGCTTTTGCCTTCCTTATTTTTTCTCTGTATAACCTAACAAGATCTCTGTACTCTTCCTGAGTTACTTCTGTTCTGTGGCCCCCATCACATTTTAATAGTTTTTGTAAACAATGGTTCAGATGTACCAACTTTAAGTGGTGTCGTGGCTCATTTTACTTTACTGGGCATGAAGTTAGATGCTGGGATGGTAAATAGACGTCCTTGGCTTTCCTTTTCTGTAGGAAAATGACTAACACCTGCAGAACACCTGTAGGCCTGGGGTTCTCAAGAGCTTGGGAAGAAATCTAATGTATCTGCAGTCTTCAGGGTCGGCAAGATAAAGATTGTCTAAACCTTCTTTGATAGGTAATGGAATACAGTCCATTGAAGCACAGAATATTGTGCTTATCTCGGCTTATTTCACCACCAGCTCTGCCCCTGCCTTCTTCCCACCATTTCTTATTTTAAGCCAACTGCTAATTTTATCGGGGTGACCTTTCTGTATAAAAGAAAAACCTTTCAAAAGTTGTCACTAATTATTCTGTGACTCCACTCTTGAATATTCAGATGGTAAGTTCTCGCATACTCAGATACGTTTTTCATAATATATCCCATAGGAGAGAAGACTGAAGTGATGTTTAGAAATATGAAAGAAAATTGTACAATCTGTGGGGTTTTTTTTTCTATGTAATACTAGAAGTTTGAGTATAAATTTCAAAAATATTAGAAGGAAGATGAATGTAGTAGTTAAAAACTGTTATAAATCTCTTATGGAGAAGAAGCAAACAGTAATGACTGCATGAAGAGTTGTTCGAGGGTTTTACCATGATAGTGAAAGATTTAGAAACAAGAAAATTGTGTACCTCAAGCAAGTTTGTTTAGTTAACTTGTGAGGTTAGAAGCATCCAAAATAACCTCTATTTGGAAACAAATTTTTGGAATTTTCTTGGCTAAAATATTTGGAGTAAATGCTGCTTTGATCTTAAATCATTTATTCTGTATATTTCTAATTCAGCAAACAGTGCAATGAATTTTCATGCACTGAAAAATGAGAGTGAGTATAACTGTGGTAAGAATCTTGTCATTCGATTTCCCTTTCTGGCCTCTATTTCATTGCAAAATTTTATTTGAAATGAAATCTGTTCTGATTTTATAGCTATACTTGTCTCAGTATCCACCTTCTTAAGTGGCTACAGCGTGATAATCTTTACTTAAGCTAATTAAGTAGTTTCTTAGCTTGTAAACTAGTTAGAATGGGAAATCAGTATTTCCACTTCAATTTTAGGCTGCCTGAATTTTTTAATCTGTGATCATTTTGTAGATTTGAATACTTTTTGCTGCTTATACTCGCGAGTGAAGAACTGCTTTCTAACTTTGTGACTGACAGATCCTGAGTCATTTAATATTGCTTGGTGGTTTATTAAGGGATTTCTGTCGGGTCATTAAATGGCAGTGACCCAAAGGAGCTGAGTAGCTGGACTGCTCCCTCTGAAGTTTTTGAGAGCTGATGGCAGCACTTTGGCTCCCTGCACATCTTGCTCTTCTCTATTACTTTTTTTTCCTTCCTCCCCAACTCCCCCTTTGTTTTTTTTTTTTTCTGCTGGTACTGATGGGTTATGTTTGACTGTTTATATCTAATAATGGAAGATGAATATTTTTTTAGGTGGGAATTCAATTCCTTGGTTACCTTCAGGCTTTAGTATGTCACGTTATTGTACCACTAGTTATTATAATCAGAATTGTTTTTTTTCATATGAATAGCTAGTAGAAGATAATAGGACATTGTCTTAGCAAATTTTTCTCCAAATCATTTTGGAGTATATAATATATCTGACTTTTCAGTGAGAAGAGTTTTTTGCTAGGAAAATGCAAGTAATTTTGCTGCCTTATTTTTCAAGGGATATGTTAGAAAAGAAACTTTCCTCAGGTAGTGAAAACCTGATGATGAAAGTGTCAAAATAATGTAGAATTTGGGAAAAAAACCAGCACCCCCTGTTCAGTCAAAACATGAATTCTCCTATTGGCACTGGCAAAATCATTCATATTTGAAAAGAAGGAGAATATCTTTATTTTTACTCTCTTTTCTAGAGATGGTAGCTCCTTTAACAGAAAGCTTAAGCCAATCCCTTCCTCAGCAGCGGAGGATGTGACTATGCAAGACAAAAATGGGCATCTGCATAAAGTGGCATATAGTTCCCAGAATCTTTTTCTTCAGTTTTCATATTTGATGAGTTGGGAACTTTACATCCATGTTACTGTGTTCAGCTCTTTCCCTCTCTTTGAAGTTTACCTGGTTCCCTCTCCCCACCCCTCCCACCTCCCCTTCTGCTGTGTTTTGGAACAGGTAGGAGCCCAAAGCGATTTGTAGGATTCTCTAGGTTGTTTGTTTGTACACGTTTCTTATTAATCTGAAAACGTTCAGATCCGAGAGGGGAGAATATGGAATGGTAATGAGATAAATGAATGTACAGTTTTAGTCCACCCTCCCCGTCTCCAGTTTGGACTCTCTTACTTTCAAGTTGGATGCTTGTACAATTTAAGGAAACTACAGAAAGCTATATTTAACATTATTGGTGCTGTGACAATAACTATATGGAAGACCCAGTAGTGATGCTCCACGATGAGTACTGCTTTGTCTATGGGAAGTAAGCGTGCTCTGACTTGATCTGTTTAAACTTTGATGAGAGATGTTTGCTGATCACAGCTCTTTCTGCTTTAACAACTTCAGTAGCGTGACAGAAATGTTTTGTAGTTTCTCCTGTCATTCTTTCTGGGGAAATGTGGATAAATGGCAGCAAATAAGAAAATATGCACAACTATATGTAAAATGTCTGTAAACATACGATGAAAATATTTTTCTGTATTTACTCATGGAAACAATTTCACACTTGAAATTAACTCTTAATTAATAGATATCTGAGATGCTGTTATTCTACTGCAGTATTCTTTCATGCATTTTTACTGGTGCCCTAGTTTTATGAAGCTCAGGAGTAGTCACATGAATATATTCTTGGATTTTCATCCAATATTGTTGCTAAGGAAACATCATCTTTAATACTGTATCCTTGTCTGCAGCTTGTCTGTATTAATCAATGCTTGTTAATGCTCAGCACAAACCAAGTAGAGATGGAAAAATCTTAATTTCTTCTGTATTACAGTGGTTTACTATAGACTATTCTTCTTCATGATCCCTTACCCCTACAAACCTCACACAAATTGGAGGGTCACATCCATGTTTCTGGTCTCATCCCAAACAGACACAGTATGGACAGGTGGTTTTTTTCCATAGGCTGCCATTAATATTTAATGTCATTAATCTAACATGAGTATTGTACAGTGCATGCATCTGGTCAAAACGGTGAGAATGCTTACGTACTGCTTTAAAAGGGAGAAAGAGCTTTTCTGTATGAAGTATAAAAGAGGAGCTTGAATGCACTAAATTGAGAAACATACCCCTTTTTAGTATACTGTTTAAAATTGTAATACTGTATTCCAGCCGGCTTTGAATATCTATCTAGGAAAAGACCTGTTAGTCAGAGATATCAGTGGAAATCTCAGTTCTCTACAGGTCCAGCCATTTGGTTTTGTTGCAATAGTGACAGGCAGATTTTTCGAATTTTCTACTTCTGAACTCTTCTGAGAAGTATCAAAATTTATAGTTAATTTAAAAATTAATTTGACTTAGTGGTTTTTAGCCTAATTCCTGCTTTGTTTCATGGTTACATTTGCCTTTTGGACACTTTCCTTCGTATCTGCCTCTTCAGAGATGCTACGTTAGATCTAACATCTGTTCTTGAAAAGCCCAGGTCAGAAAGGCCAGAGGCAAGCAAGAAGGCCTGAAGAACTTGTCTCGTTAGGAATATTTGCTTCCTTTTTTGGGCAAGCAGCGATATCTCATTCATCAGCTTAGTCATCCTTCAAGGAAGAGGAAAGAAATCGGGCACAAGTTTACAGTCTGGCTGTGTGGGCTGGATGCAAGCACAGTTTCAGCAGCCTAACCTGGATGGGTCATCCCAGCTTTCCTTACCAGGGTAGTAAAAGAAACACGAGTTCTCTCCTTCATTCCATTAAGTAATCTCCTTCTCCCTAGGAGAAGAAAAATCTGTGTGAGGTCAGTGTATTTAAGCCCACAGAGTCCACACCAACAGATTTGGAAGGTGTCTTAAGAGCTGAGCCAACCTCATGCTTTTCTGCTTGTCCTTAGGGCATGACTGGATGGATAGTAAGCTACTTCTTCAAATACTACCCTGATAGTTGCACACTATTAACACCTTTGTAGAGGTGTCTTGGAGATCTTACCCAAGGTATCCAGAGACATCTTGCACTCATTGTTTCATCCTGTTAACTGCATCATGCCCATGAGTCAGCATAGTCCCTGTATGGCAAATGTTTATGGTTATCCATATCTGGGATTCTACTTACTCTACTAGTTACTCTACTCTAGTTACTCTAACCCATTCTAGTTATACTTTTTCTTCCTGCCCTAAGAAGCTATTTACAATGTATTGCTCAGGACTGTTTTAATAACGAAAGTTCCTGAATATGTGAGCTGTATCAATGCTTTTACTCGAGAGGTTAGACCAAGATATTGTATTTTTGTATTAATTGCTATGCCTGTAAGGATCGCTTAATCACTCGTAGTCCAGTGAAATAACTGAAAAGGGTCTCCATATTGCTTAAAACTGGAGTCTAATCCTTGAGTTTTGATCAGAACTCAAAATTTCAGATGTGGAATTCTGCATGGTGCCCCATGGTTGTAATAATAGCCAAGACTTGAATATTAAGGAAAAACATCATCTTATCATTCACAGTTGATATGAAAATCATATAAATAAGTGTGGCAGTTCCTTGTATTTGTGTTGGTAATAGAAATAGCACTCCCTTGACTCTTTCCATGCTGCACTCTTCCATCTGCCCTGGTAGCCAGTGAGATGAAATGCTCACAAGTAGTACTTTAACCTGTCCTTCGCTCCTTGGTCTGGAAGAAATGGTGAGGAAAGGTGTTTTCAGGTAAGTATTTCTTCAGGCACTGCCAATAGCTTTGCTGTTCAGTTTCCCTGAAATCCCTGCATATTGGCATTTTTTAAAAAAGCTTGCTGTTTTTGTTGTATATTTATTTTCTTCTGCTTTCAATGACTGTCTAGAAAGCTTTTTAGCAATTTACTGTAGAGACCGAAGTGGTAGAAGAAGGGCATTGGTAATTCTACAATGCTGTCTGTTCTGATTAAAATATAGGCTTTGGGTCTTACTTTGTGCTGCATTATCCTATATCAAGGCAGAATTTGAGCTCACTTTAAGTCAGTATTTTCTATCATGACATAGAACTAATACTATGATATTGCTATTAGCTATTGTTTGCCATGTATTAACTAGAAAGAGAGGAAACATTCTCTATAGTCACCTAATACACTTTGAGTGGAATTAGTTGGCATACTTGGTTTAGAGTGATGTTTTCCTTGGTAGTGGACAGTGGTCCTTTGTGGTGCCTTTACTATTGTCCCTTCCATCTCTGATGCCTTGTGATGCTGTTTTTTCACTTTTTCTCTTAGTTTCACCCTCTGTCTTCCCCCCCCCCCCCCCCCTTATTCTTTTCACGTCCTTTCTCTTCTTGAATTTCTTTATTGTCCATGTGGTCTTATCTCTCCCTCTCTGTGGTGTCATTGTAAAAATTAGGTCATTTTCAATGCAGCATTTTCTCCCCCTCCAGATGCTTTTCCTTTTTCCCCACACGTACACCATCTGCCTGTGTGCGCTCTGGGAGATGTGCAGGTGTTGCTCAGGATTAGGTGGCAGAACTGAAGTGAAATGTGATAAGTTTTGCCTGCCAGCTCCTTTCTGCATTGGGTTTTTTTGGTTTTTGTTTTTGTTTTTGTTTTTTTTTTTAATTATGAAGTTGCTCTGTCAAATAAAGAAGGAAGGGAAGAACCAGAGAAATGACTCCGGAATTGAAAAGAAGCAGAGTGGGGAAATGTTGTTTTCTTGATCTCAGTGCTGAGGATAACACGGAGCAGCAAAGAAGAGGAATTCCCGTAGAAAAGTTGAGAGGTCCAGAGGCTTTTTACCTTTTGTAGAAACTGTGAAGTTAAAGGTTCCTCTCAGAGTTGTGCATGTGGAATTTGTCAAGCAATATCAACCAACTAAAATGCTATATTAAAATAGAAAATAATGTGAAAGTGTATTGCATAGTGTAGCGTGACTTCATGAAATATTAAGCAACTTCTAAACTGTTTTTTTTGTGCTCTTTTTGTGTATAGAAAATGTATACATCTTTTGAGTTAGGTCTTTTTTTTTTCTGGTCACTTTTGAATTAGCTTTATCCTGGCTGTTTCTTCTATGTTTATAGACTTCCCTTCTCTCCGACCTTTGAACTTCATTTATCAAAATCTGTGTTTAGGTGTAAGATCATCTCACCATTGCAAAATGCTCAACCTTTCTCCTTTCCAAGTGATGTTAAGAAGATAAATACATCTAGTACATGTTGTTAGT